>NC_045784.1:81473544-82108544 GCF_008692025.1 Phocoena sinus | reverse complement strand
CGTCTCTTACTTTGTGAAAGTCTGAGAAAGCAAGGGTCAACCAGCAAAGACAAAATCAAACAGTAAAAACCTCATATTTGAGAAAAGAAGATATGTTTTAATATCTAACTGGGCCATTTACAAAATAATAAAGACAATCACTGAAACATTTGTTCCCATGGCCATCTGAGAATAATCCCTCAATAAATAACTATGGACACTTAGGAAAAAAAGCTTAGATATAATAATACTGCATAATTTAATAGGACAAATAGCTGTAGAGCAATTTCATTTTAAAATAGAAAAAAACTAAACTGAAATCTCAGCTATCCAGAAACTTCAGAAAATGCGTTGGTCTGGATAGCTGAGGGTTTATAAATTTTAAATAGCAACGTTTTTTTAGCTTAGTTATTTTGTATAGAAATGTTTTGAAGATGTATTATACACTTTGCTGCCTTCATAAAAAGAATCTACTAAAAATACATCTTTGCTGATTCACATAATTATCATGAACATCAAAGACTGTGCTGCTCTCTAAATCCACCAAGGTCCTCAGGGCATACTTGAGGTATGTCTATTTGTTTCTTTAAATACACCAGAACTACTCTGTGTTTAAAGTTCTTTTTCATCTTAAAAATTTCATGTTTAAATTATTATTTTATTAAATCCAATGATATAATCAGCACATGGTCACGACAGAATATTTTGAAAAGTAGAAAGTAAAAATCACCCATAATACCATGACATAGCCACAAAGCCTGTTAATATTTTGACATATTTCATTCTGATTTCTTTTTAGAAACTATATACATATATTTTACTTAGCCGAGATCAATTATAACCAGTTTTGTATCCTGTGCTTTTGCTTTGTAAGATGTTACCTGCTTTGCGAATTAGTTCATCTCCTCTACTGGAGTCAGCATATTAGCTATCATTTCTTATTGCTGCCAGTGGGTCCTAACATAACCGTCCCTCTCCCAATCCTACTATGCTGTTTCCCAATTGCTGGGGGATGAAAAACCAGAAAACCCAATTTCACAGAACTGTGTCTAACAGAAGAATAAATAGATTTGAGCGAGGGACTGGGAAAGCTGTCTTCAGATGAAAGTCCACGTGCTATTGTTTAGGGACTTGATCACATTCCTTTTGCACATTCCTTTTGTTTTTGCTTACTTTCAGGCTTATGGCCATGTTTTGAAGAGACAGACGCCATTTCCAGGTAGGCATGATTGCTGAATAGCTGAATCTCAGAGAAGTGAATTGTTACTGTACTGCAATGCCAATTAATACCATAAATTGAATGCATGAGTCTGATCTACCATCTTTCTGGTACACAGACAAGAAAGGACCCACTCCAATTCATTCTTGCTGAATAAGCAGCGACAATCTATATCACCTCTCTTCAGAAGAGTGAATTGCTTACACATCTGTGTTCCTACACCACCATGTATTCACTTCAATATTAAATCATATTGTATTACACTAGGTGGAAGCAAGTAAAATGAACATTGTTTTGTAGATCAAAAATTGACATTCATATGGCTCAACCTAATGGTGAATTTCATGTGTCTCTCTTGTCCACACTAGATAGTAAGTACCCTTGGGGGAAGGTCCATCTTGGTGCCCTAAAGGTCTGGCTATAATAAATACTGAAAATATTTCTTTAAACAATGTGAAAAATAGGTAGATTGGTCTAGATTTGGATATCTAGATCTATCTATCTATCTATCTATCTACCTATCTATCTAAAAACCAGCAATTACAGGTTTTATGCTGACTTGACCCAGGTAAATGATGCTTTGTACCTGGTAAGTAGTAAAGAATTCTCATTTCACTTCGTTTATTTTTTTTTTTTAAGATAACGCAGTGGATCAACTTTATTCCCCCTTCTAATTGCTTTTTTTCTTTTCGTCTATTGCTTGGAGATGTTCTTCTCATAAGCCTTCTTCTTTTCCCCCCAGCTTTACTGAGATATAATCAACCTATAACATAACGTATGCTTCAGGTGTACAACACGATGATTTGATATACATATATATTGTGAAATGATCCATCACCTCACGTAGTTATCATTTTGTTGATGTTGTTGACATTTAGGATTTACTCCTTTAGCAACTCTCAAGTATACAATCCAGTATTGTTAACTGTAGTCACCATGCTGCACATTAGATCCCCAGAACTTATTTCACCTTCTATCTGAAAGTTTATACTCTTTGACCAACATCTCATTTCCCACACTCCCCAGCCCCTGGCAACCACTAATCTACACTTTTTTTCTATGAGTTCACCTTTTTAATATTCCACGTGCAAGTGAGATCATACAGTATTTGTCATTCTCTGCCTGACTTATTTCACTTAGCATAATGCCCTCCATTTGGTCTGTAGTGTTATTCAAGTCCACTATTTCCTTAATGATTTTCTGTCTAGATGATCTATCCAATGTTGGAAGTGGGTACTGAAGTTCCCTAACATTACTGCATTGTTGTCTATTTCTCCCTTTAGTTGTTAATATTTGCTTTAAATATTTAGGTGCTCCAACGTTGGGTGCATATATATTCAGAATTGTTATATTCTCTTGATGAATTGACACCTTTGTCACTATATAGTGACCTCCTTCGTTGCTTGTGACCGATTTGTTTACTTGTTTATCTGTATTCTCTTGAATTTCATTAAGTTTCTTTAAAATAATTATTCTGAATTTTTTGTCAGGCAATACATGGATCTCCAGGTCAGTTACTGGAGCTTTAATTAGTTCCCTCTGGTGATGTCATATTTGCCTGATTTTTCATGATCCATGTAGCCTTGCATTGGTGTCTGTACATTTGAAGGAGCAAACATTCCTTCTAGTTTTTACAGACGGGTTTCAGGAGGTAAATACATTTTCCTGTTGGTTCTCCAGGCTAAGTGGATTGTCTCTGGAATTGCAGTCCTGACGTGTTGGAGCTGGATCACAAGGCTATCGCTGCGTCTGCAGTTGGCAGGTGGGTGTGGATCCTGTGTAATCCCTGGGTGGGTGGGATGGCCTCTAGGACCCTGCTCAGTAGGGTGGTACTGGGACAAGGGTCTACTTCAGGATCCACAATTGAGTCCTCAGACAGTGTGTCTGTCACCAGGTGTATGGATGGGTATGACTCCCACTAGGTCCCTGAGAGGGTTCCTGCCAGGTCACTGGGTGGGTCCCTAGGCAGGCAGGACTGGCTATGGACTAGGGTTGAGAAGTGTTAAAACCAAGTTCCAGGGCAGCTTAAGGGTCCACTGCAAGGACTGAAGTTTGTAGAACTGGCTTTGGAGACTTGGATGGGTGTGTCTTCTGCCAGGTGCTTGGGTCGGCTGGACTGCTCCCTGACCCCAGCAGGGAGGGGTTGGAGCCAGGTACAGGGTGATTTCAGGATCTCAAGAGGTGCAGATGGGAGTGTCTCTGACTGGGTTCCTGGACTGGCAGGACCGCTCACAAACTGCAGCTATGAGGGGTTGGAGCCCAGTTACAGGGCTGTTTCACAATTTCTAGTTGGACCGAGTTTGGCAGCCTTACCTCCAGGGGCTTCAGGACCATAGCTGAGAGAGGCTGGAGCTGGTTCATTGGCCACTTCCAGATAAAATAGATAATACATTTATTTAGATAACTTATTCATTCCACAGACCTTTACTGAGGACATATAATGTGCCAAGAACATAAACAATCTTAGCCATTATTTATTATATGGGTGACAGAATACTTCAGAAGTCCATTTCCATTGTGTTTTGCATTTTATCTTTTTGAAAAAGAAACCAAACCATATATTATTTTAGTCAGATGGTTCTAGAATACTAGCAAGGGGGCACTGACCAATTTGTAATTCTATAAGTGATGTCCTTCTTCATGTGGTATGGTTCCTTTTCACAGTCACATTATTTACCATCAAAATCAAATATAATAAGAGCACAATAACCTCTAGAGAATAAGAGTTTTAAATAAGAATTATGTTTGAGGGGACTTCCCTGGTGGCACAGAGGTTGAGAATCTGCCTGCCAATGCAGGGGACATGGGTTCCATCCCTGGTCCGGGAAGATCCCACATGATGCGGAGTAACTAAGACCGCGTGCCACAACTACTGAACCTGCGCTCTAGAGCTGGCAAACCACAACTGCTGAAGCCTGTGCACCTAGAGCCAGTGTTCCACAACAAGAGAAGCCACCGCAATGAGAAGATTGCGCACCTCCATGAAGAGCAGCCCCTGTTTGCTGCAAATAGAGAAAGCCCGCACGCAGCAACGAAGACCCAATGCAGCCAAAAATAAAATAAAAAATTTAAAAGAAAAAGAATTATATTTGAGAATAAGAATGCACCCACAGTCATTTCTCAGGATGGCCAAATTCTGGATGACCTCAGCAGGAAATCCTAGTATCACTTTTTACAGCATGCTGAATTTGTCATTTGAAGCCAACCTCTAGACACTGATAAATTCTGTTCACAGGTTTCATGAAAGCAAGTGGAAAGCTAAAATATTAATATCAATAGTACGTTTCTGCTTCTGACAGAGCTGTGATGGCTATGGCTCCTCTGATCATAAGACTTAAATATACATTTGTCTCCAGGAAGGGACACTTAAATCAGAATAACAATATGAAAATCTTTATGGTGATATTATTATATATAAACAAGTGATATCTCTTAGATACATATTTGACTATATTAGCTTCTTTTTTTTTGAAAGATATATTACTTTTGTAGTCCAGTTATAACTATAATGTTTGAATATTCAGTGTATCAAAGCAAAATATTTAAAAAAAATTTTCTAGATTGAAAAATAATCAGGGGAAAAAATGACTATTTTAACTCCTGGAGTTGCTTGTCCTTGATCCAAAATAATTTTTCTTTCAAAAATTTTACTGCACTCGAATAGGTTAGCCAGGAAAATAAAACACTTTCTATATTATAGATGTAGCCACAGAAATGTAAGTCTAAGGTTGAACTATGAAGGCCAGGGTACAGGCAATATTTCCGTTGCTTTGTAAAGTTATAATAGTAGAAACATTAGATATCATTATATTATTTAGAACCTGGAGTATGGAGAGATGGATACTTTAAAATAAGGTTCGTTCTAATTGTTCCATTTAGAAAATATCAGACTTACCCTATATTGAAAGTCTGACAAGCAGTGTAACTGGAAGTTCAATATACTATATTTACTGAGATTAATTAAATACCTCATAAATTCTGGCTTACATTTTATTTGTTCATTACCTTAATCAATTAAAGATATAAATGAAACCAATAACATTTTACCTATTTTCATAATAATGACCAAACAATCATAATAATCTGGCATCACATCTTCTTAACCATCAAATTACTACTCAAATATTACCAAAAGCTCCAGTTTCAGGGATGAGTACTGGAAGATCTCGTCACCCAAAACAATGCTCCTCTTTTTAATATGATAACAGTTTTGTAGCTGAGTGCTATATGCCCTCACAGCCTTGAATTATTCAAGAAGAGGCAGGTAATGTAGGTACGAGTCGGATCATACAGAGCCTTTCCAGCCACTGTAAAAATTTTGAATTTTCCTAAGAGTAATGAGAAGCCACTGACATAAATGGTATTGATTTAATATAGTAATGATAGTAACCTTTAAACACTGTAAAGCTTTGTTCAAGCTTTAAATAAATTTACTTTAAAAGTTTCAAAAAATTTCACATCTACCGTCTCACTTTAACTTTTTATTAATTTCTATTTGCTTAACTATTTTTAAAAATTTAAGTATAGTTGATTTACAATGTTGTGTTAGTTTCAAGTATACAGCAAAGTGATTCAGTTTTATATATATATATATATATATATATAATATATATATAATATATATATATATATATATATATAATATATATATATCACTGTAGGAAATAAGCAAGGTATCCTCACTTGTGATTAACTTATGGATTAATTTATTAAAGTAGGGAAAATGTGCTATCATTATGAAGATTCCCCAAGTTTCAATGTCAAAACTTCCTCTTTTTTTGAGGGAGAGGGTGTTGAGTGGATTAGCCATGGTAGATTTTCTGAGAGGTTTTAACTTTTTTTTTTAATTACAAATTTTCCCTTCCTTCAAAAAAAAAAAGTAGACCATTTTAAAGGAGGCTTATCCTGTGACTTAAGGCTGTCACTCGAATGGGCAGTACATCTTAATGAATGGTGCTAATCGCATTAATATTCTATACTACCACATAAAAGCATAGCACAGAGATATGTTAATAAGAGATACAGGCTGTAGTTATAGCACTTCAGTAAACTGTGGGACATAAGAGTTCCCAGATGGAAAGAGAAGAAAAGAGACAATGTGGTTGAGGGATCAAGGCAGAAGCTGTGGGGAGGCAGGGGCTGCAGAATGAGAAAGTCTCAGACTTGAAATAGCCCAAGGAGAGAGTGGAAAACATGATAGAATGGCACCTAGTTCTTACTAGACACCAAAGGAGTTACATATGTACATGCAGACATACAACATAGCTTGTTTTACCAAGTATGATTTTCAAAGAGGCTTTTATAATTAAAACCCATCCTCCCCAGACCCACATACTTTAAAAGAAAGTAACCAAGCTGCTTATCATTCTAAAGCTATTTTTTCAAGAGTGTTATAGGTTAAAAAATTGTACACGTATTAATTCATGGTACGCACAGACACCCCTTAGTTTTGAACCATTGTAAAAACTAACTATATTACATGATTTTATAATATCTTTGAGGATTTTTACCTTCTGATACCCATGTGCAAATTCCACTAACGTTAAGGTGCAGATGTATATGTGCTCACCAATGGACGTATATATCTAAGTATTATTGAAATAAAAGGGTCCTACAGCCACTATTTATTTCCAGGCAATGTAGAATTTGAAGAATAGCATAAAAGTCTTTTTTTTTAAAGCCTAATGTTTATTTACTACCCTTCATCTAGATGCTACAGCACTCAAGAAACTTGAACTGATGTTCGCACAATACATAATAATCACTTGATCCACCAAAAAAAAAAAAAAAAGCAGCTGCTTTGTAGGCTTAACCACGCTACATAATGCTGAGGACAGAACATGATAAATACCATAGCCAATTGAAATTGTATAAGCAATTTTAGTAAGTAGAATGTAAGACATACAGCACCATTCAATGCCGAGTATTTTCACAAGCAATGGTGAGAGGTTCTAACCCAGGGCATAATGGGTCCCTCTAAAGGGCACCATGGGGGGAGGAGGGGCTCATTCAGATATGGGTCCCCTTATCCTTTGTTCCTCTGACTACAGCTCTCACTCCTTGCTTGTCATCTGAGTGGGGATTTAGGCAGATGAAATTCTCTAGGATTATAATAGGAATTGTTTTGTTAAAAGCCTGGTAACCAATTGAAAATCCTACCTTCTCCCACCCCTCCCCAACAATCTTGCTTTGGAATGACCATCAGTTGTTTCACAAATAAAATACATTTATATTGTGTCAAGTTGTTTACCTGCTAGCTAGCCAGGAAATATTATTTAGTTTTATTACTTTAATTACAAAATCATAAAATAAAATACACATGCAATAAAAACAGATTATGCAACAAATACATGTTTTCAGATTGCCTTGGGACTGCTTATGGAGCAGTTTGGCCCAACACAATGACTAAAACCAGATTTGAATGCTATTTTTAACAGGCATAGGCTTTCCTTACATAACCCATATTTATATTTATCAATAAAAGCTGAGACTTAAGGCTTGCTGTAATAACTTTGTGGAGAAAGCAGGGCAAATTTATTATCTGTGATCCCTTCTTTATCTCCCCCTCTTTACATCTGGGACAACTCTGTAGTACTTAGGTGATATGACTAAATCTTATTAGTGGAGGGCTCTTCTATTTTAAGCACAAATCTGGCATTTAAAAATCCCAATGCAAAACATTTACAAAGAAAATGTCAGGAAATTAAGCAAATTAAAAGATACTGTCAATAGCATGCAGTACTGTCAAAGGACTAATAACCCCAGTTAAATAGTATCAGGAATGGGTAGTAGATTTTTGAAAAGTAGATACCAAGGCAAGAGAGACATTTAATGTCAAAGCATAAAAGATATCTAGAGCACAATAGCTATTATACTGACCATCAGTCCTTTGATTATTATTTTATCATTTGTACAGTTGACACATAGGGGTACAAAGAGCAGTAAAAATCTATGAGGTTTGTAAATTACCAGCTTGCACCAGTGCTAACCATGAATCATAACCAGTGCTAGAATAAGGAAGATTCATTTCCAGCTTCACGTATTTACATGTTTCAAAACTACCTTATTTAAGAAAATATAAACTACTAAAATTGTTAATATCATCTTTTCAAAGCAGGCTTATTTCTTTTTTTTTTTTTAGGCTTATTTCTTTTTATTCCACAACTTGATTTTTCCTTCCATGAATGTTTAAGCAGCAGGCAGTCAGTAATATAAATTACCCATGTGAATTCTGTTTCAATTAGCTTAAGAAGAATCATAAATGTGAGAAAAAAGAATTTTTAAGTTTGTTAGTTAAGAAAGAAAAAAACATTTTAACCATAACAAAATATTAATTCCCTTGCTCTTCTGATGCAGAATCTTGACATTATTAAAGGAGTTAGAAGAGTAGAACACTTTAGAGTACTTATTGAATTTCTCACTTTAATAATGAAGATATGGTTCCGTGTAATCTACAATTAATTTAAAGGTAATGAAAAAGAAGTAATATTCTACTATCTCTGTTTTGTTCTCTCCCATTCAAATTTAACAAGTGGTAGGAGCTTTCAGAACAGCATGCACAAAAGATTCAAATTAGATGTCAAAGTTGAATGTCAAGTTTGCCTCCTTCTATTATTTGAGTGGGATTTAATTTGTTTGATAACCTATTTTTAAATTTTTTTTAGAAAATTATCATTTTCTCAATAAAACTTAAAGCTCTGGAAAGTGAACTTCAAAAGTAGTGACCATGTCATAAATAGTATGATATTCACATTGAAAACAAATAAAATGACAAGTGGGTGGGAAAGTGGAGGAATCACATAAAAGAAATGCTTTGGAGGAAGGGGAATAAACAAGGCAACCTTAGCAAAGTTCTCTCATTCTCTGCCCCAAATGCAAGTCAAATGGGACCTTTTCACTTGGCAGCAATGTTGTCCTAGGACTGAAGCACCGTGAAAATGTACCAGGGGTTTGTTTTCATTTTAGCTGCATTTCTGACGTTTTATGGGCTGTGGAGATGTTCCCCGTAACACATACATAGGTAATGCACTGTGCGTCATCTCTAAGGATCGCGTTATTATGGCTGCGTTCAGAGAGCTCTTGCTTTGGGTTATTTCTCTAATAGAAAAGATGGATTTATAAGTATTCATTTAGACCCTCTTACCCATAAACCCATATGCCCCCATAATTCCTACAAGCTGCATGGTCAACTGATGTGAAATAAGTTGACAAAGAAACAATGTGCTTTAAAAACGCGACTGAAGCTTTCACATCATTTAGAAGAGGAAAATTCCAGAAATAAAAGAGCGTGGGTCTACCTTAAAGCAGGAATTTCCCCGCAGAGAGAAACAGAAAGAAACGAAGGCACATAATGCCACTGCAGCGGCAATATTTCTTAAGTAGGACACTCAGAAAAGGGCACAAGCTCTTCACGTTTCCAGAAACATTACGTTTATTTCCTCTGCGAAAGATTTAGCAGCTTAGTGGAAAGAAGCAGCACACGGGGGGGGGGGGCGGGAACCGCCCTGAAAAAGAGTCAGCACTGCAAGGAAATTTGCTTAAACTACTATTAGAAAGAAAATATTTCAGAAATGGTTGCCTCTAATAATCTCATACCTTAAGGCTAGAATAAAAGGTCATAGCTAATTGGTACAAAAGCAGATTTGGATACACAGTTAGGAAGTGAAATTCTGTGACGAATTCTACCCAATCACTACCCTTTTTACCTTCAATTATGCCAGGACATGTACCACATGTTATAGAGCTCAGAAAAGACAAAAGAATGGATACTTCAAAATGGAGGTTCTTTTCCACTAAAAAAAAAAAATTGCCACATTTAACTTCTATAGCCAAATCAACGAGGGTAACAACACCTATTTAATGGTCAAGAATAGAAGTTAAGTAGTAGTTGGATAAATTATGCATAATGCATAACAAAAATGTTTTTGCATGATTTGATGAAAACAATCACGATTGATAAGAGGTGCTACTTTCCAAGGGCCACACTTGGGTTTAGGTAAACAGATAAGCACACACACACTGTACAGTCTTTCTTTTACTGGAGTTAGTCCTCAAGTTAAGGAAAAAATTAAATGAATGGAGGTGTACGTTTTCAAGATATTAGAGAAAAAATTTTAACATATTAGCTTATAAGAAAAGTGCTTTTTTAAGAAAGGTTTGTTTTATGTGCCTTAATAATAAAGAAATCTCCTTAGAGTAGAACTTAATTATGACCTGTTGCAGTAAAATCTAATATTTTATTTGAATGAATGTGGAGAGACAAAAATAAAAAAAATACTAAACCTGCTAAACTACTCATTGAAATCCCGAACATCTTCCTTTTCATTGAAGACATTCATATCTGTCAAGCTGTAAATAACAGTGCATTGTGATTTGAGGAATTTTTATGAAAAGGTATTTTCGGTTTTCTTTTTAAGAGTGCATACTTTTTGAGAGCAAAATATCATGTAGTCATTTCACAATTGTCTATACTAATTGGTGAAATAATTTATGTATTATGTAATTTATTAAGGTTTATTGTCTACTTGATGCTTTCCTCACTATCAGGAGTACTTATAAATTTCAGCAGCAGTGACATCATAATTCCAAAACGGTTGGGAGCCAAGAGTCCATCCAGGAACGTTTCCCTGTCCCTTTGAAATGTCCTTTGTTGACCCCTCCCTGCCACCAAGATCAGGAACAATTTGGCATAAAGTAAGAGAGGATTTATTTGGAACAATAAGTATTGCCAGTGGTCTTTGTTTTCATAAAAGAGACAATGCTGAGATTTAAGAGAAATAAAATAGACTTCAAACAATGCTGATATAATTATATTCCCCCATTTCCTCCCCCTAGTTTTTCTTTTCCAAGGCTAGCGTGTGGAAAATCAGATTGGGACAATGGAGGTGGGAAACAGTGTTGTGAGGGAGATAAATTGATAAAACAGGATTCTTCTGAAGCAGCAGAAGGGAAGTGAGGAAAGTGGTGTACCAAAGGCCCCAGGAGGGCAAAGCATGGTAAGTGGGAAAAAAGTTAAGAAACTGGAAGCATAAGGATAATTTATAATGCAAAGAATCTGTGTGGACACCATTCAACTTGACCATAATCCTTTTTCAGTGCTTTGCATCTTCCTCTGCCAGGAAGTTTCAGTTCTAAATGAGCCATGCAAACTGATCAATACTATTTATGGCAACTGAAAAAAAATATTTAAATTGCTAGATGTGATACTTTTCTTCCCATTTGCCCTTCCCAATCTGCTACCACCCTGAATTCAACATTTAAAATATCCTCTAATAATTTCCTAGAAGTTCATTATGTTGGAACTTCATTTCTAAATTTATTTTCTATCTTGGACCATTACCCCAGTCACTAAGGAAGGCACTTGGTGCCTCCATGTTGTGGGTTTTTAGGACTATTAACTGAACGTGTTTTAATGTTCTCTACATGTGCATGAGAGTTCAATTTGGACCTTAAAATGAAATCTATGTACTAGAAAAGTTTTTTAAAGAGTCCTTTTTTCTTTTCAATTCAAAAATGTTTATGTTTGATTCCAATTATCTGTTGATATGATAATAAAATAAAATCTACAAATATTATGCACAAAGCACAGTCATCTCTCATGATCTCTGTCACATAAAATAGTACTGATATAGATGACTGAGATGAAGTCACAAACATAACTAAAATAAACACTGGCCTATCCACACAAAGCCATACTGCTTATCCCTCCTGGTACAAATTTCCCTTCACAGGTTAACTCCAAATATTTGAAGATAATCTATCAGTTTATTAGGAAACACAATAAACATGTACACTGTTGATTAATAGCTATAAGGCTGCTAAAAGTCTAACAGGAATTCTAAGTGTGCAAGAAAGATGAAATCCATGCCCAGCAGTGTTAACTTTCCAAACAACAATATGAAAATCATATCCTTGTTTTTGTGTTTTTTCGTTTCTTTGTGTCCAGGATATGCACTGGCTTTCTGAAACCACTGCAGAGTGGTGAATAATGTATGACATGAAAAAAAAAAAAAAAAAAAAAACCTGTTCATTGTCCAGAGAGTACTGTATTGCTTGCTGTATACTACATCTATGCAAGACAAACAATAGAACAGACCAATAACCCCAGAAATCTCAAGCTAAAACCTTCCCAAGTGGAAAGGGAAAATATCATCCTGGATTCTAGAAAGTCTCTGAAACAAACAGTTCAAATCCCTAGAATACCCCTACGTACTAGATAAAACCTCTTAAATTTCAGAAAGATTGGTCCTCCTGAGTAAATCTGTGAGAAAGCTGGAAAAACAATTACTATTTAATGTTATTCTAAAGAGATTCACTAACTCCCGTCCACCTCCCCTGTCTTATAGGACATATTTGCAAAGACTGATGAGAAGATATGTAAAACTTAAAAGGCTGTTGTCAATCTACTTTTCCTGTATTTTCTCTAGTAGTACTTAGGAATTTTGCCCTCTAAGTCATAGGAATAGAACAAACCATGATCTGAGTTGAGAATGACAAAGAAGCAGCAGTCAAATGCAAGTACAATGGATGTAAGAATAAGAGAAATGGCATATAGTTATATTTCGTTTTTATAAAAACTCAGCATTGAGCTTCCCTGGTGGTGCAGTGGTTGAGAGTCCACCTGCCGATGCAGGGGACACGGGTTCGTGCCCCGGTCCGGGAAGATCCCACATGCCGTGGAGTGGCTAGGCCTGTGAGCCATGGCCGCTGAGCCTATGCGTCCGGAGCCTGTGCTCCGCAACGGGAGAGGCCACAACAGTGAGAGGCCCGCGTACCGCAAAAAAAAAAAAAAAAAAAAGAAAAAAAACGCAGCATTTTTCTTCACTTGTCAAGCCTAAACATTACTGAGTAGGACATTCGAGCTTGCCCATAAAATAAACTCAGATTTAATGGAATTCCATGTTCAATGATGTAGAATGGAATTTCTATTTCCTCATCCTCCAAATTTCAAACTTAAGAGATAGCTTTAGGTACAATACATTGAAAAGGCTTTCATGTAGATTCAATGTTTTTTTTTTTTGATAATTGTGAAGTGTTCAACAAGCAGTTATCAAGAGTATACACTATACTGAGGTATGTGCTAGGTACTAAACTATATATCACAATCTTTTAATAGTGAAATATAGTTATAAACCTTGCCGTATTTTAATACTTTGTATCATCAATATCTTTAAGAGAGTTGACATTGAGCATAACCTTAAAAGGCTTCCTGGAATAGGTGAAGCACGATATTAGGTTCAAGGTATCTGGGCTCATCCTTTCGCAAATGCAAAAAATACCAATGAATAATGGAAGAACTTGAATCTCAGAAGGGTATTATAGAGCCTTAGGTACCCACTGCCCTCTTCCTTCCTTCTCCTTCGGCTCCTCTCATTTTAATGGACACAAGGAAAGAAACTACCAGGAGTAAGGTTCAAATCATAATACACAGGAGAGGTATATCCAAAGGTTTCATTAAAACTGGGAGATGGGTAGGGAGTACATTCATTTGCAGGTGAATCTAGCTGCCTTTGGCCATTGGGGTAGCAGATGGAATTCAGCGGGACAGGAAGCAGAGTTTATCATTTCTTATCCCCGGTTAGGAAAATTTTCAATAATATACTACCGAGTCCATGTGAGAGAAATAAACCTATCATCACAACCACCAATTAGAACAATTATTTCCCTTTAGTTTTGAAAGCAATTAGTTTTCTAGAAAATTTAAGATACTTATGACAGTCTGATAAATACCTTGTCATTTTTTTTTTTTTTAATATTCTTTTTTTTTTAAAACCCACATTTGTTTATTTATTTATTTTTGGCTGTGTTGTGTCTTTATTTCTGCGTGAGGGCTTTCTCTAGTTGTGGCAAGCGGGGGCCACTCTTCATCACGGTGTGCGGGCCTCTCACTATCGCATCCTCTCTTGTTGCGGAGCACAGGCTCCAGACGCGCAGACTCAGCAGTTGTGGCTCACGGGCCCAGTTGCTCCACGGCATGTGGGATCCTCCCAGTCCAGGGCTCGAACCCGTGTCCCCTGCATTAGCAGGCAGATTCTCAACCACTGCACCACCAGGGAAGCCCTACCTTGTCATTTAATATAGTTATAGATGCACAGAGTGTCTGCTCATGTTAGAGCGGTATCACTCACCCGACATATAGGGTCCCAACGATTTATTCCTGAACTGAAGGTTTGTAAATAAGCAGGTGGTTATGGGAGCTTAGCTACCAACATTAGCATGTCTGCGAATTCTTGACATGGAATTAAAACTACCAGGAGAAGTTTACTGCTGCATAATAATTGCTTGTCCGAACTTATCCCATATTCCAATATCTAAAGGAAGCCTGTTAAATTCATGTTCTCATAAAAATCAACTGAAATTGACCTTATCTCCTACTAGCTTGCAGAGATCACCAGTGAAGAAATCTGCAGCAGAGCTGATTATATTGTGTAGGAGAACAGACAAGCAAAGTGATTGAAATTTCTATAGAGAACATCATCAGTGCTTGCTTAGAACAATTTTGCATATAAATAGGGCATAAATGGTCTGTGTTCAATTTGTTCTCTAGTTGTCAAAGAATAATCAAGGATAGACTACATAGCAATCTTGTTTCTAGCCTCCCTAATGCAAACCTATGTCTTATTAATCAATACATGTATGTGTCTGTCCTGAAAGTAAAATTTAATTTCTGTAAAGAAAAAGAAAAAAACAAAAATTAAGTAACTAATACACGTACACACTTCATCATAAGATTCACATGAAGCGATGAAAAAAAAAGACACTAAATTAAGTGGCCTTAAAAACGAATAGCATTTTAGAACTCAAGGCATCTGCCTCACTCTCACCCCTGTCCAAACACACTCTCCTAAAACTGTTTCTGCTAAGGTCACCAATGAATTCCTAACAGTTAAATCCACTGGATCCTTTCCAATCCTTATTTTATTGGTCCTCCTGGCTACATCTGATGCTATTCAGCACTTACTCTTTGAAAAGCTCTATTCCTTTGGCCTCAGCGATACCACACTAGCTTTTTTCTCCCCACTCCTCCAGAACAAACCCCTTCATTCTATCTTTTATGGGCTTCGGTTTCCGAGCTAGTCCCATAAATTGGTGGTTGTCAACTTTTGTGTCACATTAAAATCGCCTGAGTAACTTTTTTTTTAAATTGAAGTACAGTTGATTTACAATGTTGTGTTGGTTTGAGATGTAAAGCAAAGTGATTCAGTTACACACACATTTCTTCTTTTTCAGATTATTTTCCATTATAGGCTATTATGAGGTATTGAATGCGGTGCCCTGTGCTATACAGTAGGTGTTTGTTGTTTATCTATTTAATATTTGGTAGTGTATATATGAATTAATTTTAAAATATACTATTGCTCAGATTCTGACTCCATAGATTTGGATTTGATTGCTTCAGAGAGGAACTGGACATGGGTATGTTTTAGAAGTACCTCAAAGTGATTCCAGTGTGTAGCCAGGGCTGAGAACCAGTGTCACAAATGTTTGTTTTCTCCAGGGTTTTCCCTTTGCCCGTTGCTCTACTCATTTTCCCCAGATTATTTTACCTGCTCTCGTATTTTTAACTGTCACCTAAATGTTGATCATTTCACCAAGATCCTAGAATTCACCCTCTAGTTATTGCCAAGAGGTAACCGAGCTAATGCTCCTGAGAACACTGAGTGGCTGGCCTGAGGATTATTTGATCCTTCTGTCTCCTTCCCCACCTCCACCCCCACCAGCTAAACTCTCTGTATGAGCCACAAATGCCCTTCATTTTAACTTATGCAAACAGAACTCTGCATTACTAGATGGCTATGAATCACATACACACAACAGATGAGAAAGTGCTTTGTTAACTGTAAAACGCCAAGCATGCTAAAGTATTTTAAGTACATCACATAGTATATGCTCAATAAATACAGTTGAATTAAGAGGGAAAAGTGTCCTATATTTGGAAGGAAAACCAGGCATAATTTATGATTGGCAATGCCATTCAAGACCCTTGAAAGCATCTAGAGTTTCCTGTCAGAATCTCTAGAAGAGATTCAATTTATCTTTTCATTCTCTAACCCCCTTTCTTTCCTTCAAGCGCCAGCACTTAAGGAACAAAAGATATTCTTTATTCTTTAATCCATTAAATCCTCCCTCTTGGCCCTCACCATTCTACTGAAACTGCTCGGGAAAAGGACAGCTGTTACCTGCTAGCTGACAAACCCACTGGTCTATTTTCAGTCATCATTCTACTTACTTAACTTTCTGCAGGATGTGACCTTGCTGACTTTCTCCATTCTGAAATTCTCTCTAACCTCGGTCTTCCAGGCATCACTTTTTGCTGTTTCTCTTCTTCCCTTTCTGACTATTCTTTTTTTCTCAGTGCCCTTTGTTGATTCCTCTATTTTCCACCTAAATATTGTAATTCCCAAAGGCACTAGCCTTGGCCTTTACCTCTCATTGGACATACTCTTCCTGGGTGATCCCAAGGTTTCTATAATCATATACATGCAGATGTTCCCCAAATTGGTTATCTCCAGTCTCAACCCCGCTTGCTTTCATGTGTGTGTGTGTGTGTGTGTGTGTGTTGGCTTTTTGTTGCAACAAACTTTTCATCATTACCACTGTTCCCTTCCATGTCTCCATTGCATGTATTTGCCACCATTCCGCCTGTTCTCCAGACAAACTACTATTCATCCTTCAAAACAGTTCAAATGCCACTTTCATCATGAAAACTTTGTTGAATTCTCCAGGCAGTTTATTCCTCTTTTAGCACTTTGTACCTACTTATATCACAGCATTTACATTATGTATAATTCTGTCTTTCCCATGAGCCGCTGAGTTCTTGAGGGCAAGACCCATGCTTTATCCATCTTTGACCTCCAGGGTCCTAGCACTGTTGCCTGGCCCCTACTATTTGATCAATAAATAGGGGCTTCCCTGGTGGCACAGTGGTTGAGAGTCCGCCTGCCGATGCAGGGGACATGGGTTTGTGCCCCGGTCCGGGAGGATCCCACATGCCGCGGAGTGGCTGGGTCCGTGAGCCATGGCCGCTGAGCCTGCGCATCCGGAACCTGTGCTCCGCAACGGGAGAGGCCACAGCAGTGAGAGGCCCGCGTACCACAAAAAAATATAATAATAAATAAATAAATAGATAGCTAGATAAGTAGCTGGATGAATGCTGTGTGTTTGTTTGCATAATGTCATTTTTTACTAAATTTGAACTGCACATTCCAATCTAATAACTGTACTATAGACAAAATGGGGTTTAGTTGGCTATTCTAAGATTCTAACACTTAGAAACAGAGACTGAGGAGGCTCAAGTGAAAGAACTCTTCCACAGGGAGAAAGAAGTAAACAGCTTAGAATGAATGACCAGCTTGACCTAGTAAAAATAATAAAAGAAAAACAAACGTAAAACCCCGACAGACCCTGGTCATCAAAACAGGAGGAGGATACTGAGTACTACATGGGCTTGTCTTTGGGCCTTGCTGTATGGGGCCAAATCCTATGGAGATCAAGAGGGCTGTAACTTAAACCTGAAAGCTGTTTTTCTAAAAATGTCTGTAAGACCTTGATGCTTAAGTAGTATATTATCTTGGTACCTTGATGGAGTGTCACACTGTACATAGGTGGAGTGTCACACTCAAGGAAGAGAGAGGCATTTCTTCCCACTTTGCCACTGACCTCTCACAGCCTCTGGCATTGTGAAGGCAGGAGAGTGTCGGTTGCTATAGCAAACAGCAGGCAGGGAAATGCATGGTATTATAGGTGAAAGTGAAGGAACAGTGGTTACTGTGAGGTAGAGAGGGCCAAGAAAATGTGGATTTTGTTTTGCTACGAAAATACTTTTCCTAATACTTAGAGTTTGGTTTTTTCCTCTGTTGAATATCATTGCTTCTTGTCTCCTCTCTGTTCTCAAATGGTAAATTATACCTTCTCATTCAGACTTTTATCTTGCTGATTCATAAAAGTAGGATCATGTGTCTCCAGAGTTTCTTCTGTTTTTTTCAAATTTAGTTTTCTTGGTTGCCATGAGTGGTTCTAAAACCAAAGTACATTTCTTTTGTTTCCTGCTTTCATTTCTTCATAATGCTTTTCTTGTGTGTGTGTGTGTTTTTAATGTCTAGAACTATATATCAAAATCTAGTCAGAGCCAAAATAGCTAAGTTAGATATCTATCTATTGCCAAGAAGCCTGTTTATATTTACAGTGGGCAAAGAAGGAAGAGGTGGAGTTGGTTCAAAGAGAAGAAGCATGTTCTAAGTATCTGTAGCTATTCAGAAAGAAAATAGATGTGGCACTGTGTATTAATATTTTAAGTGTGGTTTTTACTCCTGCAAGGTTTTTTGTCATGTGTTTCTTTTTCCTCCAAAGCTTACCTTTGATCTTATAATGACAAAGTCGGGAATACTGATGGGCAATTCTTTACAAAGTAGATTGTAAACATATGGGACTTATTACCTTAAGTGCTAACACAGGCTGTAACAAAGAGGGTCCAGAAAGATCTGGCCAAATTTATAGATGATAAATTCATCCTAGATAATTAAGGAGAACTGAGATGCTCCTTTCGCAAACCAAACTTCTAGAAAGTGTAGTCCATATTCTAGGGAATATAAAGATGAGAGGGGAGGGAATGCGGGGAGTTACTCTATGTCCTGTGCCGCACAAGCACACGATCCCTACCTCATTATGGCACATATAAGATTGCATTGCATTTTTTTTTTTGCATTGCATTTTTTAATTAAAAAACTTTTTTTAAATTGAAGTATAGTTGATTTGAAATGTTTGTTATGTTAGTTTCTTGCACTACACTTGTATCACGTGGATTATATTCATGTTTTCCCAAATGGTACGTGAGCACCTTGAGGCAAGAATCCTGTTTGGTGTTGCATCCTCAGTACCCAATCCAGCACGTGATGCCCAGGGGGCATCGAATAGAATTGTTTCATTGTTGAATGAATACTATCTACCCCTCGAGCCTCACCATCTACTCACTGCTGAGTCCCTGCATTCTGGATCCCAATTCCATTCCAATATTGAAAAGATGCTCTTAAAATGTCACTAGAAAGCTCCCAAATGGCAAATCATTGGTCTTTATCCTTTTTGATTCCACTGTAGCATATGCCATTATTGAAAATGCCCACTATTCGGCCTTCCTTTGCTTCTAGAATAATAATGTCTTGATTGGCCTCCTACATACCCAACTGCTCCTGGTCTATCTTCTCTGCTAGTTCTACTTTTAGCCCCAAAGGGGAGGCATTTTCAAGGTTCTGGTTTTGGATCTCTTTTCGCTTAATAATCTCTCTTATAATCTCTTCCATTTCCAAAGTATAACCAGAAATCTCACAAACTCAACCTCTTGTGATGAAATCTACACTCATATTTCCAAGAAAGTTCTGGACATCTTGACCTCAATGCTCTGCTACCACTTTCAGTTTCACTTGCCCAAAACTGAATTTGTCTTCTATCACTATTCCTTTTTCCTGATCTTAATAGTTTTCTCTCATAACCCAACTGTCCTCCCAGCTAATCAAAGTCAAAACCCTAGGATTATCCTTGACTCCTGGCTACTCCCCTTCCCCTAAATTATCTCCTTTTGACTAAGAATTAGTCATATGACTAAGAATATGACTAATTCATCACCTACATTCCTATAGATTAAATGTCCTAATACAGAGCTTTGATCATATTCTTCCACTGCTAAAAACAATATACTCCCATTGCCTAAAGAATGATATGCGGACACCTTAGTCTCTTATTCAAGCACTGTATGATAGGGTAACACCCACTTTTCCAGAATTATATCCATACTTTTACACTTTATATAACCTATTTTCTTACTAGCTGTACCATTTGCCATTCTCCCAAAATGCTTTGCACTTTCTAAAGTCTTAATGATGTTTCATTTGACTCAAATGCCCACTATCCCCACCTCCAACTCCTACTGCTGAAATCCATACTCATCCTTCAAAGCCTTTTTCTCCATGATTTTTTTTCTGATATATCAATATTGTACAATATTTCCCTCCTAAGAACTCACACAGTATGTTACTAACACCTGGTGTATAATGCCCCTTATCCTCTGCCTTATCCTGTAGTCTTTCTGTCTTTTTTATCTTTCCTATAAGACACAAGGGTCTTATAATGAAGGAAAACTTAATTATTTCTGCATCTGCCATCATGTCCAGCATAGTACCTTTCACAGAACAGAGGTCCAATGCATGAATAAATGTTTAGGGGCTCATTTCCTAAGCTTCAAGTTTGACACTAGCACAGCCATAATCTGGGTAATACAGCCAGTAGCAGCCATAGTGGCTACTTATTGCCTGTGCATGTTCTGATTGGCTGGGGCCCATGCTATACCAGTTATTTATATTTTCAATATCACTGCTGATATGATCGTCTCCCTTAAAATGGTTTTGGTGCCCTTAACTGAAACAACACACTCAGCTGAATGGGCTGGAGGCAATATTTGGGAGCTCCTTCTGAGTTAACTAATATGAGTTCTTCTTGGGGAGGGGAACATCGGCTCACCGTGGAAGATTTGCAATGTCGGTAACTAATCATACCATTTATTAACATTCTGATTTTCTAATGAAGAATACAGACTCACCTGATTTTGTTTAAATATGCAATTGAAAACACTGCAATTAGAAGCACAATTGTAGGGCTCTGTATTTTACATGCCGGGGTGTCCATCTGCAAGCAATGATAATGGGGTTGGCAAGCAGAGCAGTACCTCTTTGCTGTCTGTGGTTCACTCTGATTTCAGATATTTTGGCTATTTCCTCTGATACAACTTTACTTGGAGAAAACAGCCTTCTTTATAATTTGATTTTTCTGCTTTTATCTCATCATGGTGAAGTAGAGGTTTCTGGACAGGAGCAAGGATGCTGGGGTTAAACAGGGAAAGTGTAGCAATAGAAAGTCAATGGGATCTTGGAAAGGAACCAAATAAGGTGCCTAGGAAAGTGAAAACAAAAGGAGGCCAGCAGGAAAGGATGATCTTAGCTAAGAGAGGCAGAAACAGCGAGGAAATCTGGAAAAGCCCCCCAGTTCTGTCGTTTTTAGAAAGAGGGAAGCAGACAGGAGAGTTTTTGGCAGACTTGCTAACTCTGTGCCTGCCTTCCCCTCCCCTTCCCTTCAAGTACTTCTACTGATGTCCAAGATGCTTTACCAATCACTGCCACTGTCTGCCTTCTAGTTTCTTCTTACCGCTAGACATTTGCATTGGCTGCTGCCACTTGGAATGACTGCCAGGGATAAGTGCGCTGATATTTTTGACCCTACGTGTTCATGGAGGCCCTCCAACTACAAAGCAAAAGAGGTCCCAATTTAGATTACTTGGAGTCAGTACTAAAAAATTATGCAGTTTGTGAATATATTCTTGGTGTTTCACAGTTGACAACACTATATTCCCTTGAGTACCAAACTCACAGAAACCCCATGGAATGATCTCTTTCTCTCAGTACAGTCGTTCTAGAGCCAGTATGAGGTGTGAGACTAGTCAGACAGGGGCCTTAGCAAATGTATTTTAAAAATAAACAGCCTAGGGGCTTCCCTGGTGGCGCAGTGGTTGAGAGTCCGCCTGCCGATGCAGGGGACACGGGTTCGTGCCCCGGTCCGGGGGGATCCCACATGCCGCGGAGCGGCTGGGCCCGTGAGCCATGGCCGCTGAGCCTGCGCGTCTGGAGCCTGTGCACCGCAACGAGAGACGCCACAACAGTGAGAGGCCCGCGTACAGCAAAAAAAAAAAAAAAAAAAAAAAAAATAAACAGCCTAGAAAGATGATGGCAGTTCTTTTATGGCACAGAATAACATGCTTTTACTTATCAGCTGCTTAACAGAGAACAGAATTGATAGAAAAATTATTTCAGTTTGCTTCCACTGCCTATTAATGCTCTGATTGTTCAAGAAAGAGCAGGGAAGGTTTCTATTTTCCTTAAAAGGTGGCAGGGGCCTCTGGTAGCATGATAGAATATTCTCATTTTACAGGTAAAGATTGAGGACAGATTAGTAGTGCTCCTAACATTCTGCCATGCAGCATTACTGTAAAAAATATGGACATATAAATATAGATGTTAAGTTTCTTTCCTGCAGTCTTCCACTCTTTCTGTAGGCCATCTGCAATGTCTTCATCCACATAAAGCGGTCTTACACTCCAACCAAAACACTCTTGTCCTCTCAATCAAATCTAACCTTCAGGCTAATGTATCCATCGGAATTCACTCAAATGTGAAAAAGATGAAATATAACTTATATTGTCTTCCACCATGAATTTCACCATTGCCAAAAGCTTTTCTGGACCATTCTGCTCTGGGCTCCATTTCTTTCACTGGTTTGTTGGAGTACAATGGTTTTGAGAGGTACCAGTTTGCATTTTAATAAAATGTGATCGTTTCTATTCTAAACACAGGATATTTTTGAATTGTAGGCTATTCATGGCAAATCTTACTAATCTAAATTCAGTAGAGTTTCCATGTTTACTATTAATTTTCCTTTTTTCATTTATGTCTCCGTATAGCCCTACAGCCCATGAAGAGAGCTTTTACAGTCAACACACCTAGTTTCTCCCTCTACTTCAAGAAAGATAGGAACTAGAAATATAAAAATTTCCTTAGAGGAGATGGATAGCTCAGCCTACTTGGATTATTCTGAGAGGAGCTATTATTTACTTCAGTCATAGGGTATGAAGAGAAAAGGCAGACAACTTTCTGGGTCCACTTGAGTGAGGGAGGTTGTGCTGCTTCTTTTATGTTTTTTCTTCCTCCGAGATCAATTTTCATAGTGTGGCTTTGTTACTAATCAAAGAAACACAAAAAGGGGGTTCCAACATTTTGGCACTTTTGGGGATCTTGGATCATCTGTGCCTGTCCTCTCTTTAGTAACATGGAGAATGGACAATGGACTGCAAAGCCAAAATGGCCTCTGGAAAGGGGCATTATCTCAGCTTCCTTACCTGTAAATAGCTAACGTGACATCATTAGGGCTAATTACTTGGAATGATTTAATTACATTTATGGTTTTAAACCATCTTCTACTCAAACCACATGTTCATAAAATCACAATTAAAAATATTTAATATGAAACACAGAAGGAATCCTTGCTTCTGAATTTTTTTTGCAAAGCCTACAGTTACTTGAAGATGCTTTTACCAAGTTGAAACTTGTGATCACGTAGATATAGAAGCCTGCTGAGATTTCACACATGAACTGAGATCAACTGTTTAAAAACATTTTTTTCATGAGAAAGGTTGTTTTTGTCTTTTGGGTTATTTTTGGTACTTGGCTCTGAGCACTTACATTCTATAATACCATGTGAGATGGAATGGCTCTTACCTGGATTCCTTGGAATCCGCTTTCTGCGGTCTCGGAATGCTGCACCTGATTGCAGGGCTTCTAGAAGATTATCCATCACGCCCGTCTCATCACCCTCTGGAGGAAGGGAGAAATTGGAATTAATCTTGGAGCAATTAAAGTTAAACTACAGGAAAATAAAGGGAAAAACTCCTGTCAGATTTACATAATACCCCTAAATTAAAGACATATATCTGTTTTAACATAATGGATCCTGTCAGTTTCTGGCACCACAGACTACTTTGCTTATTACGCACCATTAAGCAAAATTCATGCCAATCTCACTGTTCTTTCAACTTAAAGACCTTGTCTTTTGTATTATTGATGACATGCTCAGTATGCAAATAAACAGTAGCTGATCAGCTACTGCTGCCTTCCTGTTCAGATTCTTATAAGATATTCCTAAGCAAGAAACCACTGACCCGGCTTAATGCAATCAACGTGCAGGGCGTGATTTGATGAAGCGGAGTTACACAAGGTTAAATACTGATTGTATTAATACCTTAAGCATTCAACCATCATCTGCGGTTATCTTAAAAGACACTATTTGCAAAACACACTTGCATTCAGTTCCTATCTAATCCATATCCTTTACCCATTTTGAAATGCTGACATTGCAGAAGCCAAAGGTGACCACGTCATCTGAAAGTCCACATTTTACATTTGAGAGACATTAGCCAGAGTCTCATCACCCCTTTTAGAATGCTGTTGTGTTTCTAAACTTTTCCTGTGAGTGGAGTACTCAGAGATGTTCATGGAAATTCCTAACGGAAACGTATATAAAACATTTCACCCTACTCTTATCTTTGACAATTCTGGCTGTTAAAAATACTTTTAAGATTTGCTAGGACAAGGTGTCCATTGCCAGAAACTCTCTGCGAAGCTGTGGATGATTCACAGTGAGCTGAAGACCCTCTTCTCAACAGGCCTCACTGATGAAAAGGACCCTCGCCAGGTGGTTAATTTGAGTGATAGCTAAGTGTGTGGGTCTCGGGTAGAGGACACTTGTAGGCAGGAGGGTTAAGAAAAGAAAAGGGGGGCAGTGAGGGAGAAGAAATTATTTCTGATGTTACTCCAAAGTGAAATTTAAATCCTACTTTGTTTAAAGAATTGACTGTGGGGTATCAGATCACAGGAAAAAAATATTTTCTTATGGGGCAAGAATAAGCTAAAATCTCTTTTGATTATGCTCTTCATTTGACTTGAGATTTCCTCAATGTTACAATCATTTATTCTTTTTTAAAATGAATTCTTTAGGACAGGATATTGAGTGAAAAAATAAAAGGAAACACAGAGGTTCTCAGGTATAATATTTGGTGAAAACGGGAAAAATAAAGGGAAAGTAGAACCTCAGTGACTAAACAGGGAAAGAGGATTGTGCACTTTTAGGAATATTAAGGCTGCAGACACATCTGAACCATGACCTGCTCTTTACAATGGAAGGAAAAGAAGAAATGAAGGAAGTCTGGCGTGGCTGGAATGTATCTGGGAGAATTAAATTTTATGCAGTATGCACTTCACACTGGTTATATCTTTTTTTTTGGCCGCACCACGTGGCTTGTGGGACCTTAGTTCCTCGACCAGGAATCGTACTCGGGCCTACAGCAGTGAAAGTGCTGAGTCTAAACCACTGGACCACCAGGGAATTCCCATATTGGTTATATCTTATAATCCTCCCAACAACATATTGAAGCAGGAAATATCTCTGTTTTTCAGCTGGGTATACTGAAACTTAGAGAGTTTAAGCATCTTGTTCCAGATTGCACAGCTGGCATGTAGAGGAGCCCAGGTATGAACCCAGATCAATCTTTTTTTTTTTTTTGCGGTACGCGGGCGTCTCCCTGTTGTGGCCTCTCCCGTTGCGGAGCAACAGGCTCCGGACGCGCAGGCACAGCGGCCATGGCTCACGGGCCCGGCCGCTCCGCGGCATGTGAGATCCTCCCGGACCGGGGCACGAACCGGTGTCCCCGGCATCGGCAGGCGGACTCTCAACCACTGCGCCACCCGGGAAGCCCCCCAGATCAATCTTTGCATGACAGCTAGAAGAAGATGAAATGAACTAGGCAAGTGATGGCCAGATGATGAAACATCATAATTCTGTTGTTAAAAAAGAGACAACAGGCCCAAAATGGAGTCACTTGTGCTAAGACTCACATCACCAACCAGAGACTTGATACTTAACCTAACTGCAGTTTCAGTCTTTCCCAGGAATGTAATCTTAACCACTCAATCTGGAATTTCCTGGTCAACACTAGTACGGAAATCTACCTGATAGACCCCCCACTGTCCCACAAAGGAAGGTAACCTTGTCTGAACAATCCACTCTTTGCTAGAAGAACTTCCTTGTCTTGCTTCCTTCTGCCTATAAAAGTCTTCCATTTTGTACAGCTCTTTGGAGCTCCTTTCTATTTACTAGATGAGATGCTGCACAATTTATGATTCATTGAATAAATCCAATTAGCTCTTTAAAATTTACTCAGTTGAATTTGATTTTTTAACATGATGATATGGGTTTGAGCACTATCTTATAAGCCAGCACTATCCAACAGATATATAATGCAGGTCACAAATGTGAGCCACCTAAATAATTTTAAGTTTTCTAGTAGCCATATTTAAAAAATAAAAAAGAAAGAGGTGAAATGCGTTTTAATATATTAATATTTAACTCAATATATACAAAAATTATATATTTTACATTCCTTTTATTAGAGCAAGTTTCAGAAACCTAACATGTTTTTATTTCATCCTTCACTTCAGATTAGCTACATTTCAAGCGCTCAACAGCTGTATGTGGCTCATGGCTGCTGTATTGGGCAGTGCAGCCATAAGCAATATAGGAAGTGACTTGATCAGATTTATACTTTAGAAAGACTTGTCAGACAGCACTATGGAGGATGACTCTGGGGATGGCATGACAGAAGGCAGGGAGATGTTTAGGAGTATAGTGTAATTGTCTAAGTAAGAGATAAAGAACTGAACTAAAGGGCTAGCAGAGTGAATAGAGAGGAGGAATATTTTAAAGGTATTAGTACATTCATTAGGACCTGGCTGGAAGGGTGAGATCAACGGGGAGAAAAAGCGTCTAGAGGACAAGGGATAAACAGGTTTGAAAAAAAAAATTTTTTTTGAGGAATATCTAAGTAGAGAAATCCAGTAAGAAGTTGGAAATATGGAGAATTCCCTGGCGGTCCTGTGGTTAGGACTCTGTGCTTCCATTGCCAGGGGCATGGGTTTGATCCCTGGTCCGGGAACTAAGATGGAAATATGAATCTGGAACCCAGGAGTGAAGTCTGGGCTGGAGCTAAAGATGAGAGTGCTGTCGGAAGATGGGTAAGATGACCCTGAGATGTATGAGAAGGAGGGGCATAGGATGCAATTCCTGAGGATCTCAGTTTTTAACAGGCAGTCAGGAGAAGCAGAACTGCAAAGAAGACACGGAAGGAATTTTTAGACACAGAAGTACAACTGGAAGAGAACTGCGGTACAACTGAATCTCAGGTATCCTCATAAAAACAGTCATTATGAAGACTATGTAGAAAGGTGAATATCTGTATACGAGTGACGAGAACAGAATACCAAAGAGGATTTATGATTTTACATAAATAATATACAAACATGAAAAGAATCTACAGCAACATTATGGATGTCATTTCATTAAAATTCTTTAAAGCTATTATATTGTTTATGGACTAAAGAGATGAAAAGAACAAATATGACATAAAGTAGAGAGGAATTACAAATAAATCCCTTTGCTTAATTTAGTGGTTGCCATCTGAAAACACTTAAAAAAATGTTATGCCAGATCAGTTTCTCAACTTTTTTCTTCCATTATCGTTCCCTCCTCCCTTAACAGAGCCTTGTTAGATATCTTTTTCCTAATCCCCTCCACATTAATATTTACAGATAAAACTATATATCTGCTTATGTATTCTGGTCCTTTGGAAGGTCACAAACCATTGTAATATCTAAGATTTTTCTCCTCCCACCTCTCCAAGAACCAATATTGATTCCCTTGGGGGTGATATTGCTCCTGCTGAGAAGGCATATGCTAGATGGTTCTGTTAAAAAAAAAATAAAAAATCCAGGTCTTTGTAAACATCAGTAACGCCTTTAAGGAAAGAAATATAAGTTTTAGTCCACCAGTTCACCATTACTTTTTCATTTGCTTCATGATAACTTTCAAAGGGACAGAGAAATTTTCATGAAATGTTTAACCTTAAGGAATAAAGCTTTTATGAATATACTATAGATTTATATTTCAGTTAGTCTTCCTAAAACAAAATGAAAGCAAACATGATCATTTGAAAGTTATCCTTCATTTCAAATAAGTTTCATTGCAATTTGGTCAGTGATTGAATTGTGTGAGGTTGACAGTTCACTTAGAATTTCCAAGTTCACAGAACCATTAATTCTTACTTAGATGTGATTAGTAGTGAGTAGCTGTTTGGATTTTTTTTTCCCCCTTTGGTCTATGAGATCAAACTCAGGAAAAAAAAATCTTTTAAGTGCTTTATTTTTCATTGAAAAAGAGAATAACCTTATTGAATTACATAGAAAAATGCGTTTTCTTAAAACTTACAATACCTATTTTACTGAGTGAAAGAATATCAAGGAGAAATCGGTAATGCTTTTTAGCCACTAAAACAGTAACATATGGGCATGTCTGAGAAGTAACAATTCAGAGGCAACTTTCTAATCTTTCATCCTGAAACTAGATCACAGACAGTATTAAGGAGCTAGAAGGGCTGCATGCAGTCCAGTGGGCTCTGTGTGAGCTACTTATCTTTGGATAAAATGAAAGGCATGGCTTGTATCTTCTATTTCATATTTCCAACAGTGTTGGTCATTCAGTGGATCCTGAATGCCCACTGATTTCACCTTTCAGCATCAATGCATACCTGGGTTGTGTTGACTTAATTTCTCCAGAAGAGTTTGGAGATGCCACAGATTAAAATTAGCACTAGGTAAATTAATGATCTCTATGACGCTTTTATGCGAGACTATTCCCCGATGGCTAGCATAAACTTATATAAAGGGAATTCCCTATGGGTTTCTCACATTTCTGCATATTTTGTGGGCACAGGCATTGATGACCTTTGTTCTGGACTATCTTTTCAAGAATTTTTTATAGTCAACGGCCTTGAAGGCACAGTGTCTCCCTCCAGAACAGAGGGTAGGTTTACTTTGAAGACAGATTATATCTCCCTCTAGGGCAGATGTCAGACAGGTTTGCTTTCAGTCCATTATAAAAGATTTGGGTTCTTTAAGCGTGGGTTCCTCAGACATAACACAAATCCACTGTGTGCCTAGCATCCACCTGGGCCCATCTTGGTATCACCCTGTGGGAGTTGGAGGGCAAGGGAAAGCAATTTGAACATGAAGCTCACACTGCTTGCTGTGCTGTGGATAACAGTTCTTTGTCTCTGAACCAGGAATCTTGTGTCTTCTGCCGGCATCCCTGAAACTGTGGCAGCTGACTTGCTGGCATGCAAGAAGAGTAAAATCTCTGACCCTTTACAATTTTGAAAATACTCTGAGCTCTTCTTCCTTTTTAATCAAACATTATTAATTAAATATCCCTTATTCCTCTAGGAACCTAAACATCTAGTGCCTTGGATTTTTCCTTTAACTAACACCCAACTCTAGCTCATTATTCCTCAAAAATGACTAAAGTAAAACCAATACCATAAAAATCATTCCCTAAGATCCTTACAACCTGGTCATAATGGCTTCATTATTCACTACAATTGCCTCCTTGAATTCTCAATTATATAATTAAGGCTTTCTGGAAAAGCTGAGCCACTCAAAATTGAAGAAGTTGCCATCAACCAATAAAAATGGCCCAAAAGTAAATAAAGGGAACCAAAAGAAGCAAAAGGCTTCTTAATGAGGGCAGGACCCTACCACACAAAATAATACTTAGGTAGATTAAATAATTTAGAAAATAAAACTATGTTCTCCATGGGTTCAAACAGTAGGGGAGGGACTTCCCTGGTGGTTCAGTGGTTAAGAATCCACCTGCCAATGCAGAGGACATGGGTTCGATCCCCAGTCGGGGAAGATCCCACATGCTGCAGAGCAACTAAGCCCGGGCATCACAACTACTGAGCCTGTGCATCATAACTACTGAAGCCTGCATGCCCTAGAGCCTGTGCGCCTCAACTACTGAAGCCTGCGCACTCTAGGGCCCGCATGCCGCAACTACTGAGCCCGCGTTCTGCAACTACTGAAGCCTGTGCACCTACAGCCCGTGCTCCACAACAAGAGAAGCCACCTCAATGAGAAGCCCATGGACCACAACAAAGACCCAACGCAGCCAAAAAAATAAATAAATAAAAATAAATTTAAAAAAGCATAGCCAAAAAAAAGAGTAGGGAAGGCTCATGGAAGAATTAGGGCTTAAGTTAAGCCCCTGAAAAAAAATTAATATTTAAAACGTTGAATAGTGACCAGTTTAAAGAGAGTAAAATCTAGATTTTTTTTAAAAATTAAAAAACAATTTAATTTATTTAACCATAAGTTTGTTTTCTATGTCTGTGAGTCTACTCCTGTTTTGTAAATAAGTTCATTTGTATCTTTTTTTTTTTTTAGGTTCTACATATAAATATCATATGATATTTGTCTTTCTCTGTCTGGCTTACTTCACTTAGTATGATAATCGCTAGGTCCATCCATGTTGTTGCAAATGGCATTATTTCATTCTTTTTTATGGCTGACTCTTGGCTATTGTAAATAGTGCTGCAACAAACACTGGGGTGCATGTATCTTTTAGAGTCTTCTCCAGATATATGCCCAGTAGTGGGATTGCTGGGTCATATAGTAATTCTATTTTTAGTTTTTTAAGGAACCTCCATACTGTTCTCTATAATGGCTGCACCAATTTACATTCCCACCAACAGTGCAGGCGGGTTCCCTTTTCTCCACACCCTCTCCAGCATTTATTATCTGTAAACTTTTTGATGATGGCCATTCTGACTGGTGTGAGGTGGTACTTCATTGCAGTTTCGTAAAGTCTAGATTTATTAACTCCTCGTGTACATGCATATGCTTACTTGCTCACTTCCTCTGTGTGTGTGCATGTGTCTGTGTACAAATTTACAAATATTGTAATGCACAGATCTTGCATACAGCTTGATGAATTCTGACAAGTACCTAAACCCATGTAACCACCACCACAATGAAGATACTGAATGTTTCCATCATCCTCAGAAAGTTCCCTCTTGCCTCCACCACTCAAAGGTAACCTCTGCTCTGATTTCTATCACCGTATTTTAGTTTTGCCTGTTCATATCATGTAATGTTTAAGAGGGTAAAATGTGTTGAGGTGGTTTTGAATCAGCGTGGCCACCTGAAATCAAATATGCATGGAGTACATGATAAACCATGAGGAGAGCATCAGGGCAAAGTTCTAAAGGGCCTCGGGTATCAAAGTAAGAAGTTTGAATGTGATGAAAGGGCCTCTAAAGAGCCATTGGTAGATCTTCAGCAAGGTAGTGACATGATAAAGGTGACATGTAATATCAGCCTCACAGTATTATGCAAAATAGACCAGAGCGGGTGAGAAATTCTGCAAAGAATACAATTGAATTTGCAGTGACAAATATTTTTCTGTATATAACCCTGGGCAAAGTACAATAGTCAATTTTGGCATTATTGGTAAAAGACTGAATAGAACAGTAAAACTGGTTTTGTAAGCAAGGTCATAAGCAGTGGTAAATGGAAGCTGACAGAATAAGAGGGCAGTGACAAGTGGAGGGCAAGAAAAATCAGTGTTAGATTCAATCTCTTTCACGCTACCTATTACGGGCCAGATTAAGACCCTGCTGCAAGATGTATGGATTTGTAGATGACACAAAATTAGAAGACTGCTCACTTATCAAAAAAGAGGGAAACAAAATTCCTTCTCTGGGGTCTGAAAAAAATGAAGGCCTGGGGCTGACAAATAGCTCTTATAATTCAACACAATAAGAGGTAAGACATGACAAAAACCTGAACAACTTCTACTGCAGTCCACAAACATCTAGAAAGCCTCTACCTGATGGGAGGTTTTTGTTAGTTTGCAGTTTAATTGGAAGTGAGTGAAGAATGGAGATAATGGTGACTTGACAAACCAACAGATGGTAACTAAGATAATAGTCTATGAAGTAATTTAGGGCCACGAAAAGTGTTTAAAAAAATCAAGATATTATTCCATAGAGATTAAAAGAGGGCATAAATAGAATGTATAAAGTTCTAAGGGAAATAATGAAGGCAGATGCTCCTGTTCAAAAGAAGAAAACTTTCAAGAGGGAAAAGAGGACAGAGGAGCTTAGAAGAAATTACCAGAAACCACAGGATGAGCTAGGGGCAGACTAGTAATAACATTATGCAGCAGTTGAAGATTTGCAAAACAAACCAGAAAAACATTATGCTCCCAGGTTGAGGCCTTGCACAGTGGTACGCACCAAAAAGCAAAATTAATCTCAGAGCAATTAAAGTTAAAACTGTAGAGGAAAATGTTGGTTAGAGAGTTCATTCATTCTGTTATCGCATCTCCTTTCCAGAACAGATAATGAACAGTTTCCTACAGTGAAGGGAATTATCAGATTCAGATAAACTTCATAGTGAATACTACTCTTCCTTACCATTTTTAATTGAAGGTTAATGTTATAGGTACATTTTGTCATGAAATAAATATTGTACTAGAGGGTCACAAGCTAATGGATATTCCACTCCAGAGTGATGAATGGTAAAGGATAAAGTGATTTCTCCCCAAATATCTACATGGTAGGTATCACCTCAAAGTCTGTCACAGTAGCTAAATTGGTGAGTTAACTTTCCATAATGTATTTGCATTTTAAAGAGTTGCCTGTTGGGCTTCCCTGGTGGCACAGTGGTTGAGAGTCTGCCTGCCGATGCCGGGGACACGGGTTCGTGCCCCGGTCTGGGAAGATCCCACATGCCGTGGAGCGGCTGGGCCCGTGGGCCATGTCCGCTGAGCCTGCGCCTCGCAACGGGAGAGAGGCTGGCGTACCGCTAAAAAAAAAAAAAAAAAAATGCCTGTTAACACACTTGAATGGATTTCTACTGGTGGTCTTAGTGAAGGAACTTTTATGGACAGAGGCACCTTTTGGGCAGTCCACCTGCGGTAAGACAGCTTGATAGTAAATGGTAGTTAAAAAGTAATGTTTATGTGTATTCATTTTTTTCCCCAGTTACCTACCTATATGCTAGAAGATTGGGAGAAGAAAATTACACTCTATAAATAAGCCTGAATAAACCTGAATGTTAACGCTTACCAGAACCACTGTTGATGCCTCTGGTAAAATATCTCACGTTCGATATTTTAAATAATTAATATTTCAAAGATACCTTTGAAATACTGTGTCTTATCAGAATCAATCATTTACTAAGGGCATGGAACACTTGTGAAGGGAGAACTAAGCAAAAACAAACTTGGAAAAATAATAAATTCAAAACCATCCGCCAAAGTAAATCTCAGTGACTTTCTGAAAAGATAAAAGAAAGATGTTTTTGTACTTAGGAATAGTAATAATGTCTGTCATTTATTGAGAGCTTACTATATGTCAGGCCCTGTTCTAAGGGATGTTGGATCCCTACGCCAACCTATTTTTCAGGTAACGAAACTGAGGCATATTTGGGTAAAGTAACTGGATGGCCATATCAGAACATGATACCATGCAATGAACCTAACCATTTCATAAGAAATACAAACACAACCCTAGTGGCGGAGAGAAAATGGAGAGTTTGAGCTTCCAGAGCACCATCATGAGGTCAAATGTATACTTTTATCTTCCTTGGTGCCTAGCATAGGCACCAGGTAAGGGAGGGATGGAAGTAACTTTTGAAGAATGGCTGTCATGAGAGTCCTGTCAGGTAGTTTTAACAAATGTCACACACCACAGCTACAGTGGCAGCCTACCACCAGGTATAAAAATGTACATGAGGGAATTGGTACTCTTAGTTGCTGATGGTTGGAGTACAGGAAACAAGTGGGCAATTCATCTGTTGCTAGGCTATCTTTTGAATTCTTCTTCCTCTCTCCAGTCAGAAAGGCAATGACAACTTCACTCCACTTTTGCACAGGAACTTAACTGTTGGTTATATATTTTTAAAGTGCAAGGAATCTTGTGTGTATGTGTGTGTGTGTGTGTGTGTGTGTGTGTGTGTGTCTTTCTGCCCCGAAAGTGAATATTGCTGCAAACTGATCTGTTCTTATTACAACTACCACTTTCAAATTGAGGAGCATATATCTTGTTTTAACATTATATTATACACTTTTGCTTTTTTCAAAAAGCAGTATGAAAAAAGGCATGTATAACCAACTAGTTTATTGAACAGTCTCAACTCAGTGAAGGAACAAACATAAAATTGGTTTTCATTTTTTTCAGCATTGCTCCTAGACATACAATGTCAAGTCTCACTTTCATGTCCCTTAATGACATCTTGGGAAGATTCTACAATTTTCTGGTTGTAATTTAAATACTGATTGTATGTTTGCTTCAAGGTGTTTCCTTCCCCCGTTGTTGGTTAGTCTTTTGGACGCAGGGGCCTGAAGGGGAGAATGGGTGGCATAAGCTGCTTGCCCACTTACTCCCCCAGCCTCTCTCATGGAAAAATTTGACCCCCAGTGGGCTGGGGCAGGGAGGAAGAAAAAGGAAGACAGGGAATGTTCTAAGCCTCTTGATGAACGTGTTAGATGGGCTTACAAGAGACAAAGGTGGGGATTTAGTGTAAGGATGTATGCAGAAGTAGAAGGAATAGGAAACAGGCTTCAGCAGCTACGTGGTCAGGTGTGACTCACAAAGAAGTGAAACACCATTCAAGATACAACCTTAAAGGGAAGGCGTGTGGGGGAGGGAAGGATTGGGAGTTTGGGATTAGCAGATGCAAACTATTATATATAGGATGAATAAATAACAAGGTCCTATTGTATAGCACAGGGAACTATATTCAACATCTTGTAATAACTTATATTGGAAAAGAATCTGAAAAAGAATATATATATATGTATAACTGAGTCACTTTGCTGTACAGCAGAAATTAACACAACATTGTAAATCAACTATACTTCAACAAAATTTTAAAAAATATGTAACTTTGACTCTAATCCTCCAACTACAACAATAGCCCTAGTCATCCATTAATGTTACTACTTCAGTACTTTGATGTCCATTCTCACCTACCATCTTTGTGTCTTTGAGTTCAAACTCCCCAAGAAAAAGAATCAAACTAATTCAACCAGGACGGACCAGCCTTTGGGGGAAGAGTGTTCATGACAGGCTATTTCTTAGGAAATAGAAAAGCCTACAGGTGGCTGTCCTTGGGTCAAGAATCAATCTCTGGCCCATTTTGAAGGTAGGGGAGGAATGTGTGGCACAAAGCATGGTCAGCATTGCTTAAGAAGCTGCCGATTGCCACATGCTTCAGAAAAGGAGCTGAAGGTATGCACTTCTGATATGCATTATCATAACTCAATAGTGTAATTTACATTGATGTTTCAAAATGGGAGAGGGAAGGATTTACCTTTAAGCCTTGATCTAAATCCCTCAATAATTCCTTAAGCGGAGTTCAATAATCTGCTCCAGGAGAGAGCCAGACTGACTCTGAGCATGGCTAGCTTCCTTCTCAATCAACTAGAATGTATTTATACTTCTAGCAATCTCACTCCTGTCTCCTGATGGAATTGAAACAAGTTGGTGAAAAATAATTATTTAGAAAGCAGAATGAAGTGTCACTGGACAGTCTGTGGCCTTTCTTTCTTGGGCTCTGGGAAGTGATCTCAGTTTCAAGGCTTCTAGTTCTCTTCTATGATGGAGATGCCTTAATTCACAACCTCACTATTTACCTGCATTCCAATTTCAAGGACGAACCATTAGCTATGCCTGAACAATGTTATTTATAAAATTTCCTATCATTTCAGACTCAGTGTGTCTCAGACAAATGGAATCACCCACAGATTTCCCCACCTAATCACACCCTTAATGACTTCTTATCCCAATTTTCTCATTTTTGATTATCCTCCAGGCTTAGAACCGTTGAATGGTCTCTAGTATTTTTTATTCATTTCCAAAGTCAAATAGTGACTAAGCTATAGCACATCTTCACAGGCAATACAGAATCTCCTCCCCTAGTGTAACACTTATCCCTTAACCTGGATAACCTATATGAATCAACTTGCTGAATTTTGTTTCTAGTCTCTCCTATCACTAAACTATAACTTTAATCACATTATCCTCTTTTCCAAGATTCAATGCTCATCTGATCCAATCCAAATTCCAAAGATCTCACTAATTATTTCCAGATTTTTCTTTGGCTCCTCCAACCACACCAGCCAAGCTACCTCTCCTTATCATTTTCTACAGATCCTAAGTGTTCACACCTATATGTCTTCCCCCATGTTCCTAATTTAAGAAATAAACAATTAATGTAAATTCTAAAGGAAAAAGCAAACAACAACAAAAAAAGATAGATACTTTATAGTTTCAAGTTTAAATGGATATAGCTTTTAGGAAGATTATTAAAGTGAATACACTTCAGCTCACCAGATCTATTCCAGGGGTCAAATTCCTAGAGTGAGTGCTTTGGAAACATAAATGGCCTAAATTCAGGTAATTTAGGTAATTTATACAGATACACATTAACAATATCCTATTCTATTAAATAATTAAAAGTTAGATAGACCTTAATTATATGCTTTACTAAATAAATGGAAGTTGGTCTCCAATAGAAAAAAATTAATTTCAAAATAAATAAATAAATAACTCCCTAAGGCAGATACTCATAGTAAATTTAACATACTGCTACTACCATTTAATTGAATTCAACCTTTAAATTAAAACGAAGACATATTAAAAGTAATATGGTAATTGTATATTAGGTGGTATTGCCTTTTGGTGTTTCAAACAATCAAGGCAACAGTGATTAACCTCTTCATTACTTTATAATGTTCATCAGGGAAAAAAATTCCACTCCAAGTTCAAATTTTCTAAAATTGAAACCCACAGAGCTCCTAAGAACACAGGGCAATAAAGCATAGGGTGATTCATTAGAGGAAGTCTATAATTACAGATTACTGAGTAGATAATATGGATGCCATTGAATTACACGGGGGTTGATCAGTTAGTAGAAAATGGCATAAAATTACAAAATTAGGCGCCAATACCTCAGAGATATAATTATGTCAATTTCTGAACATTATGTAGTTCTTTTAAAATAAAGTTATAAGGACTTCTCTGGTGGTGCAGTGGTTAAGAATCCGCCTGCCAATGCAGAGGACACGGGTTCCAGCCCTGGTCTGAGAAGATCCCACATGCTGCAGAGCAACTAAGCCCGTGCACCACAACTACTGAGCCTGCGCTCTAGAGCCCGCGAGACACAACTACTGAGCCTGCATGCCACAGCTACTGAAGCCCATGTGCCTAGAGCCCATGCTCCACAACAAGAGAAGCCACCTTAATGAGAAGCCTTTGCACCTCATGGAAGAGTAGCCCCCGCTTGCCGCAACTAGAGAAAGCCCACGCGCAGCAACGAAGACCCAACGCAGCCAAAAATAAATAAATTTATTTTTAAAAAAGGCATAGATGATAATTATGCTTAACTTAAATAACCCACTGCAAGCTGGTAAAACCAGAGAAGACACTGGCATTTAAACATTGTCATTCCTTGGAGCTTAACATCATAAGTGCTTTATTTTGACATGTCTACTTGATTTTTACTTTTACATTCAAAAACTTCCATGGTTTATATCATATACTATTTTATGAAGTAACTATATCACTATCTAGCTACTGTTGGGTAACTACTGCTTGTAAATATTGTTATATTTTTAATAAAATGTATAGAACTCTGTTCAGAGACAGGACTTGCAAACAGGTGCTAAATTTCTTACTTGGGATTAAGTAGAAAAGGTTTACAATTTCATTGTTTCAACCATCTCTCTTCTTGGGATAGTAGGCTCCCAAGAAGAAAGCAGGGAGGACTTAGACACAGTATGCTTCAATCATACCCCCAGCACATTCCTTATTTAGCATTTAATTCACTCTTTCAAGCTATCAACACATGACCACTGGGCACTTAGTAGTGGATAGCACTGTACAAAACAGGGAACTGTAATGCATCCTCCTAAGACGCATTTCCGCAAAGAGGTCAATTATGTATTTCTTCTACTATGTAGTCTAATTTGGAAATTAAGAGAATTTTTGGCTAATAAAGAGCCTTGCCGATCAAAGTGAATACAAATGAAATACTCTGAAAATCTCTACTTGTTTAACATATATCTGAAGAACAGAAAGAAAAATACTGTAGATTTTTTGGCTCTTAGAACATTAATTTAATAGAACACCCTAATTTTTACATTATAGTTTGGGCATGGCTCAAGTGTTTGCAGAAGCCAAGATTCTACCATTTAGAAAAGCAAGTTATTTTTGTATAGTCCGTGTATTGATAAATTACCTCAGATAAATACGCTATAAAGGGAAGAACTGCTGATTTTATTAAATAAAGGATATTAAAATGACTGTTTATTTTCCCTGTCCACTGAACAGTAATAATTTTTAATATTCTTAATTATTTTCTCTCTTTTAGATAGGTAAAAAAAATTCAAAACCAAATATCTGTTACTCTTCAAAAATGGGGTTAAAAAGTGGTATCTGCCCAAAGGATAGAGAGTGAGGAAGTCACTAAACACTCCTTGGCAAAGATTTAGGACCAGGTACTATTTTGTTCTTTTTATGATTTGCTCACCTAAACTTATCAGTGAAATCTTTGCATACTATATGATTTCATTTGACTGTTTATTTCCTATTTATAGCCTATATCAAGGGGGAAAATTGCAGTCCACAAAGAAATGATAAGGACTATCTTTTACTCAGCACTTCCATGGCAGCTGGTGGTTTTTAGTATAAGGGAAATTTATCCTCATCCTTTAGAAAGAATGTACAACGTATGCTCTTATGATGTATGGAATCCTGGGTCTTAGAGAAGACTAGGATTTTCCACTTCAGGAAAAGGAAGGAAAAAAATGCACCATCATTTCTTTAAATCAATTACCTGCCTTGTGAGGCTTTAAAAATGCCGTTATATTTGTTTTAGTAACTAAGCATTCACGTTAGCACTGTCTTGAACAAAGAAGTATACTTAGAGAATCTATTCAGTGCTGAAATCTTATTTCTATCCAGTCTAGGGGAAGCTATTTTAAGGTACATCCTGAACTGGGGAGTAAAGTGAGGAAGAGGTCACTTCCACCTCAGAGTCAAATTGGGAGAAGTCAATATGTGCTGGATGGATGAATCATCCTCATGTAAGAGGTGATTTGGAAATAGGTAGCTAAGGAAACCTTGTCAACATCCAGCTCCATCCAAGAAATGACAACGTCTCTTAATCTCATTAGAATGACAGAGTTTGAGTTTCATACACAACAAAAAGTGGCTAAGTCACCATTGTAAAGCAATTATACTCCAATAAAGATGTTAAAAAAAAAAAAAGAGTGGTTAAGTAATAGGAGAATATTACCTTTCTGTTTGGGGAATTGTGTGTTTTTCATTAGTTTGAACCATGTGAGGCTGCCATTTTTATAGGCCAAAGAGTAGTTAAAGAGCAACAGCTTCATATAGTTCAAACTGCTATTTAGGGATACAGTGAAGTCATTTGAATTATTACCAACTCTCTGAAAAAAAATATTTCAAAACAGAAAAGGGAAGATTGTACAATGCAGAAGGCTATGACAATGATGATATGCATTTTAAAATATTTTCTAAAATGCAGAACTTGAAAAGCACAGTCTTTCCAATCGTCCCTATTTTCCATAACTCTAAATTCCATGTTCTAACTCTGTATGAGTCATCAATACAAAATCAAGACAAGCCCGTGCTCGGCACACAGTCAACACGTCCTCTGAGCTATTATGTTCATGATGGCGACGTTGCTGACATTTCACTGAGGTCAATCATTTGCACTTCTTTCCCTAAAGCTTAGGATGGTTTTGCAAAATCTCCCAGAACTCTGTCCCTTGCCCCTACTCTAGCATTGGGATGCAAGGCAGCTTATCTTGTCATTTTCATGAAACATCTTTGAGGTATGATTTCACTGGGGAGAGATTTAGAAATCAAAGCTTAAGTAGGGCTGTGAAAGTAAGTTATCCAGTACTGAGCAAAACACAATCTCTAGAACTCATTTTTTCCCGTGGCAAGCATTAATGAATGTCAAGCCTTTATAGATTAGTTAATATACTTAGAGATAGAGAATGCATGTTTGTTTTGCCAAAACCTTGATACAGCCAGTACCTCACTGAGAATTGAATAAATAAATCCACTTGTTATAGTATTTTTCAAGGAAAAGTTCACCAGTATTTGCAAAAGAAGTCAAATTAATTTTTTTCTATTGTAATCACATGAAATAATGACAACTGCCTCAATATTATGTAGAATACCAATATGTCTGCTACATTTGCACTTTCTTATTAATTGTAATTTTATTTTTGTGTATTAGAATTTGTCAGATAGGAAAACCAACCAACCAGCACAGTTCAACCAAACATCTAATTACATTTTTCATGCTCTTTGTCATTTTAGTGACTTTCTTGTAAGAGGACGCCAGCATGACTTTTATTAATGTCAGAAAATGCATTTTTTCCTTTTGGTAAAAGAAGAAAGGACCTTTCACATTCAAAATTCAATTTTTTCTCCTAACATTTCCAATATGACACAAACATACGGTAAATAAAATTATTCTAATAAATATTAGAGCCAGTGGACCAGTGAGAGAAACTCTGAGCATGCTGTGAATATATTGAATACTAAAGAGCATTTGAAATACAAAAATCATTGAACTTTTAAGAAAAACTGAATAATTCAATATTTTTTCATTAAAAAAGAAAGAAACACACATAACAATAATGATTAACCAGGATATGTCTACATATCAGAAAGGGCTGACAAATGGACAAATGTGATGACAAAGTTTTCAAGAGTTTTACATGGTGGAATATACTGGTTAGAAGAGTCTGCTTTCCTCCACGAGAATATAATTAAGGTTCGTTTTCGAAATAAAGCACTTTGCCTAAAGAGAATAAGACACATCAAATAATTTCAATAAAAAGAAAAGAATAATGATTGCATTCAAGAACAATGGAACTTGTGAGAAATATAAGTGCATTGGTGTTCCCCAGACATCCCTCACTATGTAAGGATTATTGGTGCTACTACAGTTTCCTTCTCCTGGGACATTTAGAAACATGCTGTCTAACCATTTGTCTTACAGAGTTACATATGGATATACCTTGAGGCAGGGAACTGGCCTGGATAATCTAGAGAGCATCTTCATGTTTTATGAAAACCAAATCACAGAAAACAAATTCAAAGGATGGATATTACTCTAAATGAACTCAGCATCAAGTGCAAACAGACCCAAAGACAATGCTGCAGAATGAAATCCTATGTCTTATTACGTTACTTATATAGAAATGTGGTGTAAACTATCTGTAGGTATGATACCTTAAGCCACTGGGGATTTAAAAAAAGAAATAGGAATCTCTTCAGAAAAACATGTGAGAAATTTGAAGCTGTTTACTCAGAGTATATAAAGTATTCATCAGAGGAAAATGTTCAAAGCTACTTTAAGACAGATGAGAACTATTCCTTAATATATCAGAAGAGGGCCAAAGAAGATTGTTTCTTGACAGAAGTTCTCATGGGAAAAGCTCCCTTTTTTATTTGCTACAGAGATCATGCTGGAATTGATGGGAAAAGAAGAGACATTTTGAAATAAATAAAAGAGGTCACTTGCAGGAAAAGGCTTTTTTTGAAAAGGGGATTCTTGTTAAGAGATTCCCACTTTTATTCAGGTTAAAATGTTCATTTTGTTCCATGAACAAAGGCATGTGGATTTTACTTCTTTCATTCACTGTACACTTAGGCAAAACACAGGGGCTTCCTGGGTATGTGACCCGTGCAGTCGCACAGGGTCTTGGGCTCAGAAGGGCCCCATACTTGCTTTAATGCTCTGCTGCTGCCGTCTTGAAATTCTTAATAATCTTTGAACAAGAGGCACAGATTTTCATCTTGCAGTCGGCCCCACAAATTATGTATCCAATGCTGGTAAAAATAAAACCCATCTGTAACATAATAAACTATTTTGATTGTCCATTTTTCATAAATTTCTTATCAGTATTTGAAAAAGATTACAAGGTCTTCAGAATGATGTAGTACTGACTACTCCTGATAATTTCTTCATGCTATTTTCTTTTTATTTATCTGTCTATTTATTTATTTTTTCTTTTTAAAAATTGATTGATTGATTGATTGATTGTCTGTGTTGGGTCTTCGTTGCTGCGCGCAGGGTTTCTCTAATTGTGGCGAGCGGGGGCTACTCTTTGCTGCGGTGCACGGGCTTCTCCTTGCAGTGGCTTCTCTTGTTGAGGAGCAGGGTCTCTAGGTGCATGGGCTTCACTGGTTGCAGCACTTGGGCTCAGTAGTTGTGACTCACGGGCTTAGTTGCTCTGTGGCATGTGGGTTCTTCTCAGGCCAGGGCTTGAACCTGTGTCCCCTGCATTGGCAGGCAGACTCTTAACCACTGCGCCACCAGGGAAGTCCCCATGCTATTTTATTTAACATTCATAAAATCACATCAAAGAAAAATTTTCCAGTGGCTGAGTCACTTCCTTTAGAGGCTACACTAACTTTTTCAATCCACTCAAGTGTGATTTAGTAAGAAAATGGTCTCAATGCTCTGATTATCATTGAAAAGAAATGTGTGGCTGTTGAAAATAAAATCGAAAGCAGAAAAGATTGAAACAGTAGCTTTGTATTTCCTTTCCTCTAAGTTCATATCCATGAGGATATACGGGGCAAAGATGTCAAGCCAAGACAAATGGAAACTCACACGTTTATTTGCTATCTGAATCCATCTATCAAGAGCAAACAAAAGGCTTTAAGTTATGTACAAATAATGATAATTATAGAACAAGTATACTAATACTCAACTAATAAGTAACATAAAGTAAACTTGCTTTTCAATAGATGTGCTCCTAGCTATGTAATTCATTATCTACCTCCTCCCATGACCAAGAAATTCTATTTTAACATATCAGGGACATTGCTACTTAAGAATTTCTTTGGTAATTCACTTTACAAATCAAGTACACACATACATATATGCATACATATATATATATGTATATACATATACATATATACACACACAATGTAAATGATCATTCCTTAGTAAATCAGTTGCTTGAGTTCATTTTGGAATGTTATAGTTGGAAAAATATGGCACTATCCATCCATCAAAGCCATACTGGACAACACAAATACTCTGCCGAGTTCCCTGTAAACTTCCAATGCCAAGGATATCCTCCCACCTCGTCACTGAAAACTACTTGATTCTGACTGATCCTGTCACTTGGCAGAAGGTTCAAAAACGATAGGAATGTAAAGCTTGGAGGACAAGTCTCTTGTTTTCACATGTACAATAATCAATCATGACTAAATTTAAACAATTTAAAACAATTTAAAGGACTAGCACTGTGGAGTAGTACAGCAGAAGGAGCAGTGGATGAGACAGGCTCTACTCCTGGCTCTCCTATTTAGCACTAAACTAGCTTTATGACCTTGAGCGGTGTGCTGAGTGAGGGACCACACTTTGAGAACCACTGGCCTAAGAGAATGCCAAGAATCTGAAGGGCAAGATCTGAACCCACCCACTGTGGGAGAGTTCCTGAGGCACCTGCCAAAGTGTCACAAGATATCAACAGATGATGGCAGTGTTCTTTCGAAGGAAGAAACTCATGCTGAAAGATGGCACTGCATTAGCAACAGGAGCAGGGTTGGGGGGAAGGGGGTGGGTGAGCCAGGAGGAAATCAGGAAGTTGTGACCTGAAACTGAGACTAATAAGACTACACAAAGCCCTAAATTAGGAAATAAAGCCAGGTTGAACCCAAAGCTGGATGAAATACTTTGGCTTGTTGTAAACTAAGGGATGGGAGAAAATGACTGAAACTAATGAGTCAGGACACAGGAGGAGCACTTTTGGTGAGACAGGACTATAGGAAGGAAAACTCCTGTGAGATTAATAAGAAGGCCAAAGGTCCCAAGCTTTGGGGGTAGGGTGGGACAAGGGTTGGGTCTCTCTTGGCCCAGAAAGTTCCTAAAGAGGCTTGGCCCAAACAGTTTGTCATCTTCACTCAAAGGAAATTCTAAAAGATGTATTGCAGGCAGAAAGAGTAATTCCAGGTGTATGGTCTGAAATATAAAAAGGAATGAAGAGCAATATGTGGGTAGTATAAATGAACACTAACTGTTTGAAAATAATTATCATACCGTCTTGCTCTAAGGTGGGTAATGCAAGACCCTGACATCAATACCATATGCCTTTCTGTTTCTTTAAAAAAAAAAAAATTATTTTTTTGAAGTCTAGTTGATTTACAATGATGTGTTAGTTTCAGGTGTACAGCAAAGTGATTCAGTTATATATATAGTGTTTTTCAGATTCTTTTCCAATATAAGTTATTACAAGATAATGAATATAGTTCCCTGTGCTATACAGTAGGACCTTGTTGTTTATCTATTTTATACACATTAGTGTATATCTGTTAATCCCAAACTCCTAATTTATCCCTCCCCCGCTTCCCCTTTGGTAACCATAGTTTGTTTTCTGCCTGTGCATCTGTTTCTGTTTTGTAAATCAGTTCATTTGTATCATTGTTTTAGATTCCACGTATAAGTGATATCATATGATATTTGTCTTTCTCTTTCTGACTTACTTCACTTAGTATGATAAACTTTAGGTCCATCCATGTTGCTGCAACTGTATGCCCTTCTAATTAGCTTTAAATACTTCAGTGGAACTTGAAAAATAAGCTGTGATAGTCAATTCTATTACTACATAGACACATACAAATAGCCACTTATTTGTGGGAGTCCATGTAATAATGCGCATGTATGTACATATGTATGTATGTATGTATGTATACACACATTATATATACTGTAACCTTTGTTATACTTAAAAGGCATCTTTGCTAAGGAGTTCATCCAGTAAAACCACATCCATATTCACTTTTGAACATATTAAAGTTTTATTGATCTCAAACATATTTTCTTGCTTATCAAAGCCCACACAACACCTATGTACATGTAATGTCTACAGTCAAGAAGGTCGAAGTTTGATAATTTGCTCTTATCACTCTTTCTAGATAAACACTCCTTTAATATCAGCAAAAATAAAAACATACTGATTGAAGAAGCATCTGTAGTTCCTGAGATGCTCCTAGAAAATTAGTAGTTATTAGCTATTGCTGAATGATACATTCTAGCGTGATAAAAATGTATATGGTAGGAGAGGTCTATTATAACACATGGGGTAGTACATTTCCAAGAAGATTTTGAGTCAACCAAATGTTTTTTGAAATGGAGTGAAAGTGAAAAGAGGCCCTCCTATAGTGCCTAATATAATTGTGAAAACACGATGTAGGGGGAAATGTAAGAAAACAGAAAGAGGCTGCTTAATTCCTTTAAAACAGAAACTGAATTGCTGAGGCAGTTCTTACCACCTTATTTATATATTGGATTGCTCATAAATCATGATGTCACCCACCAGGAAGCAATGCATCAGGAAGAGTGTGACAGTGTCACAATCCCCAAGAAGGGGATAGAGGTGCAGCCGAATGACAAAAAGGCACCATCAACTCAAAAAAATGCAAAAGGTTTTATGGATAAATATTGTATAAAAGCATCACATGAGAGTCAGAAACTAGTTTCAGAAACTGGCTAGAGCTCCCCCCCCCAAAAAAAAGATGCTTATAAAAAAGGACTCACATTCTGTGAACTGAAACTTGGTATTTCTTGAATACCAGAGATTTAGAGATGGCCAACTACCATAGTTGTGAGATAATCAACTAGCTTCTTATCCTCCTCGCCCCCCAAGAAGCGAGCAGAATGAAACAAAACCTGGCCCTGTTTTCTATTTAAAGAATACATTTTTTTCTTTAACACATACTACTGTCTGTGGAAATGTTTGTGAGGGAATACAGACTTCCAGTTTTACTTTGGAATGTAACTTCCAATCAGTCCTTAGTTAACTGTTGTCTTTAAAGAGCCTTCTCCTGCAGAAGAAGCATTAACTACTGAAGTCCAAAGCACACAGTAGCTTTTCCTAAGGTTATAATTATCTATGATTTTAAAAGAAAGAACCTGCATATTTCTTTTTTTTAAATTTAATCAATCAATATTTTTTTATTGAAGTATAGTTGATTTACAATATACATTTCTTTATAAAAATGCTTACTTTGTTCTTCTGGGGTCTTAAAATGGGAGAGGGGACAGGAAGGAGAGGCTGGAAACTGCACTGCAAACCCCTCACGGCAAACCCCTCCTTTTCCACCCTTGAGGAGAGAGGTATCTTTAGGGGGTTTCATTTACTGTCACGGTTACTCAGGTGAAAAGGGCTAGTTTTCAACATGCCTGGGTCACAGGAGCTTACATGAGATTACTGAAAAGTCCAGGCTGTATGTACTGTGGGGATGGAGCGTGGGTACACTTAAAACTTAATGTAGCCATAGTTCACCTCTATAGCTCAATCTCCATTTCCCCTCAAAATATGATCAGATAGCCCTTCGAACAAAGCTGCATTCACTCTTTGAGATGCAAAGAACAGTATAACAAGCCCTAACAACATAATGGATTCCGGTTATGCCAGAAAGAGCTCTGACTCAGAACCAGTTGCCTCAAACAAGTAAAGCATCTTTTTAAAACACTGGGGAAAGACACAGGGGAGGCAGTTTCATATACCATACTGAAGTGCAGTAGAGCAAGGTCGGTTAAGCACTCTATCCTGAGACACACACCTTTCATTTTCAATTGTTTTCAAATAAAAAGAGAGAAATCCCCTTTTCAAGTTGGATTGTTTAAATGCACCTACAGCTACTCTTGTCTAGCAAAGGCTAGGCAAGCTCTCCCTACTGATGCATTTCAAAAAAGGTTCAATTGGCAAAAGAAAGGAAGTGCAAAGGGTTTTTGACAAAAGAGGACTAGAGGGAACACATTTTCCTTTCACAGAAATACTGTTCTAGAAAATCAGATGAGGTAGCAACTCAAACCAGGAATGTGTACATATTGGTGAGACAAACAGGGAATTTGGAAAACTTCAACTTCAGACATTCAACTACATAAAATGATTAGCTTAAAAATTGGGGTGGGGGGATAAATTTGGAGTTTGGGATTAACAGATACACACTACTATATATTAAATAGATAAACAAGGACCTACTGTATAGCACAGGGAACTACATAGTCAATATCTTGTAATAACCTATAATGGAAAAGAATCTGAAAAAGAACACATATATATGTGTAATTGAATCTCTTTGCTGTACACCTGAAACTAACACAACATTGTAAATCAACTATACTTCAATTAATAAATTAAAAAATAAATTGGGGTGGGAGTTACGTTATAAAAATGGGAGACTAAACGCTTAAACAAAACAAGGTATTCTGATTTTCAGATTACAGCACAGCCTAACCCAGTATGCGGTTCTTCTACCATAGAACCATAAAGGTCTGTAAAGAAGCCCTGGGACCCTGTCCCACCCTCAGCAGGGCTATGCCTGCAACTCCCTAGACCTATAGCCATACATCCTGCTTAGCGATGCTCTAAGTAATTCCTAGGCAGCCCTCTCCAGGGCTCAGCAAATGTAAAAGACTAAATCAAAATCAGGACCGCTAAAATATCTCCTCTGATGAAGAGATATTTTATTTTTTATATATAATGTACATTTAGAGTAGATTCCAATACTGGTTCAAACAAATAAAAGCATTATCGTATCCATAGTTAATTGCACATTTAAAAGGATAATTATTTTTTCCTTCCCAAATGAATCATGCCATCATCTTCTGAGCTACTATGAAATAGTATATAAAGCCAATTGTTGATTTAGATGACAATCAGGTATTCTAAGTTTAGGTTATAATGTGTTTCTAATACCATTATAACAAAGGCATAACTGCTTTCTTAAACTAAGATCTTTTTTTCCCATGTTTTTCTAACTAGTCAAGATATCATATACTTTATAGATTGTTCATGTGTGAAGGGAGTGACTGAGGACTGAGGCTTGACTAGACATAAAGAAGAAAAATAGAATTTTTCATATATTAAAATATGTGAAAAAAATGAAATATACATGCCATATGCTGCACATGGTCCTGTGTGAGTGGATACACACACACACACACACACACACACATACATACATATGCAGCAAGAGCCATTATTTCTTACAGAAAAGACACACACAGAGGCAGAGAGGCTGACGGTTAGTAACCCCTTAAGTAGGCTAATGGTGCTGAGTTAACAGACAACAATACTATGATTAGGGTGTGTCACCCTGCTCAGCACACTGTGGGCAATCAATAAACACTTGCAGAATTAAATTAAAAATCACTGAAAGGTTTTCATCCATAATAAGCCTTTCACACATTTAGTGTAACAATAGATTTTGCCCTGATTCTGAAGCAGCCCGGGGGCTCAGGGATTCAATGTGGGTGGAACAAATATAATATTCAAAGAAAAAGAAGTCATTAGAGACTCAGCTGGGTCCAGTGCAACTTATTGGTTCTATGAAGCTGTTAGGTGTAATTACTGATGTGAATCTAAATGCATTTGACTGAGAACACAGCCAAGTTAATTGCAATGTTGGTATATAACAGCTGTTATTCATTTGACACTTTTGTAATAAGAATTAGAATACTGAAATATGGAACCGAAGCATGTTTCTAATAAATGATTAGGCCATCTACAATGTGTTTTGGTCATTTCTTATGTAGTCAATTTGATTGTTTTCACCCACCTGCTCCAATATTTTCATGGTTTTCTGGCTAGTGAAGTTACATAAGGCATACATGGCAACAAGCACATACTGTAGAGAAAAGCCAAATTTGTAACTGCCAGCAGTACTCATCTTCTACATAAGAACTGATGAAATCTTGTTAAATGCTCAACACACTGAAGACAGTTCTTAGAGTTTTTGCAAATCGGAGTTTCTGCATTTAGAATGTAAGAACTCTTAATGAGATCTAAAGTGTATTACCTATCTTGTTTTGCATATTTATTTTTGTCTCCCATTTAAAAGAATACTTTTAGTTGGTGTAGAAATTTGTTTTACTGCTAAGGCAGACAGAATCAGAGTTTAGCACTTATTTCCAGTGAACTGATGCCAGAAATGTAATTATTCTATCATGAGGTCAGAAAAAAATTACTAGTGATAAGTGGCTCAAATAGACTACTGGAAAAATAACTAGAACTTTCAATTAATCTAGAGTGTATTCTGGAATTAGAACAGATGAAGCCCACTCTCCAACACTTGTTTGCAATGATCACTCATGCTCTGAATACAGGTCCAGAGACAATAACAAAGTTCTATTGATTTACCAATGATCTATATATTGTGGGCTGACTGTATGTACAAACCTATATTTAAACACTATGTGTGGCACATTTTCACCTGTGTAAAATGTGAAGCCAAAAATACTGGGGGTTGGGGGGAGGTATTTGGGTGAGTCAGAGGAGGGTTGTGCACTGAGTTCAGAAAGATTATGAATGATAAAGACTGATGCCCAAATGGCTTTCTTATAATTACAAAATCAGATTAGTCAAAACACCTCTTCCCCTAGGCATTTCTAGTCAACTAAGATTTTATTGTAGTGATTATTGCTATTAATCGTTTTCCATGATATGTTCACTGAAATAACTATTATTATTAAGGGGATAACAACATTTAACACTTATTAAGTGCTAACCGTGTACCAAGCAACTGCTAAGAGATTTGTATGTATTGTCTCATTTCATTCTTATGAAAATCCTGGGAGGTGGATGCCATTCTTTCCTCTGTTTTATAGGCAAGGAAGCTGAGGGTCAGAGGGGTTAGGTGAATTGCTCAACACACACACTCACACACCACATATTTCCACTGAAAAAAACAAACCTAGAGAACAAAGAGAAAAAGTTCTAATTTTGAATAAACAGATTTCTTGAAATGTTTGCTGATATAGGGAGCAAGGCAATTTAAATAAATGGAATATCAACCAGATATTCGTTTATTTCTTCATAAATAGGGCTTATTAGGTCAATATTTAGTTTTGCATTAGCATCTATGAGCTGCTCACTATCATTTGTAAAATATGCCGGAATGGTGGTACCCATTTTGTCTCAGGAATTTATATAGGGGTAGACAAAAATTTCGGTCGGGTTTTTCCGTAACATCTTACAGAAAAACCTGACCGAACTTTTTGGCCAACCCAATATTATCGGGGCGCTTTAATACTACTTGGGATCAATTCCGTTATTTATGGGTATTCAAATCTATACTACTGGCTACCATAATTTAATGCCTGGGGTATGACATTAGGAAACATAATTTTGATCTATTCAGATTAAAATAATGTAATGTGAAATGAATTAATTCACTTATAAGATGTAATTATTTTAAAACTTGGAAAACAGAAAAATAAAATTGCTATTTGCCACTAATGACAGAGCTTAAATGTTTAGGTTTATTGGTTAAAATTTGCTTATTCACTCTCAGAAGAGTGATTTATCATCAAATCTGACTCAGGTAGCTATCTTTATCATCATACTAGAAGTAAATAGGCAATTCTAATTTCCATATAATCTTATATAAGGAGGAGCAAAACTGTTCCTGATTAAATAATATTTGCATAAGAATCACATTTGGAGTTTCCAATTTCAAAACACCCTTTTTTTTTTTTACATCTTTATTGGAGTATAATTGCTTTACAATGGTGTGTTAGTTTCTGCTTTATAACAAAGTGAATCAGCTATGCATATACGTATGTTCCCATATCTTTTCCCTCTTGCCTCTCCCTCCCTCCCACCCTCCCTATCCCACCCCTCCAGGCGGTCACAAAGCACCGAGCTGATCTCCCTGTGCTATGCGGCTGCTTCCCACTAGCTATCTACCTTACGTTTGGTAGTGTATATATGTCCATGCCTCTCTCTCGCTTTGTCACACCTTACCCTTCCCCCTCCCCATATCTCAAAACACCCTTTTTTAAATGCACTTCTTTTTATTGCTTCCTCCAAGTCCTTGCAATTAATTTGCTGACTTCCAGAAACATGAAAAGAGATTTATTCACCAATATTACAAATATTCAGTAAGCTTTCTTACTTTACCTACAGAATTAATTAATTTTTTGTGATCCCTAAGTTAATTATCATCTATATTAATATAATCAAAGGTTGGAGAACATAGATTATGCCAAGTACTTTGCACAGTTTACATACTATTACACACATTTTAGAGTACATTTATTGATTTAGCATATTTTTGCTGCATTTAAATTAGCTTTCTCAATTTTACATTTAAATAAATGGTGTATTACTGTGCATGCTTTAATTATAATTATTTGGGAAATGGTGCAATAAATGTTGGTTGGATGAATGAAATAACCTAATATGTCAAAAAATATTAATACATAGTTATATATTGATGAAACCTTGCTGTTCTTAAAAAAAGTCTAGGCTATCAGTAAATGCACTGCTTCCAACTCCCACTGCCTTTTTTTCCATCTCTTTTATGAAATTTTTCTTTCCTGTTACCACCTTCTTAAACTGCCACAGGTTGAAACTCCTTTGAAGAGAGCATTAGCTATGAGCTAACTCCTTTTGTTTTTTTTCTTTTTTCACCTTTCACTGTTCTTTTCCAGCTACATCCAGCTTGTGTTCACCTTTCCTTTCTTGTATTCTGTCTCACTACCTGGGTGATCCCTGAACAAATTCCTATAAGCAATTTGGCTCTCCTACCTCATCGCATCACAACCTCCCATCTGACTTGGAAGGCTCTTCACAGTCTTTCCAACAGTCTTCCTACTTTTCCAACAGTTTCCCAGTTCAAACCCTCCTCTGCCAACGATGACAACGAGGACAATGACAATATGAGAAAATATTTACTGAACATCGAACTATTCATCAGAGACCAATGACATCAACATGTAATGGATAGACTACAGTATTAGTAACACCAGTCTCTGTGGGTTACCTCATTTAACCCTCACAATAACAAGGGAACGTTTTACTATTCCATTTTATAGAGCAGGAACTTATGGCACAGAGAGGTGAAATACCTTGTCAGAGATTATATGGCTACTCAGTTGTAGATCTGAGACCTGAACTTAGGACCTGTCCTTGTCATCATTTTGATGTACTTCTCTGTGGGTCACTGAACAGATCCTCTGTGAGGCCTGTTGCCTTCCGTGCTGACGTGTACCACTGCTGACGTTAGTCCCATTTACTTGAATAGTCTCGCCCCTGCTTTAGCTAAATATTACCCATCCTTCAGCATCTAGTTCAACGGATATATTCAGAAACCATATTTAGCCTTCTCCACGAAGCCTTACGTCATTTTACCAGATCTCATTGATCTCCCATTTTAGATAGTTCGAAATGATCTCTATTATTTATCGGTACACTGTTTGCTGGTTCAGCTTTATTACATCTGAAGAGTAGCAGAATATGTCACCCAAAGATATGCCACTTTGGCATAAGGATTATTTCGAGCTGAAGGTAAGTGAGAAGAAGCAGATAGCAGAAAAGCTCTCGGCCCTCTAGCTATTTCCTTAAAAGCAGGATATAAATTTGTAAAGGTGTCCCTCTATTACTCTTTACCAGGAATAACAGAAGTTATTCGCCAGAGACTACTCTAGGTAGACTCTTATCCGTCCAGAAATGGCACCAGAGGAACCTACATAACAATTTACTAACTAGCCCTTATCTTCCATTAGTACCCCCATATATTTATCTTCCCACAATTTGCCACACTAGAAACTCAAAGTCCTCTTCCTTTGTCTCATCTAAAAACTTCTCAAAATGTATTATTCTTTTGCTAAGATGCTACATAAGCCCACGTTCTAACCACCCCTCTGAGTTACTCATCACCGAATGCTGCCAGGTGTATGCACGATGCATGTATTAATAAATCTGTTCATTTTTCTCCTGCTAACCTGTCTTTTGTCAGTGTAGTTTACAGGGCCCCAGCCAGTGAACAGTTTCTCCTCCCCTACACATCTCTATGACAAAATTGTAAACTAGAAAGGATGGGGACTATGTCTTGAACTGTCTTGAACTTTTTTCTGATTCTCCAATGAGCACAAAATGACTCTTCCATCAGCAGCAGCAAGAATATTCTAGGCTCTTTGTTATATATTGTACTTAATTATCTCATTTAATCCTCACTAAAATGATAGGAGGTAAATGTCATTATCCTCCATTACAGATGAGGTAACTGAGGCATGAAGAGATGAAGGAACAGAACAAGGTCATAAAGTGAGTAGGTGGCAGAGCTAGGACTGATCTCCACTTTTTTAATGTACAGACTTTAATAACTTTTTAGGCATGCCACTTAATGTTTGCAAATGATGGTCTCTTTAATATATAACCATGTCTTTTTTCTCTTTTACATTTAAAAAAATACTATTTCTTACCATGGCCTTTGACTTTGGATCTCTAATTCTTTCAAAATGGAGCCATGAAACATGGCATTTTTTTTTTTTTTTTTTTTTTTTTTGCGGTACACGGGCCTCTCACTGTTGTGGCCTCCCCCGTTGAGGAGCACAGGCTCCGGACGCTTAGGCTCAGGGACATGGCTCACGGGCCCAGCCGCTCCGCGGCATGTGGGATCTTCCCAGACCGGGGCACGAACCTGCGTCCCCTGCATCGGCAGGCAGACTCTCAGCCACTGCACCACCAGGGAAGCCCGAAACATGGCATTTTTTAATGGATTTAACTGAAAAGGTATAACTCTCTGGCTGCTTGGTTTCCATGATATCTTTACTTAATTCTGAGCTCAGCTGATCACATCTAGATTATAGAAATAATCTTTTGTGGTTGCTTTATCCTATTATTCTTCTGAATAATTAGATTCCAGAATATTTCCTCATGATGAATGCATATAATTTTGCATGCCAGATAAATATATATTGTTGTTGTTACTTATTAGCTATATGGGATCACAGGAGATTTTTTAAAAGGGAGGGGTTGGCAATTTTGCTAAGTTGATATGAAATAGAAATTTTACATAAAGGGTATTTGTGTTTTCAAAGTTGTTTGTAATTTTCAAGTGGCTTTCTTTACCCAAGAGACTCTTTACTTGACTACCTTTGTCATAGGTCAGATCCCCGGGTTCCAATGGTATGTATCTCTAGTCACATGTGCATGAACTATCTCTACAGTTTAAATTATATGTATCTCACAATGGCAATCAAATGTTCTATATCAGTTCTCTTTCAGTGGAAAGTGGATAACACCATTCTAGTTGGACACATTTCAAAGTTCTCTATGGCACCTCATTCTCATTTCTAACATGGAGTCACCTTTTACGTAGCTCCATCATGCCTCCTCCCAGGCTCTCAGAATATCTGCAGCTGACTTCCACCTAGTTAACAACAGCATCTTTTATAAGATACTAAGAAACTCACCGACACTGAGCTCCATCTTGACACCCAATTACCCAACTCTGTTCTTATTCTTTCTTTTCTGCATCTTTTCATCTTCTTAAGACTATACAATTTCAATGGAAGGATCTCTTTTTAAAACATATTTATAAGTACTAACAAACATATACTCTTAAGTGTAAAATAATATTACAATAAAAAACAATAATAATAATAAGTACTTGCCACATATGGGCCACAAATCAAGAACCTAATGGTGAAGTTTATTATTTAATTGATCTGTAAATAGAGATATGGTAAGAGTATACAAAAGATTAATCCTATTTTAAAGTGTGTCTTTCGCATTCAGATCACTCAGCTAAGCATTTGCATAAAAGACTTATTTGGATCTATATACTATGCCTTCAATGATGTTTGAAGAGGTCATCAATCAAATCTTGGCAAATGAAAATATATACACATTATAGACACAATCAAAATAGGTTCTTTCTTTTTTTCTTTCTATTGTAGGTATGTTTTTAAGGAAATAGTGAAAGCTTGATACATACTTGGGGTGGAGGTCGGGGAGGGGGGGCAGTGTGATGTGGGAACAAGATTATGTTCTCGGCACAAAACTGGACAGACTCTGCCTTGACTCCTTCCTCTTTTCACTATTCACCCCGGAGAGTCTCAAAAGTGTAATCTGGGAACTTGTGGAGACCTCTGAGATCATTTCAGATCTGCAAGGTTGAAACTATCTTCATAAGAATACTGACACATTTTTGCCTTTTTCTCTCTCATTCTTTCATGAGTGTATAGTGCTTTCTAGAAGCTACATGATGAACAATATCGCATTAGACCGAATGTAGAATCAGGTATGAGAATCAAGCTGTCTTTCATTAAGCCAGATTTTGAAGAGATTTACAACACTATTTTTTTCTCTTCTTACTAAGTTTTTTGAAGGGGAGATTTTGGAAGATAAAGCTACACTTCATAAAAAAATGTTATTTAACACATAATAGTTTATTTTAATAGAATTAATAAATACTTTAAAAATTATTTCTTAAATAATTTTATTTACTATGTCTCCGCTTAAATTCTAACATAATAAATGTCAATACGTATAACCCAAATAAGCAAAAGGTATTGGAGGTCCTCAATAATTTTTAAGAGTGTAAATGGGTTCTGAGACCAAATACTTTCAGAACTTCTGATTTATACTTTACCCTGTGATCTCATTCAAACTCATATGTTATAAGATAAATTGTGTAATTAATTAAGGTGAATTTAAACTAGACTAGGTTGGACCCCTAATCCAACATGACTAGTGTCCTAATAAAAAGAACACCATGTGAAGAGACAGACGTGCACACAGGGAGAATGCCATGTGACCATCGAAGTTATGCTGCCACAAGCCAAGGAACTAACAGAAGCTAGGAGAGAGGCCTGGAATGGGTCCTTCCCTAGTGTCTTCAGAAAGAGCAGGACATTGCCTACACCTTGATTTCAGGCGTCTGTCCTCCAGAACTGTGAGACAATAAATTCCTGTTGTCCTAAGCCATCCAGTTTGTGGTACTTTGTTACAGAAGCCCTAGCAAACTAATATACCCTAACTTTAATCATCAAAAATCGGGCTTCCCTGGTGGCGCAGTGGTTGAGAGTCCACCTGCCAATGCAGGGGACGCGGGTTCGTGCCCCGGTCCAGGAAGATCCCACATGTCGCGGAGCGGCTAGAACCGTGAGCCATGGCCGCTGAGCCTGCGCGTCCGGAGCCTGTGCTCCGCAACGGGAGAGGCCACAACAGTGAGAGGCCCGTGTACCAAAAAAATAAAAAAAAAAAAATTAAAAAAAAATAAAAAAAAAAAAATCAATGATCCCCAAGTCTGTCTGTCTAGTCTAAACCTCTTTCCTGAGTTTCATAGACACACACACACACACACACACACACACACACACACACACACACACACACACACAATGGCTTCTTAGACATTTCCCATCTTTACAAGGTTTCTGAAAATGAAACAGCTTCAAAATGTCACTAATCATTGTAACCCTCCTGATAAAGTCTGCTCTATTCTTGAACTGTTTTTTCTCTATGAAGAGTACCACCTTCTTTAATGCTTCCTTCAATTAATTCCCACATCTAAAATCATCAGGGTCAGTCAGTTCTACCTTTTAACAACCCTCTGGTGATGGTTAATTTTATGTGTCAGCTTGGCTGGGCCATGGTGTCCAGATATTTGTTTAAACATTACTCCGGATATTTTTCTGAGGGTGTTTTTGGATGAGATAAGCATTTAAATCAGTGGATTTTGAGTAAAGCAGATTGCCCTCTGTAATGTAGGTGGGCCTCATCTAATCAGCTGAAGGCCTGAATAGATCAAAAAACTGATCTCCCCTGAGCAAGAGGGAATTCTACCAGCAGACTGCCCTTGGACTTGAACGGCAACACTGGTTCTTCCCTGGGTCTCCAGGCTGCCATCCTACCCTGCAGATTTTGGACTTGCCAGCTTCCATAATCACGTAAGCCAATTCCTTAAGATAGACCTGTCTCTGCATATCCACAACCTAGAGAATCTAATACACCTCTTACTGGTGACTTCTGTAACCTCACTACCACTGCATTAGTTCAGGCCACCATCATCTCTTGTCAGGACAATGATAACCTCTTAACCTCTGTTGTCTCAGGCTGTTCCCTTTCCAGTCCATTCTCTATGCTTCTGTCAAAATGATCTTTCTAAGAAAAAAGCATATCACTTTCCCATTTAGAAACATTCATAGGTTTCCCACAGCTCTCAGGGTAAGACCCTTAGCATAGCCAAGTGAATGCACAGTCTGTCCTGTACCTCTTCCAGCCTCTTCTCTCAGTACTCCTTCATGCACGTAAGGGAACTAACATTCAGCACAGTTCTACTGACTCCATCACCTATTAAGCGAGAACTTCCTACAAATACTGTGCTCTAGTACTTTTCCTAATTGAGTGAGACATGTCCCACCCAATCCAAGGAGACAGAAAATAATCAAGTTCGGGGAAAGACCTCTGCTTTAACATGGATTTTATGGCGTGGGCATGAATCAGCAAAGAAACACTGGAGTGAAAAACACCTCAATCTCCACACCTTCAGTATTACAGGTGGGTACCTTGAAGTGTGTGTGTATGTGAGTGTATGTGTGAGTGTGTGTGTGTTTGTATTTGCAAGGCCCAAATGTTGCACTGAGATTCTGCCTCACTTATAAAATTGGGGATGTCGGCACATCTGTGTAGTGGCTTACAAGTACTGTCGTGCTCCATTTTCCCCCGAGTAAATCATAGCCATTTATTTAAAAAAAAAAAAATATATATATTCTTTTTCATATTCTTTTCCATTATGGTTTTTAATAGGCTACTGAATATAGCTCCCTGTGCTATACAGTAGGACCTTGTTGTATCCCTTCTATATACTTTTCTCATCTTTTAAAATTATATTTATTTCCTGGGTAAAAAAGATAAACTGCAGTCAATTCCTGAAAATTTTTATGTATTTTAGAGATATGAAGAAGAATGGTATAGATATTATTTCAGAAGATTCGCCATTAAGAGACATTACTACAGAGTAACTGACTATGATTAACAATATGTAATAATAATTAATAATTAACTTTGGCCACAGACTGCCTAGGCTCAGATCTTGGTTCTACCTCTTACTATCTTTGTTAACTTGGGCAACTCACTTAACTTCTCTGTGTCTGTTTCCTCAACTAAAAATGAGATAGTAGCACCCTCCTACTAGGGTTTTATGAGGATTAAATATATTCAAATGCATAAAATTCCTAGAACAGTTCTTAGTACATAGTAAGTACTATATGTTAGCTGTTGCTGTTGTTGTTATTGTTATTATTATTTGACAATGGCATTTATAAGTGCAAAGATTTTATTGCCAGACTACTTAGATTTTAATCTTGCTGCTAATACTTCCATTTGTGTGACCTTGGCAAGTTCCCTAATTTCTATGAGCTTCAGCTTCCTCATCTGTAAAGTGAGATAATAATAGTACCTACCTCACAGAGATGTTATGAAGATTAACTTACTTAAAATATGGCACACAGTCAACATTATACAGTGCTTGCAATTTTTAATATCATTATACTTAGAAATAGGTGGTCCATATTAATCATATTATCTTGCATCTTGTTAAGATTTTGAGTTTTTCAATTCTCTAACCCTCAGTGGCAAAGGCTATGCTTTTGCATTCTTAAGTTGCAGCTACCTGGTGCTGATCACTTTCTTTCCTTACCCTCTCTTCTTTATAAAGAAAACCAAATCAAACCAAACCCAAAAAATCCACCTTTACTATACAGTCATTCTTGCTAACCAAGAAAACAACTTACTTTATATTGTGTGGATATATCAGTATTTTGTTGGTAGGCTCACAGCTGGACAAGGTGCTTCTCCCTATTTTTTTTGCAACTTATAACAGTGCTGTCAATATCCATTATGACTTGAAATGTTCAAGCCCCCAAGAGAGGGTGTTAATTATTACTGTACTGTCAACAGACATGTGTCAACAAAATAAAATTAGAGCCATAAGGCTCATCTCCTCAGACCAGTGTTTCTCTTTTCATCTCACTCTCTTCTTCTCTTACCACTGCCTCATCCAGAACATAATATGATTTGGTAAAATAAATGAAGAAAAAAAGAGTGTTGCAACAACATATTACCTTGCATTGGTTATCTAAAAGCCTGTGTTCAGTGCAGGATGAAAAGAAATACAGATAATAACATGAAAGACATTTGATACAAGTAACTAATAATATTGTGAATTTCCTACCAAAACCATTATTCATTTTATAATTCAAAATTATCAATAATTAAGTGCAATTATTTTGCACTTCATACCTCTTTCTTAAAAAACGGAAGCACTTCATACCTTTGTTTATATCAATGAGTTGTTTCTTTTTCTTCTGGCGTTCTAACTTTTCTTGTTCAGCTTTCTCTTTTGCAAGCTTTGCCCTCCTAGTCTTCTCTTCCATTTCTTTTCTCTTGTTGTTTTCTTTCACTGCTTCCTGTACAAATAAACAAAGTTAAACAAAAATTATTCCATTACGTATATATTGGAGGAGTTGTGCAACATTAAAATTCTATACACACAAGTGTGGGTGCTCAGAGATGGAAAAGTATTACAGCAGCTTTGAGGTACATTCATATACTTTATTTATTTATTTATTTATTTATTTTTTGCGGTACGTGGGCCTCTCACTATTGTGGCCTCTCCCATCGTGGAGCACAGGTTCCAGACGCGCAGGCCCCGCGGCCACGGCTCATGGGCCCAGCCACTCCGCGGCACGCGGGATCCTCCTGGACCAGAACACGAACCCGCGTCCCCTGCATCAGCAGGCGGACTCCCAACCACTGCGCCACCAGGGAAGCCCCCATATACTTTTGAGAGAAGGAAATAATCGTTAAGATAATTCTTCTTGAAAAAAAAATATATGTAACTCAGGCTTTAACTGCTATTACCTGGGGTGCTAGAAAATTCGAAACATGAATGTTCACAGATTTTTTAACAATAAATATATGGTCTCTGTGGTTGAAATATGAAATAGTTTTGATACATAAGAAAAAGTTTAATAGGAAAATATGGCTTAGCAGGTATTGTACCACTCTATTTTACATTTTCCCCTTATCTGAAAAATGTTGTTTTTAAACTACGTGATAAGATTTTTGTAAGAAAAATGAGATACATTTATAAAATACTTAGAACACCTTGTCTATGACAATGATAGTGGTGGTTGGGTGTGGCGGAGGTGGTCACCATTCCATCTATATTATTACAGGAAAGAAACATCTGCACGTTTAATAGCTTTTTACATGCCAAGATCTTTAAGAGTGCTGAAGCATATTTCAAGCTATTGTCTATTTTATTTTGGATAGATTATCTGTGGAACTCAAGGTAATCAGTACATTCCAGTAGACCGTATGGGAGAACGCTGGAGTAAATTGTTCTGCTGGACTAATAGTATTTTAGAGAATAGTCATTTTAGAGAAATCACTAATGCAGAGACACACCGACTGCAAGTTCCTTCCATTAAGTTGTTCTGGGTTTTTTTCCTCTTATGATTCATCAGACATACTTCACAGCATGTACCAACTATCTCACAAAAGCTATTTTGTTCCAGAAATCCTAAAGAAAAGGATTCAATAACAAGAATGCATCTACAAGCCTTGGCCTGGAGGTACCTATGTTGAAATATTTTTTCTTCGTATTAAAAGGTAACAGTAGTTTTTAAAAGCCTTGAAAACACTTTCAAAAAAATTCTCTTGACTTGCAAGAATTATTGGTACCTCCCCCTTCTCCTGCCCCTGTAACACTAGTACATCTAACATTAGGCTAAGAGCACAAAATAATCTGGCTCCTGCAGACAAACTCAAAGACTACCACTTAAAATAAATTTGCATAATAGAGTCGTAATTTTAGAACAGGGTTTCTCAGCTTCAGCACTACTGTCATTTGGAGCAAGACAATTCTTTGTTGTGGGAGCACCCTGTGTCTTGTAAGATATTTAGCAGCACTCCTGACCTCTACTGACTAGATGCCAGTAGCACCCCTCCCCGGTTCTGACAACCAAAATTGTCTCCAGAGATTGCCAAATGTTACCCAGGTTGAGAACTGCTAACATAGGGGGTTTCATAGAGATTAATTTATTCACCCCAAATTGCAAATCGTCTGCTCTGCTGAATCCAGCTTCTTTTTGCAGATGTGGAAACTGGGTTCTGAATGAGTTTAAATACTTGCCTAAGGTCACACATTTATGTAATTGCAAAGTTGGTAAAATAACTCATGTCTCTCTTCTCAGGGTTTAGTGTTTGTTTTATTCTTCACGGAAGAAAGACAATGTGGATGACACCAAAAGCACAAACAACCAAAGAGAAAAAATAGATAAATAAGACTTCATAAAAACCAAAAACTTTTATCCATCAAAGGACACTGCCAAGGGAATTCCCTGGGGGTCCAGTGGTTAGGACACGGCATTCTTACTGCCAGAGCCCAGGTTCGATCCCTGGTTGGGGAACTAAGGTCCGGCAAGCTGTGTGGGGTGGCCAAAAGGGAGGAAAAAATAAAAACAAAAAAGAACACTGTCAAGAGGGTGAAGAGATAACCCACAGAATGGAAGAAAATATCAGCAAATCATATATCTGATAAGAATATATAAAAACTCTTACTACTCAACAATAAAATGACAACTAACCCAACTAAAAATGGGCAAACAATTTAAATAGATATTTCTGCAAAGAAGATAAGGAGCCAATAAGTATTTGAAAAGATGTTCAACATCATTAATCACTAGGGAACTGCAAATCAAAACCACAGTTCACTTCATGTTCACTAGGATGGCTATAATAAAAAACAACAAAACAGATCATAATAAATGAAGAATTGGAGAAATTCGAATGCTTTGTATTGCTGGTGTGAATGTAGAATAATGAATCATCCTGGAAAGCTGTCTGAGTTCCTCAAAATGCTAAACATAGAGTTATAATATGACACAACAATTCCACTCCTAGGTATATATCCAAGACAAAAGAAAGCACGTGTTCACACAAAAACTTGTACAAGAATGTTCATTAGCAGCATCATTTCTAATAGCCAATAAGTGGAAACAACCCAAATGTCCACCAACTGATAAATGGATAAACAAAATGTGGTACATATATATCCATATGATGGAATGTTATTCAAGCATAAAAAGAATAAAGTACTGATACATGCCACAACATGGATGAACCTTAAAATATTACGCTCAGTGAAAGAAGACACAAAAGGCCACATATGGTTATGATTCCATTTATATATAATGTCCAGAATAGGTAAATCCATGGAGACAAAGTAGATTAGTGGTTGCCAGGGGAAGGAGGAGGGGGGAATGTGGAGTGACTGCTAATGAGAATGGGGTTTCTTTCTGGGCATGATGAAAATGTTCTGGAATTATGTAGTGGTGATGGTTGCAGAACCTTGTGAACATACTAAAAACCACTGAATTGTGTACTGCACAACGGTGAATTTTATGATATGTAAATTATATCTCAATGAAAAATAATACAATTTTAAAAAGTAGATGTTTGAAAAAGGCAGGATTGAAATAAAATCGTAACTTAGAATAAAAAGACAATGTGCAAAGGCAATACATTCAGGCTCTGATATTAACAAGTTGCATGATCTTTGGTAACATGAGAGAAGGTGAGTAGCAGAGGAGAGAAGGGAGGTTAATGCTTGTGTACATTTTATTATCAGTCAAATCTCTGATCTGGTAAACAATCAACCAACATCTGGGTGTGAGGCAGGAGGTAGATGGGCCACCCCCTGCAACCCAGGGAAAGCAATTGGAGATTCATTCTCTGTGGACCAATACTCCAAGATGAGAATAGCAGGACAATTGAGAGAGGAGGCTGGGCCCTGCCCAGCTAGAAGATAGGAGACCACATTTTTCTCATTCTCGAAGTCAAGGAAACCTTCCCAACTAGAAAGCTCCTTGGAGGTCAAAAAGGGAGGGGGCGCCACCCCACAGTAAGTGGTGCCAACTACCCACAGGCCTCTTCGGTAGAATCCATCTTGACTGAGAGACGCGTGCGCACACAGGGAAGGATCCTGAGCCAAACAGGGACTCTGAACCAGGCAAATCAAAAGAACTGGCCATAGGAAACCCGACCTCAATCTCTGGCTGGGAACCGAAAGCCTGCTTCGAGCCGCTGCAGGCCGAGGCCACCTGAGATCAGGTGGACTCTTCCATTATCAATCTAATGGGCTATTTAACTGCTGAGTGCTGTCATTTATTATGAAGATGGAAAAAACTGGTAACTTGCGTTTGTATTTCTTCCTTGCTCTGATAATAACAGCTAATGCTTAATGGAAATTTATTATGTGCCAGGTGTTTTAAGTAAATAACTTCAAATATTTATAGAAAACCTAGTATTTGTTCTCATTTTACAGATGCTGAAACAGGTTGAGGTAGGTTAAGTGAGATGCCCAAGGCTACACAGCTACTTAAGTACCAGAAGCACATATGTTCACTCACATTACCATGATGCCTTCCAAGTAGAGTTGTCAGATAAAAAACAGGACACTCAGTTAAACTTGAATTTAGATAAACCGTGAATCATTTTTTTTAGTGTAAGTATATCCTATTCAATACTTGGCATATACTTATACTAAAAAATTTCATGCGATATGTGGGACACATCGATACTAAAAATTATTCATTATCCATACAATACTTGGGATATATTTATGTTAAAAAAAATCATGTAATATTTGGGACACATTGCTAACAAAAGATTTTTTCATGGTTTATCTAAATTCATATTTAACTGGGCATTCAGTATTTTTATGTGATAAATTTGGGAATCCTATTCCCAAGACTGTTGATTTTTTATAAGCATCCTTTTATAGACTAAGATTATGTAATGAAGACAGTAGAATAATTATAAAAACACAAGAAAGCCCAAATCTAAACTATATTTTGAGAACAGAAATGTTGATATAGATCACTGATAGGCATTATGTGATTCATGGACCTGAATCATACTATTTCTGTAGCATTCTTCACATTTCATTCCTTTTTCTTTCTTAAAAATAGAGTAAAACTAAAAAAATAGTTTATATAAAAATCTGAACTAATGCAGTTCGGGGTAGAAGAAAATCAGTCAACAATATCACTAAATCGCTAGTAGAGAAATTTGGCATATGTGAATAGGTTAAATTTCTATATGAAAGGTAGACTTGCAACTGGCACTACTAAAACACCATGAATGTAAATCTATAAACAATGAAACAGACCAAGTAAAAGGTTCCTCAGTTCACATCTTAAATGTTTTAGGAGTAAATTTAACTACAAAACAATCACACAATTTGAAATGGCATGTGCAATCCCAAAGAGACCAAAACAGAAGAAGAAAATAATTTCTGTGGTTTGGCATTAATAGAAATGAATGAACGCATCTACAAAGGCATATATTTTTCAAGCAACACAGACTGTGGAGTAAGATTCAGTTCTGATATCACCAATTCTGTCTTCATGAAGAGGCCTCATGAAGGCCTAAAAAGAACATCCTATTCCTCTTGGTGGTTTCACTCTTTGACTCTGGCTTTAGGAAATTAGGGGTGGGAAACACGTGCCTGTTTACTTCTCTCTCCTTAAGAAATAAATTTAAAAAGAGAAAGGGAAATCTTAACTATGGTTTCATATCAACAACCTTTAGTTTTACTAGAGAGCAAGATAGGAAATTTCAAGACTTTGTTTAACTCTCCCAAAAATGTGAAAGCCGATGGGGAGAGAACCCTTTTGAGGGATGGGATGTATTCTTTTCACCCTAATTCCTATAAAACAAAACCCAAATGATTAAAAGAATAAAAGCAACAGGAGCAAATTTGAGCTCAGAATTTTTTTAAAAAAACCTTTAAATAATTGACTGTGGTTAACAACACTGTATATTTGTTAAGCCTCACTAAACATTTTAAAATGCTAACTCCTCTACTTCAACATGATTCTCAAGTAAGCGTCAATCATTATTTCTTAGGGTTGGGAATGCCAGCTGATTAGATTCTGTCAATGTACAGAACTGTGTTCTGCTAAAAGGATGCTGCTAATTGAGAAAGTTTTTTGGTAGTAACCTCATACAAGATAAGAAACGTTTACAGAAAAAAAGTCTTAGTTTTACTGGCATATCTATTTTTCAAGAGTCAGGAAAAAGCACAGAAGGAGCAAAATGTAACAAAAATTGTCTCTAGGATTTACTGCAAAATGTATTCACTAACCTCATTTTAAGTCTCTCACTGATTGTAAGACTCTATTGCCTTACTGAAAAGTATGAATAAATTACAAATCTTATTTCCCTTGTTGTGCATAATTAACAAATGAGACCTATGGACTAAAAATGTCATATGCAAAAAAAAAAAAAAAGCTCATGTAAATGCTAAGACCTCTCATATATTCCAATTAAGCTTTACGAAATGGATGAAACTGGTTTCGAAAATTCCAAGAGGCTCAGATGCCAGCTTCTTTCATGTCAGGTCTACACAAACCCAGCATCTTCTAACCTTGTGATATTTAAAAACAAAAACCACCTCCCACCAAAACCCTTTCCTTACTCCCATTGCCTTCAATGGCTTTTTATCCCAGTGCTGACTTCAGAAGCACTTTGTGAACACTGTGATCTCATTGGAAGCCAAAGTATATTTGAGGGATGGAGAAGTGGAGCAATTAGGAAGAAAAATGGATCTTGGAGTCACCTTAACCTGGTTTCATATCTAAACTCCCATCACTTATCCTAAAAGCTGGGTGACCTTGAACAAGTTAGTTACTTCATTTCTCTGAGCTTTAGTTTCCACATCTGTAGAATGGAGACACTACTACTGAAATCGCTGGGTTGTTAAATAGATTAAGGGAAATAATGTTTATATAAAACACTGAAGACGATGCCTGGTACAGAGAAATGCTCAATACATGATGGCAGTGATTATTATGTGTAAAAGAAACATCTGAAAGTTTAAACAGTAAGCACATGTTACCTCACGTGTTTTCAATAGTTTATTCTGCACAACCCCCTCCCTCTTTTTTGGAAGACATGAGGATGTGACCCAGGACTAGAAATGTAGCATCTTGACACCATCTACCCTCATAAGCATACTGAACATAATTTATAACTGTACCATATTATTGGCACCTAAGGTAATTTTTAAAATCCATATATATCACCATCACTTGGCATTCATGAAAAAAAAACTTAGAAACGTATTCTTTTCTCTTTTGAGTTTTGGATCATCCTGGGTACCTGTGTGAATACACTTGTCAAGATTGTGATTCATTTCAGTATCGGAAGCTGTGCTAGAAGAGAGTGACATAACCTTAAAAGAATGTATTGGAAATGTCCTGGTGAACAAATTGGCAACATTGGTGCCAGAGGCACACTGTGATCATGCCCCTGAGTGTTTCTTCATACATCAGGGATATTAGAAGGATTCGCAGATGATACTGAGTCAAATCATTTGGCAACAATATAAAGAAACCTGGTACGTATTATATTGAAAATCTTTTTATACACTAAATGTGAGTCACCGAGAAATATATTCTTTGATGAAAACTCAATGAAATAGGTGAAATTCTCTCCACACCTTTTATCTTGAACTGTCCTAGGACCTGATCCTCTTTTAGCTTTAATTCAAACAGTGCTTTTGGAGCTTTTTTTCTCTTTTACCTTCTTTCTGTTTTATGCTAACCTCTTTAGAATTTGAAATTGTTTCTTTTAATCACCTCTTTTAAAGTAACATAGAACACTTAAAATTTAAATCAAAGAAGTGCTGACTTGGATACTGTACATTTCTATCTTTCTTAGATAGGTATGATGATTCTAAGGCTCCATTTTTTAAGCATCTTGTTGATAAGATTTCTAAAGTTTCCTGACCCAGAAATTTTATTCCCAGAGTAAAAATAATGGGAAAGAGGCCTATTTATTTTGTTCTTCTCAAATCAGGACCCCTAATCCAAACACTCTGAGTAGACCAGCATACCCTTGTGAACACAGGATGGCCTTTAGGAGCTGAGAGATCCGGTTTAAATCCTAGCTGCCTAGCGACCATCATGCTTTATCACTTTGGGTCACTTACTTAACTGTGTTAAGCCTGCTCTGCTGATCTACGAAATAACTGTACTTCACAGTGTTGGTTTGTGATTTAATGTGATATTGCATCGAAAGCAATTAAGCACAGTGCCTGGCACATAGAAGAAGTATGCAGTAAATGGGCTGGTTATTATTATTACATAATTCCACAGTTGGGCAGTACCAATTCAGGATCTGTACTCCATTTCCTCTAGCCCAGGAGCAGGCTCACATATGCTCATGTGCACTGGGGAGAAGGAAGACTCCTTTTTGATATGGAAATCTTGCAATATCAGTTAAAACTATGAAGAAATGAAACACACAATCTCTCTCACACCCCAAACCTTTGAACAGATGACAGAAGTTGCCTTCTTGAGCCATGAGAAAAAAGATATAGATAAAATGAACGCTAATTTTTTGGGGAAAATTCTGGGGTTTATATACTGTATTTGACAAATCTAAGAAACAAAAACATCATAGAACATTTTGCTATGTAGACTAATAATGAAATACACGCATCGTCTTACTTAAGGTTCAACACACCTTATGAGATTGTGGCAAAAACAGAGGGATGAGGTTTCCTGGGGAAGGCAGTGGATTTTTTTTTTTTTTTTGCTGTTACTGTTTGTTGTTTAACATCTGGAGTTAGTTCTGTCATCACCCTGAGAAAATGAAGCACATACTCTAATGCCATTTGATGTGGAAATAAGAAGTTTGCTTTTCTTTCTTTTGTGAGTATTTATCTCAGAATGTCAGTCACTTGGTCTGCTTAAAGGAGAATTAGTCTACACTCAGTCTTCTACCCCAGGCCTCACGAAACTTTCTTAAACTTTCCCCACCTGACCCATAGGAGGCTGCTGGTCCTACTGGAAAACCATCTACTGGAGGATTTCAAAGAGAAGAGAAGATGAACATTATAACCTGTTTGCTGGTTGGGGTTCTCATTTAATTCCAGGCATAACAGGAGGCAAAAAAGGTAGAGATGGAAAGGTGGTCCAGACCAGTGAACTAGGGTTAGAGCAGCAATGTCCTTTCCTTGTCCCAGAGATGTGCTGAGCATGACGACGAAAAGGAAAGGCAATCCTATGTATGATGCCTTTTCATCATTTTCCAAAAAAATTTTCTTTAACAAAATTATCCTTCCTTCCCATTTACTCTGCTTCATATAGGTAGATACCTACCACATTCTTTGCTTGAATTGTTCTGGCTGCTAGACATTTCTGCAATTTGCTGCACTTGCCTGTAACCAAGGGTAAGGGTTACTGGGAAACACAGATCCCAATATATGTTACCACTACTGATGTGTAACTTGGGCCGAGGTCCCTATTTGTTAGTACAAGTGAGTGAAAATCCTAAAGAATACCAAAGGTCACAGTAAATCTGGATTCATCTACTCTTCCAGGTCTTTGTCAGTCCCATTTGAGAATGATCATGGCAGGTTACAAATGGGAAGAGACAATGTGAGCCGAGATGAATTTTTCAGTATTTGAACAAAGAACTGAACTACCAGATGATTAGAGAAAAACCTACATAAGATGGTAGCAGTGATTTGGGCACAAATTTGGGCTTTCCATTAAAAAAAAGGAAAGAATCCTACCCTTTAATTAACATCAAACAACTTTAGACGTTCCTTTTCTCTAGTTTCACTGTGTTTAGAGGGCATGTTGGATTGAAGGAGTCATGACAAATGCTCAGGGCAAAGAATTTTCAGCTGCAGCAACCACACTGAGAGTCAGTACCTTTGAAGACTCTATCAGCACCGTAATACTGCTAAACTTTTTTCTTTCCCAGATATTTCCACTTATTACGGTGCAAGCGACCTATAAAATTCCTCTTATGGAAGATCTCATGAATACTTCATCAACCAGTCAACTGTGATTGTAACTGAGAAGTCTAACTTTCTCACTGGGGTAATTGAAATCTTGATTAGCTTGCTCGAGTGCTTAGGTGTCTCAGTAATAGACACCGAACGTATGTACTGATACTGTAGTTAGATGGAGATTTAAGTTGTGCTCACTAACCTAAGTAACTATGGTATGAATCACAGAGATATAGGCTACATAACCAAATCAAACAAAATAGATATTTTCTGCCCTCTTAGATTCCAAAGATGCTATGTTCCTTCCTTCCTCAACTACACTGCCCTCTCCCACCCTTAATTTTTACCTTCCCCTAAAGCTCTGTCCTCAGCTCATTCCCCCTCCTTCCTTCCTCCTCCTTTCTCTCAGTCTGTTTGTCAGAGAATCCATCTATTCCTACTCAGAGTTGAAGAAAAAAAGCCCTTCCAACAGCCTACAAGGCCTGACATGATCTGGTCCCCCCACTACTTGTTCTGGGTCATTCTCTTCTATCCCCGCTGGTCAACTTCCCTCAGAGACTTTCCACTTGTGTTCTCTCTGCTCTCAGACAGGGCTACCGAGTCTCTGCTTCAATGTCTCCTAATCAGTGAGGACTTCCCTGACCACCTTACATAAAATAATCCCTAATGAACTTCCTAGCTCCATTCTTCCTTACTGTAGTCTTCCTAACATAAAAGGTCAAAACCTAGTTAAACTTCAGATACGCTTCTCATTTTCTAAGAAATGGAAGCTGGAGTTTGTCGATTTACATAATAATAGTTTTCAGCCTGGGAATTCTCAAAACATGAAATTACCAAGAACCTCTCTATACATAATTCCCTATACATCTCATATTTCTTTATTGTGGAAAATCTGAGTGGCCTTGAAATAAGCATCATCCACCTTCCTATGGTGGGTTTCTTTCCTAATCATCCAAAGGTTGTGGTTCACTGACCTCTACATTTATTTTCTTAAAAATGCCAATGCTTAGTGTTTCTGAGGGCTGAAATCCATGACATTTGTCACAGGGACATAGCGCCACACTCTGCAGTGAAAGTTCACTTGTGTAGAGATGAGTGTTTACATAGAACCTCCAACGTTAAAAGAAAAAGATGTTTTCTAACTTTGAAAAGGAGATCTTTGTTTTGAATGAAAAGATGTTTTCTAACTTTGAAAAGGAGATCTTTGTTTTGAATGAGATATTTACATGATCCACACACGTTCATAACACACAGCTTTGCCAGTGATCTTTCGGTTTAAGACCAAACCATCTCAGGTTCGGGAGGAAAGTTTAGATGAAAAGTTCCTTGAATTTATTTGTATAAATGACTCCCTCTTGGCAGAGGGGAGACTCATAGAAGAAACCGATCTGCTGCAGAAGAGGAAGCCGGTTAAGTGAATTCCAGTACATGTTCACTAAAGCAGCCCTCTCTTGTATTCAGCACAACCAGCTTACTGTTCAGCCTCCTTAGGAAACAAGTAAAAAATTAATGCATCTTTCATATGCTGTACATATCAGGAGGTTTGACAGACAAACAGATCTTTGCACACTAGTGTGGTCGTGAAGAGAATCTCAAAGGTAAATTATTCAAAATGAGAAGAAGGAAGAAAAGAAGACTGTTATGTGCAAATCTCCTTGTATATTAAACTTGCAGTTGGTTACAAAGCGGTCATGCACCGATAATGAAGGCTGGATGTAATCCCCAAGGCCTTCTTTTAAAATTTGCCTTACAACTGCAAAAACATGGGATCTGAAGTTGGAGGAAAAATTGCCTCTCCCGTCACAGTCCATTAGAATGCTGAACTCTGATTGATTAGCTAGAAGTTAATCGACAATCTGGAGCATGGAAGAGGTTTTCAAATGCTGCAAGTTTCTGCAGACATATTTTTCTTAGTAGGTATTGGAGTATCCCTCTTTGCATCTGGGAAAGAAAAACAATTGAGTTTGACATGCCTCTATGGACCTCAACTTGATTAAAATCTACGAAGCGCTTTGGGCGCCTATAGGAAGTTAATCTATAACTTAAAAACAAATTATTTTGAACCAAAGGAACAAAATAAAATTCTGAAGTGACTGATAAGATATGTTAATGGGAAAGCATCTTGGGGAGGGGTGGGTGGGGGGAAAGGGCAAAACAAGTGGTATGTTACAGCTCTGAGAGCTGAGTTTACAGCCTTATTACTGTCAGCATCTTAGAAGATGCAAGAGGCAGCACAATCAATTAGGTTTTTGATGAGACCAATTTGGGTGGGTTGAAAAGCACCTTGGAGACTTGGAAAAGAATATCAGATTACCTTGACAAGTAGAAATATACACTCAGAACAGGAAAGACCCTCAAGAAATGCTCCAGTCCTCTGCCTGTGAATAGGGTTCCATGACCTCCTGCAGGAACCTATGCTGATACTTAATCACTTCTAAGAGGAAATACTTCCTGATGTCTAATTAAAAGCTGTCAGTTCCTTAAGCCCATATCTTGTCTATTGGCTGCTGAGAAATAGAAACCTGGTCAATATCTTCCTTGAAAAATTCCTCTCGGAGGTATAACGTGTCCTCAGGAAGCACTGTGGTGCCTGAGTCCCACAAAAGTAAAGCTGATCCTCAAATGCAATGTGGGGGAATTTCTGACTTTGTAGGGTAAATGCTGGGAGGAGGGATGGGGTAAGAGAGGACCTTAGGAAAATTAGTTTGGACTCCAAATTAAGCTGCTCAACATCATTTTCTAAAATAACAAGTCTCAGGCTTCCCTGGTGGCGCAGTGGTTGAGAATCTGCCTGCCAATGCAGGGGACACGGGTTCGAGCCCTGGTCTGGGAAGATCTCACATGCTGCGGAACAACTAGGCCCGTGAGCCACAACTACTGAGCCTGTGCGTCTGGAGCTTGTGCTCTGCAACAAGAGAGGCTGCAACAGTGAGAGGCCCACGCACCGCGATGAAGAGTGGCCCCCGCTCGCCGCAACTAGAGAAAGCCCTCACACAGAAACGAAGACCCAACACAGCCAAAATAAATAAATAAATAAAATTAAATTAAAAATTAAAAAAAAAATAACAAGTCTCTCATATAGAGTCCTCTCTATAAATTTAATAATGTTTAGGTTTTCCCTTGGGTCTTCTCTCCTTCTTGGACATTATTTTTTAAATTATAGGTTTCTCCATCTTCATATGTATGTCTCTCCCACCCCCAAAAATGAACCAAGCTGGGAAAAAAAATACCCTAAAAGATGGGCTAACCAATATCTAGAGTAAGGCTATTCCCAGTTTTCCACGCTCTAATTCTCGCAACACATCATAGCATTTGTTTTGTAACAGTTTAAGGTGCAACTGTAAACTTGTAAGATTGGTTTCCAATATTTCTGTTGAAACCAGGAATCCCATCCTTCAAATGGCCACCTTGGGAAGCCATAAGCTTATTTTGGTGAGGACCATTACTCTGTGATTGAAACTTCTCTTTCAGAATTGAGCTCTGAATCAAATAAAATCAGTCTCATTATTTTAGATCTGCAATATTTTTGACCAGAAACTTTGTTACCCAGTTCGATCATACACCTTATTCATAAAACTTGGCTCGATATCACTTTTGGCTGATTTCAAAATCAAATCTACCCTCAAATTGCAAAGATTTAGTACCCCTGAAAAAATCTAAAGCACAGGCCACATAACCCTTAGGACAAATCTAAAACAGGCATTTACAGAATATTTTGGGAAATGTCATTATCTCTTTTTTTTAAATAAATTTATTTGTTTTTATTTTTGGCTGTGTTGGGTCCTCTTTGCTGTGCGCGGGCTTTCTCTAGTTGCAGCGAGCGGGGGCTACTCTTCATTGCGGTGCGCGGGTTTCTCATTGTCGTGGCTTCTCTTGTTGCGGAGTGTGGGCTCTAGGCATGCGGGCTTCAGTAGTTGTGGCACATGGGCTCAGCAGTTGTGGCTCGCAGGCTCTAGAGTGCAGGTTCAGTAGTTGTGGCACACAGGCTTAGTTGCTCCGTGGCATCTGGGATCTTCCCAGGCCAGGGATGGAACCCGTGTCCCCTGCATTGGCAGGCGGATTCTTAAGCACTGCACCACCAGGGAAGCCCTGTCGTTATCTTTCAATTAAGATAACAATGGGGGTAAAATTCCTTTGACTCTACACATTTCTGGTTTGTCTTTAAAAAATAGTCATACCTCATATACTGCTGATTCACGATTAGTACTCTAAGAATCAAAAACCTTTTTCTAGTGAATTTATGCATGTTCTTGTGTCTATGCTGTCTGCTTGATGCCCTTAATTATTTTCTATTTGACTAATTCCTAACTGAACTTATTTCTGAGGGAAGATACACATCAAAAAAATGTTCATATACATATTAAAATTTATATATATATTTTAATGAAGTGTTAGAAATTCCTCTGGACTTATTGATAATTTTTCTGTCCTTTTGGTGATGGGAAAGACAGGGAAAGGAAGAAAAGGCCCAAGAAGCAAAAAAGCTAAGGCAAATGGAGCCTTATTTGCACCCAGTGACTTGTACCTTCTCTGAGAAGCAGGAAACTTTCATTGAGTAACTACCATGTAGGGGGATCAGCGAAAGTATCACAGACAAGGCTCTTGTGCTTCTGGCACTTAGGGGTCATCCAAAGAAGCACTAGAGTATTAGTCCTCTTTCAGTCAATCTCCTAGACTGTCAGTTGAAATAGTATTCTAGACTCTAGAGTCTAGGTCCTATTTTTTTTTTCAATCATCATTGAGAATAAATGTCACATGGGAGGGAATCAAATTCTTTGTGAATAAAGATTCTGTCTTGGACTAACAAGGCATCAATTTTTTCACAGAAGTAAACAAAAATGGTTTTGCTCAATTTACTTTTCACAAAGCCATCTTGATTGCCAGTCAGAACTCTGTGCTCTTCTAAGAAGAAAGTGATTGTTTGATGAGTTGTTGTCCCACTTTCCAGGATATTGACAGAAAGTTGTCCTTCCAGTAATTACGGGGTAGCACCTTTCCCTTTATTGATGTCTGAACAATCAGGATAATTTTCATACATAGAGAAACATATAGAACACTAAACAATGACTGGAAGCCAAGCAACACAGATAAAAAAAGGAAAGCTGATGAGGCACAGAAAAGCATGGCAAGATGGCCCCTAGAGGTCACAGCGGTCCTGCAGTGAACCTGACACTTCCATGCTGTATTGTTGGTAAGGGAAATGTCATTTTCATTAAGTAGAAGAGAGAGAGAATACCTCTAAGCCTCTCTTCCCTCAGATTAAATTGGAGACCCCAAGGACTGCTGCCCTAACCATCACATCAAGATGAGCTCAACCTTTTTCATATATGTTAAATATGTAACATGGATTCAGATAACCAAAGATTTCCTTTATGTACATTTGCTTCAGTCTTGGCTTAGTTTAACAGCATCTGAAAGGGCAGGCGCTGTGTTGGTTTAGTTTGTTTCACGTATGATATATTCAGATAAGCACTCAAGTATAAACCGAACAGAGCATCTAATACAAAGGCAGCATGTAATAAGTATTTCTTAATTAATGAAGACAGTGATGATTAATTTAGTGTAAATACTAGCTTAGCACGTGTGATAACAACATTCTGACTTACGTTTATCTCTTTTGACAGTTTGGCCTTTTTTTAAAGAGCTGTGCTTAATTTATGGGAGGAACAACTCTAAGGGCAGAGGCAGATTCACCATGACGCTAAATGAAGAAAGAGCATCAGAGACAAGCCTCTAGGTCTGGTAGACCGCCTATTTCCTTTTCATTTGTTTGGGCTGGTGTGTTTTTACCTTGCTTCTTTATCAGGGGGACCTTGAAGATGGCGGAAGAGTAAGACGCGGAGATCGCCTTCCTCCCCACGGATACACCAGAAATACATCCACACGTGGAACAACTCCTACAGAACTCCTACTGAAGGCTGGCAGAAGACCTCAGACCTCCCAAAAGGCAAGAAACTCCCCACGTAACTGGGTAGGGCAAAAGAAAAAACAGAGACAAAAGAATAAGGACGGCACCTGCACCAGTGGGAGGGAGCTGTGAAGGAGGAAAAGTTTCCACACACTAGGAAGCCCCTCCGCGGGCGGAGATTGCGGGAGGCAGAGGGGGGAGTTTCGGGACCGCGGAGTAGTGCACAGCGACGGGTGCGGAGGGCAAAGCGGGGAGATTCCTGCACAGACGATCGGTGCCGACCAGCACTCACCAACCCGAGAGGCTTGCTGCTCACCCACTGGGGCGGGCGGGGCTACGAGCTGAGGCTCGGGTTTTGGTTTTGGACGGAGCTCAGGGAGAGGACTGGGGTTGGCGGCTTGAACATAGCCTGAAGGGGTTAGTGCACCACGACTAGCCGGGAGGGAGTTCGGGGAAAAGCCTGCACCGGCCGAAGAGGCAAGAGACTTTTTCTTCCCTATTTGTTTCCTGGTGCGCGAGGAGAGGGGTTTAAGAGCGCTGCTTAAAGGAACTCCAGAGACGGGCGCGAGCCGCGGCTAAAAGCGCGAACCCCAGAGACGGGCGCGAGCCGCGGCTGAAAGCGCAAACCCCAGAGACGGGCGCGAGCCGCGGCTACAACCGCGGACCCCAGAGACGGGCGGGAGACGCTAAGGCTGCTGCTGCCGCCACCAAGGGGCCTGTGTGCGAGCACAGGTCACTCTCCACACCCCTCTTCCGCGGAGCCTGTGCAGCCCGCCACTGCCAGGTTCCCGGGATCCAGGGACAACTTCCCCGGGACAGCGCACGGCGGGCCTCAGGCTGGTGCAACGTCACGCCGGCCTCTGCCGCAACGTCACGCTGCCTCTGCCGCCGCAGGCCGGCCCCACACGCAGTGCCCCTCCTTCCCCCATCCCCCAACCCCCGGCCTGAGTGAGCCGGAGGCCCCGAATCAGCGGCTCCTTTAACCCCGTCCTGTCTGAGCGAAAAAACAGACGCCCTCCAGCGACCTACACGCAAGAGGCAGGGCCAAATCCAAAGCTGAGCTCCTGTGAGCTGTGAGAACAAAGAAGAGAAAGGGAAATCTCTCCCAGCAGCCACAGAAGCAGCGGATTAAAGCTCCACAATCAACTTGATATACCCTGCATCTGTGGAATACCTGAATAGACAAGGAATGATCCCAAATTGAAGAGGTGGAATTTAGGAGCGAGATCTATGATTTTTTTCCCTTTTCCTCTTTTTGTGAATGTGTACGTGTATGCTTCTGTGTGACATCTAGTCTGTATACTCTAGCTTCCACCATTTGTCCTAGGGCTATATCCGTCCATGACTTTTTTTTAAAAATTCTTTTTCTTAATAATTAAGTTTAATTGTAATAACTTTATTATACTTTACCTTCGTTCTTTCTTTCTTTCCTTCCTTCCCTCCCTCCTTTAGACAACGAATCACCCCAAATTGAGGAGGTGGTCTCAGGGAGCAGGATTTATGATTTTTCCCCCTTTACCTCTTTTTGTGAAGGTGTATGTGTATGCTTCTGTGTAAGATTTTCTCTGTATAGCTTTGCTTCCAACATTTGTCCTAAGGTTCTATCCGTCCCTTTTTTTTTTTTTCTAAATATTTTTTAATTCAATAACTATATTATACTTTATTTTATTTTTACTGTATCATCTTTCTTTCTGTCTTTTTTTCCTTCTTTCCCTCCTTCCTTCCTTCCTCCCTCCCTCCCTCCCTCCCTCCTTTCTTTCCTTCTTTGCTTCTTTCTTCCTTCCTTCCTTTCCTCCTTTCCCTCTTTCTTTACTCATACTTCTACTAATTCTCCCTACTTTTTCTCCCTTTTATTCTGAGCTGTGTGGATGAAAGGCTCTTGGTGCTCCAGCCAGGAGTCAGGGCTCTGCCTCTGAGGTAGGAGAGCCAACTTCAGGACACTGGTCAACAAGAGACCTCCCAGCTCCACATAATATTAAACGGTGGAAATATCCCAGAGACCTCCATCTTAACACCAGCACCCAGCTTCACTCAACGACCAGCAAGCCATAGTGCTGGACAACCTATGCCAAACAACTAGCAAAACAGGAACACAACCCCACCCATTAGCAGAGAGGCTGCCTAAAATCATAATAAGGCCACAGACACCCCAAAACACACCACCAGACGTGAACCTGCCCACTAGAGAGACAAGATCCAGCCTCATCCAGCACAACACAGGCACTAGTCCCCTCCACCAGGAAGCCTACACAACCCACTGAAACAACCTTAGCCACTGGAGACAGACATCAAAAACAACGGGAACTACGAACCTGCAGCCTGCAAAAAGGAGACCCCAAACACAGTAAGATAAGCAAAATGAGAAGACAGAAAAACACACAGCAGATGAAGGAGCAAGATAAAAACCCACCAGACCTAACAAATGAAGAGGAAATAGGCAATCTACCTGAAAAAGAATTCAGAATAATGATAGTAAGGATGATCCAAAATCTTGGAAGTAGAATGGACAAAATGCAAGAAACAGTTAACAAGGACCTACAAGAACTAAAGATGAAACAAGCAACGATGAACAATGCAATAAATGAAATTAAAATCACTCTAGATAGGATCAATAGCAGAATAACTGAGGCAGAAGAACGGATAAGTGACCTGGAAGATAAAGTAGTGGAAATAACTACTGCAGAGCAGAATAAAGAAAAAAGAATGAAAAGAACTGAGGACAGTCTCAGAGACCTCTGGGAAAACATGAAACGCACCAACATTCGAATTATAGGGGTTCCAGAAGAAGAAGAAAGAAAGAAAGAGACTGAGAAAATATTTGAAGAGATTATAGTTGAAAACTTCCCTAATATGGGAAAGGAAATAGTTAATCAAGTCCAGGAAGCACAGAGGGTCCCATACAGGATAAATACAAGGAGAAATACGCCAAGACACATATTAATCAAACTGTCAAAAATTAAATACAAAGAAAGCATATTAAAAGCAGCAAGGGAAAAACAACAAATAACACACAAGGGAATCCCCATAAGGTTAACAGCTGATCTCTCAGCAGAAACCCTACAAGCCAGAAGGGAGTGGCAGGACATACTGAAAGTGATGAAGGAGAATAGCCTGAAACCAAGACTACTCTACCCAGCAAGGATCTCATTCACATTTGATGGAGAAATTAAAACCTTTACAGACAAGCAAAAGCTGAGAGAGTTCAGCACCACCAAACCAGCTTTACAACAAATGCTAAAGGAACTTCTCTAGACACGAAACACAAGAGTAGGAAATGACCTATAGTAGCGAACCCAAAACAATATATAAAATGGAAATAGGAACATACATATCAATAATTACCTTAAATGTAAATGGACTAAATGCTCCCACCAAAAGACACAGATTGGCTGAATGGATACAAAAACAAGACCCTTATATATGCTGTCTACAAGAGACCCACTTCAGAACTAGAGACACATACAGACTGAAAGTAAGGGGATGGAAAAAGATATTCCATGCAAATGGAAACCAAAAGAAAGCTGGAGTAGCAATTCTCATATCAGACAAAATAGACTTTAAAATAAGGACTATTAAAAGGGACAAAGAAGGACACTACATAATGATCAAGGGATCGATCCAAGAAGAAGATATAACAATTGTAAATATTTATGCACCCAACATAGGAGCACCTCAATACATAAGGCAAATACTAACAACCATAAAAGGGGAGATCAACAGTAACACATTCATAGTAGGGGACTTTAACACCCCACTTTCACCCATGGACAGATCATCCAAAATGAAAATAAATAAGGAAACACAAGCTTTAAATGATACATTAAACAAGATGGACTTAATTGATATTTATAGGACACTCCATCCAAAAACAACAGAATACACATTTTTCTCAAGTGCTCATGGAACATTCTCCAGGATAGATCATATCTTGGGTCACAAATCAAGCCTTGGTAAATTTAAGAAAACTGAAATTGTATCAAGTATCTTTTCCGACCACAACGCCATGAGACTAGATATCAATTACAGGAAAAGATCTGTAAAAAATACAAACACATGGAAACTAAACAATACACTACTTAATAATGAAGTGATCACTGAAGAAATCAAAGAGGAAATAAAAAAATACCTAGAAACAAATGACAATGGAGACACAACGACCCAAAACCTATGGGATGCAGCAAAAGCAGTTCTAAGGGGGAAGTTTATAGCAATACAAGCCCACCTTAAGAAGCAGGAAACATCTCGAATAAACAACCTAACCTTGCACCTCAAGCAATTAGAGAAAGAAGAACAAAAAAACCCCAAAGCTAGCAGAAGGAAAGAAATCATAAAAATCAGATCAGAAATAAATGAAAAAGAAATGAAGGAAACAATAGCAAAGATCAATAAAACTAAAAGCTGGTTCTTTGAGAAGATAAACAAAATAGATAAACCACTAGCCAGACTCATCAAGAAAAAAAGGGAGAAGACTCAAATCAATAGAATTAGAAATGAAAAAGGAGAAGTAACAACTGACACTGCAGAAATAAAAAAAATCAAGAGAGATTACTACAAGCAACTCTATGCCAATAAAATGGACAATCTGGAAGAAATGGACAAATTCTTAGAAATGCACAACCTGCCAAGACTGAATCAGGAAGAAATAGAAAATATGAACAGACCAATCACAAGCACTGAAATTGAAACTGTGATTAAAAACCTTCCAACAAACAAAAGCCCAGGACCAGATGGCTTCACAGGTGAATTCTATCAAACGTTTAGAGAAGAGCTAACACCTATCCTTCTCAAACTCTTCCAAAATATAGCAGAGGGAGGAACACTCCCAAATTCCTTCTACGAAGCCACCATCACCTTGATACCAAAACCAGACAAGGATGTCACAAAGAAAGAAAACTACAGGCCAATATCACTGATGAACATAGATGCAAAAATCCTCAACAAAATACTAGCAAACAGAATCCAACAGCACATTAAAAGGATCATACACCATGATCAAGTGGGGTTTATTCCAGGAATGCAAGGATTCTTCAATATACGCAAATCTATCAATGTGATAAACCATATTAACAAATTGAAGGAGAAAAACCATATGATCATCTCAATAGATGCAGAGAAAGCTTTCGACAAAATTCAACACCCATTTATGATAAAAACCCTCCAGAAAGTAGGTATAGAGGGAACTTTCCTAAACATAATAAAAGCCATATATGACAAGCCCACAGCAAACATCATCCTCAATGGTGAAAAACTGAAAGCATTTCCACTAAGATCAGGAACAAGACAAGGTTGCCCACTCTCACCACTCTTATTCAACATAGTTTTGGAAGTTTTAGCCACAGCAATCAGAGAAGAAAAGGAAATAAAAGGAATCCAAATCGGAAAAGAAGAAGTAAAGCTGTCACTGTTTGCAGATGACATGATACTATACATAGAGAATCCTAAAGATGCTACCAGAAAACTACTAGAGCTAATCAATGAATTTGGTAAAGTAGCAGGATACAAAATTAATGCACAGAAATCTCTGGCATTCCTATATACTAATGATGAAAAATCTGAAAGTGAAATCAAGAAAACACTCCCATTTACCATTGCAACAAAAAGAATAAAATATCTAGGAATAAACCTACCTAAGGATACGAAAGACCTGTATGCAGAAAATTATAAGACACTGATGAAAGAAATTAAAGATGATACAAATAGATGGAGAGATATACCATGTTCTTGGATGGGAAGAATCAACATTGTGAAAATGACTCTACTACCCAAAGCAATCTACAGATTCAATGCAATCCCTATCAAACTACCACTGGCATTTTTCACAGAACTAGAACAAAAAATTTCGCAATTTGTATGGAAACACAAAAGACCCCGAATAGCCAAAGCAATCTTTAGAACGAAAAAAGGAGCTGGAGGAATCAGGCTCCCTGACTTCAGACTATATTACAAAGCAACAGTAATCAAGACAGTATGGTACTGGCACAAAAACAGAAAGATAGATCAGTGGAACAGGATAGAAAGCCCAGAGATAAACCCACGCACATATGGACACCTTATCTTTGATAAAGGAGGCAGGAATGTACAGTGGAGAAAGGACAGCCTCTTCAATAAATGGTGCTGGGAAAACTGGACAGGTACATGTAAAAGTATGAGATTAGATCACTCCCTAACACCATACACAAAAATAAGCTCAAAATGGATTAAAGACCTAAATGTAAGGCCAGAAACTATCAAACTCTTAGAAGAAAACATAGGAAGAACACTCTATGACATAAATCACAGCAAGATCCTTTCTGACCCACCTCCTAGAGTAATGGAAATAAAAACAAAAATAAACAAATGGGACCTAATGAAACTTCAAAGCTTTTGCACAGCAAAGGAAACCATAACCAAGACCAAAAGACAACCCTCAGAATGGGAGAAAACATTTGCAAATGAAGCAACTGACAAAGGATTAATCTCCAAAATTTACAAGCAGCTCATGCAGCTCAATAACAAAAAAACAAACAACCCCATCCAAAAATGGGCAGAAGACCTAAATAGACATTTCTCCAAAGAAGATATACAGACTGCCAACAAACACATGAAAGAATGCTCAACATCATTAATCATTAGAGAAATGCAAATCAAAACTACAATGAGATATCATCTCACACCAGTCAGAATGGCCATCATCAAAAAATCTAGAAACAATAAATGCTGGAGAGGGTGTGGAGAAAAGGGGACACTCTTGCACTGCTGGTGGGAATGTGAATTGGTTCAGCCACTGTGGAGAACAGTATGGAAGTTCCTTAAAAAACTACAAATAGAATTACCATATGACCCAGCAATCCCACTACTTGGAATATACCCTGAGAAAACCAAAATTCAAAGAGAGTCATGTACCAAAATGTTCATTGCAGCTCTATTTACAATAGCCAGGACATGGAAACAACCTAAGCGCCCATCATCGGATGAATGGATAAAGAAGATGTGGCACATATACACAATGGAATATTACTCAGCCTTAAAAAGAAATGAAATTGAGCTATTTGTAATGAGATGGATAGACCTAGAATCTGTCTTACAGAGTGAAGTAAGTCAGAAAGAAAAAGACAAATACCGTATGCTAACACATATATATGGAATTTAAGGGAAAAAAATGTCATGAAGAACCTAGGAGTAAGATAGGAATAAAGACGCAGACCTACTGGAGAACGGACTTAAGGATATGGGGAGGGGGAAGGGTGAGTTTTGACAGGGCGAGAGAGAGTCATGGACATATACACACTAACAAACGTAGTAAGGTAGATAGCTGGGGGGAAGCAGCCGCAAGGCACAGGGATATTAGCTCGGTGCTTTGTGACAGCCTGGAAGGGTGGGATGGGGAGAGTGGGAGGGAGGGAGACGCAAGAGTGAAGACATATGGGAACATATGTATATGTATAGCTGATTCACTTTGTTGTAAAGCAGAAACTAACACACCATTGTAAAGCAATTATACCCCAATAAAGATGTTTAAAAAAAAAAAAAAAAAAAAAGAAAGAGCATCAGTACCGCTCACTTGCATGGGGTGGGGGAGGGGCGCTGGCAACGTGTTCACCTGCCCATGTGTTTTTGTGAAGCTTGCAAAAGAAAAATATTTTCGTATTCTTTTTCCTAAATGGATCATCCCAATTTATATAAACTCAGGCCTCACAAATCTGGATCTTCCTTTGTTTAAGGGATATATAAAAACCTGAGGAGAACTCTAATGAAGAATAAGGGAAATGCTGAAAGTTTGGGAAATGCCAAACCACGAATCAAAAAAAGATGGATAACTAAGCTCAGGGAAGACAGGATTAAGGGATATAACTCTATCCATGGACACGGATATAACTCTATCCATGGAAGTGGATATTTATTTATTTATTTATTTATTTATTTATTTTTTTATTTATTTTTTGCGGTACTCAGGCCTCTCACTGCTGTGGCCTCTCCCGCTGTGGAGCACAGGCTCAGGACACGCAGGCCCAGCGGCCATGGCTCACGGGCCCAACCGCTCCGCGGCACGTGGGATCTTCCCGGACCGGGGCACGAACCCGCGTCCCCTGCATCGGCAGGCGGACTCCCAACCACTGCGCCACCAGGGAAGTCCGGATATTTATTTAAAGGACAAAGCTTATCTGATATCTTCCAGATTTCCAGAAGCAGAATAACAGTGCCTGCGTTTGAACTCTAAGAAGAGAAACTCTGTTTGAGAATTAAAAATAATTTTATAGTAAGAATGGCAAAGCAGTGGAACCAAGTCAAATTATGAAACTGCTTTCTCTAAAAACCTATTTGAAGAATAGCTATGTAGCTGCTAAAAGGCTCTGGAAAACATGCCAGGAGCCTGAGTTACGAGATAAACCTACGGGGAATTCCTCACTTTCTATTCTAGGATATTTTGGCTCTAGAAGTATGTATGTCTGAGTCAGTAGTTCATAAAAAAGGAAAAATAACATGAATATCTTGTTATTCAACCCCTTGAATCTGGGGTTGCTACAGCCAGAAAGAGTTGATCTGTGAAAATACCTGAAAATTAAATTAGAGTGTGGATCACTTCACAATTGGGTTTGGATAGGACAGAGGGCAGGACCAGGGTATCCTGCTTTAAGATCCTCTTTTCAAAACTAGAAATAATAAGGACATTATTATATGGTGGTGATTGTTTTCTGGGAAGCAAGCCATTCCATCTGTATACGCGCATTGCAGCTACATTCCACAATGTAAAACCCATCCCACTTGTGATTATATCCTTGATCATGACCTAGATTTGGCCAAATATCACTGCTTCCTTACTGATGGAAATATCCTTGTCTTACTATGCTAATGATCTACTGCCCTCTCCTTTACCTCCTTCCTCCCTGGATACTATGCCATTATTTATAGAGGAGTTTTCTGGCTTCATCATGAATCTTCTGCTTAAGCTGCCTTATTTATTGGTATAGAGGGATTTTGCCATTAGGCCTGACATGTTGGACAAATAACTTACTAGGGGATTTAAGGAGTTTACAGACACACTGGATTTTATTTCCTGTACAAAACTTTGCAATAATAAACATTGTGTTTTAGATTTGACTTCTTTCAGTGTGAACTTCTGTATAATGCCTTTCTGACTCACAGTTACTCTACTACAATGAAATCTCAATGTTACTTTCTACATATTGTGCATGTTTATGCTTAAGTACTATAAAGGTAAAATACAACACTATGATATACTTAAGAAATTTAATATGACTAAACTTTATCCTGTAAAACTTAACGACTATTTTTCTTCTTTTAAAATGCAGCAACTCCCCTAAATAAAAGTTTTATTCCCTTCAAAGGGTTTTTGAAGATGGCAAGACTTAGAGAAGGTAGAAAGATCAGGTGTATGTTTGAAGAATAGTCCTTCTGTAATTATTTTTACCATAAAGAGAAAAACATCCTAGAGACATCAGCAGGGGAGTAGTTGGCCATGGATAAATAAGGAAGATTTAAGGGGTCATAGTCTGTCATAAGGGAACAGTAAATCACAAAGTAATGCTGACAAATGAGAGGCCGGATACTAGAATGTACAAATAAAACAGTAAACATGAGGTACTTCCTGTGCCTTTGGATAGCTCACTCAAGAGTTATATGTACATGGAAAATATAGGTCACTTTGGGATTTCACAATGATGAGTGATGGGGTGAATGTAGATAAGTTTAAGTACTTCAGTCAAATATTTGCTGAATCAATGTTGATGAAGAGTCAAAAGAATCATTAAAATAATGAAGTTTTGGAAAAAATGGCCAAGGAAGGCCAGGGGAAGTGGAAGGAGACAGCTAGAGGGCTTTGAAGCATTTAATACAAAAGACATTTATTATTAGATGTCTAGCACAGAAGGAGCATGATCACCAGTTACAAATATGGTTACGGATCAATAAATATCTGCTGGTGACTATGTGCCACACACTCTGTTGTGTGACAAAAATTCAGACAGGTGAGATACATTTATTCCAGAGGAACTCACAGCATAAAGGAGAAAGCAGGTCTGCACACCACCAATTATAATGAGCGCAGTGTGACATCACACTAACCACGTGATGGAAACATACAAACTAGGGAGTGATGAATTCTCCTTGGAGTTGAGGAGGACAGATTAGGAAAGATGTAATGGAGAAAGTCACCACTGAATGGAGTCTTGAAGGAAGAAAATGATTTCACCAGGTGAAAGGACGATGGTGCACATGATGGCATTCTGAGCAGAGGAAAAGAAGAGTAGTTGGGGGCAAATTAGACTGCCAAGGGTTTCCAAATGATAGTTTCGACTTTACTGTCACCCATGGGCGGCCATTAAAGGTCTGAGAAGATGGGTCTCCCAGTGAGACCTAGGTTTTATTATTATTTTTAAAATTTTTAAAATTGAAGTATAGTTGATTTACAGTATTGTGTTAATTACTGCTATACAGCAAAGTGACTCAGTTAAACATATATATATATACATTCTTTTTAATATTCTTTTCCATTATGCTTTATCACAGGACATTGAATATAGTTTCCTGTGCTATACAGTAGGACCTTGTTGTTTATCCATTCTGTATATACCAGTTTGCATCTGCTAATCCCAAACTCCCACTCCATCCCTCTCCCACCCGCCTCCCCCTTGGCAACCTCCAGTCTTTTTCTATATCCCTGATTGTGCTTCTGTTTCACAGACAGGTTCATTTGTGTCATATTTTAGATTCCACACATAAGTGATATCATATGGCATTTGTCTTTCTCTTTCTGACTTACTTCACTTAGTATGATAATCTCTAATTGCATCCATGTTGCTGCACATGGGAGACCTAGGTTTTAGAAAGGAATATCTTGCAGTGGTATAAAGATGGTTTGGAGGGTACTAAGTCTGAAGTCAGGATGACTGAAAAGATAACTGCAGGGGAGAGACAACAAATACCAAAACTAGGGCAGTTGAAGTGACTGTGATTCAGACAGAATCAACATGAACTTGGGGTTGAATAGATGTTAATGGTGGCGGAGAAGAAGATATCAAGTCGTATAATTAACCAAAACAGAGAATATGTTTATTTAATTAACAGAAGCAGAGAATATGTTTATTTAATTAACCAAAACAGAGAATATGTTCATTAATTAGTTATATAATTAACCAAAACAGGAAATTGGGAATAGATGTAATGAGTTCGATTCTGAATATGCTGAGTTGGAGACAGTTGTGGGAAATCTAGTTGGAGACATCCAACAGACAATAAACTTGAGGCTAGAGCTGAAGAATAAGATCACAACTCAAGAAAGAGTAAAAAACCGTGAGAATAGATATGAACTGCTCAGGAAAAATTATGTAGGACAAAGGGTAGATCCTTGGTAATGCTCACATTTAAGACTGAAGGACAGGGATCCAAAGGAATAGACTGTAGAGATATTCCTACTGAAAGTCAAAACCAAGAAATCCTGCCCGTTATGACAAAGGATTGTTCTACTGATCGGGATACGTGTGTATCATAGCATAAGGCAGAGTAGGGGGAAAATCAGGAGTATAAAGCATATATTGTATATCTAATATACTATAGGCACTAAAATGACATAGAAGTACAGTATCTTTTGCCTCCAGGGATACAGAAGTAAGTTCAGGACTATTGGCTAAGCAAGACTTGGGTCTCACTAAGGCTTGGGTCACTCCCAGCAGTATCCTGCTGAGCATGCAAGATGAGGGCAGCAGTTCTGTCTCAGGGGCAATATATGAAGACATGAATGTCACCTGGAAAGGAAAGGGGAAATCAACAGTCTAGCTGATACCACATCTCTTCTAGTGAAACTCCTAATCCCCATCTTCTCTAAAAGCTAACCCCTCTTAAGGAGGGACTGCATTTGAAAGTTAAAACACAAGAGACTGTATCTGTTTTCTGTGATTTTCCTATCAGAATCTCACCTCCATCCCCTTGTTTGTATGTGCTATATTAAGAGTCAGCAAGCTTTTTCTGTAAAGGGCCAGATGGTAAATATTTTCAGCCTTGTGGGTCATATGGACCCTGTCTCAAAGACTCAGCACCACCATTGCCATCATAGAGTGAAAGCAGCCACAGACAATACAGAAACAAAGGGGCTTGGCTGTAAGCCAACACAACTTTATTTACAAAAGCAGAGGGCAGGCTGGATTCGGCCCCTGGGTCATAGACTGCTGATCCCTGATCTATATCACGGGGGAAGCCAATACCAGAGGATGCCAATCTGAAAAACACAGATCATAGAGCTGGATTATGAGACCAAAACAGACAAGTTGAGCTGTGGAATGTCCTTGATGGGGAGAAAAAAATCTTAGACCTAGAAAGATTAGGCAGCCACTTACATGATGTTCTTTCAGAGGTACAAGAAAGGCTGCCTTTCTCCCCAACATTTCCTCTATCAGCTAGCCATGCTGCAAGAAGTTCTTGACAGCAGAATTGCTCTGCCAGATTAAGGCACTGTCCTGAATTTAAAGGGCATGCATGTAGTGGAGAATTGAGTGACACAGTACTGCATTAGTTTATCAGATCAATTAGCTGACAGCTGGCAGAGAACAAGGACCAGGGCGAAAAGAATCCAAGATGAACTCAATGTCTTTGTAAGTTCCTTAGAATTTTTCACTTTTTTTGGCACTAAAAATATGCTTTTACTGTACTACATGCTTTGCTATACATCCCATCTTTTGTCAGAGCTCCTGTCTGCTTCTAGGTAAAGATCTCTGTTTGCATAGCCTCCATATTTCGGATGACAAGGTTATAATTATTTAATTGAAATGATAAAGCCCTTGGGAAGACTCTTTCTCTCAAGGGGGGCAGAATTCATTTTTATTTCTCCTATACCACATAAGGATACACAACTTATGAAATAGTTAGGGTTTGTATTAAAAAAATAATCTAATTGTAACTAGTGAAGTCTTCTAAACAAGAAAACTCAGTGATTCCTATACTTACAGAAGAAGTTACAGTGCTAAAATCTAAGTCTTAATTTAAAATACTGATTGTACAAGGAACTTTAATGCTGAAACCTGTCAGCCATTGCCATGTGGCTTTCCCATTTGGCACATTTTTTTTTCTTTCCATTGCGTTTATTATGTTGTAACACATAATTTTCCTAATAATAATGTTTATAGTTTATTATCTCATCTTCCCCATTACAAGTCAAATTTCATGAGGGCAGAAATTTTAGTAAACTAAAAAGTGCCAGTAGCTAGAACAGTATCTTTAATTCAGTGCGAACTCAGTAAATATTTGCTGAATGAATGAATGAGAAAAAGCAAGCAGGCAAGCTGGAAAAGCAGAGCTGTCTTGTATCAGCATATTCCAGCTAAAGACAGAAAACAAACAAAGAAGGGTACCTTGGAAATAAACAAATAATCTTTTCTATTTAAAGTTCTATTCCCCAAGATTCTTTTTTAAACTATTTAAATGAACCCAAGTGTGCATTTCACAGAAAACATTTCCTTCATTTGTATTTTGCAAATTTGGAACTTTTGGCAATTCAAACAATGCTGAGCAGCAATGTACTTTTGGGTTGTCTATTTTATAGATACTTTCCAGGCACTTACAAAAATGTTCGAGCAACAATATCTACATACGTAAGCAGTTATAGTTACAGTAATAGTTATAAATTAATTTGCCCTATGCATTAAAGCCTGTTGCCTAAAGGATTATCTAAAACATATTTGGCCTAAATAATGCTCAAATGTAATAAAAATGTATTTCTATGAAAATATTATATGCTTTAGACTTTTAATATAGTATGAAAGAACAACCACATAATTATGATGTATTAAAGAAGCTTAATCTTAAATTGATTTTTTATTTATAAATTTGTATTTTAAACTAAGGAGCAAGTACTTGGGCAAATACTTTCTTAGAGATGTCATCTGATGAAGGGGAATGGCTTATAACACTAAAAATAATTAATCTTCAAAATAAAGTTTCCAGGTTGTAAGGGACATCAACCCATATCTCCCATCTGGAGATTACAATTGGTCACTACAGTTATATTTATTATTTCATCCACATTTTAGTTGATCATCTGTCTTGCTCTTCCGAATCACTGTTGCTTTATTTGTCTCTAATGTACATGAAGCTTGTTTCTTTTTCTTCTAGACCAAAGACAACTGAGCAAAAACAAATTATACACTATTCCAAACTATACTGTCTCCATATAAACAAGTTTGGCTCTTTTATGCACTATTAGTGAAATCTGAAAAAAATAAATGACTTCAACTAAACTATCATAGTGAGTAATCCACTAATTTGAACACAGAATTTATAAGATCTTGAAGAATAATAGACTTTGAACATCTTCCAATTCAAAATGCCAGGATTTAAACGAATGACTGGTCTATTCCCTGGCTTTTTGCCTAAAAGTCCTATCAAGAAAATCAGGACATTCTGATTATTGTGAGACCAAACACTTGCAGAAAATAAAATCAAAACAGTTATATGAGCAAAAATAGAAACTGTTTCATCATTAGGATTATAACATGTTTTAGATCTTAAAAAAAAAAAAAAGGGCTTCAAAGACTGTATTCTATGACTTTGAAATTTGATTCAAGGAGAGAATGAGAGGAAACAAAAGGAAAACATATATATATATATTTAATATATAAATATATTTATATAAATGTATTTATATAAATATAGATAGATATATTTAGAAGGATATTTGGTCTGACTTCAAATCATACTATTACTTTTGTGAAAGGTTTTTGTGATTTAACAGTTTGCATTTGTTAACTAAAAGACAGCCTAGCTGAGGTAAATAATGGTTCTTAAAATGTACAGCAGAGACAAGTAGCAGAAGGCTTATGAAGCACTAGTGTGAATGGGCCCAACTAGCAATTCACCAATTACCAATTGCCACAGGCAACTTTAATGAGGGTATTATGTAAAAACAAAAAGAGAAAGCAAGATTACACCGGTCTATTTACAGGTAACTTCCAATAGTCAATGATGGCTAGCATGGCACCAAAGACCAGGTATTTTGAAAAAGGCATCATGAAATGAGCTAATTAATATTTTAAATCACAACTGAAGGGATAACCAATGGCACTATACACTAAATGCTGATGGTCATATACATACAGGCATAAGCTGCTAGGAAGTACAAGTAAATATACACTTAGGACTTAAACTTTCACAAGACTTTTTATTATTATTATTTTAAGAAAAATATATTCAAAATTTAAATACATATGTACTTGCACAGACAAATATCTGGAAGAATATATGGCAAGCTATTAATATTATCTCTGGGTAGTAGGATTTTAGTTAATTTTTTTTTTTTTTTGCCTATGGTTTCTAATTTTCCTACAATTTACATGCATGATTTACAAATTATACAAGTCATATGAACCAGAGCATCTTTCAATGATATAGAAAATATCAGTAATTAAAACAATACTTTACAGTGATCAAGTCAATAATTGAAATTATTGTTAATATATTAAATTGATGTGACAAATAGATGAATTATTAATTTATCTACTACAAATTCTGCTTATTAATTTGAGTCACCTCGCATTGTCTTCCAAATGAAAATTAAAAAAAAAAATCTTTAGCAGATAACCCTAAAGCCAGGTTTCTCAATCTTGGCAAGGATTATTTCTTTGTTGTGAGGAACCGTCCTGTACATTGCAGGATATTTAGCGGCATCCCAGGTTTCATCCACTAGATGCTAGCAGCACTTCCTCCTTGTTTGTAACAACCAAAAATGTCTCTAGACCTTGCCAAATGTCTCCTGGGAGGCAAGACCATCCCTGGATAAGACCCACTGCCCCAAAGTAACACCAGACAAGTCAGCCTTTAAGTAACTGATTTTGCCCTAGATAATCTGCATTGATTAGCCTATTGCCCAGGACGGCTGTCAGTCATAAGAAGTAATTGAAGCTTGGTTCCTGCTGTCCAACCATATGATAGATAACCTTTAGATCATAATTACCTGAAAGCTGCTTCCCTGGAAATGAAATAGCTGCCTTTCCACTTTGAACTCAGCATGGAAAACTAGGAAATATACATGTTTACCACTATACATAAACACCAAATCAGTTGGGGAAACAAAAAAAGGAAGGACTTCTTTAAATGTGAAAGGCTGCAGTACACATGTCTCTTCTTTGAAGCCTTCCTTAAATCAGACAGAACAAATGCCTCTCTCCTCTGCTCTCTCACAAGCCCTTTGTATATACGTATCATTTTAGCATTAGAATTTGTTCCTTTGATGGCCTTTTCCACTAGAATGTGAGCTCTGGACAGCCAAAATTTTGATTTTCTTCATCTTTGGTTGTTTGGTTCATTAATTGTTATATTAATTCATTGAGTTAATATAACTCAGTGAGTATATATGTGTGTGTGGGGGGGTGTGGGGGTGTGGGTGTATACACACACATCACTATGTGTGTGTACACACACACATATCCTTAGTGACTAGCCTACCCATGGTAGGCTAATTATAGTGCTGGTCACTGAGGATATGGAGATGAACACATTGCAGGGTAAAATATGCTAGCATGGAGGTACGAAAACACCCAGAAGGGATATCTAGGCTAAAGTTGGAGCAGTAGGGAGGGTTTCTTAGATGAAGTGACTTGAACAAGTTGTTAAAGCAACTGGAGAGGAAGTGGGGGGAGGAGAAGAAGAGGGAGGAGACATATTGGGCAAAAGGAGCTCCATGGGCAGGGTTCCAGGGAGAGTCCTGCCTCCTACTGCCTCGCACAGGGACTAGGGCACGTTTTCTGATACACAAATGAGGATGAAGCACAATGAAGAAAAACAGCAAGCTGAGAGGGTGATACCAGGAGCATTAACCTCTGGAATCTTCCTGCTCAGGTTTTAACAGGCAGGCTTTGATAACAATCAATAGCTTTGGCCAATCTCAGGGCCACAGGAAAAGGTGAGCTCATATATTTTCCCGCTTATCTTATAACTTTCCTGCTAGTGAAACCGAGCAGGACCCTGTGGGGTTCCTGGGCATGAAAGCCTTTCTGTGTCCCCTGTTTCTTGTTTGTAGAGAATAAACTCCAGCCTCCATGACCTTCTCTGAGTTCCAAAGGGCAGATTCAAACAGTTAATAATCAGGGAAGGGAGGAGATGCAGAGACAAAGGAGGGGCAGCCAAGAAACAATAGTGCAGCCTTGGGGCATGGTCCTGGTTCCACCTCAAGGGACACACATAACAATATCTTTGAGCTCTTCTGCAGAACTAAAACTCCCAACAAGTGGAAGATGAACTACTTGATGAAGCATTCTTCATTCCAGAGAGAAGGTCATAGTTTGATAACCTCAAGAACCACAGCTCAGAGGAGGGGGAAGATGGCGGAAGAGTAAGACGTGGAGATCACCTTCCTCCCCACAGATACATCAGAAATACAGCTACACGTGGAACAACTCCTAAAGAACACCTACTGAACGCTGGCAGAAGACCTCAGACCTCCCAAAAGGCAAGAAACCCCCCATGTACCTGGGTAGGGCAAAAGAAAAAAGAAAAAACAGACACAAAAAGAATAGGGATGGGACCAGCACCAGTGGGAGGGAGCTGTGAATGAGGAAAGATTTCCACACACTAGAAGCCCCTTCGTGGGTGGAGACTGTGGATGGCGGAGTGCGGAAGCTTAGGAGCCACAGAGGAGAGCACAACAGGGGTGCAGAGGGCAAAGCGGAGAGATTCCCGCACAGAGGATCGGTGCTGACCGGCACTCACCAGCCCGAGAGGCTTGTCTGCTCAACCACCAGGGCGGGCGGGGCTGGGAGCTGAGGCTGGGGCTTCAGTCTGAGCACAGGGAGAGGACTGGCGGCGAGAACACACCCTGCTGGGGGTTAGTGCACCATGGCTAGCCGGGAGGGAGTCTGGGAAAATGTCTGGACCTGCTGAAGAGGCAAGAAACTTTTTCTTCCCTCTTGGTTTCCTGGTGCACGAGGAGAGGGGATTAAGAGCCCTGCTTAAAGGAGTTCCAGAGATGGATGCGAACCGCGGCTAACAGTGCGGACTCCAGAGACGGGCATGAGATGCTAAGGCTGCTGCTGCAGCCACCTCTGAAGCCTGTGTGCGAGCACAGGTCACTATCCACACCTCCCTTCCGGGGAGCCTGTGCAGCCCGCCACTGCCAGGGTCCCAGGATACAGGGACAACTTCCCTGGGAGAATGCACGGTGCGCCTCAGGCTGGTGCAATGTCCTGCTGGCCTCTGCCGTCGCAGGCTCGCCCGCATCGTGTCCCTCCCTCCCCCTGGCCTGAGTGAGCCAGAGCCCCAGAATCAGCTGCTCCTTTAACCCCGTCCTATCTCAGCGAAGAACAGATGCCCTCCGGCAACGTACACGGAGAGGCGGGGCCAAATCCCAAGTTGAGCCCCGGGAGCTGTGCGAACACAGAAAAAAAGGGAAATATCTCCCAGCAGCCTCAGGAGCAGCGGATTAAATCTCCACAATCAACTTGACGTAGTACCCTGCAGCTGTGGAATACCTGAATAGACAACGAATCATCCCAAATTGAGGAGGTGGACGTTGAGAGCAAGATTTATGATTTTTTCCCCTTTTCCTCTTTAGGTTAGTGTGTATGTGTATGCTTCTGTGAGAGATTTTGTCTGTATAGCTTTGCTTTCACCATTTGTCCTAGGGTTCTATCCATCCGTTTTTTCTTTACTAAATAATATTTTTTCTTAATAATTATTTTCTATTTTAATAACTTTATTTTATTTTATCTTACTTTATTTTATTTTCTTTTATCCTCTTCCTACCTTCCTTCCTTTCTTTCTTTCCTTCCTTGCTTCCTTCCTTCTACTTTTTCTCCCTTTTATCCTGAGCCGTGTCGATGAAAGGCTCTTGGTGCTGCAGCCAGGAGTCAGTGCTGTGTCTCTGAGGTCGGAGAGCAAACTTCAGGACACTGGTCCACAAGAGACCTCCCAGCTCCACGTAATATCAAACGGTGAAAATCTCCCAGAGATCTCCATCTCAACACCAACACCCAGCTTCACTCAACAACCAGCAAGTTACAGTGCTGGAAACCCTATGCCAAACAACTAGCAAGACAGGAACACAACCCCACCCATTAGCAGAGAGGCTGCCTAAAATCATAATAAGTCCACAGACACCCCAAAACACACCACCAGACATGGACCTGCCCACCAGAAAGATAAGATCCAGCCTCATCCACCAGAACACAGGCACTAGTTCCCTCCACCAGGAAGCCTACACAACCCACTGAACAAACGTTAGCCACTGGGGACAGACACCAACAACAATGGGAACTACAAACCTGAAGCCTGCAAAAAGGAGAACCCAAACACAGTAAGATAAGCAAAATGAGAAGACAGAAAAACACACAGCAGATGAAGGAGCAAGATAAAAACCCACCAGACCTAACAAATGAAGAGGAAATAGGCAGTCTACCTGAAAAAGAATTCAGAATAATGATAGTAAGGATAATCCAAAATCTTGGAAATAGAATAGAGAAAATACGAGAAACATTTAACAAGGACCTACAAGAACTAAAGAGGAAACATGCAATGATAAACAACACAATAAATGAAATTAGGAATACTCTAGAAGGGATCAATAGCAAAATAACTGAGGCAGAAGAACGGATAAGTGACCTGGAAGATAAAATAGTGGAAATAACTACTGCACAACAGAATAAAGAAAAAAGAATGAAAAGAACTGAGGACAGTCTCAGAGACCTCTGGGACAACATTAAACGCACCAACATTCGAGTTATAGGGGTTCCAGAAGAAGAAAAGAAAAAGAAAGGGACTGAGAAAATATTTGAAGAGATTATACTTGAAAACTTCCCTAATATGGGAAAGGAAATAGTTAATCAAGTCCAGGAAGCACAGAGAGTCCCACATCGGATAAATCAAAGGAGAAACATGCCAAGAAACATATTAATCAAACTGTGAAAAATTAAATACAAGGAAAACATAGTAAAAGCAGCAAGGGAAAAACAACAAATAACACACAAGGGAATCCCCATAAGGTTAACAGCTGATCTTTCAGCAGAAACTCAGCAAGCCAGAAGGGACTGGCAGGACGTATTTAAAGTGATGAAGGCGAAAAAACGACAACCAAGATTACTCTACCCAGCAAGGATCTCACTCAGATTTGATGGAGAAATTAAAACCTTTACAGACAATCAAAAGTTGAGAGAGCTCAGCACCACCAAACCAGTTTTACAACCAATGCTAAAGGATCTTCTCTAGGCAAGAAACAGAAGAGAAGGAAAAGACCTAAAAAAACACAAACACAGAATAATTAAGAAAATGGGAATAGGAACATACATATTGATAATTACCTTAAATGTAAATGGATTAAATGCTCCTACCAAAAGAAACAGACTGGCTGATTGGATACAAAAACAAGACCCATATATATGCTGTCTACAAGAGACCCACTTCAGACCTAGAGACACATACAGACTGAAAGTGAGGGGATGTAAAAAGATATTCCATGCAAATGGAAACCAAAAGAAAGCTGGAGTAGCAATTGTCAAATCAGACAAAATAGGCTTTAAAATAAAGACTATTACCTGAGACAAAGAAGGACACTACATAATGATAAAGGGATCGGTCCAAGAAGATACAACAATTGTAAATATTTATGCACCCAACATAGGAGGACCTCAATGCATAAGGCAAATACTAACAGCCATAAAAGGGGAAATCGACAGTAACACATTCATAGTAGGGGACTTTAACACCCCACTTTCAACAATGGACAGATCATCCAAAATGAAAATAAATAAGGAAACACAAGCTTTAAATGATACATTAAACAAGATGGACTTAATTGATATTTATAGCACATTCCATCCAAAAACAACAGAATACACATTTTTCTCAAGTGCTCATGGAACATTCTCCAGGATAGATCATATCTTGGGTCACAAATCAAGCCTTGGTAAATTTAAGAAAACTGAAATTGTATGAAGTATGTTTTCCAGCCACAATGCTATGAGACTAGATATCAATGACAGGAAAAGATCTGTAAAAAATACAAACACATGGAGGCTACACAATACACTACTTAATAATGAAGTGATCACTGAAGAAATCAAAGAGGAAATCAAAAAATACCTAGAAACTAATGACAATGGAGACACGATGACCCAAAACCTATGGGATGCAGCAAAAGCAGTTCTAAGAGGGAAGTTTATAGCAATACAATCCTACCTTAAGAAACAGGAAACATCGCGAATAAACAACCTAATCTTGCACCTAAAGCAGTTAGAGAAAGAAGGACAAAAGTACCCCAAAGTTAGCAGACGGAAAGAAAGCATAAAGGTCAGATCAGAAATAAATGAAAAAGACATGAAGGAAACGATAGCAAAGATCAATAAAACTAAAAGCTGGTTCTTTGAGAAGATAAACAAAATTGATAAACCATTAGCCAGACTCATCAAGAAAAAAAGGGAAAGATGCAAATCAATAGAATTAGAAATGAAAAAGGAGAAGTAACAACTGACACAGCAGAGATACAAATGATCATGAGAGATTACTACAAGCAACTCTATGCCAATAAAATGGACAACCTGGAAGAAATGGACAAACTCTCAGAAATGCACAACCTGTTGAGACGGAACCAGGAAGAAATAGAAAATATGAACAGACCGATCACAAGCACTGAAATTGAAACTGTGATTAAAAATCTTCCAACAAACAAAAGCCCAGGACCAGAGGGCTTCACAGGCCAATTCTACCAAATTGAGAAGAGCTAACACCTATCTTTCTCAAACTCTTCCAAAATATAGCAGAGGGAGGAACACTCCCAAACTCATTCCACAAGGCCACCATCACCCTGATACCAAAACTAGACAAGGATGTCACAAAGAAAGAAAATTACAGGCCAATATTACTGATGAACATAGATGCAAAAATCCTCAACAAAATACTAGCAAACAGAATCGAACAGCACATTAAAAAGATCATACACCATGATCAAGTGGGGTTTATTCCAGGAATGCAAGGATTCTTCAATATACGCAAATCAATTAATGTACACCATGTTAACAAATTGAAGGAGAAAAACCATATGATCATCTCAATAGATGCAGAGAAAGCTTTTGACAAAATTCAACACCCATTTATGATAAAAACCCTGCAGAAAGTAGGCATAGAGGGAACTTTCCTCAACATAATAAAGGCCATATATGACAAGCCCACAGCCAACATCATCCTCAATGGTGAAAAACTGAAAGCATTTCCACTAAGATCAGGAACAAGACAAGGTTGCCCACTCTCACCACTCTTATTCAACATAGCTTTGCAAGTTTTAGCCACAGCAATCAGAGAAGAAAAGGAAATAAAAGGAATCCAAATCGGAAAAGAAGAAGTAAAGCTGTCACTGTTTGCAGATGACATGATACTATACATAGAGAATCCTAAAGATGCTACCAGAAAACTACTAGAGCTAATCTATGAATTTGGTAAAGTAGCAGGATACAAAATTAATGCACAGAAATCTCTGGCATTCCTATACACTAATGATGAAAAATCTGAAAGTGAAATCAAGAAAACGCTCCCATTTACCACTGCAACAAAAAGAATAAAATATCTAGGAATAAACCTACCAAAGGAGACAAAAGACCTGTATGCAGAAAATTATAAGACACTGATGAAAGAAATTAAAGATGATACAAATAGATGGAGAAATATACCATGTTCTTGGATTGGAAGAATCAGCATTGTGGAAATGACTCTACTACCCAAAGCAATCTACAGATTCAATGCAATCCCTATCAAACTATCACTGGCGTTTTTCACCGAACTAGAACAAAAAATTTCACAATTTGTATGGAAACACAAAAGACCCCGAATAGCCAAAGCAATCTTGGGAACGAAAAATGGAGCCGGAGGAATCAGTCTCCCCGACTGCAGACTATAATACAGTGCTACAGTAATCAAGACAGTATGGTACTGACACAAACACAGAAAGGTAGATCAATGGAACAGGATAGAAAGCCCAGAGATAAACCCACGCACATATGGTCACCTTATCTTTGATAAAGGAGGCAGGAATGTACAATGGAGAAAGGACAGCCTCTTCAATAAGTGGTGCTGGGTAAACTGGACAGGTACATGTAAAATATGAGATTAGAACACTCCTTAACACCACACACAAAAATAAGCTCAAAATGGAATAAAGACCTAAATATAGGGCCAGAAACTATCAAACTTTTAGAGGAAAACATAGGCAGAACACTCTATGACATAAATCACAGCAAGATCCTTTTTGACCCATCTCCTAGAGAAATGGAAATAAAAACAAAAATAAACAAATGGGACCCAATGAAACTTCAAAGGTTTTGCACAGCAAAGGAAACCAGATACAAGACCAAAAGACAACCCTCAGAATGGGAGCAAATATTTGCAAATGAAGCAATGACAAAGGATTAATCTCCAAAATTTGCAAGCCGCTCACGCAGCTCAATAACAGAAAAACAAACAAACCAATCCAAAAATGGGCAGAAGACCTAAATAGACATTTCTCCAAAGAAGATATACAGACTTCCAACAAACACATGAATGAATTCTCAATATCATTAATCATTAGAGAACTGCAAATCAAAACTACAATGAGGTATCATCTCACACCAGTCAGAATGGCCATGATCAATAAATCTAGAAAGAATAAATGCTGGAGAGGGTATGGAAAAAAGGGAACACTCTTGCACTGCTGGTGGGACTGTGAATTGGTACAGCCACTATGGAGAACAGTATGGAGGTTCCTTAAAAAACTACAAATAGAACTACCATATGACCCAGCAATCCCACTACTGGGCATATACCCTGAGAAAACCATAATTCAAAAAGAGTCATGTACCAAAATGTTCATTGCAGCTATATTTACAATAGCCCGGAGATGGAAACAACCTAAGTGTCCATCATCAGATGAATGGATAAAGAAGATGTGGCACATATATACAATGGAATATTACTCAGCCATAAAAAGAAACAAAATTGAGCTATTTGTAATGAGGTGGATGGACCTAGAGTCTGTCATACAGAGTGAAGTAAGTCAGAAAGAGAAAGACAAATACCGCATGCTAACACATATATATGGAATTTAAGAAGAAAAAATGTCATGAAGAACCTAGGGGTAAGACAGGAATAAAGACACAGATCTACTAGAGAATGGACTTGAGGATATGGGGAGGGGGAAGGGTAAGCTGTGACAAAGTGAGAGAGTGGCATGGACTTATATACACTACCAAACGTAAAATAGATAGCTAGTGGGAAGTAGCCGCATAGCAGAGGGAGATCAGCTCGGTGTTTTGTGACCACCTAGAAGGGTGGGATAGGGAGGGTGAGATGGAGGGAGACACAAGAGTGAAGAGATATGGGAATATATGTATATGTATAACTGATTCACTTTGTTATAAAGCAGAAACTAATACACCATTGTAAAGCAATTATACTCCAATAAAGATGTAAAAAAAAAAAGAACCACAGCTCATCGGGAAACCACGGGAGGCCAGATTCAAGGAATGCAGACCCTGCACATACCCTGACACTTACTAGCAACGCTGCCCTTGAACCATTGCTGTCAAAGTCCTCACCAAACTCCTCTGGGTTGGGACACACAGTTTTGAGGGGCATGAGCCTGCTGTGTCCCCCTTTGCCTGGCAAAGCAATAAAGCTATTTTTCTCTACTTCACCCAAAACTCTGTCTCCAAAATTCAATCCGGCACCAGTGCACAGAGGCTGAGTTTCAGCATCACTTTCTGTTGTTTGAATATAATTCAATAATAACTTATTTATGGGGAACACTTCCTTGAAAAATTCTATGTGAGGTGTTATTGGTAGGACTAAATATATTGCATTTTGTTTCCTGGTTCTAGTTATTACTAGACTTTAATGAGAAAAGTAGGCATTGAACTGATTTTGTCAATATTTTCAGTGTTAGGTATTATGTTGTCTTAGATTTCTAAAGGGCAATATCCAGCTTGCCATAAACAATTTTGATAACTTTGAGAAATATCTTTAGAAATATTTATGATATCCTAAATTTTTATAATATTAATCTAAAATGTGCACCCATTTAAAAACCATTTATACCAGTAGGCATTTTTCTCATGTTGGGGAATGTGGGTTTTCTTTAAACCATGGATGCCATTATTACATATTCCTTTAGTTACTTATGATATAATATTTAGCTTTTTTATACAAGGAACAATCATCTCAGAAAAATGGGGCATCTACTTCTGGCCCAAAATAAAAACAGTCAAACAGAATACCACAGTTGACAGGTGACATCGTTTTCTAAAGAAGAATTCAATGATGTCTGTATAATACAGTAAAGTCTGCTCTCCGGCACAGCTGGGGAATGAAGTATTCTGGTCAAATATTCTGCTTAATAGAGTTACCATGTATTTTACATGGATTGCCTATTTTCAAAGAGTTGCAATAGCTCAAAATAAACCTAAGGCTATGTAGCCAGGGTGGTCCCATCTGAGCTCAAAGGGAATTATCTGGGTGTGTGTGATTAAATAGGGGGAGCTGGTGGGCCCTTAGGGCTCTATCTGCATGAAAGGATTTATGCTGGTACTTCATTTATCCCTGGCTTCTAGGAAAAGGAAGATACCTGCCTAGGTGCCTGAACAAAAGTGAGGAAGAAGGGCAATGGAGGGGATTATGGTTTTAGGATCCCCTTTAGGTCTCTAGGACTTCAAAAAAAACTTTTAAGCCTCCAAGGAGAAAGGGATCAGAAGAGATGAGAAATAAACTTTTTAAGAAGGGTCTCGGGAAGCGTGGCTACGTCTGCACTGAGCATAACCCCACACTCAAGTACTGCAAGGATTGATGGCAAAATTGGAGCAGCAGGAGTCTGCAACCTTGGCCCGGATGTGGCCATTATCATTGAGGGCAACTCAAGCAGCTTTGCCAGCAAAAGGCATTCAGCAGAGGGGAGCGGGAGCTGCAGGAGGACAGGAAAGGCAGGACTTTGTCTATTTTGTTTAATGCTATATTCTCATCACCCTAGAATAGGAGGCACTCAAATATGTGTGGGCAAATGTCAAGCAGTGACTATAGATAACACATGTTTGAGCCCATATGAGATGACTCCAGATGTACTTGTGGGAGTGGAGACTTTGCAGAGAGCTTGAGTCCTGCCAGTGGGGGTAAAGAAGAGATAATCTGGGATATCTGGATTATTGTTACTAGTGTAAACATCTGAATTCACAGGTGATGAGACAGTTAGCTTACAAATAAAACTATATTATTTCAAGAGGCATATCAGGGTCTTTGCTGTTTCTCAGGGGCATCTTCATAATATTAATTACTATTTTATTGGCAAAGCAAATATGCATCAACTTTTGAGGCATCTAATAGAGATTTTGGATGACGGAATTCTAGATAATAGAGTTTATATTACTGATTAAGACTTCTTTGCTCAAGAACATATTTGGTTTCTAACATAAGTCCACCATTTTTACAATACTGTACTAAAGTTTCCTTTAAATGTCAAGTGCTTCGTGAATTGAAGGCTTAAAAATGTTTCAAAATAACTTAGTGTTCTTGGATCAGGAATCATATACACAGTCTTTTTATGCAAAAATTCATCCTCATTTCTTTAAAGGCAAATTGCCTTTAATGAATGAATAAAATGTTCTCTATATTATCAATTTAGCCTTTGAGTGCAGATGCAGATGCTCACCTTGCTTTCCAATTATAGTTTAGATTTAGACATGATTGAGTCCTTGTAAAGAGGAAGATGGCTTGAAAATGAGAGCTTCTCAAAATTAAGTATCTCCATAAGCCAAAATGGCTACAAGGAGCTTTCAGATAAGGTTAGATTTTAAAAGAACAATTACTTAAGACAGAAGGAAGAACATCCCTAACTAAGAATTAAGATAAGAGCGACCTTGGTTGCCATAACTCTCCATGCTGCACTAGCTAGGGAGCAATTAACACAAGATGACAATCACACATTTGCCTCCGAGCCTTCATTTACTGAGCCTTGGACACTGTGCTCCCAAAGTTTCTCTCTGTTGTAAGAGGCTCAGGTCCTCTTAGGCACTTACTGCTGTTTCGTTCTGCTGCCTCCACTGTCAATACTTGACTTTTCCCAGTCTGGAAGGAGAGTTCAAGTGATTATGGCTTATTCAGCCAACCTTAGGATGGTCCGGGCTTTAAGTAATCTTAGTTCTTTTGATTTTGTAAACCACATTAATTTTCAACAGTTTAGATTTTATCCTGAGGACACAAGTCATTAAAGAATCATAAGTTAGGAAAGTAACATTATCTTGTTTGTTTGGTTTTTTAACTTTCACTCTGACTATAATGTGGGGAATGGATTAGAAGTTAGAAATGGTAGGAGAAGTAGGCAGAGAGACCAGTCAGGACATCATTGTAATTAATAGTCCAGCTGAGAGATGGCAGGGGCCCAGAACTAAAGTAGCGTCAGTGGGCTTGGAGAGAAATGAGTGAAGTCCAAAAATATTTAGGAGGTAGAAGCAACAAGACTGAACAATGGCATAAAACGCCATGATTTATAGATGTCACTTAGCCTCCTTAACACTTAGCCATTTTAACGTTCATCTAAGAGCTGTTGAAAAATTGTTAAAGTCTTGATTTTTAAAAAAAAATTCTTAAAGTTTAGTTATCAAATGAACAGTAGCAAACACTTATTTTGTTGAGGGGAGATCTGCTAGCCTGATTAACAGTAACGGTAACATTTTCTTCTTAAGTTAGGCCAATGGATCTAATAATCCTATAAAGCCTTGTTCCTCTATTTCTAGTATATAAGATATAGAATGAGGACGCTCACACAACAAATATTTACTGAGTGCCTGGGTAACAGATTGTTCTTTAAAAAACAAAACAAAAACACACAGAAGCAGCAGGAAACTGACAGATTTAAAAGAGAAAAGAAATATTTTCTATAATTTATTTGGAGCTATGAAAGTTATTGAAGTATATAATACTTGCCTCAAACACTTTCCCAACAGCTGAAAATAATTTTTATGCCTAAGCAAGATGCTGCATGGTGGTGAAACACACAAGGTTCACTGATTTTGAACATTCTATTCCAAATATCTTGAAAGAAAAAAGACTGTGCAGTCACCTATTTGAACTAGTCAAATGACTGAAGCATAAAGGAGAATAAGCAAAAGAGATGTTTTGATATTATGTAAATCTGGAATTTTTCTTCTACAAAATATTCAACTTAAATTTAGGGATTATTAATTAACCTTGCCTATATTATAAGCAGTTTTTAAAACTCTCTTGCTCTCAGAGAAGCTAACTAGAAAGAGAGTCTTAATTCTGAATTTAGAAATGTTTCCAATTACATATATCTTCATGACAATATATAGGGCATTCAACTGAACATCTTCAATATCCTTATTAGTTGAGTAATATGTAATATGAATGATAATGAATAATTTATAGAGCAGCATCTCATAGAGATTGCCCAATTTTGCTTTCATTCATTTGAATGTGATTATTTTGAAAAAGGTCTTAATCCATAATGTCAACCCTTTTTGTTTATTTACATTTGCCCCATCTTTTAGAGGTTATCACTTTCAGGAAGATTATTTTGGTATCTGTATTTTGTTTATGCTACACATGCCAAATAGATCTCCCAAGATGAAACTCTGAGCTCATTTGGAAGTAATTTTTGGTAGCACATGAATCAGAACTCTTATTTTCTTCTCAGCACTACTGGTATTTTATTGCTTCCATCTATAGTCCAATATGCTTTTAAGTGCCAAGAACCCTGGGGCCAAACACACAAAGCACTAAGAAAATGGGAACTTGTGGCGATGACAACTTTTGTCTCTCTTTCAAGGTTCTTCCCTCCCCTGGGAGAGTGAAATCACTTTAAGCTCACTATGAAACAGGGACATGGTGAGCATAGATGATTGACTGAAGTTGGTGATGTTGATTTAGGAGTCTTCGGCTTATAGGTCAGGTGTAAAACCCTTAAACCTACTTGTCAAAGTCAGCTTGTCAAAGTCCTATGGATTTTTCCAGACTGTCTAAATGTCACTTTCCCTATGAAGGCTTCTCTGGCCAGCTCAGGCAGGGTTAGGCAGCCCCTCTTTTGTATTACTATAGCACCCTGACATATTCCTATGGCAGCACTTACCAAACTATATTGCATTTGTCTGTTGCCCTCCACTCATGGATAGAAACCATTCTCTTCCTTTTGTCTCTGGACTAAAGCATTACCAAAATCAAGTTGGTTCTCAATAAGTAATAATTGAATGGACAGGCAGAGAATGGCTAATAATACTCTCCATCTGCACAACATAGGTTATGAGGTGTTTTCACATCGTGGTGAGGAAGCCATGGCAGGAATTATCACTCATATTTTAAAAATGAGGAAACTAATGCCCAGAGAGGTTATGTGACCAACTCAAGTTCGAAACAGCTAAAAAGTTGCACACTACTTCTCATGACAGCAAGTCTAAAAGTATTGGTAAATCGAAGTGGTAGCAGTAGTATTCTGTAGGACAGGTGGCAATGGCTGGCCAAGACACAGTGTAGGAGCTGGTCACCTGTTTTGAAAGCTCCCAAACTCTTAGCAGGTTCTCAAGAAGTTAACTTAAATGCACACACAACCGGGCTTCAGAATGTCAACTTATTTACAATGAGAATGATTTGTGACAAATAATTTCCCTGTACTCAAGCTACACCCACAGTGAAGCCAGTAGACAAAAAGATATATCCTGTTTATGTATGGAATACAAATGACTCTCTGAAATTCCCACCATGACTCATAGACTCTAAAGAAGTTCTTTGAGATCAGTAGTATAATCCCACCATTTCCTAACTAACTAACTAGCTAAATAGCTAGAAAGATAAATGACTTACCTAATCACATAGCTTGTTTGTGAGAGCACCAGGATGTAGAATCAGTTCTTCTTAACAATAATATCCTTACCTTTTTAAAACTAAGCTATGACTGAGAAATAATACAAGTATAGTTCTTGGCAAGGCTTCTAAGCATCTGGCTAATAGGACTAAACATAGGCTGTCACACAGGAATTATAATTAAACAAATGCTACAACGTGAGAGAAGTACAGCAAATTCTACTCTATGTCCACGTATTGGGGAGGTAGGGGGCACATAATATGACAGGCAGTGTTTTAGGATCCCATTTATGTTAAAAACAAGGTCCTTTTTCATAGAGATTGACAATATTAATTATATTTATTTATCTCTATTAACCCATAGACATTGATGCTACCAAAAAAGAATATCATTGGATTTACCTTTTCCGTGTCAACTGAAGTGTATTTTCTAGTCCCCGTCCCTTTTCAACATACATTTTTTTTTCTTTTTGAAAATTATCCAAGTAAGTATAACCTGGGTGTGTTCCTAATGTCTAAGTTTTGAAAAAGCCACTCATTGCCAGTAGAATATATTTTGCTACTTATTGACCAGCTAAAAAGTTAAATATGTGTGTCTATTAAGAGGCAGAGACCTAAGACAAAAATCAGCTAATATTCTCAGCAAAAAATAACACAAATGATCATATTTATGAAAGTTTCTGGTTTAGCTTCTATTATCAAAGCCAGGGTGTACTCTCGGTTGTCTGTCCTAAATCAGTAGATGAAAGCAAGTGCTTTCCACAAGTATATTTGTATTTCATAGACTGTGCAAATCACACCAAAATCAAATGATTTCATGGAGCAACACCACCAATTAAGAGAGAGAGTCTTATTTAGCGAAGGATTGCTTTGGGGATAGAAACATACCTCTAACTACAATGAATTAGTTTGTTGATTGATCTTCCTGCTGGGGATAATTGCTAGAATTCCTTCTTTAACATAAAGGGACTTTTACCTGTTTGATATCAACTATTGTGCATATCTTTCTGTTACTATCATAATCGGAGACTGTGCTCTTCTATGCCTTCATTGGATGCAGAGAAATATTCCCACAGCATTTATACAACAAAGCTTTTGCTTCCCTCTAGCATCATAACTGGCACCCTGATGATCGACCTCTGATTAATTCTAACGTTTACCATTATCCTCAAGAGTTACAGTTTGAAAAAGGAGAGCTCACATTCTGAAAGAAACTTTAGGTATTCCAGGTCATTTATTGATATAGAGCCCAATTTAGAATCAGTTTCTCATCTAGACTATGAAAGAAACTTATTCATCAGTCACAGCATTTTAATGTATTGAGTAAAAGATGATTTTAGATGTTAATTTTTAATCTAGGTCAAATTATAATATTATGCTGTATAAAAAATCAGGGTCATTTGAGTACCAATTCATTCATTTTCTATAAAATTTCAGCAGTAAAATTCCCATGTGTTCCTAAAGTTGAAGATAATTCATTTAGGTTCCCATTATACATTAAGCCAGCCAACAATTTTTAATCCATGTCACAGGTATAAAATATCTGTCAATTCCTGTTAAAGGGCTATAACATGAAATCAGTATGGTCAGTAGGTATGTAAAATAAAATGCCTATGGAAGAAATTATTTAAAAACAAAAGCAACAGGGCTTCCCTGGTGGCGCAGTGGTTGAGAGTCCGCCTGCCGATGCAGGGGACATGGGTTCGTGCGACGGTTCGGGAAGATCCCACATGCCGCGGAGTGGCTGGGCCCGTGAGCCATGGCCGCTGAGCCTACGCGTCCGGAGCCTGTGCTCCACAACGGGAGAGGCCACAACAGTGAGAGGCCCGCGTACTGCTACAAAAACAAAACAAAACAAAACAAAAGCAACAGGCCTTGCAAAGCTTTAAGACGTATTACTTACCAGGAACAAAGTTTGGAAGTTGCTGAGATCACCGAAAAATTCTTCTATGCTCACTGTCTTAGAGTCAAAAATAAAGTATTCTCCAAGATTCTCATAGAGCTTTATCATGTTGTTGTGCATGGTGAGTAGTTTTTCATACTGTTCTCTGGCACCCTTTGTAAAGCTGTAGCTTTCTGTTAAGGAACATGATCCAATAGTACCTCAAAGGCAATCACTAGATGTTAAGACTGAATTATAACATTACTTCTGTAAACACTTCTGCATTACTTTGCTCGGGTTGCCATGACAAAATACCACAGATCAGGTAACTTAAATAACGGAAATTTATTTTCTCACAATTTTGCAGGCTAGCAATACAATATTGGGGTGTCAGCAAATTTGCTTTCTTCTGTGGCCTCTTTCCTTGGCTTGAAGATGGCTGCCTTCTCCCTGTGTCCTTACCTGGTGGTCCCTCTGTCTGTGTTGTCTGTGTCCTAATCTCCACTTCCTATGAGGACACTGGTTATATTGGATTAGGGCCCACCCTAAGGACCTCATTTTAACTTAATTACCTCTCTAAATGTCCTATCTCCAAATACAGTCACATTTTGGAAGTTTTGAGGGTTAGGGCTTCAACACATGAAGTGGGGGGCACAATTCAGCCCATAACAACTTGCTGGAGTCATTATATTGGTCAGTGAGCTGTGAAAATCTGTAAATGAGGCAGAACTATTTAATGTATAACCATGAAGAACATATTTGCTAAAACATGTTTGCTAAATGAAAACACAGAAGTATAAACACCAGAAAACTGCCTCATATCTTTTTAGGAGGGAGATAGGGTAGAAACAAACAGCAATGAAAAACTTAGGGGAAGAAAAAGTATATATTTTCTTTTTTTTTTTTTTTTATATTTTCTTTTTTTAATACATATTCTATATAGATGGAGAGGTTACAGAGAATTCTATATATAGGTTATGTATCTATATGTGTGTATATATACATATACACATATATACCACATGAGGAGGGGAAAAAGAGGGAGAGAGAAAAAGAAGGGAGGAGAGGAAGAGCTTTGGAGAGGGAAGGACCGAGAGGGGAGAGAGAGGTGGAGAGACATTCTGCTGTAGCTCTAGAACCTTAATTGCCCAAAGGGCTTGTTCAAACCCGAATGCTGTTTGCTGAGTCTGAGCCAATGGGCCTGAGGATTATAATTTCTAACAAGTTCCCAGATGATACTGAGGCTGCCAGTCCAGTGTAACCCAGCAGGACCCAATGAGGCCTCCCCATGACAGACCCCTCCTCCATATCTTCTCCTTTAGCTCCTTTCTAAGTGCTTAGATAACAGTATCTGATGCACATTTCCTCAGCTGTTTTACAGATGCTAAAACCCCCACCAAATGGAAGAGGTTAACTACTTGGTGACCTTGAGCACATAGCCCTGCAGGCCTACTGGAGCCTGAGGATTGACAGTGTTAACCCCTGTGACACCACCCTGTTACCTCACCACCAACCAATCAGAGAACTGTGCACAAGGTGATCACATACACTGCAACGCCCCTCCCTCACCTGGTCTTTAAAAATTCTTCCCTGAAACCCTCTGGGAGTTTGGAGCTTTTGAGCACAAGCCACCCACACCCACTCTCCTTGTCTGGCGCCTATAATAAATGCTGCACTTTCCTTCACCACAACCTGGTGCCAGTAGATTGGCTTTACTGTGCATGGCCAGAGGACCCAAGTTTGGTTCGGTAACACCAGGACTACACTTTCAGCAGTATACTCCAGAAAATTATTTATCCCAAAATTAATTACATCACTGTTTTAAAATTTTTATCAAAAAAGTGATAACAACTACCACTACTACCAAACATAAAATGAACCAGGTATGTAAATGTGTCTGACTAAATGTATCTCATTATGTGTAAATTTATAGAAAGAAATTATCGACTTTATTCCTGATTATAGAAGATACAGATATAGAAAATTATCTCTTTAGGTGACTTAGAAATATAAAAGCGTAAATAAACTAAACTTTCCAACAACTCAGTGTTGTGAACTTTTTGGGACATTTCCTTCTGGTCTTTCTTCTATGGCTGAAAGCTTTTGAATGTTAATTGATAAGAATGCTTCAGAAAAAGGGCTTCCCTGGTGGCATAGTGGTTGAAAGTCCGCCTGCCGATGCAGGGGACACGGGTTCATGCCCCAGTCTTGGAAGATCCCACATGCCGCGGAGCGGCTAGGCCTGTGAGCCATGGCCACTGAGCCTGCGCGTCCAGAGGCTGTGCTCTGCAATGGGAGAGGCCACAACAGTGAGAGGCCCGCGTGCCACAAAAAAAAAGAATGCTTCACAAAAAGGTAAGTAGACTAACCATGAAGAATATAAAGGAAAGCAAATCTACCTTTTACAATTAAGTCTATTAAAAACCAATAATGATCACAGAAGTAAAATGTCTTTAAATGTAAAGGTACTAGACTTGGACTTGTTAAAAAAAAGAATAATAGCACAGTTTGGGGTGTGCTACTTTAAGATCTACTACAGTGTATTCACATTTTGTGATAGTATTATTTTATCAGGTACTGATAACTGTGTCTTGAAATGCTGGATTTTATAAAATTTTCTGAATTCTTCAGTGTGTTTTATCATAACCTGGGGCCAAATTTATTTTCCATGGGAACACAGCTCTAGTTTCACAATGGAAGTCAGTGGGGAAATCAGACCATTTCTAGAAAATTACTTTGCAGCTGACACTTACAGGATACAGCAGGATTTTAAAAGTGAGATGCTCCCCTTCCCAGGCTCCTTCTTATGCTACTTAAGTATTAGCATTCACATTAGCCACACAACAACCTCTTACTTGCTAAGAAGTGACATTAAATCTTTCAACCCTCAAGTCCATTTTGCTGTCAATAGACCTGAAAGAATTAGTGCATTTCTGACTTATTCTACTTGCTTTTTACAAACAAAAGGGTTGTATGTAATGCTACCTACATATTCTGATTTTACCTCTGAGAATATCATATTTGTGTGATTTTTTAAATTAATTAATTTATTTATTTTTGGCTGTGTTGGGTCTTTGTTGCTGCACGTGGGCTTTTTCTAGTTGCAGCTAGTGGGGGCTACTCTTCGTTGCAGTGTGCGGGATTCTCATTGCAGTGGCTTCTCTTGTTGTGGAGCATGGGCTCTAGGCGCATGGGCTTCAGTAGGTGAGGCTCACAGGCTCTAGAGCGCAGGTTCAGTAGTTGTGGCACATGGGCTTAGTTGCTCCGTGCCACGTGGGATCTTCCTGGACCAGGGCTCGAACCCGTGTCCCCTGCATTGGAAGGCAAATTCTTAACCACCTGCCATGAGGGAACTCCCTATTTGTTTGATTTTTAAGAGTGTTGAATATCTTGTTTGAGAGCTGCAGAAATAAGACAATTCTCTTTATTTCTCAGCACAGAATAAAAGTTAGATTTTTGTTTTCTAGTCTCTCTTGCCTAAATAAAACAGACTCATGCCAGACTTGCTAAGAATACATGCTTTGCAAAGGTCACTTACTTATATTCTATTTGCAGCAAGGTACTAAACTGTGTATATTTCAGAAGGCTCAACACCCGTACAACACACAGAAAAAGCCAAAGATAAAAAAAAGGCAAAAAAACTGGACATTTACCATTTATCATAACACAATTTTTCACCAGCTAAAATATGCCCATGTGGTGATACACAATTTCATAAATTTGCTCTCCTAGAAGAAAAACTGATTTCAGAAATTCTGTCTGCATACCAAAGTGAGAAAATCTGAAAAATTCTGGGAATGGTTTCGCTTAGAAATAACAAATGGAAAGCAGCCCAGTCTCCAAGTCCTTTACTTCTCTTCACAGTGATTACTTTGTAAAAGGGATACAGGGCATGAGTCAGCACTGAAATCTTTCATAAGAGCAACCCTGTCACCAAATCCTACTTGGGATTCTGCAGGTGAAAAAGAACTGGACACCATCATTCCTTTCCACCTCTTTATTTCATTTAATACATTTTTTATTTTCTTTTTTTGAGCAACCACTAAACGCAAGATACTGGTTAGTATTGTGCTAAGCATTGTGCTTGGTACAATGATCATTAAAGCTTAATCCAGACCCTGAAGCAGTTTATAATCTAATATTACAAATAATTCTACTTATTAATTTGCATTTGTACAGGACTTTACCATTTACGATATACTTTTCCTTCCACTATGTTTCATATCCTTCATAACAACCTTGTCAAAAAGGCAGAGAAATACCACTATTCCATTTTTAGAGCTGTGGAAACTAGATAAAAGGCACTCATTTTATCAATAAAACTGTAAGCATAATAAATTACATCCCCCCCCCCAAAAAAAACAAAGGCACTCATCCATCTAGGGTTAGAATGTAGTGAAGGTGAGCAGATGTGCCACCCCAAAATATGTCTCTTTGGCATAGATTATTTTGAGCTGATTGAAAAACAGCAGACACAGGAAAAGCTCTGAAAAGAGTAAAAGTTACCCATTTGAAAGGGAAATTTCCATTTATAAAGGAAATCTCCATTTGTAAGGGTGTCTTCCTCTCTGTACCAGGAAGAGAAGGAGGACACCAGAGAATCAAGGGTATCAGGAGTATCACTGGTGAAGTTGCAGATTTAAACCTGCAGAACAAACCTTATCCTTGTGTATGGTGCTTTTCCCTGTAACCCTCTCCCCCATTATGGGTGTCCTCACATCTTTTATTTGTCTTTAGCTGAAGATGATATTTAAGCTGGTGACTTAGGCTACTTTGGGGAGTTACTCATTATTCTCTGAGTATCTCCCAGGTACACATGAGGTATTCAAGTTTATTAACTTCTCTCTGGTTTTCTCTTGTTATTCTGTCTTGTATTACGGGGAAGCGGTGGTGGTGGTGGGGTTGGTCCTCAGCCAATTACTCAGTAGGGTAGAGAAACAATTATTTTTCCTCCCCTATAGTAGACATCATGATAGACGCCTGCATGATACTAGTCTAACATTCTTTTCACATGGTAGAAGTGTACTATTTATAATGACAATGTACCTTCACGCTGCCAAATCCAACATTCACCCACTGTCCTCCTTTTGATGTCTCAGCCACATCTGACACATTTAGCCACTCTTCTTAGTTTCTATGACACACACCCTCATGCTTAAAATGTTTTTCCTCTTACCTCCTCTCCTTCTCTGGCAACTTCTATAAAGTGTTCGAGTACCCTGAGGGCTTGGTCCTGACTCCTCTGTCTATAGTCTAACTGACCAGAGCAATTCACATGACTTTAAATACCATCTATATTGATGACTCCCAAATTACTTGTAGCTCCAGTCTCTCCCCTGAGATACTTTTATAATCAACTGCCTGCTTGTCATCTCTACTTTTTTTTTTGTTCATGGCATCTATTGGTATATCAAATGTAAATCCTCTCCTGCAAACCCTCTGACAGTTTCCCACAACACTTGGAATAAAATCCAATTTTCTTCTCAGCGTTTATGAGGCTCTACGTGATCTGGCCTTTACCCACCAATGCAACCTAATCTCACCCCATTCTCGCTCTTAAGCACTATGCTGAGACTCATTAACCTTCTTTCTCTTCCTTGTGCCTAGCAAGCTCTCATATCCAATTCAGGGCCCTTGCACTTGCTCTTCTTTCTGCCTAGAATGTTTCTTTTTCACCAGGTCATTCAACCTCAGCTCAACTGCCACCTCCCCAGAGAGGCTTTCCCCCAACCATCCAGTCTAAAATGTCCACTCCCCTCACTATTACTCTGGCCTATTTTATTTCATTCTGAGAACTTATCACTATCTGACATTATCTCTTTTATTTATTTACCTGTTCATTGCCTATGTTTCCTCACTTAAAAATATAGCCCAGGAGAATAGACCTTCCCTGTCTTGTTGACCACTGACTCACTGAAAGCAGCTCTTTTGCCCCTTTCCTGTTTGCCCGTTTCTGTTCCCCTCTAACCTTAAAAGAACCTAATTATAAGAATGAGATCACTAGGTAATTTAACCTAACTCCTAACTTATGCTCTCCTGAATGCACACCACACCTTGCCTGACCTGTTGGTTCTTTTCCTGGAAAAAAAGCAGTAAGAATGGAGAATTAAGTAGTTAAAGAATGACTAGCTCTCTACCCCCAATGGCCCCCTTAGCAATTCTGCAGGCAGATCACACAGGCAAGATACCATCTGAAGAGAGAGTCAGCCCCTCTGCACACAATGGAGAATGTTGCAGAATCCAACCTCCTGCCTTGATGATTCACTGAGATTCTTCCTCCTTTTCCCCTTTAAAAACTGTCATGGCTAAGCAGAATCTTGGGAGTTGGTCATGGGACATGAGTCCACCTTTTCCCCAGATTGCCAGCTTTTCTGATTAAAGCACCTTTCCTTTCTACTGACACTTGCCTCTTGATCATTGACTTTAGAGTGGTAAGCAGCCGAACCTGAATTTGGTAACATCATCAGCCCCTAAAACAGGTAGCAGACATAGTAGCAGTGAAAAAATAACTAAAATCAACAATAATAATAATGATCATTATACCTAATCTTTTATTTATTTATTTTTGTTTTAATTTACTCTGTGGGAGTCATTGTGAACTCTTCCCATGGATTAATGCAATTAATCCTCACAACTGTTTTCTGAGGTAAGAATTTACCCAAGATCTGACAGCTGGTAAGTCACAGTAATGTGAACAAACTGAGAATGGGTCCAGAACTCATATTCTTAACAACTATGCTATAGTTTCTCAAGAAATATTTGGTGAAAGAGAAAAGTCTCATTATAACATCACATTGGAAGATGTGCCATGGGTTTGACTTGGGTACTTGGGAAACTAAAACCCTTCTTATACATCTTAAGATAAACCAATTTCACAACAAACCTTATTGATAGAGAACATTTTAATAGTGATTTTCTGAATACTTGAGAAAAAAATTTAATCCCCTCATATTTTCATCAATCTTGACATTTTAAATTCATTTTTAAAGGTAGACTTCAATCATATTGATTTTATTTTAAACCTATATATGTAATAGAATATATTTATCAGTAGAATGATGGTCTGTTTAAGTTGTTTGTGTAATTAGACCTAGATGTGGCCCTAGTAGATACTTTAGTAGATAACATTTTAAATTGGGCATTTTATTTATTTCCCATATTAGAGACCTGAAATTGAAAATACATTTTAAAGGAAATAAGTCTTAAAGTTATCTTCTGGGATGCCTGGTAAAGAAATAATTTATTAGAAAATGTATTTTATGAAAGGGTATTTGGTGGCTCATGGGTAGTTTTCATCCTAGAGGCCAAAAGCCACTTTCTTGTCATAGAGATACAAGGCATCCTTATAGCTACCTATAGAATTCTGTTCTATTTATAATGTAAAGTACATATAACGGGATTGTGCCTACAGAGAAGAGGGAGAAAGTAGAGATTTGAACTGAGCTGCTGCTTCCTATTTGGGAGTATTTAAAGCTTCATTATAAGAGAGACTTTAGAAAATATGTTGTAGACTCTTGTGATGGACTTCTCTGGGCAAGGCAGCCTGCCCTTAGCTGGGTTGTGAGAGCACGGAATGAGAAGCCAGTGGCCATGTTTAGGGTGAAATAGGAAGGACAGTTATGGGCACACCGTGTAACTAATGCTAGAAGCTCTTCTGATGCCTTTCCCTGAAGAACTATTGAAGAGAATGGTGAGAGCAGCAGGAAAAGGCCATTTGCTCCTGGATGCCCAGATTTCTTGGCCTTTGGTGCCACAGGAGATGGTGACAATGGCTGTATTGGTATCAAAGAATAAGATATTTTGTGGAAGATGATTAGACTATTCTGGGACCAAAATGTAAACTGACCTCTTCCCACCTGCTTAAACAACCTGGGGAGTCCTTGAAATATTGAGAGAGAAGAACCCTGGAAAACAATGATCTTTCCAAGATGAAGTTCAGAGATAGGGGTAATTCATAGTAATTTATATACTAAAAGAAATAGAAGCTTAAGGCGGTAAAGTGGGCATATCAAATGCATATAAAGTTATCAGTTATAAGGGGAAAAAAGCAATTGAGAGCAATTTTCCTTTTATTTAGTTGACTTTCAGATTCATTTTTCTACAAAGACAAGCATTTCTGATTTTTCCAGCTTAGAAGTTTTTGAAGATAACTGTGAACTATTGTAAAATTACATCATCTTCTCTCTAAGAGAAGTGTTTGTTGCAGGGTTTATAAGCTAAAATGTGGTCAGCATTTTAAAAAGCTAGGGGTAAAATGTTAACCTTTAAAAAGTATTATTAATTTTAAACCATTTGATCTCAATCATGAATCTGGAAACAATTTATAAAACATACATCGTAAGTCCCACAAAGCATTTTTATATTAACTCATTTGAAAATCTGACATAGGGAAGCAGTCTTCACACAATTACTTTGGTACTTACACACTACACAGAATTGTCTAAAGCTTTTATCATCTATGCTTTCATGTGACTATATACAGATTTATAGATTATACTCCTTACTAATATAATAATAGTATGGACTTGAAATTCAACCTGAAATAGCTATAATTCACCCATAGGCATATATTCAAGTAGGAAATATTTTTAATACTTTTATATTATTTTATACTTTTATAGTGTATATTTATATACATTATATATAGTTTTAAACTATTTTCAGTAGCTATAATTAGCTGTCTATAAATTGATTGAAGGTAGGTATTGTAACCCTTGCCCTCTAACTGGCACAATAGCTGATGGGGTTCACAACACATTACCCCAAAATACAGCACGGTGACATACTGAATTCTTTAAGCTGAAGGAATTTGCGAAAATGGAAGAAGTAGGAACATCAGTGCTCTTCTCTCCTGAAACAGGTCAGAAAACGCCGACGTGAGAGGTAGCTTCCCTATACCCCAAAGAAAGGAACAACCTTATCTCCAAGATGGAAGAGGGACACCAAGAAGTATCTGAATGAACAGGCCTTTCTTAGTTCCCCCCAGTTTACTATACTTCATACTATTTGCCCATTCATATCTTTCTATGACTTTCCACTATTTATCAAACCTAGCATAAAACCACTCAGGTTTAACCATTTCTTTGGGTCTTCATTTCCTAATGAAGGCTTCCATGCCACATAAAACTTTTATATTCAATAAATGTGTATGCTTTTCTCGCATTAACCTCTCTTTGTCAATCTTAATTTTCAGATGCAGCCAGGGACCTTATGAGGACCGGGGAAAACTTTTCCCTGCCCTACAATAGCACTGTTGCATCAAATACTAGGCAGAGTACTACTAACACTACTGTTTGTCATTTTACTTAATTTTGATGTGGAGAGTAATTGTTAATACAGAAAACTTGTTCCATTAGAACTGGAATAAGCATTAGCAGAGCACTGGGGATGAAGGAGTTTATGTACCTCACAGCTAATTGAGTCAAATCTGTTCTTACAACTTCTCATCTTAATAGGCAGTACATTAGTTATGATTTTAATAAAAAACTTGAAATTTGAAATATCATTACTGCTGGATTGTTGAGAACATGGAAAAATCAACTTGAGATCCACTTAACCTTCACACACGATTTAGTTAGCAACATGGCATAATTATCCATTTAAATAAAAGGAAGTCACAAATATAAAATCTATTACAGAATACAGAGAATATTTCCTCTTTCCATAACCTGTCAGAAAAGATGTCTCTAAATGCTAAAAAAACAAATATTATTTTTTTCATTTAATTTGAATATATAATTTTTAGTCAAAAATGATTACTATTTTAAAGAAATTTATCTTTAAAAAATAATACTAAGGCATATTAAAGTAGCTGGAATTTACATAGAGATCACACATTATGTGATAAATACACACTGATGAATATTTTAAAATGTGAAACATTAATAAGAACAATATAGAATACATATATTAACCTGCAATTGGGTTCAACATAATAGTTTAAAATGGTTCAGGATTTAGACTACAAAATTCTTTTAACAATCAGATTACAAAACTTAGGCATAGGACATTTAAATGACATAACAAAGATAGCATAGCCAACGATAGGAATTCTGAACCAGTCTCCAGTTTTTAACATATAGGAGGCAATTATGTTTCCAGAGAGATGAACCAATTTTGTAATGAGCCCACTTTTTCACAGATGGCCTGAGTCGGCTGGGTATAAAGAAGATGCTTTTAAATCAGTTTCCAGTTAAAGTCACAAATGTGATGATCATTATAGAGGTAAAAGGTACACTCAAGCCCTCCTACTTTTCTCTACCCCATTCATTTCATTATTCACTCACTGTGCCTTTTGTGTACATTCCTTTTTACTCTTCCTTTGAAGACAGACTCTAGCTTTGCATTCTGAGACACCTAACAGAGTGATTTTTCATTTAGTCAAAGATATTTATTAAGTGCCTACTCTGTGCCAGGTATCTTCTAGGTTCTGAAGATATAGCAGTTAATATTGATACAAAGTCACTGGTCACTGCTTTCATGGAGATTACAGATTCATGGGAAAGCATACATTAAACAAGTAGAAAAAATTTTAAATTACAAATTGGAAACTGTGATTGCAAAGCACAGGTTGTTAAAGAGTGTATATTTGGGAGACCTAACTTAGACTTGTGGGAGTACGGGTGGGCCAGGAGTCTGGTAATGCCACTTGAGGGGTGAAATATTAAAACTCAGACATGAAGGGGCAGAGCCAGGAGGAGCACTGGAGTAGGGTGAGTGAAGGCTCTGAAGGATATTAAATACTGTAGGAACATAAAGGAGAGAGAAAAGTCCTGGACTACTAGAGCCTATGGAGGAAGTGGGAGATAGGAGAGAGATGGTTCCTGACGTCCATAGGGGCCAGATTCTACAGGTCTCTTAAGCATTTTGAAATTTTTCCTGAGACAGATGTAAGTCAGTGAAGGGTTTTAAACAGGGAACTGATACCATCCGATTTTTTTTGCTCAAAGGCATAAAAAATGCTAGCTAAATTAACACATACACATACACTAACAACAATAAGAAAAAACCCTAGGACTAATGCAACATAGAATACTGTCCAAATGATAGTAAGTCTACTTGCTAGTTCCTAACTACTGATAAGAAGAGTATATATTATGTAAACATCCAATTTAAGTGTATCTGATAAATTATTGAGAATTTACATAGTATCAAAGGCAGTTAAAAAATAGCAGGTGTTAGGCAACACATAACTATTGAGACTGGCATATAAATAGTTGCATTTAGAGTAACATAAGAGTTATGATTAGAAAATTTTGAGATTGATGTGTATATTTTGGAATGTCAGTATTATTATTGAATATTCATAGTCTGCACACACAGGTGTTAATTAGATCAAGTACTACCTCCAGCCCTACCTCACGGTTCAGCTCTCAGCATCATTTATCATGTGGCAACAACGTATAAGAAACTGGGAGATTAAGCAGAGAAACAGGAAGTAAATAAAGTGACCAGACATGGCTCCTAACCCTCACTGAATTTACAAACTAGTGTTGGGAGACAGATAAATAATAGCAGAGCAAAAGTAGCAGGAACTAATGTTTAGTGAACTCTTACAATGAACCAGGTACTGAGCTAAATGCTTTACAAGCGTTGTCTTATTTAATCCTCCGAATGGCCCTCTGATGCATATATGCTATCAGTAACTCCATTTTACACATGATGAAATTTGCCTCAGGGAGGCCTACTGACTTTCTCAGTGCCATCTCCGCAGTTAGTGGTGGTTTCAGGATTTGAACCTGGGTACCCTTACCCCCATAGCTCCCCCATAACATAAAAGTATGAATTTAACCAGCACACCATACTGCTTCTCTTGTTTAAAATAAATAAGTAAATAAATAAAAGTGCGTGGTAAAATAAACTAAGCTCCACAAAGGAATTCCAGAAAAATATAGAAACACATAGAAAGAAGTGATTCTGAGATTATTAGGTAAGGTTTCAGAAGGAAGTGACTTTCGACTTCCATCTTGAGGTATGGAAAAGATTTTTCTATCCAAAGAGAAGACACCACAGGCAAGGAGAATAGCATGAGCAGAGGTATAACTGTATCTGGAGCTATCAAGAAACTTGGACTATTCCAAGATAACATAGATTGAGAAGGCAGGGAGCTGCAGAGGAGGACAGCCTGTGATGGGTGGCAGAATAGGCCACCCTAAAATATGCCCATTTGGCATAAGAATTATTTTGAGTTGAAGGCACTTGGGAAAACAGCAAATGCAGGGAGAGGCTTTCTCTGAACTCCCCTTATCTGCATAAAGACAGATCCTCCAAAAGGAACTCAACTGTCATAAACCTCTTCCCTGGGAGTTTCATCAACCAGAGAAGAATGACTCTTATCAAAGGAGAGGAGACTAGAGTTGACACCACACCCAGACAAACTTTGCCTCATACTATCATATCTTCCATCTATCCTCCTGAGGTTCCACTCGTCTTTCCTAAAAATCCTTTACTCTCCTCTAAGTGGCCTATGTCCCACCTCCCCTTCCCCTATTAAGATATTGTATAAGCTCTCAAATCTCACTGCTTGTTGGGTGTTCACTTTTTTTTTTTCTCCCTGCTATGTCATAATATTAAATCTTAATAAATTTGTATACCTTATCTTCAGGCTAACCTGTCTATTGTCAGTTTGTTTCATAGACTCAGCTGTTGAACCCAGGAACATGGAGGGCAAGTCTTTCCTTCCCTACACCTGAAAAGGTATTGAATGCATGTTAAGGTTTTCAAGTTTTCTTTGGAGGTAATGGCTAATCAATGGTTTTTATACAGAGGAGCAATATGATCTTACGGTTTGTAGGAATCTCACTCTGGCAACCATGGAAAGGATGGTTTGGAGAGATGAGACATTGAACCCTGGGACATGGTGACTAGACTAGATGTTAGTGGTTAGAGAGAGGGAAGTATTGAGGATACTTGAGTTTTCTTGCCCTAGTAACTCAAAGTGTGTTTTCTGTATACTTGTTTTTTAATACAACTTGGGAGACAAGAAAGGGAACATTATTTAGTGTGGGTGGAGCAGGGAGAGAGGGAGAATAATAAATAGTTTTGAACACACTGAGTTTGAGATAGCTAGGAAACACTGGGATGGTAAGATCTAACAGGCAGGTGGAAATAGTGGCCTCTGATAACTTGGAGATCAGCTTATATGGTGACAGTGAGAACTGCAAAGCCAAGGCAAATGGAGCAAAGATTTCCCCTTATCCATTCAGATCTAGATCAGGACAGTACCTCAAGACTGTTCCCCAACACTCTTGTGGGTTCAATGAACATACCCTTAGTCTGAATATGTTTGGCCCTGATATGTTCTCCCTAAATAGAAACTATCCTCGGATTATAACTTCAGCTAAAAGAGCAAAATATCAGATTCCGCAGTCTCTGCTAACAGTTTCCAATGATCTTAAAAGATCATTTTACTACAAACGTCAATGAAGCAAAATATGTAGTCAGTGTGAATTCTGCCAAAGGGTATGTCCCTGGGGAATTGAGTTTTATTGTTTTGGGTAGTGACAGAGTCAGGGTGTAAAGGACTTTGAGACATATTACTACAGACTCAAGAATAACTGTACACAGTTACGAAATTAGTTATAAATGGTGATGCCGAGTATCTGAGAATTCCTATGTTTCTCATCATTACTGCGCACCCTCTTGTTTTTAATTTTTTAATTTTTACTATACCAGGTAATTCTGTCATGTCTGCTGCTCTGAAATGAATGTCTAGGTGCTTGGGATTGATCGTTTACTGTAAAATAATTCTGTAAATTCTTTGAGCATTTAATTTTTCTATTTTTCCTACATTTGTTTTCAAGGGCCCCCATTTCAAGTTTGGGGATTAGTATACTGAATAGTAGACAGTTTTCAACCATGCGTTTTCAATTCAAGTGGTAGTTTCAAATTCAGCAGATAATGCTTTATCATTTTTTGCTTACCTTTCCTTAATTAAAATCACCAACAACTTAAAGAAGTGGTAACGAAAAGGAAAAAGTCTTCTTAAGCAAGTTTACTCATAAAGATAAAAGGCAACTGGGCTTTTGAAAGACCTATGAACTGAGGCAAGAGATTTAATCCCTTTTTTGCATGGACAGGGTCATCTGTAGGATTTACTTCCCTCAACTGCAAAATAGAGCAACAAGAATAGAAATTCTGTAAAGTTCTTTCCAGCTGTAAAATGCTTGATTCCATAAATATTCAGTAAAAATGGAAGCACTTGAGAAAAAGTGAATACTTTGATTTCTTTAATGGAAATACTTGAATATATTATTTAAGCTAGTTGCTTAATTTTATATTGTCTTCCGATTCTAGTTTGAAGGCAGTTGGTGGTAAAAATATATTTTGCACATCTTTTGTATGTCCTATAATCTCTAAAACAGGGTAAGAACCTTGTAAGTGCAGAGCAATCTCATCCTGAATTTAATCCACAATAAACTATCAAAGACTGATATGTTACTCTAAAATAAAATAATGGCATTTAAACACAACTTTATATTTCTAACCCAATTGCTTATTGACGGCTCGTTTCTTTTCAATCTGGGCTGTTTGTCATCCCTGACATTAAACTTCCAACTCCTAGTTCTCTAAGCTTTGAAGATCTATGTTCACTTATCAGAATCTATCCATACCATCACCTTATATAATTTTTTTTTAGATGATCATGTAACCCCAACCCTAAGCCTAATCTCTTCCTCACTTACTAAAATTTTTTGCAAGGTTGAAAACAAGTTTATTTCAGGATATAAAGCCCATTAATCTAATACCTCCGTCATGGCACCTAAACATTTCAGAATGTTTCCCTGCATTTATTCAATATGGTCAGTTATTCTGGACCAACCCTGGGCCAGACATTCCACTAGGAAAATGTTATTCTTGCTACAATAGAATTTTCTCAGACAAAGCTGTGTTTTTTGCACCACATTTCTTATGCTTTTCAGCAACTCTTCATCCATTTTTTTAAGGTTCCCTAAATATGTATGTATGTGTATGCGCATGTATGGACCTATGTATGTACATGTATATATACATATATAACAATTGATTAATTTTACTGCATCACTAATGGATGCTGTGTTTTCTCTAGTATCAATGTAATGTATGTCTTAAATATGAAATTGTATCATTTAATTCTGAAAGACATTTTTAGATACTTTCTGTGGAAGAAGCTATTCAAATACAGTGGCATTACTTCCAAACAACACATCCCTTCTCTTTTCTCTCCTTTGTTGGAAAGATAAAAATGTGCCTGTGAAAGTTTTCTGCTATAGGAAAACAGTAACAAAATAGCTTCAGTAGCGTTGTATTTGTGACATGGATATAAACTAGGACTATGAATCTATCTTTCACTGTGTTTGCTGTGTCTAGGTGTCTCTGACATCTCAAAAAATTACATGATCTTAGGAATCATATATATTTCAATGTCAATGTGTTATTCAAAGTCAGCACTTGAACTAAAAAAAAAAGAAAAAAGGAAGCATTTCAAAGAGATATTTGCATTCCCATGTTCATTACAGCATCACTCACAATAGCCAAGAGGTGGAAACAATCTAAGTGTCTCAGGGCAGATGAATGAATAAAGAAAATGTGGTATATACATACAATGGAATATTATTCAACCATAAAAGAGAAGGAAGTCTGTCATATGCTACAACATGGATGTACCTGGAGGATATTATGCTAAATGAAATAAGCCAGACACAGAAGGACAAATATTGCATGATACCATTTATATGAGGTGTCTAATAAAGTAATCAAACTCATAGAAACAGAAAGTATACGGTGGTTGCCAGCGGCTGAGGGGAGGGGAAAACGGGGAGTTGCCATACAATGGGTATAGAATTTCAGTCCTGCAAGATGAAAAATTTCGAGAGACTGTAAGCAGCTCTTTGAAGGAAACAGCCCTCAGTGGGAAGCCCCTTTCCTTGTCATTTCAGCAAAGCTATATGGTAACTAACTTTTAACCGGAAACACCCATGCTCTACTCATCTCCAGCCCAAGCACACCTTTCAGATCTTTTAATCACACAATACCTTGCCTAACTCAGTTCTTTTCGTAGATCAAAGAAGTAGGAATAAAAAATAAATAGATGACCAGATCTCTTCCCTAGCTTCCCGTTCGGTAATCTCACGAACAAGCTGTGTGACCAAACTGTGTGAACAAGATAAAGTCTAGAGGAAGATCACGAGGAGTCAACAAGCCTGCACACAGTGGGGGATGGCGATGACTCTGACCCCCTATCTAAATGATTCACTGAGATTACTTCCCCCCGTTTCCTTTAAAACTTTCATGGCTGAGCAGAATCTTTGGAGGTGGTTCTTTGGGGACACTGAGTCCACCATCTCCCCAGATTGCCGGCATTCTGATTAAAGACAACTTTCCCCTCTACCAAAGCTTTATGAGTTTGATTTTGTAAGTGGAGAGCAGAAGGGCCTAATTCAATTGGTAACAAGATGTACCACACAACGTTGTACTTAGAGTTAAGAATACTGTATTGTACACTTAAAATGTTGTTAAGAGGGTAGATCTCATTTTATGTATTTTTTACCACAATTTTAAAAAAAAGGGCAAACTTCTACTGAGGTCATTAACTGTACGTACGCACACACACACACACACACACACACACACAAACACATAAAATGAATCTGAAATTTTACTTGTACGTCTGAGTAGTCTCACGGTTCTGTGCAAGCTCAAGGTAGAGGGGCCGGTGGCTTTCTCCTCCCCTCCACCTCCTGCCCTGTCAATTTAGTATACAGACTTTGCTTAGGAGCCCAGAGGATATGTATATGTGTGTGTGTGTGTGTGTGTGTGTGTGTGTCTTGAAATGAAGCGAGGGCAGAAAGAATGTCAGTGGATGTGCCTAGATAAATTTTGAGACTCACATTTTAGAGCTACTTTGTGACAATGCCAAGAGAAGGCTTTTAAGTATTAGGCAGAGTTACCCAGGAACAGTAAAGAACAATAGAAACATTCTATCATTCTATGATTAAGCTGACTCTAAAAATAGAGAACCCAGCTGGCTCCCTCTGGTGTGCCCTCCCCTTTATAACACCTGGGTGCCCTGGAAGACCTACTGCTGCCTGAAAATATTGGAAGTAGTCATTGGCTGGTCTAAGGAAATTCAGATACTTCTACAAAAGCTCTGCATAAGCTCTAAACAAGTGATAGAATAGGTTATATATACCAGTGCCCAGTTTAGTGAAAGTCTTGAAAACAAAACAAAAATACTGATTGTTCATGTATGCTTCTTTTGTATATTAATACTTAAATCACTCTCATACATAAGATTTCATGTTTGTTTGTTTTAAAGTGGGTACTTTCCTTTTAGCATCTCAGTGTATTCGCATTTTAGTGAGGGGAGTAGCTGGGAGTGATTTTCACTCATCTCTATGTACAAACAAAAAGATATCTCTTTTATCCACAAATGCCCAGGCTTTGTCAAGACATAAGAGCAAAGTGTGCCAAAATGTTAGGCCATTAGTATTTTGCATAAAACACACATTTAAACATGTATTAACTGAACAGCAGATGGCAGAGAAAAGAAAATCAGATAGATTGCAGTGTGGGTGAAACAGACCCAGCAAGTTCTGTAAAGATGGAAACCTGGGCATAAAAGACACCATATTGAGCAAGCAAATGGAATGTCTAATCTGATTCTTTCATCTTTACTGCTTTTGATTTATCCCCTCTCTATAAATACATTATCATTTTTATCATAATGCCTTAAAGCTACTTTTTGATGGAAGGGGTGGTGGTGGAAAGAATATATTTATATAGTAACACTTCTTGGGAAATACTTAGTCTAGGAATAAAGACTTTTAATGATGTACAATGCTTCCTAATATTCATTAGTGGATGAAAGTTAATTTAGATAAAAATACTCATGTACTAGCAAAAAAAATGATGAATATGGCTATATAGTCTAACACAGCGGGTCCCCAACCTTTTTGGCGCCAGGGACCGGTTTTGTGGAAGACAATTTTTCCATAGATGGGGCGGGGGGGAAGGGGTGATGGTGCAGGCGGTAATGCGAGCGACGGGGATTGGGGATCGATGGGGAGCGGCAGATGAAGCTTTGCTTGCTGGTCCCACCGCTCACCTCCTACTGTGCAGCTCAGTTCCTGACAGGCCGTGGACTAGTACCAATCCGTGGCCCGGGAGTTGGGGACCCCTGGTCTAACATATCCGAGAAGCGCCTTGAGCTCATTTTACGAATCAAATTAATAGAATATTTATATATTTTAATATTATTTAGCTTATAACTTACTTTTTTCCCCAGTCAAAATAAAAGTAGAAAATGAGGATAAATATCTAAAAAGAACATGTAGAAAAGAAAGAAAATATTTACACATTCATTACTGATTTAGAACTTTCAGCTAATAAAAATGGCATTTTGTTAAAACTGGATTGAAACTTAGGTGCATATAAGCTAAACAAGAGCAATGACAGATTCTAGATCTAGGAAAAAACAATAAGATAACCTAATACTTAAGGAGCTAATAATATATATTTTAGACCAAAATAATTATATGATGAAACTAGATGCTCCAATACTATATACCTATATGTTTTGATATTACAAAACAAAAAAACACATGCCCCAAGCTAACAACAACAGGGAAGAAAACTGATTGCTTCTGGAGGAGCAATTAATTAATTAAGAAGGAATTAATTAAATGGATTATAGGGAAGGGTATGAAAAATGCTATTTAAAAAGGCAATGAAGGGACTTCCCTGGCAGTCCAGTGGTTAAGACTTTGCCTTCCAATGCAGGGCATGTGGGTTCGATCCCTGGTCAGGGAGCTGAGATCCCACCTGCCTCGGGGCCAAAAAAACAAAACATAAGCAATATTGTAACAAATTCAATAAAGACTTAAAAAATAATTAAAAGGCAATGTAAGTATTAGGGAAATGTCAACTTTGAAAAAGGGTTAAATGCATAACAAAGAAATTTCCTAAGCCTGCAGATACTTGTCCATAAAAATAAAACCTGGTGAACATTCTTATATTTCAGAATGCAAGCATAGAAATTATACTATAACTGTTCCGTTTGTAAGTGGTGGGGATTCTTTCTCAACAAGATTTCAAACTGTCTAATTAAACAACCTCCTCCTGTTTACTTTGTTACTGTTTCCCTCTTCTAGAAATGACCCAGTGAAAATAGCACAGAGACCCCTTCTATGAAAACACAAAAGCACTACATACATTGCTCCCCCAGGACAGGTGGGCATCAATTACCACAGCAGGCCGTGAGTGAGTCTTTGCTATTGTGATGCTGAGCTTAATATATGCACATTTGCCAAGCAGGAGGATATTAATCAATCACGGAGAGTCATTGAGTGCAGCTCAGCACAACTGTGGACCCCATCTTGCTTTCCTTTGATGCCACTTGGCTGAAACCTTAACTCAAGCAGCAATGTGTCCTTCTGAGACTAGGTTTTGTACCACTCTGGACAAGCTGAAAATGGTATTGTCACAGCCCATTATAATTTTCATAGCAGCCATCTCACAGCCCTAGGAAGCAAGTCTGTTTTGTATGCATAAAAGAAAGTCCCAAGTCTCAGGCAGGTGGGTAGGTGGTTATTTCTGGCTGCAATTTTGCTAAGTTTCTAGATCAGTCCTGCTTTAATTAGGAGCTTTTCTTCTGAGTTATTTTGATGTTAATAATATATGGCTGTCCCATTCCTTGTACATGTTCCCAAACAGTGATACAAACATTATTAAATCTAGTCAGTGTTTATGGAGTATTCCATATGCTACCCACTGTGAATCTTTTAAAATGTCATTTTATTGGATAATGCATAAAGAAAGGTTGGTATATACAATGATACGCTTTTGTTCCTGCAGACAGTGATTTTTATGAAAAATTTTCTACAGATGGTAGTTGCTTTCAGTTTGTATTTGACCATCTTTAAAAAAGAATCTTTTATTTATTAGACTTCTATATAATGTATATTTAAATTCACAGACTTTCAACTCCAAAGAGTACAATCATTAACTTTCCCTTCACTAAATTAAAGAACAGAAACAATGCTGCAAATGATGTAGATCAAATAAAGAAGATCCTGTTAAAATGAGGCTCCTTAGAAGTATGCATTAAGAAATATTTAGCAAGAATTGAAAACCAGGCACCGTGCCTCAAATACCTAAAGTAACATTAGGAAGAAAACTTACTTTTGCCTAAGACATCTACGTGACTGCCCAGACTGGACTGCTGCTGTGCATTCCAATATAACGTCCTTCCTGCTCACGGTATCAACGATGAACGACTAATGTTCAATGTGTCCACTAAAAGTAATTCTAATCAGATGGTCCTATATTTCTGAAGATGTCTATATGTAGTTTCTCTCCTTGAGTAAGGCTATCAAATACATTATGTCTCTAAGAAGCAAGGCTGCAGATGCAGACTCTGTACTAAAAAGACACATTGTCAACCACAGAAGAGCCAGCTCACCACTCACATGCGTGAAGTGGATGCTGTAGCTTGTTCACCTATCTCTTCTATAGCCATGTACACAAATAGCAATCGTCACTAGAGTCACTGTCTTTAAACTCTAAGATGAGTGATATATGTTTAAGAAAAACAATTTGCTTCTATAGCTTTCTAGCATCCTTGGTATAGATGGTTTAAGTCATCACTGCCTGAAGAGAGCATTGAAAGAGCTGATCAGTGGTGTTTTCCTCTGGACATCAATACATTCTTAAGTCTTAAGCTGCACAGACTTTTATACTGCACTATTTGTAGGTTCCTCTTGATCTCTCAAACCTCCGTGTTTGAATATAGACTATCAAAATATGTCTGTTAGGTTAGACAGAAAAACAGGAACAAAAATGGAGATGCCATCATTAAAAAATACAAGAGATGAAAAGCAAAAAAAAAATTGTAAGAGACAGATTTTAAAAATTTATTATTTGACTAGTTGATTATATCCACTGTGAATGTGGGGTTGACTGTTTTGTCATTTTACTGATCTTATCATGCTTTCCTATCACTATGACATTCTCTTCTAAGATGTTATTTAATGCTAGTAAACTACAAAGGAGTTTTTCCTTTTTTTTCTCTCTTTTTGCAAATCTATTCTAAAAAGCACTAAAAGTATGTGATTTCTCTACTGTTTACTTTCATAGTTAAAAGAAGGACGTTCAAAGCCTGGCAGGCAGGTACAGTTTTTTATAGTTAATGAAAGGCATTTTACATGAAATGACAGTACAGTTGCCACCTGAAAATATTAAGTGGTATATCTGACTTTTAGAACATGAGGTATTTATTTGCTCTTTGATTACAGCTTTCTATATAGTGGTAAACAATGCACGCCTTTTCATAAGCCCTCACCAACCCCTGCTGGAAGATTTGCCAGAACCATTAGAGAAAGTGGCTTCCTAAGTGGGAATATCATGGAAGTCTTTGAATTACCAGCAAAACACTCATTTTCTTGAAATATGTTTTATTAAATGCAGAATCATCTTTAGGCACCAAAGAGTAATTGTTTCCCTTAAAGTTGGTTATCTATCAGTAGAGTCAAATTATAGCACTGAGATATTGAATACACAAATGAGATATTGAATACACGAATTTTAGAATTAGGTCCAATAAGTTATTTGAAAAAGCATCTCTTTTCTATGCTTTTTTTTTTTTTTTTTTTTTACTTCCAAGCCCTGCTCTGCAATACCACATCAGTTCTGAGCACACCAAAACCTTTGCTCCAATAAATATGCTTTAGCTTCACTTGGCCAGGTCAGTATTTTTTTTTTTTCCTGTGCTTGCTTTTTAAGGAATGGGAAAAAAATTAAGAGTAAATGTTAAAAGATTTCTATTTGCAAAGGTATATCATAGTTTACAGCAAATCCTAGAGTTGTAAATGACCTTTTGCTATTAACAACCTATTTTTTAGTCAGGAAGAAAATCTCAAAGCGCCATCTCTAACAAATTTTGAGGGATAGGTTTTCAATTGAAAATGTGTTTTCTTCTTCTTCTTCTTGAAAAACTAATCAAAATCAGTAGATTCAGCTGGACTCCCAAACCTCTCCAAAACTGTACATATTAAACCAGTGGCTAAGAGTCAGCAATAGTTTCTGATGTGTTTTCTTTTCATATGCCTTCAGGCACACACATGTAATTTTGTGCTTCAAGGAGTTAGCACTTCATAAAAACAGAGATGAACAGTTATAAAACATATACCAGCACCCTTTGGAAGTAATTAAAAATATGGCCTTTCCCTGTGCTCATTTCCTTTCCTTTTGACATTGCCCCTTCTATAACCTATGTGCAGCTTCCCCTCTAACTCACAAAATACATTTTATTTCTCTTTTGCTTTCCCCAAAGAATCGTATGCTTAAACTTACAGAAATGTGTCATGAATAATATTATTAGGCTTCTAAATACATTTTTAATTGCATTAAAACTAATAAGAGTAAACTCAGGGGAACACTGGCTCCAATCCACAGACTATGTAGACTGTTCTCTGTCTTGAAAGTACACTTTTACTATCTTCAAAGGGGCCTCCAAAGTCAGAAATACAAACAATGTATTTTCATTAAATACAGTGGGACATATATTTGATGCATACATTAAAATTTACTTGCAATTAAATGCTCAACTCTACTGCTGTGGGTTTTTGCATTTGGCACTACCATTTGTTAATCCAAATACTTTAATAAAATTGTGTCTTTCTAAAGTATACCACATGCAAATATCTTTCTAAAGGTATAAATTAGCATGTCATTTGTTTGAACATGCATAAAATCAAAACAATTTCCAATCTGATTTTCAACCAAGATTTGAAGGCAACTTTAAAGATCTGGCAAGTGCCCACTTAAAACACACGTATATATCAGTGTATGTGAATAGGACTATAATTATACATAGGTTCATTTAAGTTGTATTACTTATTATGCAATGACAATATTCTAAAAGGAAACAAAACTTAGAAGAAGAAAGTATACTAATGACAGTTAAACACATTTTGTTGCATGCTCAGGGCTGTGATAATGTCTAGATATCATATGCTATGTGCATTATTTCAGATTTTAACTACACAGTAATGTTATCTTTCACATGACATACTTTGATCTCTGACATATATGAGACAGGTTATGAAGTTCCACTAGACGCTTTATCCTTAAATTTGTTTCCACACCACTGCAAATGTAACCCTAATTTCCTAGTATATAACATGATTCAGAGGTTAATTCTCTACCTAGCCCTCTCTCTTCCAATCTCCAGCTATTGAAGAATTGCTTAATACTATTCTAAATAGTATTCAGCTTAGAAAATGTGCTCCTATTCAGTCATCTTATAAATGATGTCATAAAGGATAACTGAAAATCATAGTGGACTCATAAATATTAAATGAATTAGTAATAAAATCTCTACTAATACCACTTGAAATTAAAGATCTAGCCTTTAATGAAAATAATTTTTATACTCTTCTTTTTACTCTTTCTATGATGAATAATATTTCAAGTAAAAGGGAGGATCCTTTGTTGGACTCTCAGGTTTTAAGGTAAAAAATTATCCAAAAGCTCAGATTGACCTACATACACATACAATGTAACCTCAACTTGAGAAATAATTTTGAGGGTGGCCAATTTGTTCCAGTTTTCCTGGGACTTCCCCAGTTTTAGCACTAAGAGTAACACTCAAACATACGGTCCCTTAGGCTGTTTAAATATTTATGGTCTGAATATTCCACAAAAACAAATAAATAGGCTTTGTTGCTGTTGTTGTTAGAAAGTAATGTGTTGCTTAGCAGAAACAATAACTTTTAAAGAATATATTTAAATGTGTATCGTCAGGAACAATGATGATGTCTTGAATGCCTACTAAGTCCCAAGTGCTATACTAGGCACTAATTCTTTTTTGAAACCATTTTATGAAATTTTATGTTAGAGATACTTGAAGGTTCTGATGACCTATAAAAGAGCTAAATCTTTCCAATTAGAATAGGAAAAATGATGTTTTACCAACCTTGATTTATTACTGCCTTTTGTGTGAATACACCCTAAAATCTCTACATTGCCATGGAGGGGGCAAGGAACATAGATTAAAACATTTATTGAAGAAGTGGGATAGGAAACATCCAGGATAACTGGAGAGACAAGCAAATTCCTTATCGCGTTCTGTACAAGCAAATTCCTTATCGAGTTCTGTACAACTTTTTTTTTCTTATTGTAAAACCTGTTTACTCATCAATTTTAGAAAATTCTCAAGATTATGAATGGAAAACAGTCATGCTCAACATTCTAGATTGAAAGAATTATGAAAAAAAAAAGAGTGCTTTGAGGAGTGTATCAAAAGGCAAGATTTTTAATCTGATCTTTTCCTCAGAAGGGAAAAAAAATACAGCTACTGTTGTTTTTTTTTTTTTAATAATTGTTTTCCTGTCCTTTTCCTGGAGTGTCTATTAGTTTTCTTTTCTTTTTTTAAAATTTATTTATTTATTTTTGGCTGCATTGGGTATTTGTTGCTGCACTCAGGCTTTCTCTAGTTTCGGTGAGCGGGGGCTACTCTTCATTGTGGTGCGCAGCCTTCTGACTGTGGTGGCTTCCCTTTGTTGCAGAGCACGGGCTCTAGGCGTGTGGGCTCAGTAGTTGTGGCTCACGGGCTCTAGAGTGCAGGCTCAGTAGTTGTGGCGCACGGGCTTAGTTGCTCCGTGGCATGTGGGATCTTCCCGGACCAGGGCTCGAACCTGCATCCCCTGCATTGGCAGGCGGATTCTAAACCACTGTGCCACCACGGAAGCTCACAGCTACTGTTGCTTCTTGAAGATCCTTTTGTGTTTGAGTCCTTATGGGAAAGCATTCTATATTTCTGACTCTTAATAATACAACTGAGGAGCCTTATCTGAGTTGAATGTTTCTGTAGTTTTACCACTATCCTTTCTCCAATGATGGGTGATGTTTAAGACATTGGTGATGATGTGACATGTTAAAAACTGTAATCAGTTACAGTGGAATGATTACAATCACTGACAAGGTCAGGATACACTGGTTCTTAAAGTGGAAAGGGGTGCAGGTAATTACCACTGCCTTCAGTCACATTTATGCATATGAACAGTAGTACCAGAATCTCATTCTTTTGCAAATGCAAAGTGTAATATTCCCCAGTTCTACTAATTTCCCTCTGGTATTATTAGGCAAAAATATATGTTTACAAAGGTTCAACGTGGTTTGGTGTTAATACCAATATTTCTCCCATCAAATCGATGTACGTGTTTTAACATCTGGCTGATTTAACTTGAATTATCATCAGGTAATAGGAAGTACAAGAGCAACGTCTGTTTATAAACAACTAAAAAATGAACAATCATCCCTAAGAGAGGAAAATGATATTCAAGTCTGAATCTTGCTTTGCGTTCCCTAGGCAAGTGAAGGTGAGGCATTAAAAAAAATGCCCTTGAACCTCTTATTTTAAAGCATTCTTAATATGTTATTTGAGTTTAAAGAAGTTAATCATAAGAACTACTGACAAACAATGGACACGACTGAAGAACTCACTTTGCAATCAGAAAACTGGTGGTTGGGCTGTAAAACAAATGATGACATTTTAACATTTTCAGTGTTCACCTGCTTTAGTTCATTTCTTACAGATCACACCCAGAATGGACACGCAATCCTTCTGGTTCAAGCTCAACATAAAGCCATCCTGAATTTTCAGAAAATAATAGGAACATCACAAGAGTCATCATGCAATTCATATTCAAGGCAATTTGCTTTCTCATCTTGCCTAGACACCCTGCACTGGTTTCTATTACCTTTCTGTTTCAATTCGTGCTGTTTCCATTATGGAAGCTAGTGCACATCTAACTTTTTCATTTGGCATGGACCCCAATACGTGAACACATTTGCCCCACGTACACACAACTGTTGCAGATTTTGCTTGAGGCAAATGGAAACCCAGAGGGAAACTAGTCGACTTGTCAAAACATATTTTTTCTCTTAATGTGTAAATAAAGTTTATCTAAATAGGGCTTGAGGTCCAGAAAAAAAGAATTGGACTCTCTTGCCTTCATCAGATTGCCTATGCTCCCTACCCCTAGTCTCCTTGTTTTTTTGGTCTTTATAAATCAGGGGGTTTGAAGGCAAGAAAGTGAGAAAAGAAGGAACAGAGGGGAAGGGGAAAAAGAGGAAAGGAAACAGGAGAGGGACCATCTATGCTTCTCTATGCATCTATATACAATTTATATATTGTGGTATATTTAAGAAATGATAATATTTGCCTGGCACTCCAGGGGAAATGGATGAGGCTGCTCATGTACTGAGGTAACAGGCTCCAGGGCACGGGCTACCCAAAGGGCTAAGGGGTCTCATATCTCATCATAGTGAGGCTAAAGTTTGGCGATTCTCTGCTCCAGAGCTCCAAATTCTACACAATTAGAAAGACAATAGATAAACACAACAGAATCAAATGTAATCGAAATGCTTATCTGTTCTGTGGGGATCAGAAACAAATATAAGTAGATAGTTAAATGGATGCCAGCTATAGTTATTTAGGCAAAACCACATGAAGAAACTTAGAATAGACAAGAAACCAACAACCATCGGCATAAGAAATATGTGAAGCTGCTTTTTCCAAGTTTTTAAAATAAGACCCATGATATCAAAATAGTTGAATAGAATCCACATTCTTCTAATTCAATAGGAATGTTTGGTCAACCATTGCAACAGGCGCTGTCTACAAGTCACTCATTTGATCTTGAAAATTGAGAGACTTCTGTAGAGGGCTTATGGTGATGGATGATGTAAGCATCATCTAAGGGCAGAACTGAAATTTTAACCTAGAATTCTCTTATATCAAACCAAATATCATGTTCTTTCTACTAAAGTTGTGGCTTAAAAATTATTGTTTTAATCAAAAGAATGCTTTCATTTCACAAAGCCTTACTTATACAAAAAGATGAAAGAGATAAAAATGGAGCTGTTCTGTGTGAGTGTGTGTGTAGGGGGATGGGGGTGGAGGGCGGTAAGGTTCCCATCTCATCAACAGTCTCTGATGCATCTTGAGGGAAATCCCTAGGACACCTTGGCGCACACTTTGAGAAACAATTGCATTGAATCATGAAATCACATACATATATGTGACGTATAATTCACATCTCCTCACATGCTAATTTCCAGTAAAAACAGGATTTAACATATAAGAGTATCTGTTACAACCACATCATGTCATGTTTCTTGTTTTATTTGTGTTCTTGTTTTATCTCCCTTACTGGGTCTTGAAGGGCAGAGGAAAGAAGGATAAGAGTTTAATAAAAAGAAGGAGAATGATAAATAAAACTAGTCAACAGCCATATATTAAAGGTAGGTTTCTATACTAAGGGTAGAATATTGCTTCTCATCATCCTTTTCTAAGGGAGGAAAATGTTAAAAATGTGGACCAATTTGCTGCTAAGGATTCTTCAACTGAAACATTTCCCAGTGGCAAAACCAAGCCTGCCTTCCAACGACTTGGGGCACCACTTATGTTAATACACAACATGTTATCTTGAAAATAGTAGCTTGAACAAACAGCTTTTATGGTTTCTAAATTTGGACACACTGAATGATGCATATAAGTATTCCTCTAAATTCTCTAACACTTTTTCAGTCCAATTCTATTTTTTCCCTTATAAATTCAAATGCAGAAGAAGAAATCAGCCCCCATAATAGACAAAGATATATATCACAGAGACTGCTAGTCAGGCAAAAAGATAACGTCAGGCCACCTGATAGACCCTTACCTTTAACTCGTCCTAGACAAATACTGGGACCCCTTTAAAAAGTATATTATCAGCATTCTTGACAAATAGCTATCAATGTTTGCTAATTTCTGACTTAAATGTAACTCGGCAGTACACATTTTCCACAAAGTTATATTTTGCTGTGATGAACTTGCCTCATATCTTTAATGTACCTAAAGAAAATACATGGTCAAATATTTTACTTTCACTTTTATGGATGTATACAGTATTGCTGGCAAGGCCATTCAAGTCAGGATGCAAAGTTTGTTCAACTTGGGCTTGTGTGAATCTACCTTCATTGCTTCCTGAGAGCAGACTTAGAAAATGGTAAAACCTTACTCTAGCCTGACTCCAAAGTCCTATTTTCCACACTTGATCACAGAACATAAAGACAATCTTTCTAAATTGTATGTACCAACATACACTTAGCCTAGCTGAATCTTAACTGATTTAGAGTGACAGGAGGTCGTGAAAGAATATAATAAAACAGGAAGAAAATGAGCTGCAACAATGAAAGTTGAAAGAGGTGGTATGAGTGTAAGCAAATATTGAAATCGCATATTTTAAACCACATTATATAAAAGATACAAGTAATGCTATATCCTTCTAACATGAAGATGACCATGCTGATCCAATATCAATCAGTATAACAGGAAATCTTGATTACTTTTGCCATCAGTGGGCACAGATCTACAACGAATCATGCACCTTATTACCTAGTGTCCAGTTGTGACCACTGGTATACAGCAACAAAATATTTGGTGGAAATTAAACTAATTCAGTGTCTGGGAACAGAAAGCTAACTAGCTCCAGCAGGTATCAAACTTAACAGCCTTGGGCTCCCCATCATCTCAATTAATGGCAACTCTATTCTTACCAATTACTTAGGTCAAAAGCCTTGGCATTTTTCCTTGACTCCTCTCCTATCTCATATGTTCATTCTGTCATGCTAGTAAAAGCCTTTCCATACTACCTTCAAGATTAGAAAGAACTATATTAGAAGTCATAGATTTCATTGATCAAAAATGTTGGCAATTTCATATGGTTCAGACTGATATATCAAGGTATTTGACCACTTTTCACGACCTCTACTAACACTACCCTGGTCAAAGCCACCATTATCTCCAGCCTAGATTACTGCAATAACTTCCTATCTTGTCTCCCTACTTCCAACCTGCCACACTGATCAGTCTGTTCTTTTATTTTACTTATTTATTTATTTATTTATTTATTTTTTGTGGTACGCGGGCCTCTCGCTGCTGTGGCCTCTCCCGCTGCAGAGCACAGGCTCCGGAAGCGCAGGCTCAGCGGCCATGGCTCACGGGCCCAGCCACTCCGCGGCATGTGGGATCCTCCCGGACCGGGGCACGAACCCGTGTCCCCTGCATCGGCAGGCGGACTCTCAACCACTGCGCCACCTGGGAAGCCCGATCAGTCTGTTCTTAACACAGTAGTCAGAGTGACTTTTATCAATATCTAAGTGGCAGTGCGTCTTTTCTTCTGTTCAAAACCTTTCAATGGCTTCTCATCTTTCTTTCAATAAAAGCTCAAGTCCTTATTAATGACACATGAGGCCCTACCTCACTTGGGTGTACAACTCCCTCCCCTCCTCAGGACTTATCTGACCTTATCTTCTATTCCTCTTTCCCCTCATTTAGTTTGCTCCAGGCACACTGAACTCACTACTTTTCCTGGATCACACCAGGATTTCCCAGTATACTTTTGCCTTAGGGCCTTTGCACTTGCACTTGCTCTTGCCTCATGCCTGGAATGCTCTTTCTCCATATGTCTGCATGACTTACTTCATTTAGATCCTTATTTCGAACTCACCACATCAAGGAAGCTTTCCTTGGCTACCCTATCTCAAATACCAACATACCCTCAACTCCTTTCTTGCTTTCTTTTTCCTATGGCACTTATCATCTTCTGACATACTCTGTAATTTAAAAAAAAAAATTGTTTGTTTCTCCTTACTAGTATATCAGTTCTAGAAAGACAGAGATTTAGCAGGCACTCAATAACTTTTTGCTGAATGAATGAATGAGTGGGTCTTAAAAATTAAGCTCATCAGTCAATTTACCTTTTACTCTATTCTGTTCTTCAAAACCCATTCATACTGATTCTTTGCAGGCAATTTTGTCCCTTTGCAAATTCAGAGTAAGGAAATCTCATTTGACTCATGAATCAGTGTGTTATTCTAGGAGGGGACCAGGTAAAGCAGTATAGGGAGGATTTCTCTAAAGTTCTCTCTGGCATTCTTTAGGAACAGAATACCAGTCTAGCCTTTTCTTTTCTTTTCCTTTCCTTTCCCTTTATCACTTCAGGAAGGTCATGATAGCTTGTCCAGCAACTTTGGTTATTACATCAAAATGAGAACTGGCAGGGAAGAAATAGGTTTGTGAATTCACCATGCCTTGGGCCCTAAAACTTTCCTGCTTTTCTTCACTCAAATGGCTCTATCTCTCAAGGACTCAAAGAGATCCTTCAGAAGAGGACATGAAATCTTAGACAGCTTATCCACAGTCTTGTATAATTGATATTTAAAGCTGTCATCTATGAAAATGGTTGAAAACTGACCAGGATCTACACATAGCATTCTTGGGAGACATAAGAAAAGTTGCCGGGAAACATTCTGGCAGCTATAATGAGATTCACAGAAATATTGTTCTCGAAATGTTATTTATAAGGCATTTTCTATAGCAACACTAGTAAAACAAACCAGTTAAAAAGTGTGACTACAATTCCTTCAGGTTCTTCTATGACAAAGTTACCTTATTGCTAAAGCCCATGTGGCATTAGAAAACATTACCTTTGGCAGGCACTTCATTATTATTTTAGTCTTGAGAATGCATCAGTGAAAACTGGGGCTAAAAAAAGTAAAATTGAGCAAGCCACTGATAAAATGTTGAATCAAAATCTGCTAGCAGAGGCTTTTTAACACATAAAACCTGTAGGTGGTACAGAAGTGAGGGCAAAGTGGAGGATAGCAAGCAAAGCAAAGGGGTAGGGTCTGAGGATGAGAGCAGCCCTGCCACTTCAGATATGAGGGGCCTTAGTAAACATAGTGTGAGAAGACTTCTGACCCGGAAGTGAGTCAAGGTCCGTCTGTAAGATCAGAGTCAGTTAAGCAGTAATGAAATCCTGTTTCATTTAATTAGGAAGGTACGTGATTTAGGCATAGGTCATTCTATTTCTTTTCAAACTTGCCTCAGTCTTTCTTTTTTTTAATTTATTTTTATTCTTTTTATCATTGCTAATATGCATGTCTAACTAACTAGTGTTTAGACAGTAGTGACACTGTTTGAAAATGATTCCTTTTAATATCAAAAACTTGTTGAAAAGTAAATGATAATATTATCTCTGAGACTCATAAGGCTAAGTTTGGAGAATCTATATGATCTGCCTTTTAAGCCACTTGGTTCACCAATACTACCCTAGTGCAGGTCGCTGAATGGCAGGTATAAAATCACTAGGTAGAAACAGCCAATCTCTAAGTGAGATTTAGTCAGGCCAATCTAGTCTTTGGTAATACTTTCTTACAGCTAATAGCCCTATGTGCGAATAAAATGTATACAGCTAATGCTTTTTCTATTCTCTGTTCAGACTGAATCTTAAATCTATAAAAGCTTAGTAAATATTAAGAAAAAATAAAAAGAAAACCTTTACATGGCTTCATAATCTTTTCAGGCAAAATCGACTGCTTATAAATCACATTTAATTATAGTCTTCTTCCAATCAACTGATCATTCAATTCTCATAAAATATTACTATCATTCTTTCACCAAAAGGATTTCCTTCCTGACAAAGGGCAAGGCTGTTCCTGACTAGGGCCAAAGATGGTTTGCCAAATAAGACAGAAGGATTAAACCTGAAAGGCAGGCAAATACTACTAGCTTTTGCACAAATGTTCTTTTCACTTTTTTTCTCTCTATAGTCAGCTATGACTATTTCTTTTTTTTTTTAATTGAAGTATAGTTGATTAACAATGTTGTGCTAGTTTCAGGTGTACAGCAAAGTGATTCAGTTATACATATGTATATACATATTTTTTTTCAGATTCTTTCCCATTATAGGCTATTACAAAATATTGTATATAGTTCTCTGTGCTATACAGTAGGTCCTTGCTGGTTATCTATTTTATATATAGTAGTTTGTATCTGTTAATCTCAAACTGCTAGTTTATCCCTTGCCCCTTTCCCCTTTGGTAACCATGAGTTTGTTTTCTATGTCTGTGGGTCTATTTCTGTTTTGTATATAAGTTCCTTTGAATCATTTATTTTTTAGATTCCACATATAAGTGATAGCATATGATATTTGCCTTTCTCTGTCTGGCTTACTTCACTTAGATTTCTATCTTATAGGAATAAACTTCTAGCTTCCCAATGCAAGGAGTCTGTAACTGGCAAGATCATTTTGATGATTCAGTACTGGCCTTTTCTTCATGTCTGCCTCCTCACAGTAGACTCTACTCAAAAATCTGACTTACACATTTAATAAAAGCTTCTTCCTTAGGCACTCAAAACTCTGAGGGGGCCAGCCTTAATTGACATTTCCAACCTTATTTCGTACTACATCTCATGCACAATTCATTATCTATCCAATCGTCCAATTAAATATAACAGTCCACTGTTACTTAACTGTTAGATTTTCCCACTTCTCAGCCTTTGTTAACTGTGCCTTTGGTAGGGAAAGTCTTTCTTATCCTCATTCCTACTTGAGATACATAGCTGAAAGTCAATCTCATTGTGGTAGAGGATAAAGTTCCAAAGCAAGTGTTGATGTATCAGAAGTGCTTCCAGGAAGCTATGTTGATAAACACAAAAGTACCATTGGGGAAACAGATTTTTGACTAAGGTTCTCCAAAAAATGAGGCAGTATCCTAACCCTTCAGATGAAAGGATGTTAGAGAGTGTATGCACATGTGGAGTGGGGGCGGGAGTGGTAAACTGATGGCAGGAAGTGGAGAAAGATACTGTTCCACAATACCTGGCCTTGACTCTTTTTTTCCTCCCTTCAGATGGAGCCCACAGCCTTGGTAATTCTGAATTTGGTTCAGGGATGAGGAAAGCCCAGTGTTCGTATACATTCCTTTAAATTAGAATGTAGACATTCTAGAAATACTATACGAATGGTGATGATAAGTGTGTATGAAAAAGAGCAGTGGTACAGCATAAGTTGAACTTTCCCGATCTGGTGACAGCCGACAGTAAGGGGACAAGTAAGCCTATCATTCCCGACCACTACCTCCCCCCACCGCCAATGGTGCCATCCCCTCATGCAACTTGGAACCAAAAGAGCTATGCTGAATTTTGCTGTCTGTACTTCTGCCCTCACTTCCTATAGCGTGGTGCATCCTTGGCTAACTAAGTCGAGAATTTTTTCTAACCTGAGAAAGAAAGAGAGAGGGAAAGAGAGAGAAGGAGATGGAAGCACAGGAGGAGCCAGTCTGTACCTGATTAGAGACGCTTTCAATGGACTAGCACACTGTAAATTAATTACACCAGGTTTCTTGAAACTTCTTTTCTGTATACGTTCTATTCGACCTTGTTCAATTTATTTTACAGACAGACCTTTCTGGGGCCAGACATCAATTTAAAAATGCCACTGGGCATGAGGTTGTTAAAAGCATCTCCAGGTGAAAAAAACACTACCCAGCACAACTGGCTGACCTGCCCTAATGACAGCTCCCTGCCTCCTTGCCTCCCATTCTTTGACTATTTTCTCAGCCTGGGATCTCTCAGCTCCGAGCCTTGACTATGGCATTACATACTGTCTCAGTTCAGCTTAGGAGAAATGATGCTTATTGACTTTGGATGTTCTCCTCCTGGAACTCCTGCATTGTGGTCAATCTGATGTGCTCTCCCTTACTGCATGCTCATTTTCCCTGGTCTTTGAGTTGTTCTTCTATCAAAGTATGTTCAGCCACACAGTATTGCCTACTTTGTTATTTCTCCTTAAAAGTGGACACTATTTAAAAACAAATACAAAATAAAAATAACACTAGGCCCTTTCTTATAACGTAACAACAAAACGATCAAAACTAATCGATCCATTAAAAAAATATAATCCTGCTCCGTTGGTAGCAAAATACTCACTTTACAACGTTGCAATGACTAGTGCAGCACACAGAATGTAATTTCTGAAAAGACAGCTTCCTGTCAGTGTTTATATGCAACAGCATCCTTTATTAAAAAGGAAACAGCTATAATAAACACAAATCATAGTGACAGCAGGAATCATGCTAGCAACAAACCCATCAAAATGGAATCAAACATCATGAGACGAATGCCATCAGAGAGATATGTACAAGTGCTTTTCCCATATGGGAGTCTCTGCAACTTCAATTTGAAACTACAGAACTAGGGCAACTGTTTCTGGCAATATATCTATGTGGGTTTTTCTCAGTGTTACTCTGTTCTCAGTAATGGTTCACAGAGGGTTTTATGCTGTAACAGGAGAGTTTTTCATGATAACAGCTTCACTGCAGTCCCATGTTTTTCATATTGCTGTTATAAGTATTCAAGTTCAGCCACTGTGACTTATTTTCAGATCAACTAAAGGTATTGTTAAACACCTGGAGAATGTTTTAAGTAACTCACACAGGAAATATGTTTACAAACTGATAATCCTTGGACGGGGTTATGGCATGTTGGTGTAAATGGATCACATGTTCTGAAAGCAACATCTTTCTAATTACTGATAATCGGGCTTGCATTCATGTGTAGCTTTATAATGTTCTAAAGTCCTGGATATAATATAATCCATATTGTTTAGATAGTAGCTAAAAGTATTCTATTCTTTCTTATATCCAACAACAGGGGTATTGCCAATGCATTTTTAAAAGTAATCCTATTTGATTTTTTTCTCCCTCCTCCTGAACATTTCAATGGGAATTTCCTATAATCAGGAAGCTTTGCCAGTAAGGTTTGCAGCCATTTAAGGTATGGTGTATAATGAAATTTTAACCATTTTCTCTAGGTCCATTTCACTTACATTTTAGGCATACAAGAATAAATAGCTAGACCACCTTTTCCCAAACCGTGCACCATGCTTGAGATGTTAAAAGGTATTACACACACACACACACACACACACACACACACACACACACGCACACATGGCTAAATAAGTTGGGAAACATTTCATATCATAGCTCCTCTTAGAAATTTACAACAAAAGTAGCATATTAAGTCAGGAGCAATTCTGCAGTAAATAGACTTGTTGATCTTTGTTTAACCCAGCATATCCACAACTTATTGGCCACAGACAATTTCCCTGACTACCCTCAACCAACCCTTTTCTTTTTTTAAAAAAATTTTATTTTCACATCCTATGGAACAATATTCTGTAGAACAGTTTGGGAACACTAAATTCAATAAAAAAATAATATCCCCCATGTATAATTTAACATAATTTCAATATCTCAAAATAACAACATATCACAACCTTCTTTCTTGAGAACGCTAGTTTATCAAGACTGGTATGTACCATTTTCTGAATGGTATGGGACTACGAAACAGAGGACAACATGGGGAATTTGCAACGTTCTCTGTATATCTTACAATATATGTAAGCTACAGTTGGGTGTCTCCTGTTGGTAACAGAAACAAGATCTAGCCTTCCGGTGTCCATGTGGATTTGAAAAGCAAAAGCAATGGCAAAACAGACTATAATCCATTAGAGGCTAAAGCAAATTACTTCTCGTTGCTGATCAAAGACACTAAGTAACAAAAATTCAAACGAATAAGGGGATAAACCTTTTATCTATACCAAAGTTAAAAATAAAAAGGGACATGCAAATCTGAAAAGCAAAAAGTTAGGTCAAGTACTAAAAGTGTCAAGAGCAACAAAACAAAATGGAACCGAGATCTTAATCAAGCAAGTCTTCCTCGCATCATTGGGATAGGCAAGGTATAGGGGACAGCTAGTTGTACGAGCCAACGTGCAACTCCCCAGGATCATGTTCATTGCAGCTCTATTTACAATAGCCAGGACATGGAAGCAACCTAAGTGTCCATCATGGACTTATATATACTACCAAATGTAAAATAGATAGCTAGTGGGAAGCAGCCGCATAACACAGGGAGGTCAGCTCAGTGCTTTGTGACCACCTAGAGGGGAGGGATAGGGAGGGTGGGAGGAAGGGAGACTCAAGAGGGAAGAGATATGGGGATATATGTATATGTATAGCCGATTCACTTTGTTATACAGCAGAAACTAACACACCATTGTAAAGCAATTACACTCCAATAAAGATGTTAAAAAGAAAAAATAGGGGGTTTCAAGGTGAGCGCATGCCTTAGAAATCAGAGCTGCACGTAACGGAAATTCTGCCATTTTTAAAAGTCTTTTGGGTATCAGAAAACCTCCAAAACCAACTCATCTGCAAGTTCCTAAGAATAGCAAAATATGATATCTCTGCAAACGGCACAGAATTGTAAATTACCTATTCAATATTAATCCAATGTGTCAGTCTTACAACACACAATTGGGAAAAGAATTCTTGTTAATCACTTATATCTATAGTTATGCTTTCCTCTTCTATTACCAAGCATAGTTCTCAAGCTTCTATTGTTCTAAAAGAGGTGCAATAAGCAAATCTCAACTAGTATTTGAACATAAAGGAAACTGACATGGCTTTTTCAGTTGGAGCATAATTTAGTCTTGATATTTGATTTTGAATGTATTATAAATGTATGACGTAAAGAATAAAGTAACTATAAATGGCATTTATTATGCAGCTTTGATGAAAGTGCCTTAATTTAAATTTTAAAAGTCTGTTTACTTTGGTCACTATGGTTACATCATCTCCAATGTATATGCATAATTCTTGATTCTCTAACTGAAATTAAAAATATAAAAATATTTTGCTTTAGAGTGACATTTGGCAATCCCTTTATAATATCCATTCTGGACATTGTAAATGAAAAGAGTACTAGGCTATCTTCATGTCAGGTGTCTGAGGTGCAATAGCTTGTTTTGCCACCAACAAATGGTGTGACCTTGAGCAAATCACCCAAACCTTGCAACATTTCAAAAATGGTAGGGGTTGCACTCAGCGATGTTTAAAGCTCCTGAAATTCAATTCTATGATAGATCTTCCTAAAGTATTTTTCCATCAGTGCATTTTTATAAGGTAAAGTTCAAGCTATATAGTCTGTAACTCAGGATCCTCTGACTTTTCCTTCTAGCCTTTTCTACCAGCACTCTCCAAAATGTAACACTTTATCCAGATGGGTTGATGGTAGTCCTTACTGGGAACGTCATCATATTTAAGCCTTAATTGTTATGTTTTCATGTGTATCCCTTGTCACCTCAAGATATAATAGTATTAATAATACTAATATCAACGTTACTATTATTAATGCTAATGATAATTTAAGGCCCCCAGCGTTATTTAGGTCAAGGCCTTATCAATAATAATAACAACTATTATTACTATTAATTATAGGACACTATATGCCACATCTATGCTAGGCCCTTTTTATCTGTCTCATTTAGTCTTCACAGCTAGCTCTGGTTACTTTCCCTTTTTATAGCTCCTTTTCTACTCTACCTCAAAAATGTGGCAAACCTCTCAAGAGAGGCAGGCCAACAAATTAACATTCTTTGTAGTCTGTGTGATAGGTACGAACCCAGAAAGGGGGAAGAAAAGAACTGAGAGTTCCTTAACAGTAAATGTGAAAATAACATACATCAGACCTATAATTTCATAGATTGTTTAATAACAAATTCTACATCCTGGGCTGTCTAATGATGAATTTCTACATTTCTGATTTATTCAAATGAGTTTTGCAAACATGATTTCTTAAATCTTATCATTTCATTTTCATTTTCTTTTAAATGTAACTAAAGTTAAACTATGTTGTATTTATCATATAATAGATTTATTTCCATATTGAAAAAAATAAGGAAACCATAATAAAACTCTGCTGACTCTTCCTTGTTATCAACAACGTCAGGTATCACGTTCAATCCATGTGTCTATTTTATCAGTTAAATAAAATTAATTTATATCATCTTCATTATTTATTCAAATTTCAACTACCTACTAAGTTCTAAATGCCTAGCATCAGGGTATGAGGATAAAATTAATTCAGTTATGATAACAACCAGAAAGAGTCAAGAAATACAGCGTTAGTTATTATTTTTTTTAGTTTATAATATATAGCATAAAGTCAAATATTACATTATTGTGTTAATATTTAATACAAATCATACTAGGAAATATACCATATTGAAATTGGAAGCATCTTGATGCAAACATTACAATAATATATGTAGTTATCATGATGGGATGGTATTGTAAACCATGGGGCAGTTGTTAAGAAAGCTCTCCAATGAAATTCTGACTTTATGTAAATGCATGCTTATTTAAAGGTCTCCCCTTTTTCTATAAGCAATGTGAGAAATTAACTTTTAAATTTGTTAGAGGTACATAAAATTTTATCAAGTCATAGGAATATACTTTCTGATATAGCAAATAAACCAAAAAGAAAAGTAATGAAATGGGTAATTTAGAATCTACAGCTAAAAATATCATTTCTTTTTTTTTAAACATCTTTATTGGAGTATAATTGCTTTACAATGGTGTGTTAGTTTTACAGCATTAGTTATAATAAGAAACATGTCTTATGTGCTCAAAACCATAAACAGAATTATATACTGCTTATGATTTTGGATTTAACACTTGCTCTTGACCCCTGAGACAACTATGGCTGTGCAGATGTGTTCTATTTTTGTTTGCCCAGAAGATTCACTGATAAACGTGCTAATTCTCACATCAAACTCAATACCTTGGTGTCCCTATATTAAGGGGCAGAGGGGAACTGTGGTGTACAAATAAAGAATTTTCCCAAAGTCATGAAATTCACAAGAGAATCAGAAACAGTCCTCAGCTTTCACAATAAAAACTTGATCAAATTCCATCCCATATTTTGTAAGGTGGAAACAAAATAGTAGTAACAGTAATAGCAATGATTATCTTTAGGGAAAAAAGTCACTCCAATGGTAATACTTGGTACCTGTCCATTTATCAAAACAACCCATAGCTATTTTCACTCATACTCTGCTTTGGTCCAACACCACCAAAAAAACCCCCAAAAAAACCCCCCAAAAACGGGGCACTATAAATCACTGAAATAAACTGGCAGAGTAGTTTAGGGAATTGTGCAGGATACTTTGACTCACTAGCTCATGTTTGCCACTAGTGCTATTTTCATGAATAAAAATCTACAGGAAAATTGACAAAAACATATTACTGACAGGTGGTTAGAGCCCCTGTTTCTATATAAATCTATATTACACAGGAAAGAAAATAGTGAGTCAGGACAACTTGATTGCTTTCAATCTCTACTGCTATTTTTATATTGTTTTTCACTCTTAAAACAAGCAACTCTGTAGGATCAAGAATTTCCTATAAGCTGCTAAATGCAGGTCTCAATTTGGATATGCTCTTTAAGAAAATTATTTCCCCAAAGGCCATCTTTTAGTTCTGTTTTCTCTTATGATTTGTCGCTTGTGTAATTTCTACATGTCAGAGTTGGTTAGCTCATGGTGCTAATGAGGCCAAGGTCATGAGTCTGATTCCTATAGGAGCCAGTTAGCTTTCTAAAAAAAAAAAAAAAAAAAAAGGCTCTGTAGCCAGTACCTATAACTGCAGCCAGCCAGGATGCAAATTAACATCTTTGGTAAAAACAAGAACCAGAGAAGGTATAGATGAGCACATGTCCTAATGGCAGTGAGTCAAGGGTTTCTTCTTCATATTCAGATCCTGTAAGGTTCACATAAACATTAGGGAATTAATGCTGTAAAACCACCATCATGCCAATTACACATTGGAAATATTTTCAAAAGAAATCAACACCACGTGTTTACATGTGAGAGCATTTTAAAGGTCTCAGAGGGAAAATAAGTAATATAGATGATGGCTATTACATGATCTAGAGGTATACATACATAGGATGATGTATAATATGGATAATTACAAAATCCCATATATAACAAAAGAAATTACATTTGAGAACATTTTAAAGGGAAAGGAAATTATAAAGATGAAGTTTCTCATATCCAAAGGCAAGATTCACTATGTTAATGGCATAAAATAAAATATAAATGTAATGTCATATACTTAGAACTCCATAAACATTAGCTGAAATTTTCTTAACTTATAAATATCTACTCTCAATTTTATAATCGAGTGCTATGACCTACACATTTTCTAGAGAAAATAATATAATGATGATAGTGTATAACAGATCATTTCAAGGTTCAATAGAGTATGATATATCTAAATTGTTATGTTAATTACTATTAATTTTTTTCTTGTGGTTGTTCTACATTACTATAATTATCTACACAAAATAAGAAAAACTAGTGTCCCTCCTGTAACTATTATACACATACACAACTCAAATAACTCAAAGGAAAATATAATTTCTTTAAAAACTCTACAAAACTCTATAGAAATCGTCTCTATCTTCAGATTTCAATAAAAAGGTTACAAAATGTTATTCAATGCAGACGTAAGTCACCTCTTCTAAGTCTCAGTTTACTCATCCATAAATTAAGACCAATAGGCTAGAATATTTCTAAATTACTTTCCATTCCTAATAAGTAAAGATATAATCTTTATAAAAACCTTGCTTGGATAGTCTGGCACTGGGTAGTGAAAGTAAACAAGAGGCTGGCCAGGTGACCATCAGATAATCTATGCGTGACAGTCAGGAACTGTCTGGGACTCGAGAGGTGAACTCCAGGGTAGACAGCAAGGGCTGGTTCGTGACTATGAGTCTACCCAGGATAAGAAGGCAAAGAATCCATTTAGGTATAGTGATGACTAGTGGACTACAGATCGTATCCAGCCAATAAATTCTTCTAAATAGCTTCTTTCAAGCTATTTTTATGGAATCTCTTTTGTACACAGAAGCTTGCTTTCCATTTGGTCTCAGATGCTAAAATTTGACCTTAGATACTTTTAACATACTATTATCATAAAAGGAATAAGGTAGTTTTTGAAATTCAAGTATTATCTCTTGCAGTAGCCACTCTGAACTGGAATCATTATTTGTGTACAAATTAGGAACAAACTAAAAAAGACAAGAGAATCAAGAAAATATGAAACCAAAGCTATTAAAAGAATGTTGTTTTTCCCTGGAATGTAATTAAATCTGACTGCTTAAATTACAACAAAGAAACAAACACCTAAAACAATCCAAACATAGAGTCTATAAAAATAATCAAATATTTATAAAACGTACATTTCAAAAATTTAGTTGTTATATCTACTGTGAAAGACTAGACCTTCCAACATCTAAATCTCTAGCCATGATACACACAAAATAATTAACAATAAAAAATGTCAAAGAAAGAGAGAGCAAAAATAAAAATTATAGGGGCCTGAGCATGACAGACTATAAAAAATTGAGAGATGATGGGTAGGACACAAAAGTACTGGAATTTATAGTGATATTATACAATCTCTAGAGTAGAAGATTGGTCGGCCTAAGTCATTTGCAGGTTCACACAAGCTTTTTAACTTGCCTGTTATCACTCAATCTTATCTTTTATTTAATTAGCAGATGCTTATCTGACCTGTCAGCTACTTCCTGCTTTAACCAGCTTGAATGGGTAAGTCCCCCATACTATTGCTCAGCCACTTAAACATTCCTTTGTGCTTCTTCTTATTGTTTTGCACAAATCTCCAAATGGTTATTATTTCATTTCTAAGGTAAGGATTTATATCCTGAATGCTTCCAAATGTATTTGAAGTAACATAAAATGTAATATAAGAAAACTGAATATAATGTGAAAATAGCATTGTCAAGGATAGTAACAGTAGACACCGTCTAGAGCAAGTCAAGGGATTGGATGAGCTAATTTTGAAAATTGGGTGCTGAGTTTGAATATAAGTTCCCTGACAGCCAGGTTAAAGAGTGGTGCATGGAACATTTTTTAATGTCTGAGTAAAAGAAAACAGACATCTTGGTACAAAAAAATCTTGTTGGCATTCAACCAAAAAATCCATCATATGGATATTTGTATGTACAAGGAGCTTTGAAAACACTGTGGACAATGTCTTTAACTACAATTTAGTGCAATTCACCAAAAAGTGCAAACGGACAAAAAGATGCTTTAAAAATTGCTTTCATTAAATAGTTCTTAATAATAAAACTAGCAATACGAGTAGAGTAGAAATATCAGTAGTGCGTGCAATGTCAAAAGGACTGCTTCAAATCCCTTATACATCATCCACTAGTCACATAATTGTTGGCAAGTCACTTAGCTATTTCTTTATCTATAAACCAAGGATAACAATATATACCTTGCCTGACAATCAGATTGTTGAAGGATCAAATGACAATAGTGTATATGAAAGTGTTTAAGTGCTATACTAATGGAAGCTATTACTAGTACCATCACTACTATTACCATCATAAGGGTTAAAAATCACAGAAAAAATATGGAGATAGACACACCAGTTTTCATAAAAGCCACTGGTAGTACCTGGTGTCTCAGCTCAACAATCCATTTTTCTGCCTAGCGATCAGAGAAATCTTTATAATGAGCCTTAAGTCACTCCCTTGCCTAAACCTTTCCTGTCTCCCACTATCTTCAGAATTTAACTAAAGTCAGGGCCAGCTCTGAGGGAAGGGACCTGGGCAGTAACGCAGGGCCCCATGCTTAGAAGGGTTCTGTGCTTGGTTTAATGCTCTTCTGCCGCCATCTTAAAATTCTTAATGATTTATGAACAGGGGCTCCACATTGTCACTTTGCACTGACCCCACAAATTATGTATTTGGTCCTAATCAAACCCCTTGAAATAAGATACAAAGTCCTTCAGAATACAGCTCATACTTATCTCTTCAGCTATTCTGAGGCTCCTTCACACTAAACAACCATTAGCTCCCCCAGTGTCTCATCCTCTTTCAAACTCCTTTGTCTCTGCTCAGAGTCTCCTGGCCCTCCTCCCTTTGTATCACAATAACTTGAGTGTAGAGCAAATGGATCTCCTTTAAAATCTTCAAATGCAATCTTACTTCTGGAATCCCATTGCATTTTGCAATAGTAAATTTGAGGCAGGTGGAGAAATAATAGTAAGCTCTGATAACCCACGAATGTGATGGTTTTTAATCACATTTAAAAAAAAAAAAAACTACTGCCAAATGAAGAAAAATAAAAGTGGAAGGGAGGAGGTAAAGAACTGGACTTTTGCTGTTTTAACTGCCTCAACCTCACACCGAACAGAGTGTTCTGAGTGGCACTGGTCAAAGAATAGGAATTATCACCATGGTTCTTGGAGCTACAACTCCCAGAGATTCTGATTTAATTAGTCTGGGATGGTGCCCAGGCATCAGTATTGTTTAAGACTTCCCTAGATGATTCTAATGTGTATCCAGGGCTAAGAACCACTGAGTTACAAGAACTTTAAAGAGCAATAAGTTAAATGAGATGTAGCAGCTCAAGGTGTTGAGGTATAAATAAGCCAAATAATTATCAGAGCCGGACTGCTGGGGAAGCCTATTACATCGACAATGTAAATGAAGACATACCAGACCACTGTTTAAAGCAAATCAAATCGAAAAGATTAGAGACATTACCGCATATGTTGTACTTGTGATTTATCTTGAATATTTCTGAATTCCTGAACGAATTAACAACATCCATATATGGTGAAAGGCAAGCGGTGTGAAACTACCATTTCAACACCTGATAAGATTATAGACAAATATCACATAATTATGGACATATCACATTTTAGCATCAACTTAGAAATCAAGATTTTACATCGTGCTAAACGCTCATATTTTTCTGTCAACAATCCTGTATTTGGCTGACAGAGCCCACAATTCATTTGAGCGAAAAGTAATATGTTTACCTACAAAATAACCATGACAGCATTAGTACCCTGGACAAAAAAATTGGTATGCTCAGAAAATATCTGGGAAGAATTCTCCAATATAAAAACATTAGTTAACCAAAAAGATGAAATGATAAAGTTGTTACAAGAGAAGGAATACTGCTCCCAATTGACCTGGAACAAAGAAGAGGATATGATCCAGTTTAAACTGGTTGGCTTTCCAATGCTACAGAGAAGTGCTCCTAGAGTGAAAGATGTTTTTAAAAAGAGACAATAATGGTTTATACGGGAAGAGTATGGTGTAGTGGAAAGAACATAGGCTTTGAAGTCACACAGATCTGGGTTCAAGTTCTGGCTTAGTCACTTGTGAAATAGCCATGGAATCTTGGGCAAAGTGCTTATACTGTAGGAATTTCAGTTTTTTTCACCTGAAAAAGGGATTAATTGGTAAAATAGTAATAATCGTTGAAGCTGAATGACAGGTACACTGGGGTTCATCATGTCATTTTCTCTACTTTTGTATATACTTATTATTTTCCATAATAAACAAGATAAAAATAATATGTATCTTGATGAGTTAGGGTACAAATTAGTAATAAATGTGAAGAGCCCAATCCACTGTAGACCCAAAATACAGGAAGTGGTTTTCTTTTCCTAATACTGCTTTCATTTTCTTACCTTTCCACTCTAATCCTTGTTTCTTATAGGCATGCTGTTCAACTATATCACAACTCCACTACTGTTCCATTGATAAAATTTACAAAATATTCAACCATGCTTATGAGGTCTTTGGTGCCTGGCTCACAGACTCATCCTCTACAGTAAATCCTACCAAAAACATTGTGCATCACTTCACTAGCTCTCTTCTCTCTCACTGCCACATATTGGTACTTTGTCATCGCCTGGAGGACAAATGAATGCTTATTCCACCTCTGAAATCTTAAACTCAAAATCCCCCTCCATGACAGCAGTCTCAAGGTCTTCTACCCTCACATACTCTCACTCTCTACAGCATCCATTCTTTCACAGAGAAGTTTTCTTATTCACTTCATGTATGTGATGTGACTACCCAGAACTGCACTGCTCTTGAAATCTCCAAGTAAAACATCCCATTTGTGATCCATTGTGATCACAGCCTTTAAGTCCTCTCATTCCCTGCTCTTCACGTGCAGAAATCCTTTTATGTAAGCCATCTATTAGTTGACTCCTGGCCGCCTTCCTTCACCACCCAGTATGGCTCCATGGCTTATCACTTAAGCTATAATCCCTAGCCCTGTCAATTTCCTTCTACCATTTTGCTTCATCATCTGCCAAGGAAAGCTCCGACTCTGGACCAATACTACAAGTACTATCTCTACTCTTATACTGGAGTGACTGCGTGATACTGAAGAAAATCACGTAACTACGTAATAGCAACAATAAAAATCCACAAATCCAACCGCAGCCAAGCCCTCAGCATCATCTATGAGCTGTTTTTGTTTGAATGTGGTTAGTGTTTCCTGCTACTCTGCACAGCTAATATTCCAGATCTACCACGTTTCTAACGTCCCACAACTAGACTCTCTCAGTCACACAGAAAATTTAGATCTTTAAGTCTTCCTCTCCAAAGACAAGAAGATGTGCATCTTTCTGAAGGTATAATTGGCTTTCTTAAACTTCTTTTTACAGAAGTCATATATCAACTTCAAAACAGAGGAGAGCTTATTCTGCAGTCTAAGTATTGTGTCATCTACACCCTGATTGTAATCTGCATGTTTCTGGTGGCAAATAAAAGCACCAGACACCACAAAGTATAGAAATGCCTTTTACGGTCTCATAGAACCTACTGAAGCATCCCTGGTGTGAAAATAACAACAAAAACACACTTAATGTGTAACTAGATATTAAAATTGGACTCTTCTCATACTTGACTGACGTGCCAATGTCAGATAAACATTTGACAGAAAAATGTCTGTAGGCAGACTCCCATATGCAGAATTTTCCGAACTATAAAAGGTTAGCAGAGTGGAGGAGGGCAGGATTTATAAAGAGACTCTTTGGAGAAAGCTGTTGTCATGACGTGAGACATCTGCCAAGGGTGTGTATGTATATGGAGACACTACATCCTTCGATTCAAGCTTAGAGAAGGGGGCTTCCACCAGACTATTCAGAGCATGAATGTGTTCTATGACTTTGGGGGACACAGAAGAGGGGTACCTGACTTATTCCTGAAGAAGCTAAAGTGGCCTGGTCCAGGGGCATAGACACAGCTGGGCTTCGATCCCTACAGAGTTTTTCAGGACAAAGACCTGCATGAGTGTTTTCCATGGACTAGAAGTGAGCCTGGTGGGGAAGAGAGATGATCTGGAGCCTTAATTTAAGTCCTATACAAGAGGAACATCTGAGAGGGGGCGGGTACACTGACAGAGAATCTGTGTTATAACACGTGTGGCATGGAGCCCTGAGAAAAGTGGGACAAGGGGGAAGTGGCAAGCTGGAGGAAATGCCATCAGTTCACATCAAGGGAGTGGCAGGGGAGGCTCCCCAAGCAGGGGAAGCACCTTGCTCCCTGCACTATTACAATAGCCTAGCTTGGGAAGCAGAAACGATTTTACTTTCAACTTGAAATCTGTGAGTTTAGATTGCTAGTATTACTAGCACGCTAGAGGCCAGCACTCTGATTTCTGGATTGAGACTGTGTTTGCAATTTAAAGAGACTTCAGAGATCTGAAAGCCATGGGGGACTGCCTGTGTTTCCCTCTATGTGCAGGGAAAGTTAATCCCCATGGAATAAACATTAAATAGGTAGCAGAAGACACACAATTGCATTCTGACTATTTCTTATGGGATTTGCTTGCTCAACATATGGGTTACGAGTACAAGTTGGAAGATGATAACAAAAACCAAGTTTGTAGGATCTATCGCTGACATCTTGATGTAGTATTAAAAATGGTGCAACACAGCCTTTGAAGAGATCATATGGAATATCAGCCTGACCATAAGTGAATCTTACAAGACTTCAGGGAAGCATAATTTGAAAGGTTCATGTCATGATGCACAAAATACAAGAAAGGGGGAAGGGGGAATCATTAATTTAAATAACTGGGGCTGCTTTCAGTTTTTTTCACTGTCAATCTGACTGCTATAAACACTTGGCCAGTTGGCTTCACACTTGGTGCATTGAGGACATTGTACTTTTTTTTGTTTTATAGACGAAGAAGTAAACTTACAGCTAGGTTAATGACTCTGGCAAGATTAGGGAGCTTATTTCTTTCACTTATGCCTCTTGATTACCAATAGAGTGGTATTTTATTAGTGGGGTTCAATGCTTTTATTTGTTCAGTAACTCTTGAGCCCCTGCTCTGTGCCAAGTACTGTACTAGGCAGTAGAGACAGAGATGAGTAAGATACATCCCTTGCCCTCTCTGTAGCCATAGTCTGTGGGGACAAGAGAAAGATACACAAGTAAGATATGGCTCACTGGACAAACACTCTCTCTTTCCATTGCTGTAACTCCAAATAGTCAGTTTGAGGATTTCCTGGGGGCTGGTGAGAGGAAGAATGGGGCTGGTGCATGCAGTCGGCCTTACTACAAAGGGTCACAGCATGTTCATTCACCTGTCAGGAATCGTGTCACTCTTATGTGTTGAACACAGAAACACCAGTAAGAGATATCCTTATGAATGTGACAACCACCACTGTCAATTAGCTTGTCCTGTTGAACACCGTACTGGGCCGATATTCAGCCATTATACAACGGAATGGCCATGCTGGTTATTAAAACGTTTAAAATACTACCATGTGACCCAGCAATTCCATTCCTGGGTATACATCTGAAAAACAAACAAAACCACTAATTCAAAAAGATATATGCATCCCAATGTTCAAGGCAGCATTTTTTACAATAGCTAAGATATGGAAACAACCTAAGTGTCCCTCAACAGATGAATGGATAAAGAAGATGTGATACACGCACGTGCACGCACACACACACACGCGCGCGCGCGCGCGGGAATACTACTCAGCCATAGAAAAAGAACAAAATGTTGCCATTTCCAGCAACATGGATAGACATGAAGGGCATTATGCTAAGGGAAATAAGTCAGACAGAGAAAGACAAATACTGCATCATATCACTTATATGTGGAATCTAAAAATTACAACAAACTAGTGAATAAAACAGAAAAGAAGCAGACTCAGATATACAGAACAAACTAGTGGTTACCAGTGGGAGACGGAGGGACAATACAGGTGTGGGAGAGTGAGGGGTACAAACTGTTGGGTGTAAGATAGCCTCAAGGATATACAGGTGTGTATCATACAGCAGGGGCAATATGCTATACAAATCGTGACACAGGTCATGATTTTTTTGTTCTATAATACTGAAAAGCACATTTTCGGTAAGGCAGAAAAAAACAACAAGCATAAATTAATTCAGAGAGCCACTACTATCATGTTAGAACTGTTTCTAACCTCATTTTAGTTACACCATGCCTCTGGTTGAAATTGTTAAAAAGCAAAAATACAAAGTGTATCTATTGAGAGGACAATAAAAGGAAAGGATTAAGCATGAATTGAGTTAAAGAATGTGCTTTTCTTAATTCAATTGGTCTGTTATTTGGATACATTCTTTTAAAAATGCACTGAAAATGGCTACTGGGAATTGCAATTTAGCACTTCTGGGTGTGATTCAGTTGCAGCTGTGACGGCAAAGGCACATCAAGACAAAATACAGGTGCCTTTTTCTATATAAAAGCCCATGAGACTTCATCTAGTTTATTGTTGAACTCCAAGGGCCTAATTTTTTTTTTTTTTTTTTTTTGGCGGTACATGGGCCTCTCACTGTTGTGGCCTCTCCCATTGCAGAGCACAGGCTCCAGACACGCAGGCTCAGCGGCCATGGCTTACAGGCCCAGCCGCTCCGCGGCATGTGGCATCTTCCCAGTCCGGGGCACGAACTCGTGTCCCCTGCATCGGCAGGCGGACTCTCAACCACTGCGCCACCAGGGAAGCCCTCCAAGGGCCTAATTTGACAAATTAGTTTTCCCACTCCCCAAACTTCACAACCGACACAACTGAGTTCTTGATCAGTAAGTAAAAATTTCATTTTTTTTCCTTAAAAGCAACTGCTGATGTGGGTTTTCAATTAAAAAACTCCCCCTTTTCTCAGACTTAACATTAGAAAAGGCTAGTCTTTTCAATAAGTGTTTACTGGGTGTCAAAATTGCTTAGTATATTTAATATTAATGCAGTCTTTACATTTTGTGGTCTTCCATATCAAGCTAATGAGCCTTCCATTATACATTTTTTTCCAATGACTTCAACGAACTTTGTTGCAAATGTATATGCAATGAATTGCTTTACCTTAACCTTTTTCATAGGTCTTCTATGTAATATGTAAAAGGTATCAGGAGCTTTAAATGATCTCCCCATGAATTTTGGTAAGTTTCAAGAAATCGTTGCAAAGGGACCAGAGAGATCTGTTCAATCATACATAGCTACAAATATAGTAAATAGTAAGGATGTTAATCTATTAAAATCAAATTCTGAAGAAGAACTTGTTCCACATGGATTATGCTATTCCAGTGATGTGTTTATACATAAATATATATCACTTTTCTAAGAAATACTTTATCTGCATGTTTTGTCCCTTGTGAGACTCAACAGCACTATTAAATATAAAACAATCCTCAAGAAGCATAGAGTTTTACTCTTGTATTTGAGTTTAAAGAAAACGTATCATGATACAGAAAGTAGAAAATCTTTCAATGTAAGAGCAACTTAAACACATTTTTACATTTAATTTCCTTTACTTTGGAAACTACTGAAGGTATACCTGTAAAACAGTCATTTCTCGGTTGAAATTAGTGATAGCTGAAAGCTACACAAAAAGAACCGGTGGTTTTAAATTTATTCATCACATCTCTACCTCAGGGACCTGGGGAAATGCAGAGAAGTGTACTGCATATTTATAAGGCCTCTGGGACCCTAACAGGCTTCCAAATGCCTTGTTTGTTGCAATCTGCTTGTCAAACTATTAAAGAAGTAAAATCCACACTTTATCCCCTATTGTATATGCAGAACTTTCTCTGTTAATTAAATCAAGCTCTATGATTCCAAGAATGAGAACTGATGCAACATCCAGCTTATCAACACCTTTTCTAGGTAACCTGAAGATGTAACACTTCTAGTAACCAGACTTTCATTTAGAAAAAAATTTCATCAACTATCATGTTCAACAAATATTTTAACCCTGATTACTCAAAATGTTCACTGAAACTTCAGATTTCACAGATCTGTTATTAAAAAGGTCTCTATTCTAGCCCTTAATTATAGCTACTGTAATATAATTCTAATCTGGTATAGATCTATTTACCCCTCAGTTCAAAGAGGCTAAACAGGAAAAAGGACCGAGACTAAGAAAGCTTGTGATGATTAAGGAAAAAGAAAACTCCAGGATTTTAAAAGATTAGAAAAGGAGGGAGAAAAAAATCCATATCTGTCTACATCTACCTTTCTCTCAATGTATTTATGATGTAGAAAATGGGCAATTTTGGTACCCACTTGAACTGCAACCAAGTCAGTGGAAAGGCTAACTCATTCACCTATCCACTTGATAATGAACTTGGTCACAGGTGGTTACAGCGTTACAAGGTTATAAGTGTCGTGGCCTGACTGGAAACAGTGAAGAGACACCCCAGGAAGCATATTCTTTCACTTATTTTCACCCGTTACATTTTGCAATGCTATTATGGATATAAATAAATATTCACTATCCTTTTAAATCTGCTATGATTAGTGGGAACAACCCATCAGTGGTGAAAATGTTATAAAAAGCATTCACCTCTGGGACACTACAGAATTACATGTTTTAGAAATAGAAGTCTGGATGCACATTTTCAATGCAGTCAAAGCTCAGATAAAGAGAAAAGATTCTGTTCCTTTCAATCTCTATTTCTTATTTTTTCCCCCAATTTATGTAATCAGTGGCTGTTAAAAAAGCCACTGATTACATAAAAGATAGGTTCCTACATGAAAAATCAGGAAGCACAGGGTGAAATGAGAGGGAAAAAATGCTAGACCAACTGTAGAGACTAAATTTCTAGTCCAAGCAGTGCCAATAATTTGCTGTATTAGCTCATTGAGATTAGTTAGTTTCCTTGTGCTTTGTTTTCTCACCTTTAAAAAACTAGAGGATGAGACCAGATTATCACATTTCAGAATTTAAAGGACCCTTAGAGTTCATCCTTGCACCTACCTTATTTTCCACATCAGGAAACCAAAGTCCAGAGGGGAGAACTGCACCGTTTAAGGCATTCAATAAGCTAAGAACACAGCCGTGAGCTGCAGATACCTGAAAACCTGTCTTGCATCTTTCTCCTATACATGTTGTTATGTCCAGCAAACCAGTGCTGCAGGTCCCTTCCTTATCTCAGTGGCTGGGATTCTATGGTTGTGACAACAGAATATGCTGCACTGATAAACTGCAACTTGTGCCAGGGGCAAAGCTGAATACGGACATGCCTTGGAACTATTTTCAAAACCTGTGGCTATTTTTAAGCATCCAGATAATGGAATATTATTCAGCAATAAAAAGAAATGAGTCACCAAGCCTTGAAAAGCCATGGACAAACCTTAAATACATATTACTAAGTGTAAGAAGCCAGTGTGAAAAATCTACATATTGCATGATTCCAACTGTATGAGATTCTGGAAAAGGCAAAACTACGGAGATGGAGACAATAAAAAGATCAATGGTTGCTAGAGGTTCTGGGGGAGGGAGGGAAGCAAGGAGGGAGGGATGAATACGGGAAGCACAGGGAATGCTTAGGGCAGAGAAACCATTCTGTATGATAAGGTAATGGTGGATACAAGTCATTATACATTTTTCAGAAACCACAGATGTGCAACACAAAGAATGAGCCCTAATGTAAACTATGGACTTTAGTTAATAACAGTATGTCAATACTTGTTCATCAATTGCAACAAAAGTACAGCACTGATGCAAGATGTTAATTACAGAGGAAACTGTGAGGGGTGAAGAGGGTATATGAGAACTCTGTACTATCTGCTTAGTTTTTCTATAAACCTAAAACTGCTCTAAAACATATATTAATTTTTTTAAAAAAAGCAAGCTTAAAAAAGTTCTTTTCAAGGATTTAGAATGAGGGATGCTAACGACAGAGCAGCATGGCCCTAAATCCATATTTTTGGAGTGGAGTTGTTCAATGCACTATAGTCATTTCTACAAATTGTTCTCAATTGGGGTAATAGCACGGATTTGATCAAAGTCCTCTGACAAGGAACACTCAAACTGAGGAGTAGGGTTGGGAGTAGGGAAGGGAGTGGTAGAGGTAGCTCCAAAATCTAGTGGGAGGGGTGTTAGGAGAGGACACTGGTGGACTTATGCTTGTAACTCAGCTGGGGTCTTTGGGGCATACATATGGACGTTCCTTATCCTGGCTAAAGCTGCTCTATCCACTCAAACTTTTCCTGATACTCCCTTCCAAGGTGATCTTTCTCACCTCTGACAGATTCTTCCAGCATTTCACCTAATATTGGAAAGGCACCCATTTGGCCATGCAGTGTCATCCTTTTACATAAAGCACTTAGCTTCTCTTCTGTGCTATAGGCCACTTCGGGCTTGGATTTTATAGTATGTGATATATATAGCAGGTGCTCAATGGGTATTTCTCGGCTGAACGGATTTTCTTTACTATGTTGAACATGCTAAAGGTTTTTGGTTGGATGACAAACAAGTATCTCAATGAAGACACTACCCCTATGTTTAACTGCATCATTTATTCATTTCTGTGAATGGCTTTCTTTTACTTTACAAGTTTTCTTTAATGGCCTTTAATTCATGCAAGATTCATGGGAATTTCCAAACTGAAAGAGGAAACAATGTTTAGATTCCCTGTGCAACAGTGGGAGCAGACTCAACCTTCAGAGCTAGAAAGAACTATAAAAACCATTTAGTTCAACTTCTTCACTTGCACAGATGAGGAAACTGATAACCAGAGGGATGAACTGATTTTCAAACAAATTCACAGCTGTTTTGTTTCGTTTCTTTTTTTTTCAGGATCAGGATTTGAATCCATATCTGCTAATTCAGTACTCTAATATCCCACGTGCCTTTTTAGTTGTAGCATTCTTCCCTAGAATATTTTTAATGAATCACATAAGACATCTAACATTGACCAGCAGAAACAGTCAATGGTCAATCATAGATTATGTCATTTAGACATTACAGTTTTACTTCAATTGTTTTTGTTTTTTTAACTTCAACACCTTAAACATCTAGCCACCTAAATTGCTCTTCTTCTAAGGAGTGAACAGAGTACAACTGTATATATTTCAGGCACAATTCTCATATAAATGCTATTTACTATATCTCAATTAATGTATTTATGTCCAAACTACTTAATGTCACACTGAGTCATGACTATAGACGTTCCGCATTCATGAGAAGACATTAAATGGTAAACTCTAGAGGTGATAACAGTGTATATTTCAGCTTACCTGACAACTCAAAGCAACTGGTAAAGACTGCCTAGGATGCTGCACTTGGGAAGGATTCTGAGGTCATTTCTGATAGTGGAAAGAATGCTGATCTAGAAAGGCTAGAAATCTGGATTGTTTTGCTGGCTCTGCCTGGGGAAGGAAGCTCATTTGAAGTACTCCATCTCTCAGAAGTAAAAAAATGAGATGAGGCTGGAATTTTGTAGCTAATGAACAGGTGCCTGGCTTAGTTATCGTAGGAACTCACTGTAGTGGATTAGCAAGGGAAGGCCTGACTTTGTCTCCAACTTTCCCACCACATATAGTCTTAGGATTAAAGACCAAGAAAAGATAACCCTTTGCAAAATGATAAAATCTTTAAAAAACTTGGGCTGAAAAGATGACAGGAGAAAAATACTGCCTTTTATATACTGACATGATTCTACTTATCTTTACCAGCAAGATACATGACTTTGTTATATTTCTTGTAGCCAAAATGGGTTCTAATTATCCAGTCATCTTGGTTCTTAGAAATGTGTTCCTGATGAGCTAATGAACTCAAAGATGTGTGTTCAGTACCTGTTTAGTTCATGTAGTTTAGATACAGAGAAAATCAAAATTGTTTCCAGGTTCTCTCTCTAAACACACACACATACACACTGATCACTAGTTTTATTTGCTGCGAAAGTTTCAAGTCATTAATTAGAAGGAGGCTGATGATGGCCACTTCTACTTCTTGCTGGTAATGATGTCAAGGCTAAGAGTAAATATGTGGAATTATTGGCATAGTGGAAAAGTTTCCTAAGGCCCAAGTATTCATTAAAATGACCAATGTCAAATTACATGTGAAACACGGTATTGACTCAGTGAAAACCTAAAATAACTATTATCCTGGTCCCCAGGTGGCCTAATTAGTCAAACAGACTTCTGGGGTCATTTTAAATGTAATAATTCCCCCTTGAACATAAGCTTAATGGAAAATACCTGAGCATCACTAAATAGTATGTCATTTAGCTGATGGTAAATGTTTCCAAACCTGTTTTACACACACACACACACACACACACACACACACACACACACACACACATTTATGCAATCTTTCAAATTATTATAGGAAGCAGCATAGAAAGATCTGAGTTCAAACTCAGCTCTACCATTAAATGGGTATGAGATCTTGGGAATTTTCATAATGTCTCTAAGCCTATAAAGTGTGATAAGCTGATGAAAACTAATAATGTATTTAAAGTGCCTAAATACAGTGATTGGCTAATAGTTTACATTCAATAAATGTTAGCTTCTTTACAAGTACTGCCATTCAGATGATATAATTATTATTATTATTATTTTTTGCGGTACGCGGGCCTCTCATTGTTGTGGTCTCTCCCGTTGCGGAGCACAGGCTCCGGATGCACAGGCTCAGCGGCCTTGGCTCATGGGCCCAGCCGCTCTGCGGCATATGGGATCTTCCCGGACCGGGGCATGAACCCATGTCCCCTGCATCGGCAGGCGGACTCTCAACCACTGTGCCAACAGGGAAGCCCGATATAATTATTTTGATCGTTTCTAAAATGCACAAAGTTAAATTACTTATATGTAGAAATATATTCAGAGCCCCAATCACAAACAATAGCTATTGCTTCCTTGTTGACAATGATATTTATTTATTTTGTTCGCTTATCTGTTTTGTATACCCCTTGAATGCAGTGAATATTGCCTTTTATTTGCTGGCGTAGGGGATGACATGTGGCCAATGGAATTCCTGTTACATTTCTCTATCTTATAAATTCTCTGGTCTATTTGAATTATTTCCCTGTCTTCATTGGTATTTTCTGCATCTATTAATTTATTACCCATGAATTTAAAGTGTTGTTTACTCGTACTCCTTACAGATCATTAATGAAAATGTTAATTAATTACAGGCCTAGCACTATCAGAATCTTTAACAATAATAAAAGAACCTCTCCCATTCTATTATATCTTGGGTCTTATCCGAGAGTTATTCCACAGAGGTCCTGTACAATAAATGTTGACATATTCTTAAAACGATTTTTAAAAATTATGCTACATTAAATTTCTCGATCAGTTAATTATCAGTACGGTAACACTAATAAAGGCGTGATATCAAGGTTATGCCAAGTGAGACAGCAGAAAGGATAATAATTTGTTCACAAATAGGTGCCTGAAGTTTTTTAACATGGGCATGCATCATTGTATTATTTACAGTACCCTGCCACTCATACAACTTTTCACAGACTGCAGAACGGAAAAAAAAAAAAAGAAAAAAGAAGTCTTCCCAGGTGGCGCAGTGGTTGAGAGTCCGCCTGCCGATGCAGGGGACACGGGTTCGTGTCCCGGTCCGGGAGGATCCCACGTGCCACGGAGCGGCTGGGCCCGTGAGCCATGGCCGCTGAGCCTGCACGTCTGGAGCCTGTGCTCCGCAACAGGAGAGGCCACAACAGTGAGAGGCCCGCGTACCGCAAAAAAAAATAAATAAATAAAATATATATATATATATATATATATATATATATATATATCCATAGACAGCCCATCCTCCTTAAAAAGCAGAGCAAACAATAATGTACTTGGATTAAAATCTCATCTGAACTTGACTGCTTGACTGTGTGACGCACTATACAAATGCCAATTGAATGGTCAGAGTACAGATTCCATGTTTTTGCTGCATTTTCCACTATGATAACAATATTAGCCAGGAAAATAGGCTCCAAAGGAACACCCCACGGTGGTAACCTAGAAAATGACTCTACTGGACTTACATGGTGGCAGAGAACTTCTCAGATGGTAACAGTGAATCTTTTTAAAGAGAGTTGAGCACTAATCAATACTATTAAAGTCCTATACTTTTGGCTGCTGAATCACCTTGCTGTCTTTCAAACATTTTACTCAGACATTTCTCCTGGGGAAATTTGTTTCTTTAGTGCTATTATTTAACTTGGCAAAATAACAATTTTAAAGAAATCCAAATGGCAAAGTAAAACTGGCTTCCTTATTGTTATTACCACATGTGAATTTCATAAGAATAATTATCTGAAGCACAGCATTAATAAATACTGTATTTCTCTCACTCATTCACTCATTCATTCATTCAAAAACATTTATTGTTCGTTTGCTTCACACAAGGCTTGGTGCTAGGAGCTGTGGGGAATACAAGGCTGGATTAGCGGTCTCTGCCCACAGGTTTGTAATCCGGTGGGGTAATTAAGGCATGCATACAAGTGTACCTAGGAAGCCACCGCTTATTTCAAACCTTACTTCAATTAGTGCAGACAACAGGTCTATTCCTCAGTTTGTATCTTATATGATAATTACAACATCTTGGGTAGGAACTGAATAGCTCAGTGCAGAGAACTTACTTTGCTATTCAGTCTCTCTCCAGTTGGTAGCACCTGGTACAACATTTTGCACATAGTAAAAACTCTATAAATAAGTGCTCAGTTAAATAATGGAACCTGCGAATTATTCCCAAATACCATTTTCTTTTTAGATCCTGTTGCCCCGCAAATGGAAAAGACAGTGCAGAATTCAAGCAGGAGGCATGGGACATGTTTTCTGATACTTCAACAGTCATCATGTGGAAAGAGGTGTAGAATTAATCTGTGGCATGTCAGAATGCAGACACAGAATCAGTGACTGGAGGTTACAGGAATAGCAGAGTCTGGCTCAAATTCAGAACTCTTTAGTAATAACAGCTGTCCGGAAATGTAGCTAGCTATTTCAACAGGTAGTTATTAGCACCTTGTCATTTCTCTAGGTCCTCAAATAGAGATCAAAATGGCCACGTCAGGATGCCATAGAAGGGATTCTAGCACTGGATTCAAGCATAGATGTCAACTTCTGTGTTAGTGGGTGATGGGGAAGCACTATAGCAAACCTAGTTAAGAGTGCCACCTCTAGAGCCTGACTCTCAGGTTCAAAATCAGCTCCGCCAGTTAGTAGCTCTGTAACCTGGGGCAACTTAGCCCCTCTGTACCAATTTTCTCATAATGTAAAATGAAGTTAATAGCATCTACCTCACTGTGGTTATCAATAGGATCAAACGAGTTACCACTGTAAAACATTTAGAACGGTGTCTTGCATATAGCAAATACTGCACAAATGTCTGTTAAAACAAATCAATGACACTGACGGTAAGTTTGTGTCTTAGTATCTACAAAGAGTTTTTGAAGGAATTTTCCACACCTATCTTGCTTTATCCTCATTTTTCACCTATTCCCCAGTCCCCTGGTCAGAGGTCACTGCTTCCACTTCCTGCCAGCTATGACACTTTTGTATATATCACTTGTGCCACCGATTCCATCAGGAATTTATCACACTTGCTGTGTGCTTGGCTTTTCCCCCACCATACTGTGGACTCTTTAATATAGGGACCCTGCCTTGCCATCTCTCTCCCCTGTTTGTCTGAACAATGCCTGAGTACACGGGAGGAGGTGCTTGATCATTTCAATTCAATTGACAGTTACTCTACCTGGTGTTAACAATGGGAGAAACATAGGACTTAAACACTTTATCTGCAACTGATATTTACTGCATTGATTGTTCTAACCTTGTAAGGTTTGGAGAGAGATGCAAAAAACACTACTTTTAAAACTGAGTAGGGACTTCCCTGGTGGTCCAGTGGTAAAGAATCTGCCTTCCAATGCAGGGGACACGGGCTCGATCCCTGGTCAGGGGACTAAGATCCCACATGCCACGGGGCAACTAAGCCTGTGCGCCACAACTACTGGGCTCATGCGCCTCAACAAGAGAGCCTGTGTGCTGCAAATTACAGAGCCCATGCGCCCTGGAGCCCATGCGCCACAACTAGAGAGAAGTCCATGTACCACAACTGGAGAGAAGTCCATGAGCCACAACTAGAGAGAAGCCTGCACACCACAACAAAAGATCCCGCATGCCGCAACTAAGACCCGACGCAGCCAAAAAATATAAAGAAAATTAATAAATTAAACAAAAATTGAGTAAATTCGAGCAAGAATTGGCAAGTGACTTTCCCAAGGTCACATATTTGGAAGAACTAGGCACATAACTCTAACCTAAGTTTTATATTCTTTCCCAATAGGCCATACCACCTCAAAATAAGTGATAGTAAACCCTAGGCAAGACATTTTGTTAATACAGTCACTTATAGGTGACCAGAGAAATGCTATAATAATCAACATATCACAGTAGCCCAGTAAATGTGAAATACCGTTGGATGACATATCTTCTTCAGAATAGGCCTTGGAAAAATACTCAGTTGATTGGAATTAGAAAGATTTAAAAATAAGCCAGTACACATTGCTCTGGAAGTAGGTAGAGTGTAAATAATAAATAAATAGAGTTCTTTGTAAATGAAATGAAATTACTCAAGCATGTATAATAGCACAATTCAAGGGTCAGTAATTTGTTTCATTTTACAAATTAAGAACAAGAGGAGGACTAGAAGAGTAGGCGACTCAAAATAACCCAGGGAGCTGCCAAGAGCAGCATTGCATAAACACAGATTGGCTAGAAATCAGAACCAGCATATTTTCTGCTGGAACTCTTTGATTATGGTAAATTGCCAGACTTAACAGTGTTTAACTTATTCAGGCCACGAGGTTCATCTGGTAAATGGCTCTAACTGACTTGGAAGTTCCTTTCATTTAGTGGCCTGAGAGCAGCAAGGCAAGGGGGTGCAAAGAGCTCCCTTTCTCATTAGAGGGAGGAGACCCCGTTGAACCAGACCCTCTCAGATGAGTGAACTATTTGGAGGGTCAAAGTTGGACAGTGTAGCTGTATGTTAAGTCTTTTAAGTCACATGGGTACTATTTCAAACACTGAAGTCACAAGGAAATCAATGGGGTCTAGGTGCCCTAAAAGAGTTATGTATGTAAACTGCCTAATTTATACCCCAGGGAGTATCTTATTCACTAAGCAGGAACTGACATGCTGTGACATGAGTTTTCCATTCCACTTAGTGAAAGCAAGTCTCTAAGTTCATTCAATCATGGCTCCTGAGAACAAGCAGTTTCAGAAGCAATATCTCACGGCCAAATGTAGTTCTTGTCTGAGGAGTTAAGAAGTTAATGTGACTTACTACTTGTTAGCAGTGCACCTGGGAGCTTGGCATGCTCTATTTCTAGGGATTGTCATTCTTCATCTTAATGAGGGAACCAAGACAAAAAAAAGTTAAAAAAAAAAAACAAAAAAAACACCTCAGGATACTGGAAAGGTCAGTGGTCAGAGACTACCTCAAAAGTTATTTTTTTTTTTTTTTTTTGCTATAACCGAAGTAGGTTAATGTTTTTTAAGAAAAAAAGATACATTTTAATGGATTAAAATATTATGCAAAAAGAATAGGTGACAGATGGTAATGCTGAGCAACATTTACTACAATATCTCACTCGGATCCAGCTGACACACCCCATTACATTTCATACACAGCATTCTTATTATTGATAACTCGGAACCTCTTTGCAGAGCTTTAATGTGTCCAAGTCAGATGGAACAATCGATAATTGGAGAGTTAATTTATATTACAAATCAACTTTATGCACAGTCCAAGTGGCAGCATCCTGTGTAAGAAAATCATTTCTTTTATACATGCATGTTTCTGGCACAACACATCATTTCTTGGTTTGATGGCAGATATTAGAAAGCTTATTCTTGTCGATTAGCTATACTTTGCAAGCTCAAAATAAGCAATTTGTTCTATGCCATGGGAATCTTAACCACAGCAAAGAAGGTTTCGAAAAACAAGTTGTGATACACTTCAGAAAAGCAACAAAAATCACATTTCACGTACACTGTTTTGACTCAAAGAATTAGCCTGTCATTTTTGACAAATACAGCAAAATGCAGTGACTTTTCTTTAAAGGTAAAGCCAAAATAAATTTGGCAATTAAAAGCATGCATGGATCAAAAAAATTCCTACCAAGTGTAAAAAAGTAAAAACTATAATCATATTTTTTTTGTTTGATACTTTACTGAAACAACACAGATTAAGATGTGACATGCTTTACCAGGACAAAGGCTTGATGTGCTATGTTTTTTACTAAATTTTCACTTTTTCTCCCACTCCACTTTACACATTAGATTATAGCAGAGGATTACATAAGTGGAGAAGTTATAAGATATCCAACCACCAATGAATCATTTGTTTGGAGGTAGAAGGCATAACTGCTTTATATTAAACATGGTACCAGATGTCCTGGCAGTGTTCCAGTAAGGATGATGACAGTCATTGCACTAATTCTAAGGCACTGTACATAATACTGTCCAAACTTAGAGTGAATGAAACTCACAATTTCAAGTCCATCATCAAAATAAATGCTTATGGGAGAAAATAATTTGTTTAAAGCAAAAAAGAAATTAGCCAATATTGGTTCTTCCAAAGTTGTGGGCACGATTCAAAAGAATCTTATTTTTTAAATCAAATGAATATATTATTTATACTGTAAACTCCTTTGGCAGCAAGTACTATGACATTCTCCATGAGCTCTCTAGCACTGAGCTAGGATTCATCCTAAACACTAACTCATTTGGAGAACTGGCTAGTTAAAACTCAACTCAATAGCAATAATAATATTACCTAACACCTAGATTGGTTCAGTTATGTTCAAACTCCTCATCCTGGTGAACAAGGACTGACATGATCTATTTCCTACCTGTTTCTCAGCTTTCATCTTACATTAATTTCCCCTTCGTTAACCACACACCAACCAAATCGACCTTCTTTCTATTCCTTGAATATACTAAACTCATTTCCATTTTCATAATTTTGAACAAGTTCTTCTCCCAACCCCAAATGCTTTTACTCAGATTTTTGTCTTGGTTCAAATGTCACCGTGACGAAAAGGCTGTTTCTACCCTCCCAACCTAAAGTAGCACCCCAGCCACTATCATATAACTATTTCATTTCATAGCACTGCATCCCCAACGCAGCCCAACTAAAATTTAAGCTCATGAGAACAGGGACCTTGTCCGTCTCATTAAGCCCTCTACCTGAAAGGCCCAGAATAGTGTCTGGCACATAGAAAATATTTGATTTTCTTAACTCATACTGTTTTCAGTCTCAACCATTTCTTCGTCATTGTGCATGCCATTGGCAGATGGAGATTATTAAATACCACTCCTCTCTAGGCCCCAGCTTTCTACCAAGAGAGAAGAGCATGTTTTGAGTGTCTCTCATCTCCACTACCGTCAGTGGCCTCCAGCTTTGATATTCTTACTCTGTACTGATCTGGACTGATGAGGTACTGGAACAAAAATAATGGTAGAATAACTGTTGCAGAAATGAAGAGCCGTAACACAGGTAGTACACACTGACGACAGAGAGTAAAGTCAGTTCTAAAGAGACAGAAGATAGACCATCCCTGAATTCCTAGAGGGTAGAAGGTGAAGAGGACCAACAGAAATATAGCCCTGGAAGCCATGGAACTTCTCCAAAATGTATGTGTGCATTTTGACTGAACAGATTGCCCTGATGGCATCAAAGGCATGGGCATATGTGTGTGCATGTATGTATGTGCACAGGCGGGAAATGAAGAGCCAATTTTGCTTCAACACACTGCCCTTAAACAATGCATGGCACGTTCTGTGTGTATACGAGTGTGTCTGCGCATAAGTATTTCTGTGAGAAACACATGCATGTAGAGAGACTGAGAAAGAGAAAGATGAGAAAGATATAGACATATATTCACACATTCACGCATGTATTCACACACAAGGGGGTAATCATCTGGGCCTCAAGAACACAAAGGTGATATTTTTAAAGCAAGAAATGAAATAGAGTTTCAGACCTAAGGTAGGATGGACAGATATAATACTGCATCACTGGGACAAATATTTCTAGAGCACTTCATAGGAATTGAGAATCCAAGATCATATGAATAAGGTTAAGTTATAGTTGGAACACAGTTTAGGAAGGCAGATAAGAGTACAGTTACTGTGCCTAACGAGATGCCTAGTGCTCTATATAATAATGAACTTCAGAGGCTGTTCCCTAAAAACCAAAAACCAAAACCCAACCAAAACAACAATAACAAACCCCAAAACGAACAAACAAAAAGGTATAATTCTAGCATTTTACAAAGGGATATATGCTACTGAAATTACAAAATAATGGCGATTTCACTGAAAACTTGTTCAAAGCATTTGATAGCCTTTAATGCAGAGGATTCTAAAAACATGAAATGAATGGCTTATGGCAATTATTTGTGACTTAACTGACAACTTAATGGGGACATTTTGATTGATCTGGAAATACAGAGTCAGGTACAATAGAAGAAAAAACAATCTAACATAACTCTGTGTGTGCTATCTGAACAAATAGAGAAGTAAATGAAGAAATGCATGATATGTGTCTACATTTTGTCAATAAAATACTGAGAGGGTTCTGAAGTCACTAGCTCCTCTCTGCTGTCTGAGTTCAATGCCTTACACGCATTACTGGTCGAGAGTTTAGCTAAACTACTGCGTGATGTTGCTGCCTCAGCATCCATTAAATATGGCCAAGTGGCCTGCAGGGTCCTTGAACTGACACTAGTGAAACCGAGTCCCCCTAAAACCTAGTTTTCCTGTTGAGTTTATGATTAACCTCTCTATCCAAAACTTTATTCTCTTTCTTGCCCTTCCACCTGGTCCCCTCAGGATAGAGGAGTATCAAAAAAAAGGGGGAACTGAAACCGAGCAGGACCCGCTGGAACCCTCCCAGGTAAAAAGCCCCTCTGTGTCCCTGGTTTCTTGTTTGTAGAAAAAGACTTTGGTCTCCTAGACTTTCCCCGAGTTCCAAAGAGCAGACTCAAACAGTTACTAATTAGGGAAGTGAGGGATGCAGAAGCAAAGGAAAAGCAGTCAAGAAATAACAGTTCAGTGGTAAAACAGAGTCCTAGCTCCTCCTCAAGGGATATATGCAGTTACCTGACACATATCTTTGCCTTGTTCTGCAGGAACTAAGACCCCAGCCAGGTGGAGGATGATGACTACATGCTGACCACAAACCCACAGAACCCAGACTTGTTGGAACCAGAAGGCTGATGATTAAGATTCCTGAAACACTACCCTGTTACCTCACCATCAACCAATCAGAAGAAAGTCATGCCCCTGGCAACCCTACCCCAAATGTTGCTTTAAATACGCTTCCCTGAAAACCACCTGGCAATTTGCATTTTCTGAGCAAGAGCCACTTGTACTCCTTGCTTGCTGCCTGCAGTAAACACTGTACTTTCCTTCACCACAACCCTATGTCAGTAAATTGCCTTTGCTGCATGGTGGATGAGCAGACACAAATGTGGTTTGGTAACACTAGTCCTTCCTGAGTAACAGCCCGCAGAGTCACAAGCAAATATAAGTTCCTGATGTGATGTCCCCAGCAGCCCACATGAGCAAGTCTCCCCCACCTCCCAGGGCCTTCCCCTAGTGTATCAGTAGATAAGACCCCTGAAGAGCTTGACAACCTCCCCCCCATGTGCTCTTTTTGGTTTGAATTGACCAATCTGGCCTTAGCCCAGGAACCCCAAAGCAGTCCACCCATGGACCCTAACAAAGGCATGTGCCCCAGGTCTTGCCCTCTCCCTCTGCCTGCACCCAGCCTTAACCTCCCCATGGGGCCCCTGGAGGCCTGCTTTGTACTTCCTCCAGATCTTGAGGGTAAGAAACTTCCCTTTTGCTGAACTGGCCTGGGGCTCTACTTAACAAATGTTAATTTAACGAAGCCACAGCAATACCTTTTAAATCAATGCATAGAATAAATGGGTCCAGTCAAACGGATCCTTCTTCAAACATTTTTGTTACTTGGTTTCCAGGCCAGTACAGTTTTCTGGTTTCCTCCTACCACACTACCTGCATCTTTTATTTCTACAGTTCTTTTGTTAAAATTCTTCTCATCTTCCTAACTTCTAATGGTGGAGTAGCCCAGACCTTAGTCCTTGGACCTCTCTTCTCTGTCTGTATTCTCTAGGTAATCTTATATAGTCTAATGGCTTTAAATACCATCTATGTGCTGACGGTTCCTAAATTTTTATCTCCAGTCTGGATCTTTCCCTATAGTTTAGGCTCTATTATTCAAACATTCTAGGCTTTGCATCTCCACTTGGATGCCTAATAGTGTCTCAAACTGAACATCTTAAAGCCAAACTTTTGATTCACCACTGCTACAACCTCCCTTCTACCTCATCCAGTCTTCCTCATCTCTGTAACCATCATTCTTCCTCTTTTCAATCCTCAAATGGCTTTCCATCATACATCAAGGTCTTCCATGATTTTACCTTCACTACCCTTTCTTCCTCTCTCATTGCAAAACAGCCACACTAGCCTTCTTACTATTCCTTGTGGAGGGAAGAAAGTTTTGTCACCCCAAAATATCTCTCTGGCATCTGGATTATTTTGAGCTGAAAACAATCAAGACCCAAAAGACTCAGGAAGAACCTCTGACCTTCCCCCTAACTGCCTTTAGAATGTAGATAGAGGATGTGTTCCAGGCAGGGAGCTATCACCATAGATAACTATAGTGTGAAGTAGGTGTGTAGACAGGGAGAAACCTAGCAGAGTCTGCTTGTTAAAATTCCTCTCTGTGTCCCACTGTCTCTACATAGACCAGCAAAGATTTGTTTGCCAAACATTTGCTTTTCCATCTCTATGTCAATTGCCTTCCTCCCCTTTGAAGTCCTAAACCACTACCCTCAACATCCTCTTTTGCCTTTAGCTGAAGATGGTATTTAAGGGTGAGGGTCTCGGCCATTTTGGAGAGTTACTCAGTTTTCCTGGGTCTCTCCCATGAATACATGTTATTAGACTTTTGATTGATTTTCTCCTGTTAATCTGTCTCACGTTAATTTAATTCTTAGGCCAGCCAGAATAAACTAGAAGGGTAGAAGAAAATGTCCTCAGCCTGACACATGCTTCAAGCACACTCATGTTCACACTTTAGAGCCTTAGAACACTAGTTGTCCCCTCTGCATGGAAAGCTCTTCCCTCAGTTATTCACACAAATCATCTCCTCACTTGATTCAAATCTCTGTTTAAATGTCACTCCCTCAAGAGGGGTCCCTCCCTGACGAATTTATCTTTTAAAAAAAGCAACACTATCCTTCTTAATCCTTTTGCCCATCTTATTTTTCTTATCACTTATTATTGTCTGGTATTATACTATGAATTTGTTTTTTGACCATCTACTGCACCAGATTATATGCTCAAAGGTTGATATATATATATTTTTAAGTTTCTCATCACTGAAAACAACAGAGCTTGGCATATAGTAGGTATTTGATACATATTTGCTGAATGAACAGATGAATTTGTTATCAGTAAAAACAATGTTATAGCATTATACTATGAATACTGGTAAAATGAATCAGGGAGCAAATTAATTCAACATTTATGCATTTAATGTTTGAGTGGAACAAGGATGGATATACTACACTGGATTGAGAATATAAGAACATTTTAGAGCGGAAAGGGACATTCAATATTATCTAATACAATCCCTTTGTACTTAAAATGTATTTAATTGCATAACTTGGAATTATCATTTCATTTCCCTGATTTTCTGGGTTCAGGCTAATTTATTGAAAGCTGATACTTTTATTTCCTCTAAATAAAATGAGGATTAAAACACTTTATTTTTTAAAATATTAAAATTTAAATGCAAAGCAATGATTTACAGAAGAGGAAAATAGGTAAAAATCATTCATAAGTCCAAAGAGTTTTGGATCAATATTAGTATTATTAACCTAAGCACATCTTGGCATCTTATGTTATGAAAAAGATAAATAACAACATATAAAATATGTGCAGAAAAACAAATAGTGAGGCAATATGTCTCATTTGTAGTGTGACAATGTGTATTTGAGTTAACATAATCTTCTTTTAATTAACATATCAATAATGTTAATCTCATTACTCTTTTGGTATTTCACACACAGGCGCATGCACACACATATGCACGCACGTGCACACACACCAGACACAAATCAAAAGAATTGTCAGGTTTTTATAAACTTGTAATTAAAAGATATGACATTACAATCCAAACTAGATCTTTTGGTATTTAAAAAAACATCATTTTAACACCTAAACTTCCTGTAGGCAGCAGGGTTTCTTCTGTAAGACTAACCCATGGCAGCTGCATTTCATTTTTATTTGAAAAGACTGATCCAGTGTTTTTATAGCTCTCGATTAAGCTGTTTAAATAAAAAAAGTAAATGTTGAAAATGGAAACCATTGTAGTTAAGCTCTATGTAAACAAGTAATGGGAAAATCTCTGGTGGTCTGACAGTTCGGTTTGGATAAATATCTAAATCTATTGGAACCTCTTTAGCTAAAAAATTCCAGCTCCCACAAGGTTAGTAGAGCTCTAGGTTTTCCACTGAATCTGACATAGCTTTTCAAAAATACCCACATTCAATCCTTAACCAATAGTAAAAGCAACTTTGGGGGAAAAAAGTTAAAAGATCTTAAAACATAAAATGTCTTCAATATTTGGTTCCATTTGAGAGATTTCTAACTCTCCAACTTTAAAACTCCACTAGAAGTACAAATCCAGTAAGACCACGGACAAGAAAACAGATGAATTAGAATTTCAATGAACCAAATCATCATCAAGCTACCAAACTGTCAAATATTTTTAACACCTATAGATAAACAGGCAGAAGTAAAGATTCATCTTCACCTCTTCCCTGACTTCTTATCCATCCTTCACATCTCAGCTGAAGCATCACCTTCTCAAGAGAGATCTCCCTAACTAGGTTGCTGACTGGTATGGCATTATAAATCTCTTCCATGTCACCTGCCATGGTTGCTTGTGGAGTTGTTTAATGTCCATCTCTTCCATCAGACTAAAACCTCCCTGAGGCTATGTCATGTCTTTTTTGCTCACCACTGTATTCCAAGTATCTAACACAATGCCTGGCACATAGCGAGAATCACTAGGTAAATATTTGTGGAATGAATAACTCCTCATAAACATCGACTAGGTGCAAGACTTAATATAACAGCTTTCATTATGGAACATTTCAGAGGAGACAGGGGAAGATAAAAGAGCTTTTTAAACTGTAAAATACTATACAAATATAAGTTGTTATTGCTGTATTACGAATCCAAGCTACAGGACAGTTAAATTGAAGGTAAAAAAAAAAAATCCATCTGCCCCATGAGACACACACAAACACAATCTTTCTAATACTGGAAACAATTCTGATTTTAGTCCTTACTTGGATCAAAAGCTGGCAGGTAGCGAGTACCACCTCATTCAAGCAAATGCCATGTGGTGGTTGGAAACAGGGAAAGGAGAAGTAAAGTTATTTGCCTTTCAGCCCTTTACAACCCACCAAATACTGTTCAACCTCTTCAGACCACTATTCTTGACCTTTTGGGATTTGATATTTTATTCGTTTTCCTAGTTGTAACTCTCACTACTTTGAGCCAATCATGTGTATTTGATATTCTTTCAACACACTTTTGATCTTTACAGATTGAGTCTTTGCTTGTGTCTGGTCTGTAACTCTCCATAAAACCTTCCCCTAAGTTTTCAGTCAGAAGTGATCTGAAATCAGAAGTGATCTGAAATCAGAAGTGGTCTGAATTACTAAGATGATGTATGTGGACACTCTACACAGACTGGAAACCTCTATGAATGTACTAGGATTTATTATTTTATAGAGCAATTTCCCCATTTTATATTGCATTTATCATACCCACATTGTCTTACAACTGTTTGGGTATATTGTTGATTCTGTTTATAAACTTATATGTTCTGAAATGAAAGGTCCACGTTTTACTCATTTTTATATACCTCACAGACCTAATGCACTGTTCACAAGGCATATTCAGGCATTAAAGAATGACAATACACGTGTGGGGAAAAGGGAGATACAATCTTTTGTGTACAAAAGGGAGAGTAGAGGGCAAACTCTCTGGGTAAATTTTGTATTGATATCTGAATTTTGAGACAGATATGTTAAATAACCTAACACATATGCTCATCATATGGTATCTCAATTCCTATAACTAATTATTTTTAACATGAAATATGAATTTAAGCTATTTAATTCTATAATATAGGAATCACTGAACAAAATAAAGTTTAGTAATAAAAAATCCTGTTTGTAAATACAATAAGGCCTATAATGTTTAGTTGATCACTTCAAATCTTAAATTCTGACTCTCCTTCCATCCAATCCTAGAATATCTGCATACAGTCCAGTATGGGTGAGTTCTTGAAATGCAAAATCATTTTCATATTTATCGAATCAGACATAGTTAATGAGGGGCTTTTGGGGGGTTTGTTTGAATAGACATTAAATGAATTTCAAAATCAAACAGAATTACATCTTGGATGACCTATGAGAGGATCTAACAAAATATTTTTAACTACTATCTCTACAAAATACTCCAACATCCTTGAAATGTCAGCAGAGAGTAAATCATGCATTCACTCATTCACCAGACATGTATTGAGGCCTACTGTGTGCCAGGCACTGGGAGTACAAAAGATGATCAACACAAAACCAACACAGTAAACTTCCTGCACACGGAGAGCTAATGTTGTAGCAGGAGTTGAGTCTTATCTCCTCTATGAAGCTGCTCCAAACCCCACAACCTTCCCTACTTGGTGAATTTTTAATGCATTTAAAACCAATGCTGTGACCAAGCAGGACCCTATGGGGCCTTCCTGGGACAGGACCCCACCCCCACCCCCCCACTGGCAATGTCCTCTGCCTGCCTCTTGTTTCTAGGAAAGCTGTAAGTTTCCCAGGCCTCCCCTGAGTCACAAAAGTCTGGCTCAAGAATGAATGATTGGGGTGTGTGTGTGATGAATTGGGGGATTGGGATTGACATATATACACAAATATGTATAAAATAGATAACTAATAAGAACCTGCTATATAAAAAAATAAAATAATTAAATTAAAAGAAAAAAAAAGAATGAATGATTGAAAGGATGTGACCATGCAGCAACAAAAACAGCAATTGACCCAGGAGAACTGGTAAGAATTTAAACAGTGAATCAGTCATATGGCAGTCACAGACTCTTTAGTTCCTCCCTGAAATATATAGATAACAGTATCTGATGTACATTTCCTGAGTTGTTTTACAGATGTTAAAACTGTCATCAAATGGAAGTGGTTAACTACTAGATGACCATAAGCACACAGCCCCCAGACCTACTGGAGCCTGAGGATTGATAATGTTAACCCCTGTGACACCATCCTGTCACCTCACCATCAACTAACAAGAGAATTGTGCATGAGCTGATCACAAACCCTGCAACTCCCCTCCCTCACCTTGCCTTTAAAAATGCTTTCCTGAAACCCATTGGGGAGTTCGGGTTTTTTGAGCATTAGCTGCCCCGACTCCTTGTCTGTTCCTTTACCACAACCCAGGGTCAGTAGATTGTCTTTACTGCATGTGGGCAAGTGGATCCAAGTTGGGTTCGGTAACAATGTCACACAATTAAACTTTATGAAACACCATCATTTGAGTGCCTTATTTCTCATACACATGCTCTTAAGTAAATGTTAAGCTTCTTTAGAGCAAAGAACATTTTGTACTTCATTTTTATGCTTCAGTTCCATGGTACTTAGTATGGTGCTAGGTTCTGCAGTAGCTGCTTAATGAGTAGATGTTGATTGACTGATAAAAACATGGAAAGAAACTTATTTTTGAACCTAGAGAAATTGTTGGTACAGTCAGTTCTTAATTATCTGTGTTGAGGGAGATAGTTGATGCAAAACAAACACTAATATACAAGTCATTTCCATTTGGCTTTGGAATGCATTTCCATTTTGGGTCTATTGGGTCTTTTCATTTGGGTCTATTGCTTGGCTAGAGAATACATTTCCAACAAAATAATAAAGTCGCCACATTAATTTCCAACTGTGGTCAAAGCTGGAATGCTGTCTCACTATAGACGAAAGAGGGGAAGAAATATTGAAAAGGCCTATTGCATTTTTAGTCTGCACTATATTCATTTACTGTGAAATGAGCTTGGATTGTTTGTTGCTATCTTCTCTCTATCACTTTTATCTCCCTGACTACATGCCTTCTTGAAAGCAGGAAACATACCTGCATCTTACTTTATAGGTGTCCTAACATTTAGAATATCATCTTTCATGGAGTATACAAGTATCTTCAAATTCTATTAGTTGCTTCTTTCTCTCTTATACCTAAGTGAAAAATGTAGGGATTTGTTTAATCCCAAACATCTGGATACTCCTAGAATAATGAAGTACAAGCCTCCTGCTTCTTCCATAGGCACTTACTACATGAATGCATCTTTTTTCTTTCAGTCTTAAAAAAAAATATATGAAAACAACAACAACAAAAAACCAACTTAGATAAAATGAAGTTGGGCAAAAGCAGACTGTGGTTGTTTACAAAGAATATTTTCCTTTGGGGAAATAATTTATCTCACATTTGTGAGGTTTAGAGCAGAATGACCAATGACACCTTGTATGTTATTTCTTCATTTTACAAAGCATGTTCAAAGTCATTACTATACCTAGTCCTAATAAAAACATATGTGAGGTGGGCAAGGGAAGTATTTTCATTTCAGTTTTACAAGTGAGGAAACAGAGTGTCTTTCCTACGTTTGCAAAGACCAAGGCTAACACTTAGGTCTATTGATACTCATCCACATGTCTTTTCATTCAAATGGATTAATAAAAATGCTTTGCATTTGTACAGAACATTAAAGTTCAAAAGTACTTTTATATATATGAGGCAAATAAAGTGGACAGAGTACTTCTCAACAGTGTGCAAAATGAAATTGGATCTCTTTAGGTTTTGAGTCAGGACCATAATACAGAAATCTGGAGATGAGTAATCAGTGTTGCCATGCACAAAGTCGATAATGCCTTAGCTGATATAAAAAAGCCACTTACTAAATGTTTGCTTTTGATAAGGTAAAGAGGAGTTGGTACCTTCACCCCTTGGAACCATTTTCAACTAAGTTACTCATGACTCTTCTTACCCAGACAACATCAACTGGTGACTAGGTCATATTCTCCTTTTCACTAATGATCTTGGGAAAGCTTTTCTATAGTTTCTTTTTAAATTTTTTCATTCATTTTCAATTCTCACCACTGTTGAGTGCCTTAGCTTTAAATGAGTAGATGAGATGTAATCCTCTCAAATTGATTGTAATTTTAAATGCTTGTCTTATGAGGTATGTGTGTATATGTATGTGTATGGATATATATATCCATCATTAAGATTCAACTGAAAAATTTCAGTGATGTTTTTTATGTATTTCTTTCCATTTCTAACTTCAGTAATGAATTGGGACAATGTAGTAGGTAATTATCCTATTTTACCTTTGCAACACAAAGGACAGTATCATTACATGTTTATTAAACATATTGACTTGCTTTCTTGCATTTTTTTGTTTTCACTTCCCATACCTCAAAGTTTAAAACCAGAAGAAAGGAACAGGGAACGTTCAAGGAAAAGCTAAGTTTACTTGCTATAATTTTCAAAAGTTATATCTCAGAGAGCCTAACTAGAAATAATTGAACAGACATCTAATATAGAAAAAGATACTGGTGTATTTACCTACATTTCTCAAATAATACCTGATTGAGATTTTGCTGCAAGAGTATATTTACTGACTAGTTATACTAACGTCACCATCATTGCCTATAAACTGTGTGTATTTAACATACTATGCGTGCCTTCAATAATTGAAAATAAAAGTTTTAGTAAATTTGAAATCAAAGCAAAAGGAAACAAACTCATATTCATTGCTACAATATCCAATTTAAGCTCTTGTGAATACCAAAATGGCTGTAAATCATATCTCTATCTATGTATAGATACATGTATATGCTACATGTTTTCTAGTATACATGCATACACAAAACCATAACCACATTGGGTCATTTAGTTTTTCAAACTTCTTTTTTTACATCATTTCTACTCAGTATGAATAAATCCCATAGAAAGGTTTTTAGTCTCTTAAAATTTAGCTTCTGGTAGAAATGAGAATTTGTAAGGTTGAGGGTACATTAACTCTTTCAGATGACTTATGTCCCGTTTTATGTTCTGAAAAAGACAATTTCTCAGATGAGTCTCTAGTGGTCTGAAAGGGTTTATGTACCCTTTAACCAAGCAGTATGCTCTTCTCTCACCATTAGCATCACGCACCAAATGTCCATCAATTCCCTAAACAAAGTTTGAAAAATGGAGCTCATGGTAATTTCAGGCTGAAGTTCAAACAAGCAAGACTCTTCAAATAAAAAATTTTTGAACTGACTGATCTGAAAAACCATATGCTCCATTGAGACAGTTTCTTAGAATGTGATTTCCAAGAGCCAAAGAGATAATTCTTAATACCTGCATTTAAAATCAAAATATATAAAGGAATAACAGTGGAAACATGTTATACCCCTTTCTTTTGTCAAACTGAAGTTATGCCAGCATCACAAGCCAATGTTTTCTATTTACTTGCCAGAATGTTGTTTAATATTAATCATTATGCAATGACCTCTAACATATTAAATAACCATTTATTAAGACAACTTTCTGTAAAGCATTGTGCTAGGCTTGTTGTACTCAAAAGATTTTATAACCCAGTGTTCAAAACACACATGCACATAAGCAGAGTACAGGCAAGTCAGCGGGTACGATAATCAAAATATTAAAATGTTATGAGAACACAGGGGACAAGGAAATTAATTTTGATTGCTATGATTAAGGAAGACTTTGTGGAAGACATGAGCAGCTAATTTTTAAATTAGTTTACAAACCTTTCAAAAAGAATTTTTTTTTTCTTCTGAAGCAACACATTATTTCACAGTGAACAAATGTGGAATTCATCTCAGATTTACAAAGCTTTCTGACCCTAGAGGCAGCACAATACCATGGTTACAAGCACAAGGCTTGGAGTCTGAAGGACCAAGACTTACTTGAATCCTGGCCCTCATTAACCAGACTTGTAACATACATGATCTCACACACGTGTTTGAACCTTTGAACCTCTATAGCCTCAATTCTCACATATTTGAAATGGGGTTAATCATAGTACTTCCCCTATAGTATTGCATTGGAGATCACTTGAGATTATACAGACACCTATATATTCTTAGCACTGTGACGGGCACATGACATTCACTAAACAGTTGCTATTATTACTATTATATTATCATTTTTATTTTTATTATTATAGATGATCATACCTTCTACTGCAAATTACTGCACAAATAATGGAAGTTAAAAAAAAAAGAAAACTTGCTTTCACTGCAGAGGACCTGGGTTCAATCCCTGGCTGGGGAAGTAAGATCCTACAAAGCATGCACAGTGGCCAAAAAAAAAAAAAAAAAATCTTCCAATACCATTATGAAGAGTGTATATTTCAAAGAATGCTAACAATCTTCCTTTTTTAAAAAAGCAACATTTTCCCCCATGTGATTTTCAAAAACTATTTGCTTTTCAATGTATGCATTTTCTCTATTACTGCTCCCATATGCTCACTGTCTCTTTTCTTCCTTTCCTTTCCTTTCCTTTCCTTCTTTCCTCTTCCTCCCTCCCTCCTTCCTTCCTTCTTTCCCTTTCCTTTCCTTCTTTGTCCTCCCTCCCTCCCTCCCTTCCTTCCTTCAATCCTGGACCCTCTCTCCTTGAGCAGTCTCATTTAAAAATGTTTTGCTTTGAACTTCCTAATTTTCTGAGTTTGAGACGGGCAGGCAATTAAAGGTAATGAGAGAGAGTCCGAGCCACTAAACTTCCCTCCAGCCTAACCTAAACCTCTCGACTTTTCAGCAGCTAGAAAACAGCCTGGATTAGTACATTCATACCAGAGAGAAAAAAAACCCAAAAAACAAAAAAAACTTGCTCTTGAGGTTTCTGTTTTGTTTTTGTTTTGTCTATTTTTTATATGGCATGTTCTCAAAGGTGATTAATATTACTGAGGTTGAACACTAACCCTGTGAGTTTTTCATCTTTTCAAAAATTATTCACTTAATAAAGAATAGTGGGAGAAAAATCAATGTAATTGCAGTACAGTAGAGACCCCGAATCTGTTCTGAATTGTCTCTGGTCAGGGCAATGTGCTTCCTCCGGAACTTGATTTTTAACCACTTCAAATGACTCTCCCTCCCACTATGAGAAACTCCCAGGTGTTGATAGTTAGCTACAGGGTGTTAATGTCATTAACTTTCTGTCAGCAACTTTTGTCAATGTGTTAATGGTGCCCCTGCTGCTCAGTCCTCCCTGCCCTCCAGTTGGTGAGATGATTTAGCCAGCAGTCAATCAAAAAGCTAAGCTGATTTGCAGCAATAGACAGCTCTGCCATTGACAAAATCTATGTAAGTAAATGTAAGAAATTTGTCAACAGGATATAAGCAGTAAGGTCAACACTGTGGATAACGTGTTTTGTAGACAGTTTAAGATGTTAAGAATGGACCACAACGCATATTCTAAAGTCTAAGAAGCCCTCTTTTAAGAATGTTTTTTCCTGTTGGAAAAAGCAAGGAGCAGTAAGTAAAAGTGATGCTTAGATTTAAAAGAAAGAAAGAAAAACTGTTTCATAGTCACATGATTGGTCAAAAGACAAAAGCTGAAAAAATCAGAATCCACATATAATGTCAAGTCCATGAGAACAAGCCTCAGGGAATTCCCTGGTGGTCCAGTGGTTAGGACTCCTCATTTTCACTGCCTAGGGCCCAGGTTCAATTCCTGGTCAAGGAACTAGGATCCCACAAGCTGCGTGGTGTGGCCAAAACAAAACAAAACAAAACAAGAATGAGCCTCAGGATTGGCACGCAGACCACTCACAGTGCTCCCTCTCACCCTTCCTTAGCATGGGTTATTTTTCAAAACTTTGAAACCGGATGTGATTTTGAACCTCACCCTACCAATTTTTGCAATAGGTGCCAAACACAGACAGAGACTACAGAGTTCCTGGTAACCTTAAAAGATAAAAAGAGATGACCCCTCGAAATTAATGAATTTAAAACAAGGGGCCTATGACAAATAACTTTATGGGTTGTTATCCTGAGACAATCTGAGCTCACTACAATGACAAAGGGACAACTGTGATCAATTTCATCACCAGATATGGAAAATACTCTTCATTTAATGAATAGGACCATTTTTTAAAAGCTCAAGTATGTAAAATTAGGCAGTGTCTGATACATAGTAAACATTCAATTAACGAGTGAATATTATCATCATTTTTATAACTTACCAAAAAAGGAATATAGATTCTATTTGAATTCACTGTACAAATAATTGAACTTAAAACTTCCCCAATATTATTATGATGAGCATACTGGAATGAAGAATACAAAGAACTTTGCTTTTAAAAAAAATCAGAATAATAGCAAATTCCCACACATGGTATCCAGATTTTTGAACCATGTGTGTTTCAATATATATGGTGCTATTGTATCCATTATAGACCATCCCCTTTCATCCTAGAACCTCTCTACTATGATTTATGAGAGAATTTTCTCCATTTCTCCCTGTTTTGTAGTCTTACAAAATTAATATTGCTTATTTTACTCTTTCCATTTTTTTTTTTTTTTTGAGTTGGAACAAGCAACCAGTTTGGGGTAGAGAAAGGGAAGCAGAGGTGACAAGCTTCATTCAAAAGCCACTGACTATTGCTTAGGAGGCAGAAAATAGCCTGGGCCACTCCATTCATAGGAGAGGTATCATTCTCTTTTCTTTGGTTAATTTTTTTGACATTTACTTTTAAAAGGTGTGGATTATCTTTTCTAAAACTGATTACACTTTACATGCTCTGAAAAGGTGATTCAATGTGACTCAAGTTCCTGTGAAAATTTATATGAAGAAAAGTTTTATAACTACAAGCACAGCCTACTACTCTTTCAACAATATCCCCTTTGATGTGTTAAGTCAAAGTAGGATCTTGGACCAGATGATCTCCATTGTCTCTATAGCTATAATATTCTGTGATTCAATATACACTTACTGAGCGCCTTCATGTCGCTAGGTGCTGTGCATTGGGATGGGCATATAGAAATTAACACACTAGACCTGATCTTGGTCACTGGGTCAGCAAGACAGAGAAGTAGGTAAATGCCAGACTGTCAGCAACTTGTGGTCAAATCTTCTATCTCATGCACTGTTGAATTTCCATGGCCTGTCAATGCCGAGCATATTATGAGTTCAGTCAATACTGCGAAAGAGTAAGGGTGAACATAGGATGCTATGGGACTTAGCCCAACCTGGAGATTTGGTGAAGATTCAACCTGCATATTCACTTGCCCTTGGCCATCATGCCACTGCTGCTAACTATAGCACTGATGCCCTTCTGAAAGCCCAGAGGAGTGTCACTGCTATTCAGTTTTTGAACTCACAGTCCTTATAGAGAGATTACTGTTTAAGTAGGTAAGGTTACTTTCAAGGGGAAACTACCCCCATACTTGTGCCCATAGTTATTCAATTTAAAAGGCCAGTGCCTGAAGCAAAAGAATTTATTGGCAGGGGACAGAAACATTGGAAAGATCATCCAGTACAAAGAATCCTATACTAGAAATAGGATCATGGCTCTAATTTTAAAACAGAATCAAGTATCCCACAAGAAAATATCCCTCTCTTTTGGAATTGCCAGAAGAGTAGAAAAAATATTAAGGAGGCACCAGAATTCATATATCATAGGATGATTAAACATTTTGTTTGCCATTTTCTAGAAGATACAAACTCTCACTTGGTGTCCAAAGAGTCTCCCGAAGCAAGAATAATTTGAGCCACAGTTCTATCACTGTAATTTATTAATTTGGAGTTTTTAGACAACTCAACACAATAGTCTAACTTTTTCTCTAAAATAAATTGCTGTGTATTTTATTTTGCCTTTTAAAATATGATATGCAAAGTAACAGCCCCATACATTTTAATACAGTTTTCAATCCCCTTGTGGACAAACAGTCACGCTTTAGTGTCACTTAAATGAAGAATAACCATTCATCTGTAACATACAGATACAGAAGGCTCTGGATTTTCATTTTAAAGCGCTTAATTACCTGCATAAAGAGAGAAATAAAATAGAGTCCAGGCCAAGTTCATGAGGGTTTGAAATTACTTTTCTTTTTCTAAATGAGCAACAAAGACCCCACAATGTTGTACGCTGTCGTGTGGCCACAAGCCAACTGTAGAAGAAAATGTTAAAAAGAACAAGGTAATCAGGAATTAAATTCAAGTATGTGAGGCAAGAATCAAAATCAAAAGTTGAAAAATGTAGGTGGTGCTTCCAGCCACAGGACAATATAACAAATTTGAAAGAAAAATCTAATCAGCAACAAAGTTAAATCTTCACATTAAATACCCTGATGTGGACAGGTACGTAATCCAAAGTTATTTTTGAGTATTTCCTGCCTCTAGTCACCCACAAACTTATGTTCCCAATATTCCTATTTCTATAACTACTCACCATCACTAAAGGACCACACAAAATACAGTATTAATTCATGAACCAAAGAGTGAAAATAAAAATTGTTTTTCACATAAACCTAAATTGCCATTCTCAAGTAATTCAAGCTCAGGACCATAACTTCCAAGTTGGGCAGGAAAGAAAGCATATATCAGAGAAGAAAAAGGCAATAGATTTAACCTTGAAACAAGGTGACTGCCATATAGTTGTTGAAGGAATTTACTTATTATCAGATAAAGAATTTACAGTATTTATTCCCTCTTGAGGTATAAAACGGTGAATCAATGTGCAGTTCAAGATATTTATTTAAACCCAGAAGAGTAGGATATGGCTTTAACTTTTGAAAACCAAAATAGAAAAAAAAAAAATCAGCTCTAATGTAGTTTATCTTTAGACAACAGATTTAACATTAAACAATTCAAGCTAAATATCATTTCTCAAGTTTTCCTTTCATATATTTCTGTAATTTATATGAATATACTATATGTAAAATAGGGATTTAAAAGCATTTAGGTAGCAGGCAATGCCTAACGTTATACAGATAGCTATTACAATTTACTTAAATACATAATCTACTGATCAATTAATCTATCTGTCCATGCATGCATCCATTTTTTTCTTCATAACCTTTCAGTCTACTGATACCAGTTATCCTCTGATTGCCCTTGAAAATGCACATATCGCCTCAGAAAATACCTGCACACACACACAAAAAGAAAAAAACCTCTGAGCAAAAAAATTCTTCTGTTGATCATTTCCTTTAAACAATAAGGAGATTCTTTGTTCTGTTTTAGGTCACATCAAGCCTCAAAAGACTTACCTTGCATATCTTGTGGGCCTTCAAATGAAATTTGTCTTTGAGAAATGGCATTTTTTCTTATACAGTTGTTCCCTTGCCTACTCTACGATTCAAAACGTCATGAACTAAAATTTATGCTGGTAATATAAAAACAGCCTATATACAAATTCATCCAAACTGTGAATAGAATGGTAAGTTTAGAACTAACCACAAGGTAAATAGGTATATGGACAGACAAACACACACACAGAAACTAACAAATAAACAAAATGCTTAAATAAATAAAGGATATCGTCAGCTTTTCCACAAACTTATCACGTTGATTTTCTGTTTTGGGAAATTGCTTGATGTCACGTTCCAGATGAACAATTTGTTGTTCCATTGCTGCAAGGTTGCTCTTGAGAATTTGAGCTGAAACTAAAGAACAACGTGCAAAGTGTTCAGAACATTTCTTTTACAACTAAAAGAAAACAGTATCAGTTCAAGTATTTTTTTAATGTGGAGAATAGTTCCATGAACTCAACTCACATTTTTCTGAATTACTACTCATAAAAATTCTACTCTCCATGAAATAAGTGAAAATGTGTAATATAATATACCAAATCATCATGTTTAATATGGCAACGCCATCATTTTATTCAGCCATTAGCTCAAATGAATCCATTTCTATTTAAATTTATTGATGGAATTCCTAATATTTCATTCTTTAAAATCTAATTTGAAGATTAAAGAGAAACTAACATTCAAAGAGATCCTATCTTATTAATGCGTGATGTTGGCTATATAAATGATTTAAAGTTAAATTACATAAAAGGATCAAATATTTTTCTCTTGTTGAAAGATCCTGATTTTTATAAACCAATATCTATGGTAAAAGTTCTTGACTTTAGTATTTTTCATACTCATAGAGAAATGATAAATAACTGTTGATACAGAGAATTTAGAGCAAACCAGAGCAAACACGTGTGTGCATACACACCCACAAAGCTTCAGTGAGCCCTCAAACACTATCATTAGTTGCTTTAATTACCCCTAACATTCTCTGCACTTTTCTTTTTCTCTCCTCATTGACAACCAATAATCTTAAGTATTGTATTCAAACTACTCTTAAATACATGCACACTTTCCAGATCTCTCACGATGCTTTCTTTTCACAGAGGTACTAGTTTATAGATAACCTATTACTCTATGACCGCCAATTTTGTATGAAGACACTTCTATCAATATCAACGGCATTTGGCAGGGTTCTAGTTGAAAAGGTAAGGTAACTATTAGAATTTGAGAGGTAGCCCGTTACACTGATTTTTTTTTTTTTTTTTTTTTTTTTGCGGTACGCGGGCCTCTCACTGTTGTGGCCTCTCCCGTTGCGGAGCACAGGCTCCGGACGCACAGGCTCAGCGGCCATGGCTCACGCGCCCAGCCACTTTGTGGCATGTGGGATCTTCCCGGACCGGGGCACGAACCCGTGTCCCCTGCATCGGCAGGCGGACTCTCAACCACTGCGCCACCAGGGAAGCCCCCATGACATTGATTTTTAAATCCAGGTCTCTGAAACAGTTCTTTTCATTAAAGGACCATGAAACAGAAATAGAATAATATTACAATTCTTTTTTTTTTTTAAGTAAATTTCAGTCTCATTCAGAGGCATATCAGAATTACAATGAAAAATTCAAGAGACTGACAAAAATCCATCCCCTGGCAAATTTCAGCCAAAGTCTTCTGATACAAATTCATCACACTGACATGTACACCTTTATAACTCAATGAGGAGAAATCGCTTAAATATACCTGGAAGTTCAAGAGACTGAAAATCAAACACCAACACTAAAGACAAATTATTTTTTTTTTTCCTATTACTCTGTCAGTTCAAATAGCTATGTCCAATTTAGTTCCATTTGTTTAGATCTGACAAGCTTGGAAATTATTCTTTATCGGAGAAGTCGAAGAGAGTTTTGTCCTGCCATAAATGTGCTAATGGCTCAGCAATCATTGCTTGCTTTATTTAAAGGACGAGTTTGCTGTGGAGGTAACCATTCTCTCTGGCTTTAAAGCTGAACTTTTTCTCTTGGGTTTTTCCAGGAGATTCTTGCTAATTATTCAAAGGGTTTCTCCTTTCCCACTTGCTTGACTGAAAAACTGAAGATATGAAGTTGACAAGTTGTTTATGTCGTATAGGCTACACAGAAGAAATAAACTCATGACAACTTTCTGCAATAAACAAAATGTGCCCATAGGCGAGGTTTAAGTCACAATAGTAATCCTCCTGAGAAAAGCAATAGTAATTCCAGTAGTAAAAAAGGGGGTGATCATGAGGATCCTTCTGATTGTTCAACAGAGTAATAACAGCCTAATCAAGTTGCTATGCACACAAAAGTCTAGATAACTCAAATAACGAGACATTCTTTTTAATCCACTAAAATTGCTTTTACCCTAAAGTTGAATTTTGAATAAAACAATGTTTTCGAGACATCTGTCCTCCTCAGTTCCACCTGTCAAATCCTTAGTCCTCTGTAAATCCCTCTAGAGCTCTAGTCCAAATTCTCTACCATTTAGAGACACTTCTATTTGTTTAAGTGATCTTCCACACACCACCTTCTGCTTTAAGTGAGAATTTTTTTTCATTTTTTGTATATAGAGTCTCTGCTATAAAACCTCCTGCTACTTAATGGTAAGATCCCTACCTAGTACTTGGCTTTTCCCTCAGTACTTATCACACATGGTACTCAGTAAATGTTTGTTGAATGAATATGTATATTTCAAGAAATTTTGATTCAGATTTAAATGTTTTCCCACTTCTGCAACTGGATGTGCATGTAGAAGTTAGATACAACCGAAGTGATTGGAAGTTAGCATATCAATTATTATGTGAGTATGAAAGGAAGCAGGAAGTTGAAGGAGATGCTTAGACACAGGGGAAAGTGAGAAACAGAGATAAGGAAAAGAAGTAAGGGACACCTTTCCTTTTTTTCAGCTTCTCTATTCTCCCTCTCTAATAATTTATTAACATTATGAATGAACGAAAGAAAATAAAGTACTGGAGATGTAAGAAACCAAGGATGTTAGCCCACATGCAAACTTATGGCTGCATTAAAAGTGCCCTGCACTTTGTTTAACGCTTTGTTGCCACCGTTTTGAAAGTCTTAGTAATTTTTAAAATGGGGCTCTGCAATTTAATTTTGCACTAGGTCCCCCTAAACATGTAGTCAGTCCTGGTCTCCATGTAAGACAAATAAAGCAACTCCAACTTGGAAGAGTTGGTTAAAAGGGCTGGGAATTTCACCTGCTGGCTCCTTCTCATTTCTTATTCTCTCACTGGTGGAATTCTATTTCAGGGGGTGTTAATCTACGGTGTTGCATAAACTAGACCCACAACAGGGGTTTCACTCTATCCCTAAGTGGCTTACTTCATTTCTGACAGTTGATATAATTAGAAAAATTTTATTTGCTTATAATCGAAACCAGCCTACTTGAACTCTTCTTACCCATTAGTCCTCATTTTGCCTTAAATCAACACTGCTCAAGTCTACTCCCTATTTTACAGGAAAGGTGTCACTTGCATCTTCTTAATCTGCCCAGCTTACAAACACCTGGTTCCTTCAACTAGTCCTCCTAAGGTATAAGGGTTAGTCATTACTTATGCTTCTAAGTAATAACTAACATTTACTGAGTACTTACTATGTGCTAGATATTATTTTAATTAGTTTTATGTATTAACTCTCACAAAAACTCTATGAGGTATATACTACTCTCAAGAAGGGGTATCATATGAGCTAAGTGATGTCTTGTCAGGAAATTGTAAATGTAAAGCAGTGTCTCTACTTCTGGAAGGCCAACAACTTGAAATAAAATCTGGGAAAAGGGGTGGGAGGATAGATAAATTAGGAGGTTGGGACTAACATATACACACTACTATATATAAAATAGATCACCAACAAGGACCTACTGTATAGCACAGGGAACTATACTCAGTATCTTGTAATAACCTATAAGGGAAAAGAACCTGAAAAAGTATATATATATATATGTGTATGTGTGTGTGTGTGTGTGTGTGTGTGTGTAACTGAATCGCTGTGCTCTACACCTGAAACTAACACGATACTGTAAATCAACTATACTTCAATTAAAAATTTTTTTTAAATCTGTACTCATTGGCACAAGGGTATGCCACCTATACTTGGGGACAGGAGTCAGGGTCGACCTAGATTCTAACCTCTACCATATTCACTAATAGTTGGGTTACTTTGAGCCAGTCGCTTAGCCTCTCTGGGTCTTCATTTCCCAATTTGAAAAATAAAGATAATGATACCTTCCTTAAATGGTAGCCATTCAAGTTAAATAATTTGATTAATATAAAGTTTCTATCATTATAACAAGTACATAATAGGTAATCTATAAATATTCGTTTCATATTCTACTATCCTTCCCACTATATTCTACCAACAGACAAATTCTTACTGTAAACGTGCCACCAAAAACCAAACAACAATTTAGATGTAATCTGAACAAAAAAAGCAGTCATTCCTTACCTGCTACCTCACTGCGGCCTGATTTAATATCGGTCTTCTTTCTAATCACGGGAACTAAACTTAGATTGGGTTCTCTGTTTGTAGGTTTTACAGGGTACGTGGAATTTTACGTCTGGGAGGCAGTGACAGTTATACTAATGAATAGCCAATTTGTTAGAGATACTAGCAAGTTCCAAATTTAAAGAATATTTCTGGGGGGCTCCCTGGTGGCACAGTGGTTGAGAGTCTGCCTGCCGATGCAGGGGACACGGGTTCGTGCCCCGGTCCGGGAAGATCCCACATGCCACGGAGCGGCTGGGCCCGTGAGCCATGGCCGCTGAGCCTGCGCGTCCGGAGCCTGTGCTCCGCGACAGGAGAGGCCACAGCAGTGAGAGGCCTGCGTACCACAAAAAAGAATATTTCTGGAAATTAAAATCTGCGCAGTAGTATTTCTTTGGAGACATTTACAAGTTAGTTACTTTGATTTTCTAGACATGTCTAAACCATAAGAAATTTTTTGTAAGTGTTATAAAGAATTAACATGTGTTTACCTGCCTGATTATTTGCCTTGAATACATTTGTTTTAATCTTAAGAGTTAGGAGACAATTTGATTATGTAACTAGTTAGATCCTAGCCTACATTTCTTCTAATATGTCTTCAGGGTGTGTGTGTGCGTGCGTGCGTGCGTGTGTGTGTGTGAGAGAGGGAGAGAAAGAAAGACTGAAATATATACATATATATATATATATATATATATATATATATATATATATATTTACTGGAGGTGGTAGGGAGATGTAGGGCAGCTGGAGTTCCAAGAACATTTAAATAGCAGAGTAGGTTAGAAATGCTTGTCTACTGCATAGCCCCCACCTCAGGGTTTATTTTTGTGCCTGTCATTATATTAGTTCACTAATATAAATTAAGGAGTCTTTAGTGACAGGGCAAACATTTTCTATCTGAGTAAATTTCCACTACAAGCATTTTCAATGACTGATTAGTCAGTCTGGTGGCACTTTAACTTTTTTCACTAATTTCATTTTTTACATCTGCTACTGAATCTGAATTATAACACTAAAAAATTAAATCATAGCTACCAGGTTCTTTATTATAGCTTTCTTTCTTATACTCCATAAATAACCTTTTAAGCTCAGTACACTCTCTTGAGTTATACGTTAGGGAGAAACCTTCTCCACGAATCTTATTTATCTGCTTACTTCAGTTGAAAAATATACATATAGTACTTCTTTGCTGGCTTCAAGCAAACATATGAGAGTGGCCTGATCTTCATTCAAAACATTTGAAATGACAGACTTGCTCCAATTCATAATTTGGAGAAAAGTAAAGTGTAAGAAAAATATTTTAAATGAGATTTTTATATGGAAAGACTCTTCAATTGCATAGTACCTAAGAGAACTGATATGCATTTAAGGAAAAAAACAATCACAGTACTCTGGTGACATTCTCTAGACCATGTGCAGAATGTGTAATTTTATGTAAATATAAAAGCTTTTCCAGCAACTTGGGGAATTCTTTTCTCTGAATTAAATATTTCTATTAATTTTACCCATTGACAAAGTAACCCAGCACTTCTTGACATCTTTGCTCTAAGAAAGGCCAGGTAACAATTTACTCTTGTAAGTCTGTATGTGAATAGGCCCCAACCTGATTATAAGCACCCTGTAATTTTCTTTAACTGAATATATTTAGTTGAAGAATTACTGTCAGCCGAGCGGCATAACATTAAAGTGACTCATCCAGAAAGCACATGTATAAAAAAGAAAAGGGGGGCTTCCCTGGTGGCACAGTGGTTGAGAGTCCGCCTGCCGATGCAGGGGACGCGGGTTCGTGCCCCAGTCTGGGAGGATCCCACGTGCCGCGGAGCGGCTGGGCCCGTGAGCCATGGCCGGTGAGCCTGCGTGTCCGGACCCTGTGCTCCGCAACAGGAGAGGCCACAACAGTGAGAGGCCCGCGTACCGCAAAAAAAAAAAAAAAATCTTAATAAAAAAAAAAAAAAAAAAAAAAAAGAAAAGGACATTACAAGCAGCCCAAACAATAGGCACAGTTGTATTCTTTCTTAAGTACATTTATAAGTTAATAGTTTCATTTTGTGTGACTGCTATACATGAAAATGAAGCAAATGTGTTTATACAATAAAAATAGCAAAGGCTCAGTCAGCACTGTGGGCTTCTCAGGCCTTTAAAGAAAATAAGTGATAAATGGCACCCAAATAAGAAATTCCTCTAATTAAAAAAAAAAATCTGTTAGAGAATGACTCATTCTTAGGAGAATAAAAAATTGTTAAAAAGTCACCTTAACAGAAAACACAACTTAACTAGAGTCCTTACTAAATGAAATTTAAAAACGTATGTCCTCAATGTGTGTTCACAAGAGCCATTCATCACTTGCCCCTGGAACATGTGCCTTTGGTATAAGGTGCAGTTTTTCTCAATCGGATCCATAATACGGCCTGAACTGATGCTGAGAGCAGAGGAACATCCATAACAAAACATGAAAACTACTTTATAAACCATATACATGTTTAACTCGAAAAACTTCACTAAGTATGTTTCACTGTCTGGGTTCATACATTTGTACAAGATCTCAGCCTGTAAACCTCAGTCTGAATGCATTTTTTTAAAAAGAAAGAAGTGGAGCCTTCTAACAAAAAGAAAAGACAAAACAAACAAACAACCTTGCTAATAACTATGGAATGTATGGTGAAAGGATAGCCGGGGTAAAGGAGGAGAGAAGAAAAGTTTAAAACCCTCTGAATCATGATTTGCAACCCAAAATTCTGTAGCCTGACCACCGACCCACTAGCACTGGACAGCCAAGCTACCTGTGAAGCATCGAGTTCTTTCACCTGCTGTCTCTTCTCCAACTGTTATTCTGCCTGCAGCAAATAGTATGTGTGAGTTTTTAAATCAAAGACTAAAAAACAAACTAAAATCTCTTACTCTTGTTGACAGTCTTAGCTCAAGGCCAGGATTGGGAAGAACAGGTGCAAGCCGAAGCTTCTATAAAGCAATGCTAGATGTAGTCTTGTTGGAATAGTTTGCTCTCATTATGAAGAATCTTTTTTAAAGCTCATTTGTTTTTCTTATAGTAAAAGATCTCTCACTCACCCACATCTCAAACTGGAATAACTTTAATGGGTCAAGTCATGTCTTTATTTTTTATTTATTTTATTTTTTTGCGGTACGCGGGCCTCTCACTGCTGTGGCCTCTCCCGTTGCGGAGCACAGACTCCGGACGCACAGGCTCAGCGGCCATGGCTCACGGGCCCAGCCGCTCCACGGCATGTGGGATCTTCCCGGACCGGGGCACGAACCCGTGTCCCCTGCATCGGCAGGCGGACTCTCAACCACTGCGCCACCAGGGAAGCCCCCAAGTCATGTCTTTATTGAGTTGAGGCTGGGCTATACTGACTTGTCCTCCCTTGGAGATTTTATGTAAGTGGCTGGAATGGTATTCTCCTTAGCAAAAAAGCTTGCCAGAACCTTCAGATATTGATAAATCCTTTATGGCAATCCTATATTAAAGTCTTCACTTGTCAAGTCTATGTAATGTATCCTTCTTTTGCTTGTAATCAGAACACAAGTGGTAAAAAGGACCCTTATGAAAGGAGGCTACTTAATATTACCTATAACAGGAGGCCTTAAAACTAAATTAGTGAAATTATGGAAAAATATGTAAAATGTAGTCTTGTTGACTAAAGACTAGAAAGGACAAAAATCTTACAAAATCTGAAATTACATCTTTGTAAAATTTGGAATTTTGAGTCTATGTTTATGTATGCATTTAGTTTTGAGCTATAATAATTACTGAAAAAAATCACACAGAAAAAACATGTGAAAAACAACTATATTCAATGTTGCCAAAGTTGTGATAAACCAGCTGTGAGAAATGAGCACTGTTTTTTTTTTTTTTCATGTCAAAACAACTACCAGCTTCTTGAGAAAGCATTCACAAATGTTCTAATCCGAGGAACCATTTAATGGCAACTTTACTAACCCCTTTACTCCTGGTATATTATATCCTTAATAAGGTACGAAAAGATTATATTGATTGATAAACCACTTGAATACTTTCTTCCACGTGTTATTTGGCAAGAATTAAATACATGTAGGTAGTGTCATCATAAAGCTATAATGCGGGACTTCCCTGGTGGTCCAGTGGGTAAGACTCCATGCTCCGAATGCAGGGGTCCCGGGTTCGATCCCCGGTCGGGGAACTAGCTCTCACATGCATGCCACAGCTAAATAGTCTGCATGCTGGGCTTCCCTGGTGGCGCAGTGGTTAAGAATCCGCCTGCCAATGCAGGAGACACGGGTTCGAGCCCTGGGCCGGGAAGATCCCACATGCCGTGGAGCAACTAAGCCTAGGCACCACAACTACTGAACCTGCACTCTAGAGCCCATAAACTACAACTACCGAGCCCACTCGCCACAGCTACTGAAGCCTGAGCGCCTAGAGCCCGTGCTCCGCGACAAGAGAAGCCACCGCAATGAGAAGCCCGCGCACCACAACAAAGAGTAGCCCCCGCTCACTGCAACTAGAGAAAGCCTGTGTGCAGCAACGAAGACCCAATGCAGCCAAAAATAAATAAATAAAAACAGATTAAAAAAATAAATAAAAAAATAAAGCTATATTAAAAGACTGTTAGCCTTCTTGAGTGTAATTTTTGTGAATACGGCCAAATTATCCAAGAAATGTATTTCTGAACTCATCAGGGAAATCACTAGGACTGTACGATTTTGCAAGGTTATTCTTGCACTTGCCTGGGTTCTCCCAGAACAAGTCTAATGAGTGAAGTCCACAGATATGTACTTATATATAAGCCATCGACTTTCACCCAAACTGAATGCAGGTTGTCATGAGGTCAGTGTCAGTGATGAGGTCATAATGCTGGAGTCATCAGAGTCCCTTCCACATTAGTGCTGCTCGAATTGGCAGCTCTGCTTGGTAGTAGGGTTACAGGGCAGATAAAAGAGGCTTGGGAAGGGTATAGTAAGGTTTGAGTTACGTTTTCCTTCTTCATTAACTGACTGTGGATACTAATAGGATTACTATATGCCCCCAGATAAGAGACTGGCAATGCAAACTAAACAAACTAGAGGATATAACTGTAATGATTTTCTAAGTTCCTCACCACTGAAATCAGTCCATAAATAAAGTGGGGCTTTATCTGGGTGTTATCATCTCATAAATCTACTATACCTTAAGTGTTTTTGCCTAATAACCTAACAATGGATTAAAAGAGGAAATGAGGTTTGAGGGGTAGGTGGGGCCTTTTAGGCCATGATAAGAACTTTAGGTTTCACTCTAAGAGTAATGGGAATGCACTGAAGGGCTTTAAGCAGGGGAGGCTGATGAAAATTACACTTTAAAAAAGATTAAACTCTGGCAGCTATGTGGAAAATGGAGGGAGGGGGTCAAGAATAGAAAAGGGGAGAAGAGTTAAGAAACAATGATTATGGTCTAGACAGGAGGTGATGGTGGCTTGAATTAGGGTGACCAAAGATGGTTGTGGTATGTAATTTAGACACAGAGCTGACTGGGCTTGGGGTGAATAAAATGTGAGCGGTAAGGAAGAAGGAATTGTTAAGAATGATTCCTGGGTTTCCGGCATGAACAAAGGAAACGGAGACATCAGGAGGGAGATTTGGGGGGAATATTCATGGGTTTATTTAGCTTTGGACCAACTAAGTTTCAACTGTATGAAGCATCCAAGTTGAGATTGCAAATAGGAGGTTGGATATATGGATCTGGAGGTCAGAAGAGAGGTCTGAGCTGGATACAGGAAATAGGGAGGCATTTGTATACAGATCCAACTTCAGTTACATTGTTTCATTATATAATTTAGTACAGTTAGTTTTCTGGCTGTATAAGTCTAGGTAATAATTCCTCATCCTTGACTCATTCCAAGTACAAACATTTCTAGATGTTGGGTAAGGTCATTCTCCTCTAGGCTATGCTTGTAATTTATTCCTATTTTTCCTCTTTCCTCTACTTTGCTGTGAGTTACTCTGAACTTTCATAGGTACCATGGATATTCCTATTGTCTCCCCCCCACCAAAAGTCTTGCTGTTATACTTCTCTTGAAACAAATGTTGCTAATAACAACCACACAGCTAATTGCATTTGGAGGTGGGGGGGAGTACACAAAATCTAAAAGCTGCAGGCCTTTAAAGCACAGAGTCAAGAAAATATCTGCCCAAATTTCCTTAAAAGAATGAGAAAGCTGAAAGACTCGATTGTTTTTCCTTCATAGTGTACATAATTGATACATTAACACTGGTACAAGTGGAAGGGTTAAGGGTGGTTTAGCCAATAGAAGACAAAGTAGGTTTCATCCTTCTTTGGTCCCTCTTTCCCACCAGTTCCACTTGAGGTATTCATGGCAAGCATGTCTTCTTCCTGTTTGTAGCTCTACAAACTTCTTTTAGGGTATATACATTTCTAGCTTTCACTGTTGCTTGTTTTTCTTTGAATGGTCATTGCAATTAATTGCAGAGCTTCTTATCAATGAACTTTTTTTTTTTAAGGCCGACAGCAGTGATTACCTGGATTTTAATCAGAGTGGAACAATATAATTACCGCTCCTGAGTGTACTGAGTAGAAAGGGATGTTGCACACATCTGCTTTAGTTCCCAAGTCAGTAACTCTGTTGCTGCCCTGGACGTGATAAAGTCCTTCTCTCCTTTATTTTTTTTAAAGGATCTATTTATTTATCCCTTTATTCCTTTTTCTAAATTTTTAAAATGAATTTCACCTTCCATCAATTTCAAAAGGTCCATCACTGCCCCTCCAGGTAGTCAGCGAGTTACATTTGCCACTGTAATCCCTATCCTTCAGTATTTGAAAATAAATGTTTAACAGTTATGGCCCTTTTACTGAAATTATTTTGCCAATTTATAAAGGATTTGGAGGTCTTCTATGGAGCCAGTAATGGATAAGAAAACTCAAATAAGAATTCCACACAAATGGTCATTACTTTCAACCTCAGACAACTAGAAATTGACATTCATTATGTAGGTCTACCAATTTCCCACCAAAATCAAAACCACTATTTCAGTATTAAATATGGTTGGCTGCTACAAGTTGCAGAATAACATTTTTTAAGCTGTGATCACAGGAAATTCTAAACATGACACATAACCAGATGTCATGCTGGTAATACTTGCTGACAAAAGAGATTTAGCCCTGAACATCATATATGTTCTTCCAAAACAGTTTTTCTAGCAGATCAAACTAGCCAAACGCATTAAAATACTGTATTCAACCACAATTAAACACTAATTTACAGAATGTGGTAAAACACATGTGGTGGAGTGCCCAGCACTTAGGAGGTGCTGACTAGTGTCAGTAGAATTGGGATTGGAATCCGAATTAACAATACATCCGACTAAATAGTCCTCCTAGAATAGAAACACACTTCCAAATTAGTCAACAATGGCATCATAAAATCTGGTTCCACACTATGCCAGACTTATTCTTTAAAAACTAAAACCTGATTTTGCCACCACAATGCTTAAAATCTTTCAGTATCCAATGGTGTGCTATGCTATGGTGGAGAAAAAAAGCATGGCCTTTGGAGTCAGACACACCTACTTCAAATTCTTTATCCACTACTTACTATGCGATTCTGGGCAAGTTACTTCACCTTTATGAACCTTAGTTTCTTCATCAGTGAAATGGGGAAAACAATTCTAACCTCATAAGGTTATCATAGTGATAAAGTGAAATGATGTAGACAGAGCTCTTATCATATAAACTAGCACCTTATAGAATTAGAAAGATGTTATTTCTTTTTGTTCTCCCGTCACATACAGGATCAATATGTATAAGGCCTTTAAATAGATGACTTCCATCTCCTTATCTCTCATTTTCATTTAAGGTCATTCTCCCACACTTAATGCTCCTGAACTGCCATCCTCAACTTCTCTTTCACGTCTCCCTCCCTTGGTTCACACTTCTCTGCCTGGAATATCTTTCTGCTACCCTGGACTAATGAACTCCCATTCTTCTTCTTTATAAAGAATATAAGCAACTTTTAATTATTTCTTTGTGGAAGTTTTAAGCATAGTTTTTTGTTTTTATGAAAGTTATAAATGTATATAATTTATAGAGTCAAATCATTCTATAAAACTGGTTACGAAAATAGCACCTGCTGTCTCCTGCCCCCTATTTCCCACTCCCCAGAGGCACTTGCTTCCTTTTACTTGATTAAAAAAAAATTTTTGCCCTCCATAATGGGGGGATAAAAGCAAATGTTACTACTTCTTATTTTATTGTTTGTTTTTGTTGTTCCTTCCCAGTTTTATTGAAATATAATTGACCCATAGCATTGTGTAAGTTTAAATATACTGATGTGTTGATTTGACACATTTATATACTGCAAAATTATCACCACCATAGCTTTAGTTAACACCTCCATCCCGTCACATAATTATCATTTCTTTTTTGTGGTGAGAACATTTAAAATCTACTCTCTTAGCAACATTCAAGTCTCTGATACAATATTATTAGTTATAGTCACTATGCTGTATAATAGATCCCCAGAACTTCTTAATCTAATAACTAGAAGTTTGTACCCTTTGACTAATATCTCCCAATTTATCCCACGCCACACTGGTAACCATCACTCTACTCTTTTTCTCTGGAATTCCCATTCTGCTCGAGGTCAACTCGTCTATGGAGTTTTTCATGACATCTCTAGATGTAGTAACCCCATTCTCAGTGCTCCCATAGTACTTTTGATTCTTTTAAGGTTTTTTCATTGCATTCTAATAGTTTATACGGCTACTTCTCTCAAAAGAATTTTAGTTCCTTGAAAGCACAGTGAGGCTATCAAAAATATTTTCCTATTCTCAGCTTTTAACACTGTACCTGCCATACAGTGAGTGCTTAATAAATTTTGTCTGAACTGAGACACCATTTTTCTTTTACCCAATTAGCAAACATGATTTTTAAAGTGTAGACTACTTTGTACTGCTGAGGGTACAGTTACAGAAACTCTCGTACAATGTAAACCGAAAAAAAAAAAATCATAACTTTCCAAGAAAAGAATTAGAGTTAAGTGGCTTATAAATATTCTAACATTTGACACAGTAATACTAGTTGTTGTTAACTGTCTTCAAAAAAAAAAGAAAGCCTGAAAGAGAAGCCAGGCTTTTAGCCAAAGAAAGTCATATGATCTTATATAAAATGACAATCTAGATGATCAGAGATAAGGGAATAATTAAGTAAAAACTTTAGTACAATGATATGAATGATAATTATATAGCCAATAATATGAAATTCACAAAAACTTTGTAATACATGTGATTTCTTTCATGTCAATTGAAAAAAAAATCATCTTATGAAAGTTTATGTACAGTAGGATCTTAACTGTTTAATGCATTTTGTTTTAATAACCTCTTTGTAAAAGAAAAGACACTCCCTAACTTTGAATGGTACCCCCATATCACTCATGTTCATTCTGAATTTTATAGGAGATAAAATATTGGGACATAGGGTGAATCTGACAGTTAACAAAGAAGGGAAAGAACCTTTCTAAGTGTATAGGGAGATTCTATGAAGCAACACCTACCCGCCAAAAATCACTGGATATGTCTCAGGTCCTGAAGAAATGAACTACCTTAGAGGCACAAAGGATGTTTTAAATGTCATCTTCCATAAGACCCCCCCAAAATATCTGAACTTTGTCATGAAGAATTTTCAATCTATTCAAATATGTTCCTGAAAAGTCCCTCCACCCCTGCAAAAAGGGACTCATCAAATATACAATGAAGGGCTACAGACACCTTTGGGTAATTTAAGTAGCAACTAGTTTTGAAAGTCATGCAAAGAAAAGCTGTCAAAAACCTTCATTCATCTACACAGGTGGGAAAACATTCGGCAAAGTAAAGGTGAATAAAGAGCTCAGAGACTTTGAAGTATTCTGGCAAAAATATCTACAAGCACATACATACACAATCTGGTCAAAGGCTCTTCGGATTTTTCAAATGCCTCATGATCATTTATGAAATCAGGGAAAGGAAAGTGAAAATAATCATGAATACAAGCACCTCAAGGTAATACCTTACGTACTGTATGCCCTCAAATATATAAATACATGTATAAATTGTTATTCCAGATCAAGAGTTGGCAAACTACTTGCACATAGGCCAAATCTGGCTCACTGCCTGTTTTTATATGGCCTGCAAGGTAAGAATGCTTTTTACATTTATAAGTGGTTGCAAAAAAATGAAAGAATAAAATTTGTGACACATAAAAATTGTATGAAATTCAAATTTAAGTGTCTATAAGTAAAGTTTTATAGGAACACGGCCATTGACACATTGCCTAAGGCTGCAGAGCTGAGTCCTTGTGACATGGATGTTGTATGGTCAGCAAAGCCCGAAATATTTAACTTCTGACTCTTGATGGGAAAAGTCTGCTGACCTGTGTTCTATTTTTTTTAATTGAGATATAATTGACATATATCTTTGTATTAGTTTTAGGTGTACAATGCACTGACTGGATATATGTATATATTGTGAAATGATGACCACAATAAGTTTAGTTACAAAATTTTTGTGTGTGTAATGAGAAATTTTAAGATCTAGTCTCTTAGCAACTCTCAAATATATAACACAGCATCATAACTACAGTCACTTGCTATCCATTACATACCTCCCTAGAACTTGATTATCTTATAACTGGAAGTCTGTACCTTTTAACCATCTTCACCCATTTTGCTCACCCCTCACCCCTCACCTCTAGCAAACACCGTGAGCTCTAGATGAATAAAAGTACACTCTTGGGAGGGGCAACATTAATTTCCTAGCCCAGATAGCTCATGAGGATATGGAGAAAGAGAAATCAGAAGTGATTGTCCATGTATATACAGCCAGGTCTGTGGATTTCTGGTTCCTCTTCCAAACACAATGCACCTGAGTCTCTTTACAACTATTTCTATCCTTCTGAGGATAAATGCATACTGTGAATTCCAAAAGGTGCAGCTGATTATATAAGTTTATTCTGCCAAATGCATCAACAGAATAATTATTTAACAGCTAAAAAAAAAGCATTTTTTATACAGCTAGCATAATACCACAGGCAGATAGGATCAAGGCACCTCTGGCAAAATTTGAAAAATCTTCAAATTAAGTAAAATATAACAGCAATAGGTACATGCAGAAACTCAAAGCCAGGTCCTGTAAGCCAGCCAATATAAGAGGAAAAATCAGCCATTATAAAGTAATATGAAATGTAATCTCAATGGCCAAATGATCAGTTGTCAAAGTAACACAGAGGGAAGCAAATCAAATTCTCCAGTATTATATCTCTACCTTATACTTCCTTTCAGACTTTTCTAAAGATCTAATAAATAATTGACCAAGAAGTATACTATATAACTGATCTATTTGTAGTTAACTTGGGCTTTAAAATGATAATCCAATACATTTTAGGAAGTTGACAAGTTACACATCCCAGTGTTACACACACATGTGTGCACACACACACACACACACACGCTCATTTTATTCTCATAACCACTCTGGGAGATATATCCTGTTATTATCCCTATTCACATATGAGAAATCTGAGGCAAAGAGAGACTAAATAATTTCCTCAAGGTTATATACGTAGTAAGTGGCAGAACTAGTATGTGAAGTTATGTAGTCTAGTCTGTGCTTTTAACCAATATGCTCTACTGGTTCTTAGGAATAAGGAAAGGCAAATTTTAGTTAAGCAGCATTTCCAAGTATGAGAAGTACAAGCGGAACCTGGTGTGTGAAGTTCTTTTATGTCCGTAATTTAACACATGGTTATTTAGTGTCTGCTAATGGCACAACATTGTAATAGCAAAGGGCAAGGACCTGAGAGAGGAGTAAAGCACAGTCCTGCTATGCTCAGAGCTTGTAATTTTGTAAGGAGGTTAAATCAAGTACATACAAGGATGGATACATTGATGAGAGGTACCAGTCAGATTATAAGCGTTAAAGAGTGAGTAGGCACAGACATAGCAAACAAACTTATGGTTACCAAAGTGGAAAGAGGGGAAGGGATAAATTGGGAGTTTGGGATTAACAGATATACACTACTATAGATAAAACAGATAAACAACAAGGACCTATTGTATAGCACAGGGAACTATACTAAATATCTTGTAATAACCTATAATGGGAAACAATCTGAAAAATAATATATATATATATACACATATGTATAAATGAATCACTTTGCTGTACACTTGAAACTAACACAATATTGTAAATTAATTATACTTCAATAAAAATAAGTGAGCAGGAAGTAAGAAACTTTGGAAAGAGATGGAGGATGATGTGTTCCTTGAGACATGTAACTGTAAATGAAAGGGGTGGTTTCCATCTTCTCAGTCAAGAAGGAGAAAAGGTGATCTTCTAGGCATACAGAGGATGCACTTGGGGGCTTGAGGAGAACAAACACAGTTTGGAATTGCTGTTGTGGGAGAACAAGAGAGGATTTGAGTTAAACGGAAATTGGTCACTACTCCATTAGGGGCCCAACGTTAGAAATCATGGGATAGAAGATCCCATCAGGTGGACTGTATGACTTTTGTTATCTATGCAGGACTTGGAATTGGAACAGAGCAATAGGAATAGCCAGGTATGAATGACAGAAGACAAAAGGAGGGGGGCTTGAGGAAAAGTGTGAGATTCCAAAGTGCTGGCAGTGTGTGCTAGAAATGTACAGGTCAGGTGATGTGGTGAGCGCAGCTAGAGGGGAACTGATAGACTGGAAGAAAAGGGAGAGGGTAAGGAAGGGTAAAGGTGAAGTCATAATGAGGCCAACAGACAGGCTCGAGAGGCGAGGGCTGTGTGAGGATGGCTGTGGGAATGAAAGGCACTTTTCAAAGTGTGGAATCCTGGAGGCAGTCATATTCTACAACAAAGGCTATTGTTTCCATGCTTTTAGGGGAGCTGGAGAGAAAAATTCATGGGGATGGAATCCAGGCCAAGGAACTTTGAGGCCAAGTGGTAGAATGGGACTCATTTTCAATGGCAGAGTCATCAACGTTCATCTCTTATTTTCTACTAAAGAGACATATTCATTTTCTTGGTTTTTGTACTGCTTTTGTAGTTCTGTAATTTTCTTTCTTGGAGGATGTTTTTGTTTTGTTTCTTGTTTTGATGGAGTGTTATAGTTAGAAGGGAGTAGGAGAAGAAGTCTGAGGAAGAGGGTATGATTAGCATAAGGTGAAAATCAGATTTTAGCAGAGCAATATTTTATTATCTCTCCAGGGGAATGCAGATTAAGAAAAACTGTGTTTTGGTTCATGGAATGACATGCACACAAACATCTTGAACAATCTTGTTTCCCATATTTTCAAAGCAGATAATATAAATATAATTGGTAATTCTCTCAAAATGAGAATGGAGTGTTGCTGTAAAAATGTTTTTTAGTTATTTAAATTACACTGAACTCATAGTTACATAGATACACTGGGACATTTTTAACATGGTGCTAAAAACTTGAGGGCTTTTTCTTTTTTTAAACATTTTTATAATGTGCATAGAGCTACAGTGAATTATTCTTAATTATATACATACTGTTTACTTGCCATATTTTTTTTAAATGGCCACAGTTTCCAGACATGAATACATAATAGTAAAAAAAAAAAATAAAACAGTACATCCAGATGTTAAGAGATGAGTGAACTATTCCCTGAGTGCAATCCACATATGTTTTGTAAGCCAATTAACTCATCTGGGCCTCTGGAGGGTACCAATAAGAACCCTTTCAAGAGTAATTTACTCAAGAAGCCTGAAGGAATTAATATGCCTCAAAATGTGTCCCCAAAAGCCCAGTAAACAGTCACTTTTGACCTCTGACCTAATGTATGGAATATCGCCTAAATGGATTTTTACTCAGTAAAACAGAGAGTAAATTCATAATGTACCTTTAGGATCTGCTTTGATGAAATTCTAGTCTCACTTACAGTAGTCTTCAGGGAAGGTATAATAAATGTGGGGCAGCAGGATAACAACAAAAAGAAAGCCGGTCTTAGAAGACCCGAGTCCCACTTACTTTCCATATGACTGCACAAGACACATAAACCGCTTTGAGTCTTTGTTTTCTCACCTGTAAAACACGAATGATACCACCTGCCTTGCTGGCCTCATAGAGTGGTGATAAAGTTACAAATGAGTTGTGAAAACTCTTTGTAAACTGTGCTTGTGTCATAAAAAACTTGAGTTGATGGTGTTAGAGATGTTGATACAGGGAAATTGTAGTTGGCAGAAGGATGGGGCCAAAACAGTCCCCTAACTCTCTTTTCTATGTATAAAGGTAATATTTAGAAAGCAAGGCACAGTACATGAGATATATTTTTCATAGGAAACATTTCAGGAATATCTCTATTCTATGCCACAGATACTTTGTATTCATTAGAATTCCATCAACTCATAAAATGGTTACTTTTAGGCCCAAAGTATATGATATGAAATTTCTAGGTATCTGGAAAAATTATTTGAGGCCACTATTATCATGCTGATTCAACTCCAAATACAAATTTTCTTTCATTCTATAGAGCAATATGACTCTTCTTTCTAACTGTTTCATTTGCTGCCTTCTATGCTTCTTCCTACCATGTAAATGGAAGCATTCCCAACACCCTCTGCTCTTTTCTCTAAAAACTCTTCATCTTAAGGCATTGTTCTCACATCAAGGCTTTCATTATTGTATATAAGCTGAGGATTCCCAAATCTCTATATTCAAGCTCCTACCTCTTATTTGAAGAACAGTCTTCTCTTCTCACTTACCAACTAAACACATCCCATTGGGTGGTCCATGTCCTGGTAAGCAACATATCCAAACCTGAGCAACCACTTTCTGCCAGAAACCAAAATCTATTTCCAATTATCCTGTTTGCCACAATGGTACCACCATTCTTTCAGCTGTCATTTCTTAAAACCAGTGAGTTAGATTTTACTCTTTATCCTTTTTATTAACCACACCCAGCCAATTCTCGTCAATCGTTATTTTTCAAAATGCCTTTTAGCATCCATCTTTGCCTTTCCATGGCAACTGCCACTTTTCTGAGACTCACATCACCCAAAGGTTAGACTATTGCAACTGGTCTCCACACTTTCAATCCATCTCACAAATGCCTCCAGGGGAAAATGTGTTCTTCTTAGAACACTGATGTCACCATCACTACTTGATTCTATGAGTTAAAATGAAAACCTTCAATTACATTTGAAGTCTCAAAAGCTACCAGAGGTTACCAAATGCAATTAGAAACTAATGAATATGACTAATATCCTGAATACAAATCAAGAGGTTTTTAGGATAGAAGGCATTAAAGTAACACAAATTAATAGAAGATTACTGTGCTATCTCAGAAATAAACAATAGTCACAATATCCATGGTGGACATAAAATGAAATAGCTTCTGTAAACTTCATACACAAACCTTATTGTCTCTGAGAATTAAAAATGCACTAGTGTCCATCTGACAAACACATGGACTCTGCTACACATAGATGGACAATGGTGCATCCATGTTATGTTGCTTTTCTCTCTGTGGCGTGGGTTACAAGCTGTGGTTTAAATCAATTCTTTAAATATGCAAATCACATTTCATGCAGAGATCCCTCATTGATCTTGCAAAGACCAGCTCTCAGCTGCATTTTTAGCATGACGTACAGAGAGAAATCTCAATTTTGCCATGATAATCTTGTTTTATTGCATTTCTACAGTTTGCTCTTTGCAAATTGTTACTAGTGTCACTCTTTAATGAGTAGCGAGGTACAGGGATTCTAATTTTATTTGAGACTTTATTCATTTAGGGGGGAAAAGTTCTATTACTTTTCAGAAATAGAAAAACTATGCCTTATTTACATAATTATAAACCACTCATTTTCTTTTCTCCATTAGCAGAATATTGCTGCCTAATAAAGGGTATGATCTTAGAAAGAAAGTAGTGATCATACACTAATGAGTAGTACTAGAACAACAAGCCAAGTTGGAAAACACTTTCTTTTTTTCGCTTGTAAAACACTTCTTTTTGTCTTACTATACATCAACAGACTTCATTTTCTACATGAATTCTTTCCTCGTAAAAAAGAGTATTTTCAAATTTTCCACCATAAACACAGAATCCAGCATGTGACCCCAATCATTTTAGGACTCATGACCTCATATTATTTGTAGTCAAAAGTTTAAAATATTAGGCAGCAAAACTATCATTTTCCCCCTAAGATTTGCTTCAGGTACTTGCTGAATTTTCTAATATAAATTCGGGGGAGGGCAAAATTTAAGAATATAAATAGGTTAAGGTTTTAAACATTTGCCTAGGAATAACTTGGATGTTAAAAAACTGGATCTCAATTTTGCAGTCAGTTTTATTTAACTATGCCTTATATTCACTAACATGAACGTAGCAAACGGGTTTGACTTTTTGATTATCGACTCTTCTTATGGGATCTAAAGAAGACTCTTGGTTTCCTTCAGTATTCACTATTGCATGTAAGTTTGACTTTGCAAGAGTTGGAATAAACTAAGAACTGTTTGAAATGTCTTTTAAAAATTTCTCTTAGGACTTTCCTGGTGGCGCAGTGGTTAAGAATCTGCCTGCCAATGCAGGGGACACAGGTTCGAGCCCTGGTCCGGGAAGATCCCACACGCCGTGGAGCAACTAAGTCCGTGTGCCACAACTACTGAGCCTGCGCTCTAGAGCCTGTGAGCCACAACTACTGAGCCCACGTGCCACAACTACTAAAGGCTGCGCGCCTAGAGCCCGTGCTCTGCAACAAGAGAAGCCACCGAAATGAGAAGCCCTCACACCGCAACGAAGAGTAGACCCCGCTCGCCGCAACTAGAGAAAGCCTGCGTCCAGCAACAAAAACCCAATGCACCCAAAAAATAAAGAAAAAAAAAATTTCTCTTAATCAACCTGATTAAATTCTTTGCAATCATTTTATCAGGGAAATTATATTCCGGTCACGTTCTTGAAGGTCAGAGGTACTTTTTGCTCATCTCACTGGGCCTAACACAGTGCATCGCACATAGTACGACTGAATAAATATTGGGTGAAATGAAAAAAACATGTTACTAACCAACAGTCTAATCATTAGTCAACTAAGAACAAACTACATCAAGTCCTAAATAATAAATGGGCAGAATGGGGAAATAATACCCTTATGTTATTTATGTATCATGTTGACCCACACTGCTTCAATGATTTTGTAAGTCTTATAACTGTGCCCAGAACACTTCAGTGCCATGAATGGCTCAGGTATTTTGTTAATGCTGATCAAATTAAGTGAATGAATAAATGTGATATATATTTTAATATTAATATATTTTCTATATTGCTATATAGCATTCTTATACATATTAAATGTGACTATTGGAAATATATATGCATATATATATATAGATATATGCATTTCTACTGATTAATGTCCCCAGGGGAATTTTGAGTATAAACGTAATGGCTGAACCAGATGAAACTGCCATTTGTAGGTCAGTATCTCCATGCCAAGGTTTAGATGATGCAACAAGTTCTAATTCCATCCTAAGAAGCAGAATTCTTTTGACTTCATTGACCACCTGAACATTTGCATTACATGCTTTTAAACAAATGTTCATTCTTCACCCTTCAGAAACAAGTCTTGTCATGTTTTAAATTATATTAGGTAATTCCTAATATAGTATTTATTTTTGTAGTCTTATGTTTTATCAATTATTCTCCAATTTACAATGGAAAGGATGTTCCATTGATAACACCCAGACTTCCAAGTCTTCCTGAGCCATTCTTTGATTCAATCATTAGAGATGGGTAAACATTCTAGGTTTGGTAACATAATTATACATTTTACTATCTTTCTCTTAGCTCCTAGAAAATTTATAATCTGCCCTTTACCATCTAGGCATTTCAGTATCTTATACGGCTCTCTAAGTATTTCTTATCTGTAAATCTTATCTCTTCAAAAAGATTTTAAGTTCCTCTAGAGCAGAGGCATCACATTTTTTTTACAGGATGTACCAAGGGCCCACAAGAAGCCCTCCCTATTTATCTCTGATCTTAGCATTAAGATTGCCAACAAAATTATTCTCAGGCTACCATAAGACTCTCCTCCTCAGATGGTCTTATGCTATTGGTAACATATTCACACTGGTAATAATATTCACAAGAGAGAGAAAAAAGACAGATGCCTTCAGCTTGTTTGTATGTTTTTTTTTTTTTTTTTTTTGGGGTATGCGGGCCTCTCACTGTTGTGGTCTCTCCCGTTGCGGAGCACAGGCTCCGGACGCGCAGGCTCAGCGGCCATGGCTCACGGGCCTAGCCGCTCCGCGGCATGTGGGATCTTCCCGAGCCGGGGCACGAACCCGTGTCCCCTGCATTGGCAGGCGGATTCTCAAGCACTGCGCCACCAGGGAAGCCCCTGTTTGCATGATTTTTAATACCTTAACTGGGTAAAATGACAAAAGCCTATAGAAATTGAGTTTGTCTTGGGGGAAGAAATACAATCTTCAAGGTATAAACACACATGGCCCATTTATACACTGCAGAAAGGAGAAAAAATGATGGACTTAGAATATGAAGTTAACACTTCTAGTGAATATGAGTGAGCAGCAGTACAGTTTTTAATACACTAGACATGACTAGAAAGACAATTAGAAAATCAGGCAGGGTCAGTTAATCAAAGAGTTCAGTTAAAGTAGGTGTTCATAAAACATGATATACATCTTAAATATTTTAACAGAAAAAGTATAAATAATATTCATTTGCCAATCTTTTTTTTTTTTTTGCACTATGTGAGCCTCTCACTGCTGTGGCCTCCCCCGCCGCGGAGCACAGGTTCTGGACGCGCAGGCCCAGCGGCCATGGCCTACAGACCAAGCCGCTCCACGGCACGCGGGATCCTCCCGGACCGGGACACGAACCCGCGTCGCTGGCATCGGCAGGCAGACTCCCAACCACTGCGCCACCAGGGAAGCCCCATTTGCCAATCTTTTTGATGTAGAGCTAAGGTATTCTATTTGAGTTAGGATCCTCTGATTGGCTCCGTACTGAGGCTTGCTTGCATATAAACCACACACAAAATATACCCTCTCAGCCAGTTTCTAGATTGGTTTCTAGATTTAAGTTGCTAGAATTTAAATATATTCATGGGGCAATCTGAGTACAGAAGGCTTTTGGAATTGGTTCCTATCTTTTAAGTTTTCTTACCCATCCTGATTAGACAGCAAACTTAAAATGACTTTATCAAGCATAAAGCATTTTGCAAAGCATTCGACATAGTTTTCATAAAAATGACATATTTTTTAAGCACTATTTCTTGGTTCACATAATATTTAATTGAAAGACATAACTGAGGTGGTGGGATGAGTTGGGAGATTGGGATTGACATATATACACTAATATGTATAAAAGAGATAACTAATAAGAACCTGCTCTATAAAAAATAAATAAATAAGAAAAAAAAAGAAAGAACCTTCTGTAAAGTGCAGGGAACTCTACTCAATATTCTGTAATGACCTATGTGGGAATAGAATCTAAAAAAGAGTAGATATATGTGCATGTATAACTGATTTACTTTGCTGTACAGCAGAAACTAACACAATATTATAAATCAACTATATTCCAATAAAATTTAATTTAGAAAATAAAAAAAAGAAAGACATAATTGAACTAACAAGTACAACTGACATATACAGGAGGTTTGGAGAATAAGCACAATAGACTCATGGCACGCCATAATCTCAAACGTTAGGAGTAGAAGTGCCAGGATGTACTTGAGAACAGCCTACTAGCTGCAAGGGCATCAGTCAACACCTTATATCCAGCAAAATGTGAGCATTGATTTCTCAGGCGACGTGGTTACGAGGAGGTGGGTTAAGAGAATTTCTACCATAAAGGTGAGAGAATGACAGAGAGCCCAACATGAGACACCTCCTTTATGAACCCCTCACTGAGATCATTTTCAATTCTTAGAACATTCAAGTATTTTGAATTGGAAATTGTATAAGACAGATATCTGTCTAAAATGAATGACTTGTGTAAAGATTAAGATGCCACTGATTTTGGAGCTTATCTAATCTTAGAAAATCTATTCCTCTGTCAAATCTATGCTGAAAAACTGAGAAAGAACACAGCACATTTCCATTAAAAGACATACCAGTTCACCTAGAAATAATTTATTGCTTTGATAAACAGGTACCAAAAGTCAAGGAAGTATAAAAGCAACACATACTCAAAGAATTTCTGTTAAGCCATCGTCCCCTCAAGAATGAAAGGAGGTAATGAGTTTGTTGTTAGATTTGCACACAATTAGAAGTAGGATCATTAGAGGCAGAAAGTAGTTTATTGATGGGACTCATTGTTCTTAGTCCATAAATGAGACCATTTTACTCCTAATGACCATAATCCCCTCCTTAATCTTGACAGTGTTAAATTACAGTTGGATATCTAATGATCTCAATCTTTCCCTTAGTTTATTAAAGCGTAAAAAGATTAAGCAGATACTAAGTGACCTGAAGATAGTTAAAGAAAGACCATATCGTAATTTTACTGACTAAACTCTAGTGATTAGCAAGACTGGCGTTTGTCACTACGGTCTAATTGAAAATCTTGAAATGTTGAAAACTGCTGTTTTCAGAAACTGACAACTAACCACTGAGGTAACACTACAACCCAAATAAATTAAGCACCACCATGTTTTTAGAGTTAATAAGAGTCTAATTTGGTCCGGAAATGGTGGCTTTTCATGAGTACATGCAATTCCACTTGATAGTCAAGACTAATCTAGTCTGATGTTTTTCATTTGATTTTAAACTATAAAGGATAACAGTTATAATTAACAATTTACTTTAAAGCTAGACCCACCATCTGTTTTTTGAACAATGACCAAAGAAAAACAACAAAAAACCCCCACATTTCAGAAATATATAACCACTGCTTCCTGAATTCCTAACGTTGAAATTCTCCCATCCACGCATCTTTGACCCTACAGATCAAATTCCTAAACAACAAGGAGTTGAGTGCTGGCTTAAAGTTGTTGCTCATAAACATGAGGATACTGCTAATTAAAAAAAAAAAAATTATTGATCCTAGAGGGGAAGATGGCGGAAGAGTAAGACACGGAGATCACCTTCCTGCCCACCAATACACCAGAAATACATCTACACGTGGAACAACTCCTACAGAACACCTACTGAACGCTGGCAGAAGACCTCAGACCTCCCAAAAGGCAAGAAACCCCCCACGTACCTGGGTAGGGCAAAAGAAAAAAGAAAAAAACAGAGACAAAAGGATAGGGACGGGACCTGCACCAGTGGGAGGGAGCTGTGCAGGAGGAAAGGTTTCCACACACTAGGAAGCCCCTTTGCGGGCGGAGACTGCAGGTGGCGGAGGGGGGAAGCCTAGGAGCCATGGAGGAGAGCACAGCAACAGGGGTGTGGAGGGCAAAGCAGAGAGATTCCCGCACAGAGGATCGGTGCTGACCAGCACTCACCAGCCCGAGAGGCTTGTCTGCTCAACCGCAGGGGCGGGCGGGGCTGGGAGCTGAGGCTCAGGCTTCCCTCAGAGTGCAGGGAGAGGACTGGGGTTGGCGGCCTGAACACAGCCAGCAAGGGGTTAGTGCACCACGGCTAGCCGGGAGGGAGTCCGGGGAAAAGTATGGACCTGCCGAAGAGGCAAGAGACTTTTTCTTCCCTCTTGGTTTCCTGGTACGCCAGGAGAGGGGATTAAGAGCGCTGCTTAAAGGAGCTCCAGAGACTGGCGCGAGCCACGGCTAAAAGTGCGGACCCCAGAGATGGGCATGAGACGCTAAGGCTGCTGCTGCCGCCACCAAGAAGCCTGTGTGTGAGCACAGGTCACTATGCACACCCCTCTTCCGGGAAGCCTGTGCAGCCCGCCACTGCCAGGGTCCCGGGATCCAGGGACAACTTCCCCGGGAGAATGCACGGCAGGCCTCAGGCTGGTGCAACGTCATGCTGGCCTTTGCCGCCACAGGCTGGCCCCGCATCCGAACCCCTCCCTCCCCCCGGCCTGAGTGAGCCAGAGCCCCCAAAGCAGCTGCTCCTTTAACCCAGTCCTGTCTGAGCGAAGAACAGATGCCCTCCGGTGACCTACACGCAGAGGCGGGGCCAAATCCAAAGCTGAGCCAGGGGAGCTGTGACAACAAAGAAAAGAAAGGGAAATCCCTCCCAGCAGCATCAGAAGCAGCGGATTAAAGCTCCACAATCAACTTGATGTACCCTGCATCTGTGGAATACATGAATAGACAACGAATCATCCCAAATTGAGGAGGTGGACTTTGAGAGCAAGATTTATGATTCTTTTCCCCTTTTCCTCCTATTGTGAGTGTGTATGTGTACGCTTCTGTGTGAGATTTTGTCTGTACAGCTTTGCTTTCACCATTTGTCCTAGGGTTTTATGCGTCAGTTTTTTTTTTTTTTCTTTAAAACAAATTTTTTTTTTCTTTTTTTTTTTTTTTTTTTAAATTTTATTTATTTATTTTTGGCTGTGTTGGGTCTTCGTTTCTGTGCGTGGGCTTTCTCCAGTCGCGGCGAGCGGGGGCCACTCTTCATCGCGGTGCACGGGCCTCTCACTATCGCGGCCTCTCCCGTTGCGGAGCACAAGCTCCAGACGCGCAGGCTCAGTAGCTGTGGCTCACGGGCCCAGTTGCTCCGCGGCATGTGGGATCCTCCCAGACCAGGGCCCGAGCCCGCGTCCCCTGCATTGGCAGGCAGATTCTCAGCCGCTGCGCCACCAGGGAAGCCCCTTCTTTTTCTTAATAATTATTTTTTATTTTAATAAATTGATTTTATTTTATCTTACTTTATTTTATCTTATCTTCTTTCTTTCTTTCCTCCCTCCCTCCCTCCCTTTCTTCTTTCTACTTTTTCTCCCTTTTATTCTGAGCCGTGTGGATGAAAGGCTCTTGGTGCTGCAGCCAGGAGTCAGTGCTGTGCCTCTGAGGTGGGAGAGCCAATTTCAGGACACTGGTCCACAACAGACCTCCCAGCTCCACATAATATCAAATGGCAAAAACCTCCCAGAGATCTCCATCTCAACACCAGCACCCAGCTTCACTCAACGACCAGCAAGCTACAGTGCTGGACACCCTATGCCAAACAACTAGCAAGATAGGAACACAACCCCACCCATTAGCGGAGAGGCTGCCTAAAATCATAATAAGTCCACAGACACCCCAAAACACACCACCAGATGTGACCTGCCCACCAGAAAGACTAGATCCAGGCTCATCCACCAGAACACAGGCACTAGTTCCCTCCACCAGGAAGCCTACACAACCCACTGAACAAACTTTAGCCACTGGGGACAGACACCAAAAACAACAGGAACTACAAACCTGCAGCCTGCAAAAAGGAGACCCCAAACACAGTAAAATAAGCAAAATGAGAAGACAGAAAAACACACAGCAGATGAAGGAGCACAATAAAAATCCACCAGACCTAACAAATGAAGAGGAAATAGGCAGTCTACCTGAAAAAGAATTCAGAATAATGATAGTAAAGATGATCCAAAATCTTGGAAATAGAATAGACAAAATGCAAGAAACATTTAACAAGGACCTAGAAGAACTAAAGATGAAACAATGATGAACAACACAATAAATGAAATTAAAAATACTCTAGATGGGATCAATAGCAGAATAACTGAGGGAGAAGAACAGATAAGTGACCTGGAAGATAAAATAGTGGAAATAACTACTGCAGAGCAGAATAAAGAAAAAAGAACTGAGGACAGTCTCAGAGACCTCTGGGACAACATTAAATGCACCAACATTCGAATTATAGGGGTTCCAGAAGAAGAAGAGAAAAAGAAAGGGACTGAGAAAATATTTGAAGAGATTATAGTTGAAAACTTCCCTAATATGGGAAAGGAAATAGTTAATCAAGTCCAGGAAGCACAGAGTCCCATACAGGATAAATCCAAGGAGAAATACGCCAAGAGACATATTAATCAAACTGTCAAAAATTAAATACAAAGGAAACATATTAAAAGCAGCAAGGGAAAAACAACAAATAACACACAAGGGATTCCCCATAAGGTTAACAGCTGATCTTTCAGCAGAAGCTCTGCAAGCCAGAAGGGACTGGCAGGACATATTTAAACTGATGAAGGAGAAAAACCTGCAACCAAGATTACACTACCCAGCAAGGATCTCATTCAAATTTGATGGAGAAATTTAAAACTTTACAGACAAGCAAAAGTTGACAGAGTTCAGCACCACCAAACCAGCTTTACAACAAATGCTAAAGGAACTTCTCTAGGCAAGAAACACAAGAGAAGGAAAAGACCTACAATAACAAATCCAAAACAATTAAGAAAATGGGAATAGGAACATACATATCGATAATTACCTTAAATGTAAATGGACTAAATGCTCCCACCAAAAGACACAGATTGGCTGAATGGATACAAAAACAAGACCCTTATATATGCTGTCTACAAGAGACCCACTTCAGACCTAGAGACACATACAGACTGAAAGTAAGGGGATGGAAAAAGATATTCCATGCAAATGGAAACCAAAAGAAAGCCGGAGTAGGAATTCTCATATCAGACAAAATAGACTTTAAAATAAAGACTATTAGAAGAGACAAAGAAGGACACTAGATAATGATCAAGGGATCGAGCCAAGAAGAGTATATAACAATTGTAAATATTTATGCACCCAACATAGGAGCACCTCAATACATAAGGCAAATACTAACAGCCATAAAAAGGGAAATCGACAGTAACACATTCATAGTAGGGGACTTTAACACCCCACTTTCACCAATGGATAGATCATCCAATTTGAAAATAAATAAGGAAACACAAGTTTTAAATGATACATTAAACAAGATGGACTTAACTGATATTTATAGGACACTCCATCCAAAAACAATAGAATACACATTTTTCTCAAGTGCTCATGGAACATTCTGCAGGATAGGTCATATCTTGGGTCATAAATCAAGTCTTGGTAAATTTAAGAAAATTGAAATCATATCAAGTATCTTTTCCGACCACAATGCTATGAGACTAGATATCAATTACAGGAAAAGATCTGTAAAAAACACAAACACATGGAGGCTAAACAATACACTACTTAATAACGAAGTGATCACTGAAGAAATCAAAGAGGATATCAAAAAATACCTAGAAACAATTGACAATGGAGACACGACGACCCAAAACCTATGGGATGCAGCAAAAGCAGTTCTAAGAGGGAAGTTTATAGCAATACCAGCCCACCTTAAGAAACAGGAAACATCTCAAATAAACAACCTAACCTTGCACCTAAAGCAATTAGAGAAAGAAGAACAAAAAAACCCAAAAGTTAGCAGAAGGAAAGAAATCATAAAAATCAGATCAGAAATAAATGAAAAAGAAATGAAGGAAACGATAGCAAAGATCAATAAAACTAAAAGCTGGTTCTTTGAGAAGATAAACAAAATAGATAAACCATTAGCCAGACTCATCAAAAAAAACAAGGGAGAAGACTCAAATCAATAGAATTAGAAATGAAAAAGGAGAAGTAACAACTGACACTGCAGAAATACAAAAGATCATGAGAGATTACTACAAGCAACTCTATTCCAATAAAATGGACAACCTGGAAGAAATGGACGAATTCTTAGAAATGCACAACCTGCCAAGAGTGAATCAGGAAGAAATAGAAAATATGAACAGACCAATCACAAGCACTGCAATTGAAACTGTGATTAAAAATCTTCCAACAAACAAAAGCCCAGGAGCAGATGGCTTCACAGGTGAATTCTATCAAACATTTAGAGGGAAGAGACATGGGGATATATGTATATGTATATGTATAACTGATTCACTTTGTTATAAAGCAGAAACTAACACACCATTGTAAAGCAATTATACTCCAATAAAGATGTAAAAAAAATTTATTGAAGTATAATTGATTTACAATATCATGTAAGTTTCAGGTATACAGCACAGTGATTATATATATATATATATATATATATATATATATATATAAAAATTTTCAGATTCTTTTACCTTATAGGTTATTACAAAATATTGAGTATAGTTTTCTGTGCTGTACAGTAGGTCCTTGTTGGTAGGACACTACTAATTTATTTCAGTAGAAATATTGGTTTTACTACATATCAGGGAAAGTATATTAAATTTCAGTTACCCTACATGTTTTAGTAATCAGAAAATACACAGTAAAAAATGGAGAAAGGCAGTACAAAAGTTATCAAAAATGACATTGGTAACTTGACCTATATAAAATATTTGTAGAAACATACAAATAAATGAAAACATATCAGAAAATAAATGAGGAATTAACAGTGTTTGAACTTAAAATAATCAAGCCATGGTGACTATAATGATATGGTACAATCTACCATTTTCTATCCCAAAGGCAGTGGGGTAAACATTTTCAAAAAAGCAAAAGCGAACAAATGAAGAAACACACAAGCTCATATAAGTCAGCTGGAATCACTCCCATTTGAGAAAATAAGAAAAACACTATTAGTGGGCTAAAATTTAGAGAAGGAGAGTTGGAAACCATCTATAACCAGTAAGAGCACACTAAAATAAACTATCTGAAAATAAGAGTAAAAAACTGAACCATATACATAATAAGAAAATTTCTTCATTTAAAATAGTAAACATAAGAAGAAAAAATCACTTTGGACTGAGAAATAAGAAAAACTCAAGGACAAGAGCAAAACAAGATACTTTTCCCACTTTTAGCAAAACTAAAACCACAAAACAAAGCATAAACCCCAGACAATTCTCTCTCAGAATTCAGGGGTCACATTATACTAGCACTGTGCTTTAATTTAAGCTTGTGAATGAATGAAGTCTAATATTACGACCTTCAGACCTTCCTTTAAATTTTTTCCACAATATCACGTTACAGTGAATTTAAGAGAAATCCAAGAGATGATTCATTTTTAACATGCATTCTTACCATTAAAATCTATTTTAATTTCTGTACATGGGTTAACCTACTTTGGTTGGAAATATTTTGTCATTCATGAACACTTGTTTTTCCTATTTGATAAACTAGACTTTCCCTTTTTTCTTCAAATACCAAAATAAACAACAAAAGGAAGGAATAAGCCTGGATGTGCCTCAGACACTTCTCAAAAATGATATATGCTGGGCTTCCCTGGTGGCGCAGTGGTTGAGAGTCCGCCTGCCGATGCAGGAGACACGGGTTCGTGCCCCGGTCTGGGAAGATCCCACATGCCGTGGAGCGGTTGGGCCCGTGAGCCATGGCCGCTGAGCCTGCGCGTCTGGAGCCTGTGCTCCACAACGGGAGAGCCCACAACAGTGAGAGGTCCACGTACCACAAAAAAAAAAAAAAAAAAAGATATACGCTACAGTGTAATTAATACTATGAGGTTTGCTACAGACATGTAATTAACACTTCAATGTTGTAATAACTTCATCCAAATACATTGGATGTTCAACTTTCATCCCAGTTCAAAAAACTAAGCACTTTCAGACTAAAGAGACAGATATTTAATCATCTGTGTACTTTATAGTTCATTCTAATCTCAAAACTGTCTCAGAAAGAAAAAAATAGGGAGCAAAATCATTTTGCTAAATTGTGGGAGAAGTTTAATGCTATTATTTTGGACACAATTTGAACAAGAAATTCCAGTGACCACCGTAAGAATTAATTCATTTATTTTTAAACACATCATTTAGCTGCCTCTCTGTTGCAACAAATATATTTATATATAACAGAGTTACGTCTGAGTAGACGTATTAGCAAAAGAAGTTTTGGTTAATAAAATACATTATCAACCAACCTTCTCAGAGCACTTTTTTTTTTTTTTTTTTTTTTTTTTTTTTTTTTTTTTTTTGCGTTACGCGGGCCTCTCACTGTTGTGGCCTCTCCCGTTGCGGAGGACAGGCTCCGGACGCGCAGGCTCAGCGGCCATGGCTCACGGGCCCAGCCGCTCCGCGGCATGTGGGATCCTCCCAGACCGGGGCACGAACCCGTGTCCCCTGCATCGGCAGGCGGACTCTCAACCACTGCGCCACCAGGGAAGCCCCTCTCAGAGCACTTTTATGAAGACAAATCTCAATACCTGGGCAAACTATTTTTAGTTGAGCTAGACACTCTGAAGGTTTGTGAAATTATATATCACCTTTATTTAGCTGCAAGATGAAACATACATATACATGGTCTATAATTTGTTTTACTCAAACTGAACATAAAGAATAAAAAAAAATTTACAGATCAGGATGAACCATACCAAATTGCTATTTATAGTTCAAAAATGGTTAAATATCAGCAATTACATGTGGTTTAACCTAATACAATACATTTTTTCTTCAACTGTGCCATATGGGTGAAAACTTCAAATTAATGCACTATGCATATCCTCTAAGGGCATTTTAGGCACTGGAAATGGCGGTAACATTTGCAATGAATGCGTTTTTGCAGAAATATGAGACTGTAGTCACGGACCTATTTCAACTTAAATTAGGCCATTTCCTTTTATTTTTTGAAAGGAAACCAGAATTTCAACTAAAGATGAGACAAGCAAATGCTCACGAGTCCTACAACTGAAGGGAAAAAGAGGAAAAAAAAACCCAACCGAACTGTTTTTAACAATATTTGCTCCTGCTATACAAATAGATTGTACAGCAAAGCTATTTATAATCACACACACACACACACACACACACACACACACACACACACACATGCACACACTCTCTCTATATATAGAGAGAGAGAAAGAGAGAGGGAGAGAAAGAGAGAGTGTGCGTGTGTGTGTGTGTGTGTGTGTGTGTGATTATTAGGAGACCAAGCACAGTGAACAGTTTTTTCCTACATATCAGTAGATTAATTATAACACATATAAGGGTTATTATGGGCTTATATGAAATCATCTGTGTGAAACTTTTGAAAACTGTAAAGCACTATAGAACTTAAAGAATTTTTCAGTTAAAAAGAATAGCATTTAGACAGTGTATGGAAAAGAATGCTTTTATAGGAACTGTTTGCAAAAGGGGAAGCTATATGGTGACAGCAAATGAGTAAAGTTTGAGGCCACAAGCCACAAAGTGGAATTCTTGAAACACGCAGTGATGGACACAGCTTGTCAGCACACTTACCGCTTCCCAGCTACCATCTGCTGGGCACCACCTTCCCCATTCTAACCTCATCCCCATTGTACCACGCCACCTCCTGCTCCTTGCTGTTCTGCCATTCCACTGTCAGTCTGCTACTAGATGAACAGAAATGTTTACCAGTAAACCTACATCTTCAGGCTGTTGCTCTGTTTGCTCTCCTCAAGACCCAAGTTAAATAATGACATTAAAGGTCATCTTAGATTTCTTTTTTTTTTTCTTCCTTCTAAAATTTGTAATCGCTGATAAGGTCATCCTGAAAAAAGAGGACTTGTCAGAATGAAACTTGTGTACATTCAGGTTTTTAAAAACAGAACTTTCACTTCTCTAGCTGGGGAGTACAAAAGTGGCAGAATCCAGGGAATAAGGCCTGAGAGGAACTACTTTCAACAAAAGATAGCAAAAGAAATAACGTTTTGACAGAAGGTGAGGAACATCTGGGGAGGAGATCCACATTATATAACAAATGTGGATCGACAATAAATACAGGTGTAATTTTCTACTTGCAGCGTTTATTCTGCAAACAATCACAAACAATAAACTGTCCCCCTTTCCTACCATGAAAGGAAAATATCCCTGAGAATTTACTGAATCACTGCTATGATTCTGCATGCCTGTTGAGAGACCTATTTTCAGTTTTAACTTGTCCTTGCCAATCTTCTAACTGGTCTATAATTCTCAACAATGAGTATCTTGCAGACAGTAAATCTAATCATTCTGACATCTATAAAAGATATTCACTTGGTGAGTGAGATGAAAAATGATGGTGCAGAAATATGAAAAGTCTATCTTGGGATAACAATAGGCTACAACTATGGGTAAGCATATACCTTCATCAAGGTAGTTTCTCTTTAGAGCTCTATTTCCATTTCGGTATTATTGATATTCCTGAAAAACAATCACACATAAAGCCTGTATAGATATGTTTGGTCATACTTATTTAGTGGATTTCATTATACAGCTGTGAATCCCTAAAATGTGGCTCTAAAATGTGATTTAAAAAAAATAACGACAACAACAGCACTTATAAGACCTATTGGATTATGGGTACATTTTTCCTTTTTTCATCTTTACATTTCAAACTTTGTGAAGTATCATGGAAGAAAATCTGTTTGCCTTCTTTTAATTCTGTTTTTCCCCAGACTTAATGACAATTAAAAAATCCCAAATTTTATTTCAAAGAATCAATAAGCAAACTATTTACATGTAATATTCCCATTTGGTATCCTATAAGACAAGATAGTTAAATAATATATTATTATATTGCCTATGATAATTGCCTATCATGGAAAACACTAAAATATTAAAAACTATAGCATAGAGTTTTAAATTTTACTATTGAAATAATTATACACCTTTCTCCATGGCTTGCTTTCAGAAGAACCTGCTAAACATAGGAAACAATATTTTTCATGTACAGCTTAACCTAGACCAGACTGCTAATTCCATACATGCAGAACATATTCACTGTATACTCATTATATGAAAGTTTAATAATTTCTCTGAAGACTGCCTACCAGAAGTCTATTTGAAAGAAGCAGAAGATATCCTATTCTGACTTTAATAAATAACATTGTTTTAAGTATGAGTTACAGTAACCCATAGATAAGAAAATTTATTAGAAAATATATTGCGCATGATTTCTTTTGTCTTGTACTGGAAGGCAGTATTTAATTTGTCCTCCTTGGTCACAAAGCTAAAGCTGATAAAGCCAGTGGAATAAAATACATATACATGTGAGATATTTCAATAACTGAGATCATTAGTCTAATTTATTACATGTGCTTTTCATATCATTATGAAAAGCTCAAATGTCAAACTCACATGAAAAGCTTGTCTTAACTTCTCAAAACATAAATTAAGAGTGCTAGCCTTTGTATTCCTAGAGCATGCCTCAGCTCTAATTTTTTGGAAATCCTAAATTTCTTTTTGCAAAAGTCAAGTGGGCACCATTGAATTAACAACAGAGAAGTATGAATTAAACACCCATGTCAAATTATGAGCAAATACTTGATTAGTTAAGGGAAAGCATGAAATGATGGGAAAACATCTCCTTCACTCTGGGTGGGGAGAGAACAGTGGCTTTCAGGAAAGTGGGTGGGGGGTGAGTGCGGTGGCAGTGGTGCCTGAGTCAGCGGACACAGAGCAGAACATGGCAGCTGCAAACAGAACAACTTTGGGGTGTGACCATGAGGGTGGCAGCGTAAGTGCCCATGAGAAACCCAGGAACAGAGGTGTTATTTCCTGCCTTCCAAAGCAGGGGGCCGAAGGAATTAAGTAGGAGCTAGAGTTTGTATGAGAGTGACTTAAACTATTTATCTCTCCCGTGTGGCTTGAGGAAACAAGAATTTGAAGTGAGATGACACGACACCATAGTTTTTAATGTGGTCTTGATCCTCTGTACTGGTAAGTGTGAGCGGTATAGAGAAGGAGATGGGCACGGCTCTGGTGCTTTTTATGGGAGCTTGGAAGGCCTGCATCAAATACATTTCTTTCTATTTGATTTTTGTCCCTAGCCTCTTGGACTTTAACCCATGCTATAGTCTACATTTTCTTGTGTTAAACTGATTAATATTAAACTCAATTCCACACATTCTCATTAAGTGTTTATTATGTGAGGGAAATATTGTGTTAGGTATGGCAGAAGTCTTTGTCTCACGTGTTCCCACTCCTCCCTTTCTGATTTTAGATTCTAATAGTTGAGAAGAAGTAATCAAAATACCCTTCAAGGCAGAAAATCATGAGTTCTATAAAAGAATTACAAGAAAAGTGTTTGTTCAAAGGAAGACACCATTGCCTCCAGAGCAGGTATTGCCACTGATGAGAAAGCATTTGAGATGAAGCTTAAAGGATAGTATATTTTATTTGTAACATGGAATTCTTCTCTCAGGGTCATACAGACATCACAACCTGATTCTTCTTTCTTACCTACCCCACTTGTTCTCTTAATCAACATTTGTTGCTTTCTTGAGAAATGTGTTGCATGAGCTAACAATTTTATCTCTAACCCACATGACAGGCCTCTGTATAATTATAAAATATCTTTAACATAGTCAACATCATTTTGAAAGGTGTTTGCTAGAGAGTAGAAAGGTGGTTACCAGGGGCAAGGGGGTGGGGGAATTGGGGAAATGTTGGACAAAGAGTACAAATACCCACATAGAGAAGATGAATAAGTTCTGGGGATTTAATGTACAGCCTTGTGATTATAAGTAACAATACTGTGTTGTATGCTTGAAAATTGCTAAAAGACTAGATATTAAATGTTCTCACCACACACAAACATAAAATGGTAATTATGTGATGTGTTGGAGGTGTTAATTAACATCTATGGTGGTGATCATATTGCAGTATATAAGTGGATCAAATCAACACACTGTATACCTTAAACTAACACAAATATATGTTAATTACATCTCAATAAAGCTGGAAAAAATAAAAATTAAAAAAAAGAAATATATAGAGGTTTCCCACAGAAGAGTCATTAATTGATGCCTTATAGTATCTGCATTGGTATAATGACATTCCTGGCTAAGAAACACTAAATATAACGTTTCACAAGTAAATCCACCAGTTCTTGGGCTGATCCAAATGTTAGTTAAAAATTCCTTCAACAGATGAGGTCCAGTGAGTAAGTCTCTAATATTATGAGAAAGGGGTTAATCACTACACAATAATACAAAATAGGATAACTTTGGTCTCAAGATTTGATTGTTGAACCTATTAGATCAATTTCATACTTGTATCTTTAGGAGCAAAATATTTTAAGCATGTGAACTACAAATGAAAATAAACTACAATTTTTCCTCACTGTCAATAAGATATACGTGTTCTATATAAATGTATGAGCCATATGTACATATGCATGTGTATCTATATAGGTAAATGTTTTTTTTTTCCCATTACGGAAATCTAACTTAGTCAGCAGAAGGTAGCAGCTGTTTAATAGCACAAACAAGCAGATAAACCCACATTATATATCTAACAGACTTTAATATAAAATATGGGGTTTCACACATCACCTTGCAGTCCCTTAAAGTATAATCTCATGGCTAAAAAGGCACACAGAGGCTTACTGGATGAATGACAGAACGCCCAGTGGAGGATTTCTCTCTTTAGCCTTCTTCATCTTCAATGATTATATCGCTGATGGTTAGCTAAGAACTTGATTCCCTTTTCTCTTTTCCACAGGCAGTGATATGATTCACTTCACAGAGCTACCCACAGTTAGAACCAGAAATTAACAAGTTTTTTAACAACTGGAACCTATTTCCCTCTTAGTATACATGAATGACTCATATCACTGTTAGTAACAGTTGAATTCTTGCATGACTGGAAAGAAATATCTCCTCAAGGTGGAATGTTGACCCAACTCAGTAAAAGGCTTTTAAAGCAATCAACTGCTGAGATTCAATGAAACAAAACCACCTAATATCCAAGAAAACTATATTACAAGAAACCTGAGAGGAAGACCAGTTGGCCACTGTCTCTCAGCAGGCAGATTTAATGAGATCATTAAATTTCCTTTATGCAAGTTGTTATTAAAAACAAAACCTAGGGACTTCCCTGGTGGTGCAGTGGTTAAGAATCTGCCTGCCAATGGAGGGGACATGGGGTCGAGCCCTGGTCCAGGAAGATCCCATATGCCCCGGAGCAACTAAGCCCATGTGCCACAACTACTGAGCCCGCGTGCCACAACTACTGAAGCCCACGTGCCTAGAGCCCATGCTCCACAACAAGAGAAGCCACCACAATGAGAAGCCCACGCATTGCCACGAAGAACAGCCCCCTCTCATTGCAACTAGAGAAAGCCCGTGCAGTAACGAAGACCCAATGCAGCCAGAAATAAATAAATAAAAATTAAAAAAACAAAACCTAAACCTATTCATCTAGATTGCATGGAAGTTGCATATCAGAGATTTGTTTTTGAGCAGATTATAATAGGTTAAACCAACTCTGTCATTTTCATGACCAAAAATTTGACCAGGTTAATCATGCCTTATCTAAATTGTCCTTGTTATTATAGAAAGAAACTTGAATAACGCAAGAAAAACAGAAACCCAATACCCAAGTTGATAATAGGCATAAAAATTTAGGATTTTTTTAAGAAAGCCGTTTCTAGGAAAATCATAAATATGAAGACATTACAATTTTTAACACCATGCACACACAATAAATACTTTTTGTTCTCACTTTTCAGTGAAAACATGATATATTCAAATTCTACGATTAATATGGTTTGGCCTGTGGAATGTCAGAATAGAAGATTGGCCTTTTAGTTATCAAGTATTGAATAGCATACATTTCATTCTATGCTCCTACAATTAGCTACTCCTTAGTCTCTGGATATTAGATCCCTTCAGGACCCCATTTCTCTGCAGGTAAAATTCTATGCTCTTATGCTCCTTCCTTTTTACGGAGCAATCTCGCACTTGTCCTCTGAGATCAAGATCAAAAGCCAGTTGCTCAGTAAAGCTTTCCTGGACTCCAACAGACAGTTGCTTGTTATGTCTACTGTACTCCAAAGCACTGAGGTTGATATTGGTACAGTATACGGTAACATGCTGTACTGTAATTTACATGCTTAGATTATCTGTTTTTTTTACAGTGTGGGACTCTGGATGGCAGATGCTACACTGTATTTTTCTTTGTATCCTCACAGTTTCTGATATATAGATATAGATATGTAATAACTGTTTATTGAATGAATTAGTGAAAATGAAAATATAACCACTTTAACAAAATGCTTCTCTACAGTAAATCAAGAGTGCATTTGCATATTGCCCAAGTAATACATTCAGCCCTTCACTAATATTTAATATAGTTAAGAGTTACTGGAAACATTTTTTTTTTTTTTTTTTGGAAACATTTTTAAAGATACAAACCAATATTTGCTGCATCCTAGCACCTGATAATGCAAAGCAAAATTCTAAAACATATCATGTAGTAGTATTTAGATGGCTTTGGTAACTGACAGCAATTTGATAGGAAATGAGAGAACTGACGTAGAAGTTAGTCTTATGATATTAAAACCATAATGCACACAGTGTGCATATTTTAACATTTCAACGAAAATGCTTTTCTTAATCTTGAGAACAAGTGAAAACAGAAGCAGTCTTAAGAGAATATGATGAGTAGCATAGAAAGAGGGGAAAAACAGAAGAAAAAACAATCTTTTCTCCTTTGGTTTGGAGAAATCTAAACGTGATCTGTTTCCAACTGAAGTTAGAGCCTGATATATGTCTATTATTTCATTATTTTAACACATTTTCATCTCATATCTTAGTAAATAGTCTCAGGTTGTCTTCTTAAAGTTCATACACTCCAACAAGAAAAACATGTGCAATCCCTTTCTTGATAATGAAGGTAATTTCTATAGAGAAAATAACATTGACCTATTATCAAAATTTCATGTGAATTCCAATTTTTAAAAATTTCTTGGGGCTTCCCTGGTGGCGCAGTGGTTAAGAATCTGCCTGCCGATGCAGGGGATGCAGGTTCGAGCCCTGGTCCGGGAAGATCCCACATGCTGAGGAGCGGCTGGGCCTGTGAGCCATGGCCGTTGAGCCTGCGCGTCCGGAGCCTGTGCTCCGCAACGGGAGAGGACACAACAGTGAGAGGCCCGTGTACCACAAAAAAAAAAAAAAAGAAAGAAAGAAAAAAAAAAAAACTCTTAACATCAACAACCCAAACTGCATTTGCTACACATTTCAACCATTCCTTTACAGAATACAGACAAACTTAACCATAATAATGGTTGTATGATGATGAAAATACCCAAGCCTACCTTTCAACTATTTAACCAATGACTTTTTACAAACTTCAAAAGTTATAAAAGGTAATAAATCACAGATGCTCCTGTGTATGCAGTGAACAAAGCACATTTTACGTAGATTATCTCACTTAATTTTAGCAACACCCTCAAAGAAGCAAATATGACAATTATACTTATTTTACTAGGGAAATCTAGTAATGGGAGAAGTTACAAGCATGCCTAATACCACACAACTAGTCACTTGCAGAGCAAGGACTCTAACTCAGGTTCCATGACTCTAAATCCCGTGGATTCACCCACCTACCAAACACTGCTTTCCTCTTTAATAACCCTAATTAAAAACAAAAACAAAGGGACTTCCCTGGTGGTCTAGTGGTTAAGACTCCACACTCCCAATGCAGGGGACCCAGGTTCCATCTCTGGTCAGGGAACTAGATCCCGCATGCCACAACTAAAAGATCCCACATGCTGCAACTAAAGATCCTGCACACCGCAATGAAGATCCCACACGCCACAATGAAGATCCCACTGCTGCAACTATGACCCGGCACAGACAAATAAATGAATAAATATTTAAAAAACAAAACCAGGGCTTCCCTGGTGGCGCAGTGGTTGGGAGTCCGCCTGCCAATGCGGGGGACACGGGTTTGGGCCCTGGTCCGGGGGGATCCCACGTGCCGCGGAGCAACGAAGCCCGTGCGCCACAACTGCTGAGGCCTGCGTGCCTACAGCCCACGAGCCGCAGCTGGAGAAAGCCCACGCGCAGCAACGGGAACGCGATGCAGCCAAAAATAAATAAATAAAATAAATAATAAATTAAAAAAAAAAATTAAAAAAAAAAAAAAAAAACAAAACCAAAACAGAATTCCTGTTATTTAATACCACAGAGTTTATTTTATTTTGAGAAAGAGGAAAATAGGATCTTGATTGAGGCTACCTTAAAATTAATACAATTTTAAAAACCTAGACTATTTAAATAAGATGATACCAAAATTAGGCCTCCTTAGCCATGCATCTGATGATTTAAGCAAAAACCCAAACCAAAGGTTCTAACATACTTTTTCTTGAATAACCTACAAAATAGTGAGTCAAGATCTTTATCTTTAAATGCCCTAAAATGCAGACTGATGACTTTCATTAAATACTTGTCATACTCTCCACTCATCTTCTGACAATTTTACCTACTCCTAACTAGAGTTCACAATGTTAATTCAAGTGGCATTTTTGAGGCTAATAAGGGATACTTTTTTACTCAGTAGAAGACAGAATAAATATGGGTATACCATATTATTTCAGGTCACATGAATAATGCTTATGGATTTTAGAACTAAAATTCATCATTCCATGGAATGGTAGAATCCCAAGATACTATTAAAATACGTATTGAAATGGTCCCAGATTTTCTTTTCTTGCCCTTTTACCAAACATGGAGGTTGACTGATAATCCTTTAGGCCAGTTGTTCTATGTATTTATGGGTCTCTGGTTTGCTATTTTTTCAAGTTAAAGTTATTGTTTTACACTAAAAGACCGCTGCTATCCCTATACACAAGGGCAAGTTTTCCAAATTTCAAATTGATTAGGTAGCAAACTGACACGGTTAACAGAGTGAAAAGCTTCAAACCCAAGACACTTTAGGCAACAGTGCACAATATGCTAGATGACACTACTTATTTACAAAATGTTAGATGGCAGAGCAGCTCTCTAATATGCTGCATAAAGACTCAGAGGAAAGCCTGAAGAGCAGAGTTCTACAAATTCTGGCGTTGGGTCAGGGAAACGGTACACAGGGGTGGAACTCCTGTTATGAGGGTGCCGTATGGCAGTGGCTGGGTGGTGGGATGTAAGAATCAGGAAAGAAAAATCAGCTGCTAGATGGTGATCCCAACCCTAAGGAAGCATTCACAGCTTGTCCTCCAATGGCCAGCATGATCCAGGGCTGGCCAACATCTTCATTCCTTTCTCACAAAGTGTTTTCAATTTAGTCTATGGGAGGATTCACCTCCTTTCTCCGCCTCTCATTCATACCAACCAATGACCATGCCCCTGACTCTACAATGGAATATAAGGGGGAAATATAATTGTTACAAAGTTGTTTTGTTTTGTCTTATCTGTTCCTAAGATAAGAAAAACAACCATTGAGATAGCCCTTTTGCTGAAAATGGATAGAATAAAACCCTTACCCTCGGGCTTCCCTGGTGGCTCAGTGGTTGAGAGTCCGCCTGCCGATGCAGGGGACACGGGTTCATGCCCCGGTCAGGGAAGATCCCACATGCCGCGGAGCGGCTGGGCCCATGGGTCATATACGCTGAGCCTGCGCGTCCGGAGCCTGTGCTCCGCAGCGGGAGAGGCCACAACAGTGAGAGGCCCACGTACCGCAAAAACAAAAACAATAAAACCCTTACCCTCAACTCACCTTGCGTAACTCAAGAAATGAGAACATTACTTTTTAAATGAGGCTGGGGAAGAGGAGGACTGTCAGTGTGTTGTTTAATTAAGTAGATATGTTCTGTTTGTCCAAATAAGGCAAAATGGAATTGAAGCAAAATAGGATAATGCCCAATAATACATAAATTTGTAGTCACTCTTTATGCTGATCTACTTTATGTGTGATTTTAATCTCTCTATCCCATGGGCCTATTTTAGCAAAACAATATTTCAGTTTGTCAAAGATAAAGTGCACTGTGCATTGATTTCACTGTCTTGTCCATTTCCTTTGCCAAGAGGGACAGAACAAAATTTTAAGATAAGAGTGCTTCATAACAAGTGCAGCCCAAAGTAGCTCCTGGCCTCATCAGAGCTTAATGAGACATTCAGTCTAAGAAATAAATTAAATGACATTTTGGGATCATGCTTAATGAAGCGGGTACCTACAGAAGCTCTAGACCACAATAGTGTTCTCATAATCTGTGGAGAATAGGGCAGGAAAATGTCATCAATCATTTGGGACAAAATGGCACTCTGTGGAATAGAAACTCTTGAACCTCGGTAGCTCCCGGTCTCAATCATGGCCCGGAACTGGTTTCTTGTTATGTCAGTACCATAAAATAGTTTGCACGTGTCTATGTTAATTCCATAAGTCAGTGTCTCATCATTGTCATAACCACATAAAGCAGACAGTGTCTGTGAAACTCCAAAATGAACAAAGCCAGGACAAATACAATGCTGGAAAGGTAAAGTAGAAAATAGTACAATTTTCCTATAACAGAAATGAAAGTGAGTTAGGTGTAGCATGTCTAAATGAAATACTAAAGAGCTGTCCTAGTTAAGAAGAGATTTTTGTCCAAATCATATCAAAAGGAAGATAATAAGCGGTCCTAACAAAAGGATGCACTTAGCCTAGAATAGCAGTTGTGATAGACCTACAAACTCATTTGGCATCTATGATTCCAAATCAACAAGATATTTCACTTAAAAATTAAGTGAAAATAATTTTAAAGTATTTTAGTATTTGCAAATACAAATATACTAAGTCATAGTTACAATTCTTGATAAGATTTTTGAAAATTATAATCATATAATGATAATTAGAGAATGAGGAAACATTTAGAGTGAATACATGTTATGTAAAGAATTCATAGAAAATAAAGAGCAAAATACTTGATCTCAGTCAATAAATGGACAAAGCAGAAAAGAAGTGATAAAGTTAATTTTAAAGATGGGAAAATACTCTCTTTCATTCACAGCCACAGGAATTTAAATTACAACAAAAGAGATTATGACTGTATATTTATTGGCACAATTCTTAAAAAGTTTCATTTTTATTTTTATACTTTTATTGAATTTGTTTCTTTTCACAGCTGTCTCAATCTCTCTTTGAAAACAGGAGTAATATAAACAAAATAGATAAAAATTACTGTTTTTGAGGCTGTGGTGAAACTCATATTTATTTATTCCTGATGGTTGATATAATCTTCCCAGAAGATAATTTTTCTAGAAAATTCCAGACCAGAAAAATGTTTACAGATCTTGGCACATTTAAAGGAAATAATCAAATCAAGGAAAGGCATATATAGTTAAAGAGAGAAATTATACAGCTATTTTTAATAGTGAAAACTTAGAAGTCTTTGTGTCTCATAGCATGATACTGATTTAATAAGTTAAGCACATCAATTTGAGTCGATTACATAATAAAAATAATTATAAGGAAAATGTAGAAACAAAGAAAGAATATTGTGCTTTAAAAATATTAAGAATAATAAATGCAAATAAAGACCATATAATTCTATAAACATTGTCTATGAACAAAGACTCGGGGGGATGGGACTTAAAAATAGAGACAGCAAGAACTGATCAATGTCTTAGATTCTTGAGAGAGGGGATATTAAAAATCCTTTCGTTTCCTTAATGCTGTTTAAAAAATAAATAAGACAGAAATTAAAATAATGCAAAGGCTTACATAATATTCCACTTAATTCTGGGCCAACAGAATGAGAATCCTACTCAAAGATATTTTTTGTAAGAACATTTGTTAGAATATTTTATTATCTTTAAACACTCAGAGATGCCACACATTCCTCTCTAAATATATATTTCCACAGAAAATAGACTATTCTGCACATTAAATTGATATAGAATTGTGTTAAACAGTCCTCTTTGGCTAAAGTAGCTAACAGAGAAAAGCAACCCTTATCTAATAGTAACTAATGCATTAATTAGACCCAAACTAATCTGAAAACAGACTGAAACAAATTAAGCAAATTAAATTCAATTTTGAAGGAAAATTTATTCTTACAATCTGAATCACAGAACTGGTCGACTCCTTGAAAGTTAATCTGCCTTCAGGAAGATGAATATATAATCGTCAAAGATAAATGGGTTTCTATTCTCTTCTTGAGTTCGATTAAGTTTTTTGAAAACAGGACCCATGTCTTGTTTACTATTATTTTCCTATCACCTATGACAGTGTTGGTCGCACAATAAGTTCTGGATGGATGGATGGATAGAAAGAATATTTCTAGTGAAAGACACCAGAATTCTTTTTATTTCCCTGATGATTCACGCTGGTGGCAGAGTTCTTCCTTTCAAAAAGTAAAACAAGAATTTCAGTAGGGAGCAATCACAGCTGCATATGGTTTTGTCTACTAAATATATGGGTAGTGACTGGTAAGCAACACTTACTGAAAGTATTATCTTTGTGTAGCTCCTTGAAGTTTATTAATCAGATACTAAGCAGAAAGTAAGACAACTCTTACTATCTCAATTTGATGACTGAAAAAAATAGGGGTCAAGTTCTGGCTCTTACACTTCCTAGCTTTATAACTTTGGGCATGTTACTGCTCATTTTTCTCACCCATAAAATGGGACGGTAATGGTTCTAACTTCATAAGGTTGGTGTAAGGATTAAATAAATTCATGTAAAATATTTAGAACAGCTCTGACATATGCTAAAAACTCAATAAATGTGAGCTGTTACCACCATCATCGTTTTTACATTGTATAATTATCATTGTTACAAACTTGTCCTAGACAATCTTAAAAGATGTCCATAAGTGCTTGTGGAAAGAGTAGCTTTCACCCTAACTTGGGTTTATATTCTGTTCACAGTGTTAAAGAATTTCAAATGAACCCCGCAGACATTTGTTATATGGCATCTATACTATACAACTGGTAACATTTTTGTACTATATGGATATTTTCTTTATGTGATTAAACATGCAAATATCCGGTTCACCTATTAATTTGATAAGAAACAGCAATAGAGATACTGCTAGCATGATAAAGGATTGGTTAGGAGCAGTGCTAAAACTCAATAAAATGACAGTAGGTTTGTTTCATGCTCCAAGAGATTGGCAGTGGCAAATATCAGGAGGCAATGAGGAGATAATTGCAGGTCGCTATGAGACACTGAGAATAGAATGAGGGAGATGCCAAAATCCAAAATCCAGAGCAAATTTATAAAACATAGTCAAGGTAATTGGTAACAAAGACATAGAAACAGGGTCACAGGCCATTAAAATAACTCTGCCAAATGATATCATTCCTGCCAAGGATGCTTTTAGTGTGTCACGAGTATACATCACACTAAGTGTGCCAGATCCGCAGCATCTTAAAAGCACTGCCTGACCCTTGACAGGAATGATTGTCTTGACGTTTTCTTGGTCAAACATAACTACTTTAAACTCGCCAATTTTTGAAAATTGATTTTAGTATAAGCTCACCTGAGCTTAAAATGAGTCAAATACTAAATATTTATGTTTAATTATTGTTCACTATCTCAGGAGATATAATGACATACAAATATCATAAACTGACCGTTTGAATACATGCATTGTATATGCCTTTATATTTTTTTTGTTTTTTGCGGTACACGGGCCTCTCACTGTTGTGGCCTCTCCCGTTGAGGAGCACAGGCTCCGGACCCGCAGGCCCAGCGGCCATGGCTCACGGGCCCAGCCGCTCCGTGGCATGCGGGATCCTCCCGGACCAGGGCACGAACCCGTGTACCCTGCATCGGCAGGCGGACTCTCAACCACTGCGCCACCAGGGAAGCCCTATATGTTTTTAAATGTATGATCCAAGTCTTTCAATGTGCCTGTTTGGGAAAGATTTTATGACACAAGTATTCATTTTCCCTATTAAACTCCACAGTGAGTATGAAACAGCACTTTAGGACCCCATGGTAAGTACATTCATAATCACTCCACCATTTAAATAGGTTGGTCTTTTTATAACGTGTCATTTCCAGAAGTAGTCCAGATGAGACAGAGTTGAAGAATGCTGTTAAAAAGGTATATATTTTATTATACTTGGTCTAGCTCTTTTAAAAGTAGGTAACCTTTAACAAGTACTTAAGTCCAGAAAAGAAATATAAGAGGCCATATATTCAAATTTCTTTATGGCCAAAAAAGTTTCAAATAATTCAATTCCATAGAAATAGGAGTAAAAGCCAAAGCATTAAGTTGCTATTGATATGAACTTGGTGTAAGAAAGCCTCCTTTCTTTACCACCCTTCCCCCAGTCCTGGTTCAAATCAGACCTGAAAACAGCTGTTGGTATGTAAAGGTCCCAGCTTCAATGCTGAGAAGACTAACATTTCAGAAGAACTAGAACATTCTGGGAAATAAAAAATAAAAAAGAAGAAGAAAAGGCACTGCTTCAAAAAAAGGGGCAAGGAGGGCTTCCCTGGTGGCGCAGTGGTTGAGAGTCCGCCTGCCGATGCAGGGGACACGGGTTCGTGCCCCGGTCCGGGAAGATCCCACATGCTGCGGAGTGGCTGGGCCCATGAGCCATGGCCGCTGAGCCTGCGTGTCCGGAGCTTGTGCTCCGCAACAGGAGAGGCCACAACAGTGAGAGGCCCGCATACCACCCCCCCCAAAAAAAAAAAAAAAAAAGGGGCAAGTAGTGTGATGTGAAGGAAGAAATGTCCCTAGAGTGAGCTTTCCATAAATGTTTGCTTGGGAGTCTGGAATGCATAATTATGCCACTCCCTATCTTAGTATATAATATAAATATACATCTATATACATAGATACATGAGTATGTATATATACATATATTCCATGTGCATATATGGAATAAAAGAAATTTAAATGTATCATGAAAAAGCAAGTTATTCTTATAACCCTCATATTATCAGTTTTTGTGCTGTGATTATATATATATATATAAAATATGTGGATCTATAGATATAAAATCAGCAAAAAACAACCCTATGGGGTGACTGTTGGGATCTAGTGTGGCTGATTATTGAAAGGGGAGATTGCAATAATGGGAGGAAAAAAACTCAGTGAGCACCGCCTTCCCATGGAAACGTGCTGATGGCTAGGCTCCCTTCCTTCCACTGGCTACCAACCGGACTCCCCCTTCCCAAGTCACCTTATTCTCCGCTTGTTAATTCTTCTTTCTACATTTACTTCCCCTCACCTTTAATAAAGTTTGACCACAGCCAACATGTCAACCTAATATATTTGAAATACAAAGTATATCTCCTGCTTTCCTTTCTTAACAGAGTATAACGCTGCCAAAGTATGAGAGGGATTTGTGAGCTGTCAGGGATGGAAATATCAAAGGAATGTATCAGGAAATCACTGCAACTTTACGATAAAGGAAGGCCACGTTGCTTAAACTACGTAGGTGAAGGTCAATATATGTGATTCAACCTATCAAGTGCTTACTTGTCTATACTCAGCATTGCACTAACAGATAGAAATGTGCTAGCTGGTATGGACTGTTTGCCTGAAGTTTCATGGAATAAAAGATCAAAAGAAACAATATACTTAGGGTATTGTTGATGGTTCCATAAGCTTGTAATAACATGCACATAAGGATATATAATTGTGTAATTACATAAAGATATTGATTATAAATGCAAATGTATTAAATATAAAGTCAAATACATTTGTGTCTCTATATATGCATAACATACATATTCAAATTAAATACGTTCTAGTTTCATACCCTTAACTTTCTATGGGAAACACTTTTGTGACCTTACACAATATTGGACAATTTTAGCTTAAAAGGGATAGTAAAATATTATATTTCATATATATAGATTACATTCCTTATATATATTCATTATATTATATTCCATATATATATATATGTATGTGTGTGTATGTATATATAATACATTTTTTTTCTTTTCTCCCCTCACTGATCTGACCAGCATGTTTTAGGTACAGCATAGCATCCTTAGGTTTCTTATATAGCTCTCTAGAGCCATCCAATGAGGTTTTTTTTCCTTTAACATGAGATGAGCTTCTCAACATTCATGACACATGCACCAGAATCATTCATTCCCATTGCCTTTTGAAAGAAACAAATGGTAGGTATTCAGCTGACTGTCATGAATCTGCCAGTCTCTCTGCTTGAGTCCTATAAAGCCCTCTAAGCGATGCACACATAACCGGCTTGCTTTGGAATACTGAATAGTCGTTTCTTTTCTATTTATTTTTATTCAACTAGAAACACACAAGGCATGGCAAATACAAAAAAGAATTAAAATAACTGGTTTTGAAAGAACAATCTGGTGAAATGGCATTAGCAAATATCTAAGTCCTTGACAGTCAACTTGGCTGTGGTCAAGATCATAAAATGACCTGAACACCTCAAACTTAACCCAGGGCAAAGGCCCAGCAGTAGCCATCCTTAAGGGGAAGCTACTAATTCTGTAACATGTATGTAAATATCACCCTCCCCTGCCCCTGGTAAACAAAAGAACTGGAACAAATGTCATCAATAGTAGGTGAGGTACTTTAAATGCATTTTTAAAATGCAGATGTAGCTCATTTTCTACTGTAGAATTCTCTTCCCCAAAAGTAAGCTCATTCAATTTCTTACGTATTGAGTCATCTGTTAGATACCTGAAGGAAGTTTATAACTTACACTGTAACCTTATAAGAGATGAGTAACCACCCAAATGTTTCTCCTTTTTATGGACCTAGACTGTTCTAATTAGAAGTATTCTTAAAATTAGGCATATATACAAATTGAAACACATAACATTTGATGACTACTTTGAGGGAAGCTTTGAGGAAATATATTAAAAAAACAATAATGTGTAATTGGAGAAGGAAAATGAAATGGAAAGAAAAGAGGAGGTGACTTCCTGTGCTGCTGCTACTTGGCTGTTTTACTTACCATACCCACCTGCTACTTCTATTTCCACTCATGTGTCAGAAGAAAAATTGCTTTCTACCTAATTCATAAGTGTGTAGTGAGGAGAAATTATATTCCACATGTGATGTGTTCTGAGTTAATAGAAGGTTATCTGCAAACATATACATAGGCCTATACACATATAGACCAAATCATAAATTAGAGAGTATACTTGATAACTGTTATGTGTAATGCACACCCTAGAATGTTTCACAGATCCTGATAAATCCATCCACCTGCCTCAGAAATGAAGAATGGAAATAATGGAGTTAATTCACTATATTCAATGGCATGGGTCAAATCTTTTATTACAAACCTTTTCTCATTTGTGTTTTCTGAATGAAAATCATATGTGCACCAGCTTCAAAAACATATTCTCAACATAGAAATCTCCTTTTAAATAACTATACAGTGGTATCTGGCCTATTATCTATATTTTTATCTTGAAAGAAGTTGTTAGTAAAGGGAATAGTGAACATTTTTCCTCTTTCTGTAAGAAACTTCCAGTACTAGCTCATAACTGCAGCATTTCATGTTCTTTCTTTCTTGGTATCTCTACCACTTCTATGTTTATTAACATTTGATGAAAAATCCCTCGTTAGTTTTGTGAATTTCACACCAATAGAACCATATTCTCTTTCAACAAATTTCTGTTAGCATTTGATGATTTCCTAATGCCTACAATCTTCTGTTATATCCGGCTTAGCTTCAAAACAGATAAGAAGGCAGTAACATGGAACTGAATGAAAGAAGGCAAAATATAATACTGAAAATCCCCCTTTTTTATTGTTCTTTCTCCATGCACTGCAATATAACAAAACTACACCCACACACGTGTGTGTGCAGATTTTTCCATGCCTGCGACTATAACTCCAATTCTGAGTTCCAGATCCAGTGATAAGCTACCAACATCTGCTATCCTGTGCTATTGTCACTGTGTTTCAGGTGACTGATGGTTTCCTAAGAGATCAGGGGTATGCTCTTTCATATGTTTTTAATTACAAGTAATAAAATCCTGCCAGGATTGCTTTATTTTATTTTGAAAAACAATGACACCATGTCATTGTGTTTTATTTGCATGTGCCGTTTTTATTTGCCTATAAGTTAACTATCCAGTTACAGATATAAGCTCTTCTGCTTATAAACGTACAATATCACTTCCCCATGGATGCCTAGTCCTTTTTTTTTAAAAAAAAATAATATAGTGTATTAGCTTCCCTTCTGTTTCATTAACATGTAGAACATAATATTTCAACACCACGAATCTGCAAAATGGTAGGCTGGTGTGAGCTATCCTAGGGTTTGTACTACTTTCTATTTACCAACAACCTATACGCTTTTAATCATTTCCAGTTTTGCCAATGGCAATTTCTTATAACACACTACAAGGGACTTTGCTGCATTTAAGTTACATTTTAAAAGTAAAGTACAAATTTATCCTGATACCTGTAATTTCTAAACTGTTATACAATATATCTGGGTGTTACATATGTTTCAACTATTTCTCAGAGTATATCATTTGCCTTTTAATTTTGTTCATACCTTCCTTTTTGCATTACAGAGTTTACTCTTTGATACGTATCTAGTAAACTGTACCTGTGTTTTTTACCCAAGCTTTCATGCTTAGCAAGCCCTACTCTATCCTAAGATCAGACAATAGTCACCTACATTTTGTTTTCTTTCTTCTATTGATTTATTTTGTTAACTTTTGCTTTTTAAATCTAGATGGAAGAAATCTATTTTAGGATATAGTGTGAGGTTAGGACCTATACCCTGCATCCAGATAGTTTAACCAATTATCACAGAACTACTGATTAAGTAATCCATCCTTGAGGAAGACAGTTATAGAATTTGAGACGTGATTTTGATGGATCTACAATAAAAATGGACCTTTAGAACCTGAATGTGGACTCTTTCACTTGCTAACATAATTAATATGCTTCTGTATAGTGTTAGGCTATAAAATGGTTCATTTAATCAAGTTTATGATTTTATACTTAATTCAGGTTTAAACTCTAGAACAATACTATTTATTCTTTTCCCTCCCTTCTCATCATGGTGTTTGAAGTAAGTTACCCCAGAAGGTAGAACCACTAAAACAAATTAAACAATTTGAAAACATTTCCAGGATATTAAAATGAGAATGGGATGTCTGATTAAGAATGGTATCACTCTCAGAGAGGGAAGGGGGAAGACATATTTTAAGAACAATATGCCAAGAGAAGCACTAGCATGGATATGAAATACAGAACAAATGCAAGACTTGCAGTCATGTGACCTGAGGTTCCAGTCCTGACTCTGCCATTTGCTGGCTAGTTGTGTAGTTTGGGGCACATTGCTTAGATATTTGAGCTTCAGTTTTGTCATCTATAAAATGGGAATAACAGCACCGATGTCCTCCCAGCGTTATTGAGAAAAAGTCTGACAATGTACATAAAAAAATGCACTGAAAACCAAAATAAATATGTTTATATTAATAAAGTTTTGTACAAATATAAATTATTATGAGCATAACAAACTTATTTATAGTCCTGGAATTAGAACCCATCATATATGGATTTAAATTTTCCACCTGGCTTCATATACTAATTCCAGCAGGGAAAACAAACTGACTAGGCATTTTCTTGGGACAGATAATAATTTGTAAGGATGCTAAAATCCTGCTTGATAAACAGCAAAATAAATAAATGAATGTAACATGTTATTAAATGCATCATACTAGTACCCATTCCATTCAACTCATCAGCATAAACTTTACCAGAAAATGAAATAGCTTTTCCAGCACCAGGAGGCAGCCAAGTAAAATGCTATCAATGCCTTTCTCAAATGACACCAGTGGGGAGACAGCTTAGTCCTAGTACAAGGACAATGGAAGGCCTTGAATTTTTGACAAATGTACCTTTAATTCACTTTGATAAAATAAGAAGCAAGTCAATAATTAAAAAGTGCTTGACAAACTAACAACTGCATAATGAAGGTAACCAAATGCAGCACTGGCATATCAAAATATAGGAGACATGAATCTGGTAAAAGAAGAGAAATAAAAGGGACAAAGTTTAGGTTAATTTAAACATACAATTGAGTTATTTAGGAAAGAGAACAGGTAATTGATTGTTTGATTCAGAGCTCTGGACTAGGAATATGGATGCTTGGATTCTAGTTTCAATTCCATGATTTCCTGGCAATGAATTATGGGAAACTCTCTTGACTTCTCTAGGCCTTACTTTTCTCAACTGTGGAATAAGGAGATTAAACTAGATCAGCTGTTCCCGGGTGTAAGGATTCCAGAGAGCATGCCCCCAAAAGGGGGGAGATTACCTTTCTATATTGCCAAATTAGGCCATTATTTTTAAAGGAAAACTACCATTTATCACTACTACTATCTCATAAAAGTAAGACATTGATCATGAAAAGTAGTGGAAAGAAAATAATCTCAGAACAAAGGAGAAGTTCTTTATATTGAATACGTTTAACTTAACTTTCTGAGTGTATGTATGTGTGTGTGTTTATGCGTGTGTATGTTTGCACGTGCATTTACATTATCATTTAACTACAGGCTGGTGAAAGGTTACAGACTGACACTGGTCCGTGGACCAGTGTTTTATGACCAGTGAAGACTAACGGTACCACCTCGAGCTTTTATATTCCGTGGCTCTACTCTCCTTTTCCCACACTTTCTAGTTTATAAAATCGGTATGTGTATGTACATGTATAAAAAACATGTATTAGGCGTCCTTCTAGTTGCTGGATGGGATGCTGGCCCATTCATGAATCACTGAATAAAGCCAACTGCATCTTAAAAAAAAAAGAACAAAAACATGTATTAGTGTTGGGTGTTAGGGGTGGGGATGGAGAGGACTTCTATTTTTTTTTTTTTTTTTTTTGCGATATGCGGGCCTCTCACTGTTGTGGCCTCTCCCATTGTGGAGCACAGGCTCTGGACGCGCAGGCTCAGCAGCCATGGCTCACGGGCCCAGCCGCTCCGCGGCATGTGGGATCCTCCCGGACCAGAGCACGAACCCGTGTACCCTGCATCGTCAGGCGGACTCTCAACCACTGCGCCACCAGGGAAGCCCCTATTTTTTTTTAAAGTACTCATTTTTCATTGTGCCAAGGCAACATGTCTGGTCAGGGATACATTCTTTTTTGCATGTGGCCATTCTCATATTAGATTCATTGAACATACTAATTATTAGTGTTTCATTCCTTCTTTTGAGATGTCTAAAGTAGACTCATATTGATCTTTTTAGCACTGATTTGGAGGACAACTAAGATTTTCCTCTTCTTTACCTTGATCAACCTAAGATTTAACTATAAATTGATGATATTATGGACTCGAAAGTTGAAAGGCCTTAAATATGAAAAGTGTCCTGTTTGTTTTACACTTGGAATCATAAGCATAGAATACTAATGAATGAATAGTAGGTTTCTTAAGGGGTATTCTCCACACTTAGCAAGGTAATTGAACTATTGTGCTAATTCAAATATAGAAATAGAGTTACACTTTGAGCAGCCCATAGCATACACCCTATTTAAAAATTTTATTTTATTGTAGTAAGAACACAACATGAGATCTACCCTCTTGACAAAACATTTAACTGTATATAATACGTTGTTGACTATAGATACAAAGCTGCACAGTAGATCTCTAGAGCTTACTCATCTTGCTTAACCAAAACTCTATGCCCATTTATTAGTAACTCCTCATATTCCCCCACCCCAGCAACCACGATCCCACGTTTTGATTCTATGACTGTTATGGTATATCAAATAAGTGAAATCATGCAGTATTTGGCTTTCTGTGACTATATGATCCAGCAATCCAACCTCTGAGTATTTATTCAAAGTAACTGACATCAGGATCTCAAAGAGGTATCTACACTCCCATGTTCACTGAAGTTCTAGTCACAATAGTCAAGTTATGGAAACAACCTTTGACTGTCTCTCTTGCTACGGAGCAAGATGGGACAGCATCCCCAGTGAGGCTCACCCCCATGTCACTCATCTGAAGCTGCTTAGATGTGTACTTTGAAAAGTTTCTAAAAGTTACACAAGATGAAGTTTAAACACTACTGGTAGTATTGAGAGTGCTTGGTTTTGAATTCCCACCATTCTCTCGAAAAAAAAGTAGGCCCACAGAAAAACCTTTAAGCCTTTAAAACCTTTTTCCAATCAGCACTAGCACAACATTCTAGAATCCCAAATCTCCCCATTTACCCTTGTGATGACTGACGCAGCTATAACTGAAAACCTATATCCCTCGAGATATGAGTGGTCTGATGACCAGGACATTAGACTGACACAAAGAACAGGCTACAAATGCACATGGAATTTGGTTGAAAACCAGAGCACACCACTGGTAGCTAAGCAAGTGACTAGAAACCAAGATTAAACTCGAAATCTGTTTCTGCTACTTCTTTGTTATTTAAGATTGGTAAAGCCATTTTTATACTGCCTATGTGAAACAGGCGTTTTCCAACAGCACTGGAGTTTTTGTCCTGAGCCAAAACACCCATACACATAGCACACAACTAAACAAGCCAACAAAAAGTGCCCAGAGTTGCAGTAGGCAGCCTTTACTGCCCACGTGGTGACAGTCTCTGCCTCTGCTTTTACCCTATGAACTCTGCGATCATCATACCTGCATAGTTAAGCACCTCTCAAGGGCCTTGCCCTACAGAGGCAGGCAACACACACTGCCTGCTAGCTTTAAAGGTTACATTTTCTAACAATAAATCCTACTCACTTTTTGTTTTCTTTTTCTGTTTGGCTAGGCAAAGGGCAGGATTTTTTTTTTTTAGTTGCTTTCTCATTTTTTTTTTTTTTTTTTTTTTATTCCTTTAGTTGAGACTTTACTTTTGTACTTTGGGCCATTTGAGGCTGATAACTTTTAATGAACCAAATGATTTTCTTTGGTAATAGGTGGGTTTAAGTATCATTTATAATTCACTATCTGTATTCCTGAGATACATCTGGGGATGTAGTGTTTAGCCATTCCTTAGCATTGAAGGAAGGAAAGAATGAAGGAAAGAAGGGAGAGAGGGAGGGAGGGAGAGAGGGAGAGAGGAAGGAATCCTGAGGACAGTAAGGCAAATTTTCAGAGGCCAATCTCTTTTGTGTCTTTTCTCAGAGCCTTCTCTCTGGTTAACACGACCCATGGGGCCACATTTTTCTTCTATTCTTCCAAATACTACTGCTGCTAGACCTCTAGTCAACCCTAGTTATTGATTATTCTGGGTTCACATATAGCTTTTTGTTAGTCAACATTTCTCCTGACTTTCTTTCCTCAACAGCCAGAATAATGTTTTCATTCATCTCTTGAACTTGCTTATATACCTGAATTATTTGCCCAGCTTTTCTCTTTCTATATCTACCTAATTTTAAATTACTGCACACCCTTTCCCTCTTTTTTTCAGCTACAATAGCTATCTTGGCACAGGGAAGAAAAGGTAATTTTGCCACCTCTTCTGGCTGCTATTTACCTTTTTCATTCCTTAGCTTTTTACTGGCACCCTGGCTGGCATATGCTCATATATACCTATGGAATTCAAAACTGGATCACTAGGGAATGTAAATGATGGTGGCAGCTTCAAAGCAAGAACCATGGAAACACAAAAGTTACAATCATTTTGTACCAGTCTACAGACAGAAGGCTTTCTATGTTACATGATGTGGCATAAATGTACTTCTATTACCATAAAAAAGTTTTAAAATTATTTTTTTAAAGTACGCACATATGAATGTAATTTAAATGCTCTATAGCATTATAAGTCCAAAGTAATTTAGAGAATAACCTTTGTTGCTTTTACTGGAAAACTAACATCTGTCTGTTATTGCAGTTATGCAGAGTAAAGAACTCAATTTCATTCCTGTGGTGGTTAAACTATGTACTCATTATTGAACAGTCTGAAGTTAAAATCAATTAAAACAGTAGAGCAAACTTCCAGTAATTTTTCAACAAATAAGTTAAACTTCCCTTTCCCTTTCATTCACAAAACTACTAGATAAACAGGAAGAAGTAACAGTAAAGCCATTTTCTTACTGTCACAGACATTTATATTTATAATGGATATACTGCTCATGCTTCCTCCACTCCTGGTCATATTACATAAGGGCTTCCAGTCTGCCCTTAACATTCTCCTGAACCTATTCTGTGGAAGGTCTCAGATAACTATGTCATCACCAAATATGAATGCCTGACATTAGCTTACACTTTTCTACTTCTTTGGGGAAGTTGATGATGCTGTTTTACTCCCTAATGTTCTTAAACAAACAAACAAACAAAAAATGCTTTCTCTCTTTGGCTCCTGAGATGCAGCATCAGTTTTGTTTATCTTCCCTCTTTCTTAACACTCTCTTGGCAAATTCTTTCCAATCCTCATCCTAAATGTAGGCATTATTCTCCACGATTTTATCTGTAAGCCCTTCCTCTTCTGCTCCAAAGACTCTTCTTTGATTTCACCTATTATCTTTTTGGCAACGATCCCCAAGTATCTCTCTAGGTAGGAACTTCTAACTGTATGCTTAAAATCACCCAGAGTATGCTAGCATCATTAAAAATCCATCATGATTTTCTTCCTGCTCTCTTCCTCCAGTAGATATAATTCCCAACTGCCTTGTTCCCCAAAAGAGTATCCCTTTTATTCAACCATCTTGGCTCAAAGGCTTCACTTATCTGATTCTTTTTCTCCCTTGTCTCATATTTTATCTATTTCCCAATTCTACTGCTGGACTGTCTATCCATTCCCACTGCTACGAAGTAGTTAAGGTACTCATCACATCTCACATAGAAGACAAGAAATAGCTACTTAACTGGTCTTTAATCCCTAGTCCTTCCTAATTTTCCACATTTCTGCCTGATTAGGTGGCAGCTTATGACCATACTCCCTGGTATTGCAGGATGGTAATCTCCACCATATGAATGCCAAGGTCATCATGTTACTACTATATAAGTTACTATTTTATTGAATGTATATGGGAAAAAGTCATAAAAATGTAGGTAGAGTGGAATCTCACAGACAGGATGAGGTCATTTCTGGTAAGAAATCATGTAGCGATAAAGCATCCCTTTCGTTCTAGAAACAGGAGTTGAGAGAGTGGGCAGATGTGGATGCAGATCAAATTAAGGGGTCAAAGTAAAGCCTCTCTTTTCCATAGGTCTCCATGTGGAATGGGTCAGGCCCTGTAGGTCACATTAGCTAGAGGGGGATTCAAATTCTATACGTTGCAAACCATTTTCTTTAAGATTTCTTATACCTTCCCTGCTTCTCCCTTAGCAAAAGTCTTGGTTAAAGTGTCAGTGTTTCTCAGTTGTGTTAAAGAAAATAAAGCAGCCCCAACCCTGCCCCATGTGGGTTTACCAAACAAAAGGTTTTCATGAGCTTACAAAACATGTTGAAAATCAAGAAGTAGCATGGAATATGTAAAATAACTGATGCCAAGTTACTGACAAGTCTTTCTTAGAGAGAAAAAGCAACCGAAAGGCAAAAACAGAGAATATTTTTATTTCATGATGACTCTGGGCAAATTCTCTCCATACCATTGTTAGAAAGGCATATAAGTACCTACAGGATAACAGTACGGGGGGTAGATTTTAATTTGGTTGAAAAATTAAATTCAAAGCCTATTAATTATTAGATTGATGTCAACCCAGTAGGAGGTTTCTGATAGTTAGTTCCAGGCATTTCTTCTTATTCCTGTCTTTTTCAATATATCAATGGCATAGAAGATGTTTGAAGGTATACTTGCTAAATTTGCAAATGACACACGCCTGAAGAGATTCTAATAAGATAGACGATAGAATCAGGATTCAAAGTTTTTGTAAAAGGAAGCAGTGCTGAACTAAAACTGAACAAAATTAAATTTAACAAGGATAAACACAAATCTTACAGATTGTTAAATAAACCAAAAAAAAAAAAAATCAATGGCATAGGTCCAGGGTTTGGGATAATCCAATTTGACTGTGGTTTGTACTTTTTTAAGAAATGAGGATTTCAGTTGCCCGCAGAGTCAACATGTGTCCACTGCAAGATGCAATTACTATAAAAGCTAAATATCTTGGTCTGTCATTGATAATCTAAGATGGGAACCTATACTCTACGGATTTGATCTTTAAACGTATAATGTGTAAGACGTCGTTCAATAGTATTCTGCAAAGATCAGGCTCTATTTAGAGTGCTGGGTTAAATAATCTATGACATTTTAGGAGGGGCATTGACAAATTATAATAAATGAGAAGGGGAGCAACCAACATTCTGGGGAGGTCAATGGTCAAGGGACGGGTGATAAAACTATGCATATAGACCATAGAAAAGTACTTTGGAAAAGTGAACAAAATGGAAAAGAACTTCAAATATTTGAATAGCTATTATGAGGAAGAGGTAAGTCTTGGATCCTATATTGTCCCTCAGGGCAGAACTAAGTGAGAGCTTACAGGAAGACAGATCACAATTCAGTATGAAGAATATATTTTTAGTGGAAAAGGAGCCCACAGAAAGTAAGGTATTCCATGTCATTGGACATTTCTCTCTCAGGTATGTTAACAGAAACTACTGCTGTGCTGGAAAAAGAGAACAAATTAGATGATCCTCTAAGGTTCCTTCCAACAAACCAGATTTCATTATTCTATGAAACAAGTGTTACTCCATATCATAGGAGAATCACAACCTCAAAGTTTTCTACCATTTTCCAATCTGCTACTCATTCAGAGTATTACACTTTGGATGCTGTGCAAACAGAATTCCCGACTGCCCTAACATTACTAAGATGGTGTTTTGAGTTCATTTGCCAATCATAATGACTGGTCTCACTGAGCCATATATGCCTTAACCCAATCTCCCAAGTTCTAGAGGCATATTTGTAAAATAGCTAGCTGGATTTTGAATTTCAGTTTGTGACTGTGGAGTAGAGATTTTTCTTATGTGAAGCTAAGGAATAAAACCTGCCCCATTAGACTATGAGCTAAACAGTTAAACTTTCTGCCTTTCTGCTTTACAACCTGTCTCTCACTACTCTGTAATATGAATTTATACATGTATTTATATATGCACGGGTATATGTATGTTGTGCATGCCTGTATGTGTAATGTATACGCCATGTGTGTATGTGTAAATGACATGACACAGTAATAATAGAAAAAAGGTGAAGGAAAAGAAGAGAAAAGTGACAACAAAGCCATATGAGATTAAAACACTGTTTGCAACTAAGACGAGCTACTAGCAGGTTTCCAAATTGAAAACTAGAGGAAAGCCCTTGTTTGCCAATGGTGGGGAAAAGGCAAGAAGAGCAGAAGGGGAAAGAGGAAAATAAAAGCTCATGTCCCTGGTGGCAGACAACTCAATCAAGAAATTATAATTGGATCTCCATGAAAGTATGATTTGCTCCAACATAATATATTTTCATGATAATCATATCTCATTATTTGGCCACAATTAGAAATATTGGTCAAATAAAAATCTCTCAAAATGGGTAGTTTCACCTGGTATGGAGTTATAGTGCTACAAATCAACAGAAGCTAGTCAGAAGTGAATTGTGCATCGTCAAATTACATTTTGCTGCTCATTAGCATCTGAAGAATAGTGCATTCAGTTCCATATCAGAGAACCTACAAAATACAAATAATGTCCATTTTCTTTCTCATTTTCTGTTGTTCATGCAGCACATATTTATCTTAGTGAGTACATGGCTTTTTAAAAGATAGCTGTAAAACAAAATAGCACTATTTGCATTTCAGAGTAATCAGTAATATACAGCTTGAATTTTGTCCAGAACTAAAACGGTGCTAAAGAGAATCTGTCTCATGCTGATCAGTTCAAAATCTGAAATTAGAGCTTTAAAAATCTGCTTCAAAATGATAAAAATGCTTCTTGCATGTAATATTAAAATGCATAATAGACCCAGTTTAACGCTATGAAAGCAAAAATAAGCAATGTTCACCTTCTGAAAAGACTGCAATCTACACAAACTTGACTTCACTTCATTAATACCCAGGACCTGCTTAACCCCTTCCACCTGATCCCTGTCCTTTCCACTCCTGAAATTGTCCTGACAGCATCAGCACTCTGACCAAGGCCAACAAATTCAACAACTTTTTCATCCTCAACCCACGTATTTTCTCTTGATAATTTTGGATTGTTGATTAACCCTTTCTTCCTGAAATTTTCTCCTCCACAGGTTTTCTAACACTGCTTTTGTATGATTCCCTCACCCAGCTCCTCTAACTTTTCCTTCTCTAGCAACTCTCATTTCTTTACTCAAATGAGGTGTTCGCCAAAGTCCTCTCCTTGGCCTTCTTCCTTTCTTACACTCTTCTCTAGCAACCTCTTTTAATTTCATAATTGCAATCACTTCCTTTGTGGGGATACCTGCAAAAATAGGTCATTATTTATACCCCTGCAAACACCATATGTACATCTCCCTATTAGGCAACTCTAGCTATATACTCAATCTATACTTCAAATCAGAGAAGTTCAAAAACCATTTGTCCCCAAACAGGATCCTTTCTCTGAAATGACAACTCTCTTACTTAAAAAAATGGCACCCCTCTTCAGCAAGTTATTCCAGCTCAGAATTGTCTTTGATTTCTAACCTGTCCACATAAAAAGTCAAGTACTGTTGAGCTATTCTTCCAAATGTCGGTTGCATCAATTCTGGTTTGGGTTCTTGCTCGGACTATTGCACTTATCTAATAGTAGTTTCTCCTTCTTCAGTTTTTCCTCCTCCATCTTATTCATATCTCTCAGATCAATCTTCTCAAAACCACCTCTGATAATATTCCTCTGCTACTTAAAATTCTTCAATGGTTCCCCTACTGCCTTATAAATAAAATCTAAATTCCTTAAAAATGGCATTCAGGGCTATTCTTGATAGGGTCTCAAACTTCCTTTTCAGTGGAATTTCTCTCAATACAATACACATATCTTATGATTCAGCAAGATGGAGCACTCACTGCTTCTTAAATTTACTCTGTACTTCCTTCACCTTTTATCTTGGTATAATTTGTTCCTTCTACCTTAAATTCCAACCTCTTCTCTTCCCCCTACCTTGCCTAGCCCGCACAGGCTATACCAAGATCTCAACATACGGGAATCCCAACAAGGAATTCCACCACTTCTATGAAGCCAGGCCCCTAGCCAGAAGCTGCCCATACCTTCTCTGAAGTCCCAAAGTATTTTATGTAGCGTATTTCAGGGTCCATTTTTATCGTTAAGGATACTGACAAATGATAGCAAAGAGTGAGAGGCAAAGTAAATGGTTAATCAATGGCTCACGTCCTTAAAAGAGTGTTTATAAACTTTTCACAATCCTACAGTTTATTACATATTAACATACCATGATCTTTTTATAAAAGCTAAATGTATAGCACATTATTGGTAGCAATTTATATATTACATAAAATGATAAAATAGTTACCTACTTATAAATCTTGTAATCTCATAGAAGACTACCATTGTCACGTTAATTAAAACTAGGATTGGGATAAGGATATGGCATGGAAGCCTTTGTTAAAAAGACAGACTCAGAGCTTGGGATCACCACAAAATTAGAGCCTCCCATTCAACCAACACACATTTAACACAAACACATAAGTAACCCCACCTCCACCACTAACACTACTTGACTAGGTGTTTGTTAGAGGTTGGGTTAATTTAAAGCATAGGGTAGTACAATAAGTGCAAAGAGAAATATAACGCTGTCACAGGGTTTTTAAATCATTGTCCTGAAAAGCTATGGATATACTAGTTTTTAAAAATTAATAAAATAACCACCAATACCAAAACAATTACCTTTCTTTTCCATACCTTCAAACATAGTAATACCATCATATATTTTCTATGCACCATTCTCAGAGAAAGCCCTAAACATATCCAGATCTTTTAATTAAATTTGGTTGATAACTTCAGCACAGAGAAAAAACACTTTATGGGTAGAAAACTGGAGCACAGAGCGTTTATGCCATCTGTCAAGGTAAGAAAAAGCATCAAAGTTTTCTTATTCCCAATCTAGTGTCTTATTCAGTAGACCAGGAAGAAAAGCCAGTTAGCAGGGTGATATATGTATGTGTGTATGTGTGTGTGTGTGTGTGTGTGTGTGTGTGTGTGTGTGTGTTTCTTTAAGTAAGTTTTTCAGAGGTTTAATGAAAAAGTGATGCAGAAAAAAGAAACAAACAGGAAATTCCAAAGGAAAATTATAGATACTTCTATGGTTTCTGAAATGTAGTAATGAAGGAGAAAGGAAGATTTTATAGGGTGGGAAGATGGAAGAGAGGGAGGAAAAAAGGAAACAGAAATGGGGCACAACTGAAAACTTTCATATCAGTGTTCTGCTCTGAGTATGAATTCTGAAGTCAGGTAAGTCACAAAGTTTGGTGAGGAACCTGAAGCCAGCAAAGTATAAAGATATTCAGATGCACACAGTCAAGCCAGTTGGGAGGGAATACTACCAAGTGAACAGAACACTGGAATGCCATGAGATCTAGGTTCTAACCCTACCCGAGCCACTTAATCGCTAAGTGATATTTGACAAGTTGTTGAAACCCTAAGGCCTCAGGTTTCTCATTTGGAAAATAGGTTGGACAGAACAGCATCTCAAGCCTGTTCCGAACTAACATCAGAAGACACAGGATTCCAGAAGGCAGCATCACACCCAGCTTTGAGAAGGAGGACAGGAAATTGCTCAAAGCCTACAAAGATAGCTGGATTTGTCAGGCTCTCAGATATCAAGGAATAGATGGAATCTGGAATCTAAATTCACTTGTTTTCAACTAATCAAATTTAACACAATAATCACTAAGAAGAGACATTTCTAGAGTATACTGTATGCTAAGAAAAAGGAGGGTGGAAGAGAAGACTGAACATAAAGTAGGGGAAAGAATGAGAAAAGGAACGTTAAAAAGAAAAAAAAGACAATAAAGTAGTTATCATGGGTCCACGTTATCTGGAGCTAAGGCACTTGACAGCCATTCTTAAGAACAACGTGTTTGGAGTAAGAAAAGAGCTTCTTTGTTGATGCTGAATGGTAGCAGTAGCTAGAGAAAGAACCCCTAATTTTTATGGTCACTTTCTAACCCAGATCTTTCCAATTTTACCGTGAAACTCCCTAAGTCTTGGGGCACAGGAAATTCATAGAGCCACATAACAACATACAGAAAGTTGTGAGAACTCCATTTGGTGACATCTTCTGAAAACACCTGCGAAAGATAACGCCACCAATTATTCTATAAAGTAGACAAATGAGTCACAAATAAACACCAAAGAAGATAGGTTGTCAGTTAATTTGCATAGTCATCATATACCTGGAAAGTAACTGAGTTTTTATACATCTTTTGTCTTGTAAAAATATTTTTGTTAAGCTGGCACTCACCTTTGCAGTCTTGTCAAATGCTTAAAATGAATTTACCAGAACAAGTAGCATCTGGCTAAACTAATCATAGGCAGTTGTCAGCTATTTTGCTGAAAATCAGCAGTAGAAATGGCCAAACTGGGGGTGGGGGGAGTTAAAAAAGGCAGCGATTCCAACCCAGCCAGTAGTTTAATACAAATATCTTAATCTCCACACAGGCTGACATCAGTGCTACAAATAATACTGCTTGCCATTCAGGCCCCAGCGTATTGCTGTTCTGGCTGCCAGAAGAATCAAGAAGGCAGTCAAGGTATTTTACTAACAGAGAATGAAAGAATGTGGTCCTTTAAAAAAATTTTAGTTATTCGTGAATTTCCTAAAAGCAGGGCTCAGAAGACCTTTTTATATTTTTTCTCCCCTTTTGATTTCACTGGTCAAATAACACTTTATATTTTCCTATAATGCCAATCAATATAGAGCTATGGCACCACCTATTGTGACATTACTTAAATGCTGATATCAAATGACAACCTATTAAATACTGGAAGACTAGAACAAGACATTTAGTATCCAAGGAAATGTAAATGATTATTTTCTCCAATAGTTCCTTCTGAGGCCATAATGATATAAAAGGTGGCTGTGAAATAGATGCCTCAAACCTGTTATAACTTGTTTTTAATCTAGTAGAAATAGGTTCATAATGCAGTGTGTGCACACAACTATCTTGGGTAGCAGTAGGACTGCAGGTATTAACAACATTCTTTCATCCAAGTGGCCAAAAGCTGGGATAATGGTTACTATAATCTCCTGGCTAGATATCTCTTTCAGAGTATTCAAAATGAATCCCTTTCCTCCCTCCCTTCCTCCTTCCCTTCCTTCCAGAAATACATGCTAGTATAACCGTGTATCCTCACTGATAGAGTCCCCTCTAAGTCACTATTCTCTAAGGAAAGTGTGTGGCTGGGGGCAGTCCCAAGTTAGTGTATGCACGTGTCAGGTCAAAGTGGTTCAGGTACCTCTCCTTAAAAAATGTTTTAAGAGGTTGTTCTAATTTGGAATCTAGAAGGCAGGATCAGTCAAAAATAATTAAAATGACAACGAAATCAAGCATGTGTAGTTTTACTGACAGCTCTTTTAAACAGACACATACTCTTAGAAACTTAACTCCAGGAATTAGTTTTCTAAAGAATCCCACTTTGGGGTAATTCATTATTTAAAATGTTAATGTTTCATAGGAAAACAGCTTTAAAAGCATAAAGGGATCAAATTAGTGTATGAAAGCTTTTATAAATACTTTTTTTCCCCATTAATATTTAAGACCACTAGAGATATATTAACTTAACCTTTTTCCATTGGTTAGGAGCCCTTTTCCATTACAAAGTCATAATGCATATGCATCAATATTTCTTACTCACAGTAGTGACCTTCTTCCTAACATACATGGGATGACAATCTTAAAACCCAGGTAAAATTTCTCTTGTTTTCCTTTCTGGATCCTAAGACTCCATTTCAAAACTTTATACTCTGTCTGTTACTATATGTGGGAACTTATGCAGGTCTCCCCAAGTTCCACTTTCTTCATTAGTAAAATAGGGAAAATAATAGCATCTTACCTCATGGACTGTGTGTAACCTATAAAGGAGATACTGCATATGAACAACTTATAATGTGCCATATAATAAATGCTTAATAAATGCTACTATCATTCTACTCCTCACCACTGCTATTTAAGCTACTATTCTACTAAGCTCCTTTTCTCACTTCTTAAAAATACTCGTAAGAGGAATACTTAGGATTTGCGAATACTCAATCCAAAACTCTTATGGTTGCCAAAAAGGTACATAAATATAAATCTACATATGCTAGAGATTTTCAAAAGGAAAACTTACACTTGTGGATTATCTATTGTATACGTCATGCATTATAATAGTGTAACAGAGCAAATCAAGATCCCACACAGTCACAACTATGTTCCAGCACAGGGGTAGCCTCTGGGGATACAGAAATAAATTAAAGATCAATGGAAGAGCCTGTACTTTTAGTTGTGGTATTCAGGGAGGCCTACTTGGAGGAGGTGGCAGCTTAACTGAACCTAAAATGATGGATAAGATTCGATTTTCAAAGTCCTGGATATAGGAAATCTAGGTGGAGAGAATATCATACAGACAAGAGTAAAAAAGTGCAATTGTGAGTGGTGAATAGAAAGTAAATTCAGTTCACCTGGAGTACACAGTCCTGAGTGGGAAGTTTAAGGAGAGAATTTGAACTAGGGGGCTTGATCTTCAAATCACAGTGTTTATAGATTTTGACTGTTAAATAGCAGTAATGGTAAGTTCTATGCATACGTAATAAAAAAGAGTCCCCATCAGGCACATCTCTTAAACTCTTCATTTGAACCCTCTTTTCATCATCTAAAATAATAATTTTTTTAAAAGCTTTATTTTCCCCCTGATTTTTCAGACAATGCATTCTTACTTGGAAATAGTCAGAGGCTATATAAAAATGAAAAGAATATTTTATCTCACTTACTAATGCTTTAGTAAATACCATGTTTGAAAAGGAAGGCAAGAGATACAGACGTTTCTGTGAGCAGTAACAATATCCAAGCTATTTGGCCTTTTGAAAATCTAAACTGAGAAACTATTCCTGTCAACTGAGTTACTAAGCAACATCAACATCAGGTAAAACATGCATCTCCATGGTCCCTTTTGCTGGAAATCACAACAGAAGCTTCAAGAAAATAATTTCTTGATTGACTTACACATTCCTCAAGATAGTAAACAAACTGGAAAACTATAGAGTTCAAGTAGTTCAAGGTCAAGAAAGAGAACATACGTAAGTTTTGTCTTCAGAAAATTGAATCCTCTCCAAATTGATTTAAAAATATTTTTAAATTCTAGAAATCTATTTCGAACCATGTATTCTGTAAACTATCAGTATAACGAGAATGAAAGTGCCTCACCTACAACACAGGCATATATATATATACATATCCAAATGGAGCTGTGTTGGATTCTGGAATGCATAGAAAGTTTATATTTGCACCTATAAGATAATGTGGTATAGCAAACATCATGTGACTTATAACTCAGTGAAACATGGAAAATTTCTGATTTAAAAATTGCTATAAATATAAACAACTGTTGCAGATCCCATCCAGATCTTTTCTATGGATGGGACCACTTCCTGCCCCCCTCTCTACTACCCTCTGCTGCAACTCTTCCTATATCCTCTCTTTGTATGACATGGTTTCCAGACCTACCAGCATTAGAGTATTTCACTTTTGGACATGTTCCAGTGGACTAATTGTCTAAACCGTTAAGAATATGTCAGTGAAAGCCCATTTTTACATATTCATATGTTCAATGCAGCGTTCTTCTAAAAGATAATGTTGAAAACTGGAAATAACCTAAATGTCTTAAGATAAAGAGTTTCTTTAACAAAACACAGAGTTTAAGCCATAAAGGGAATAGATGATAAAAATGATTATATTAAATATTTTAAAAATTCTGTTCATTAAAAGGCATGGTTTTAAAAAGTAAAAATAGAAGTCTTAACTGTGATAAGATATTTGCATCACATATAACTGACAATGGATTAGTATCTGCAATATTTAAAGAACTCGTTAATGGAATTAGGAAGAAGATAGCCCAAAAGAAAATGGGAAAAAGACCTAACAGTTTTTTGAATAGCCAGTAAAAATCTTGAGCCTCATTAGTGATCACAGAAATGCAATTTAAAACCACAGCAAGACACCATTTTACACTCACTAGATTGACTAAAATTAAAAAGCTTGACAATCCTTAAAGTTGGCCAGGAGGTGTAGCAAAGCAAATACTAATATCCTTCTATTGAAAGTATAAGTTGGTACAACTGCTTTGGAAAAAAATATTTGGTATTATCTAGTAAATTTAAAGAGACATATGCCATCACTTGATAATTCAAATCCTAGATTTATACTGGAGCAGTAGTTCTCAATGTGTGGTCTAGGGACACCACGGGTCTCTGAGGCCTCTTCAGCAAGTCTCTGAGGTGAAAACTACTTTCATAATAATACTAAGACATTATTTGCCTTTTCACTCTCATTTCACAAGAGTGTGCAGTGGAGTTTTCTAGAGTCTAGATGATGTGTAACATCATCATTGCTTTGATAGTTAATGCAATGTGAGCTTGTGTATTCTTCTGTTGTACAACTATCTCACTTTTAATTTCTAATACAACAAATATTGATACATTTAACCCACATAAGCAAAAGCTCTTAGAGTCCTCAATTCTTAAGAATGTAAAAGGGTTCTGTGATTTAGAAGTTTGAGAATAGTTGCCCTAGAAGAAAATCACTGCACACTTGCATCATTGTTCACATGTGCACTGACAGTAGAATAGATAAGTAAATTCTGTAGTATTCATCCAATGGCATGTTATATGACAGGGGAACTGAAATTCAAGTATATATACCAACATTGGTAAATGTCAGAAACATTATATCCAGTGAAAAAAAAATTGCATTAGAATAAAGCAAATTTTATGATTCCATTTATAGAATGGCTTAAAACTGAGCAAAAGTAGATGCCATACTGTTTAGGGATATCTCATGGTAAAACTATAAGGAAAAACAAAGGGATGATAGGCACATAACTGAGGACAGTGGTTACCTTTGGAGTGGAAGAAAGAGGATGGGACCTAAGAGGAGCACACAGGAGGCACTACAAGGGTGTCAACAAAGTTGCGACTGTAAGTTGGATGGTAAGTTAATGAAATTAAAATTATTTTTTTCTTCTTTATATTTTACATGGTATGTGAATGTGTGTGTTTTTCTATAACCATAAAGTATTCTGTAATGGTTTTGAAAATGTTTTTACTAACATTTAAAAAATATGAAAGACAACTGTTTGCATAGATGTTGTTTTCTAGTCTTTTAGAAGGAAGGGAGTGGGTCAGACACTATTCAATAGCCCATGTAGCCTGTATGTGTTTATGCTTTTATTTTTATTTGTTCATCTCTGTATTATATTCTAACTTAATTTCAAAAAATAGATATACTCATCTCTCAGTCTTTCTTAAACATTTATGTATTGCATCATCTTTTATGCATCAGTATGTTGTCAATCATAACTGACCATTTTATTGACATTATTGTATAAAACAGAATGATATTCAAGGCATTAATAAGCAGTAGGATACATTACACCAAAGGCTCTTTTTTTCCCATAAAACAACGTTTGGCATTGATGTCTTACCTTTTTCCCATATTATATATTTACTCAGTATACAATACCTAAGGCCATAGTCAACTAATACAAATTAAATAGGAATTTTGATAACTGTAGAGTTTTATAAGAAAAAGACAAATAAAATATTTAGAATTCAATGAAGAATACTGTTAACATACATTTGGTTATCCTTAAATAACTCATAGTATTAACATCTCTCTTAAAATGTAAGGAGTGATAGTCAAGCAATATGCAAACAGGTTTAATATTCCTAAAGACAGGACAGAGAGAGAGGGGAGAGGTAGGAGGGAAGGAGAAGGGGAGTGGGAGTGGAAGGGGGAGGGGGGAGGGGGGAGGAGGAGGAGGGAGGAGGGAGGAGGGAGGAGGGAGGTTTTATGAGGAGCTGAAGTTTTAATCATGCAGAATACCTTGTACTTGCTGCCTATACTTGTTTGTTCTGAAATTGTATCACTGTATGAAGAATGGATATGAATTGAAATATTCACAAACAAGCACAATCCACAGGTTAAGATGTAAAGAATCTTACTCTGATGATACTTCTTTGGAAACAATTTTATGCCTCCCACGAAACACTAACCCTGCCAGCAGAAAAGACTGCAACCTCTTTCTAAGCCTTTAGATCCCCATCTAAGTGGCCACTCTTTAGAGAAGCCATCTCTAAGCATACTATCAAAAGTAGCCCTCCTGCTGCACCCACCCCACAGTATTACTGTCCATTTTTGCACCCAGTATGTTTCTTTCTTAACATATATCAAAGTCAAATAGTTACGTAATTGTTATTGTCTGTCTCTCCTATGAGACTCTAAGCACCAAGAAGGCAGTGACCACATCTGGCTTGATCACCAATGTATCACCAGTGCCTAGTATAATCCCTGGTATATATTCAGCATTCAATAAATGTTTGTTGAAAGAATGAATGTTCTTCAATGTGTCCTCCTCCTGCTTTATTATTTACCTGGAATATTTCTCTCTTGGTCCTCTGTTGTAGTTTCCATTTTGTTTTCATGATGCCCTGAGGTATCATGAGAACAGATAATATCAGGGGGGACCATATAACAAACCCCATGATGTACATACACATATCTTTTATATCAATCACTGTGGAAAATCATAACCCATCATTCATGTTCAGAGAACCTGTAAAATACTATTAGATGAAGGGATAAAGAAGAGAATTGAAATTTATTCTTTTTTTTTTTTTTTTTTATGCGTTACGCGGGCCTCTCACTGTTGTGGCCTCTCCCGTTGCGGAGGACAGGCTCCGGACGCGCAGGCTCAGCGGCCATGGCTCACGGGCCCAGCCGCTCCGCGGCATGTGGGATCCTCCCAGACCGGGGCACGAACCCGTGTCCCCTGCATCGGCAGGCGGACTCTCAACCACTGCGCCACCAGGGAAGCCCTGAAATTTATTCTTAAATACCCAAAAGAGTAACAAAATAACAAAGACTTCTAAGAAGTAATTGCCAAGAATGCAAAACAATTATTTAGTACAAGAAAGCTGGTAACAGGCACACATCTAAGAAGTTAAAAGTCACATGTGTTAAAATAGTAAAGCCAATGTGTATGAAGACATACTTTTCTAAATTTGATGCACTGTTCAGAGTTGAACAATTTCACTGTATCTATGGCAACTCAGTCTCTCATTTTTGATTTAAAAAAAAAAGAGTAGTGTTCACTCAGAACCATAAGCCTGCCTCACTTTTGCTGACAGACAATAAAGTTTGGGGGTAGGGGCATTTTATATAATTTCTTCTTGGAAAGTAGGAAAGATAGGCATGCCTTGGGCATGTATAAGTACAGTTGTGTAACCTGCCAGTTTAAGGTACTCCAGCCCAGATGACTCTGACCTAGAGGAATACGGAACGGTTGCTTTGCACGTTTACTTAGTCCTTTTCATTATACTTTATTTATTTATTTCTTACTTCCAACTATACTATAAGTACCTTAAAGATTCAAAACATCTTTGAAATGGAACTAATATAGTAATGACCTTAAAAATGTATTAAAGTAGATTCTCAATAAACCCTTGGTTTTAGTGAATCCTGCTTACTTATCTAAAATCAGAGATCTTAGATATCACGACACACACAAAAAAGGTAATTATGTGAGGGGATGGAGGTGTTAAATACCCTTATTGTAGTAATTATTTTGTAACATATGTGTATCAAATCATCCCACTGTATACCTTAAACTTACATGTTATATATCAATAATATCTCAATAAATCTGGAAAAGGGGGCTTATGAATCAGTTAATGCATACATTGAGCTACTTTACTCATTAAAGAAATATAACTTTGGTAAATTTACATTGTCATTCATTTTTTTTGTGTGTGTGGTACACGGGCCTCTCACTGTTGTGGCCTCTCCCGTTGCAGAGCACAGGCTCCGGACACGCAGGCTCAGCAGCCATGGCCCACGGGCCCAGCCGCTTCGCGGCATGTGGGATCTTTCCGGACTGGGGCACGAACCCGTGTCCCCTGCATTGGCAGGCGGACTCTCAACCACTGCGCTCCCAGGGAAGCCCTACATTGTCATTCTTGACAATATTCCATCAAACAAAATGGTAGCATAAGCTATTATGAAAGGCTACTACTGCTATTCAAGTTATTCTATATAATATTTAAGAAAAAAACCCAGGTTCAAAATTACGATTGTCAAATTCTCAGGGGCTAGAAACAAAAAAGAAAAAATTCAAAGCCAGAGCTCCGATAAGAAGCTAAAGGATAGACCAAGAGGAAAATGGAACTAAATATAAGCATAAAGACTAGGGATTTAATATCTGCATACAGAAGCAAATTTATGTCACAAGCTTCTTGTACATGAGGAGCTGGAACTGAGCTCTCTGAGTAAGAATAGGAGCCTGAAACGGTGGTCCTCTCTGGAAAACCAGGTCTGGAAAACCTTCAACCGCTTGCTAAGGAGTGTGACAGGAAAACAAACTAACCATGTCAAGCTATGGGTAGAAAAGTGGGATACCGTGCCTTACCAACCTGTGTGGGAACCCTGTACTAAAAATCAATATAAAAACTGGTAAAACTTCGCAGAGGCAAAAAAACAGAAACCATTCCATATGGTACCTCCACAACCCAGAGTAACTGGAACTTTCGAAGAAAACAATTTCTGCTGAAGGTGAGCTCCCAAGTAAAGAAATTACAAATCTTATGAACAAACCAACCACTAGGAGATAGCAGAAATAACAAAATGTGAAATTCATACCTTAAGAACTACAGGTATCAGAATAATCAGAAGAAAATTTTAAAATAACTATGGTCAATAATCCAAGATATGAAGAAAAGAATGGACAACATAAAACAAGGAGAAAAAAGCATGGATAGATTAGAAAAAAGAAACAAGCTGTATAAGTAGCTAACTCCCATACTAGATTGTCTTTGGAGGGCAGGGACCCAATCTCACTCATCTTTTTGTCACCTTGCACTATCTAGCATGGAGTATTATGCACAGTAGACAAGGTTTATTTAACTGAACTGTGTTCTGTGCCTATATTTTAATGTTTCCAATCTTAAGAAGAAATAAATGTTCATCAGGAAACCATTTTTTTAAAACTTCCAGCTAGATTGATTAGGAAAAAGTAAACACAAATTAAGAATGAGAGAGGGGACCTCACTTCAGATTCTATAACTATTAAAAGGATAATAAGGGGATATTATAAACAACTTTATGTCAATAAATTCCATAACTTAGATGATATGGACAATTTCCTTGAAAGATTCAAACTACTAAAGCTCAGTCAAGAAGAAATAGATAACTTGAATAGCCCTATATTTACTAAAGAAATTAAATTTGTATAGCTAAAAAATCTTCTCACAAAGAAAACTCCAGGAAACCATTCTTAATGGCAGTCTATTGTATTAAAACATGATAAATGATGTCAAAGATATGGAGGATTTAGTCAAAATAAAACAATGATTTGTGTGCATTGTAAGAATGAATGCTTTTTCTTGCCCACCTCCATAATATTGGACAAGAGTATACATGACAGTGAAGGGTAGCAGCATATGTCACCCCAGAATATGCCACTTTGACATAAGGATTATTTTGAGCTGAAGGCAATTAAAAAGGAGACCTGAGAAAAACTCTCTGCTCCCCGCCCTCCCCTTCCCCCTCCAACACACATACACACAAGGAAAGGCAGGGTGACTTAATCACTGGAGATAATTCTAGACTCTCATCAAACCATAAACAGCAACTGAAGAATCAACATAGCAAACTTCACTAACTCACTTTTACCTTCCATTAATTTTCCCCACTCATTTATTTGCCTTCTCACAATTTGCTGTGTCTAGAAGATTAAAGTCCCTTTCCTTTGTCATGTCACTTCTCTACAAAAGGTATTGTTCTTTTGTTAGCATGCTATTAAATTAAACCTCAAGTTCTAACCACCCTTTTGAATTACTCATCACTGAATACTCCCCTGTGTATGCCATTTGCACATGTTTATAAACTTGTTTGTTTTCCTCTTGTTTATCCGTCTTTTGTCAGTCTACTTCAGAGGCCCCCAGCCAGAGAATTTAGGAGAGTGGAGCAAATAAAGTTCTTCCTCCCCTACAACAGGTACATTTAATAAAAAGAATTTGGCAGGGAGACTCTGAAATGCCAAATGCTATTAACCAATTTGTAAAAGATTCTTTATACTAGAAAAAAAAATCCACTAGAACAGTATTTAAAGAAAACTTTAACAATTAGAAAAATATGTACTCATTATCTTTTTTTTTTTTTTTTTTTTTAAACATCTTTATTGGGGTATAATTGCTTTACAATGGTGTGTTAGTTTCTGCTTTATAACAAACTGAATCAGCTATACATATACATATGTTCCCATATGTCTTCCCTCTTGCGTCTCCCTCCCTCCCACTCTCCCCATCCCACCCTTCCAGGCTGTCACAAAGCACCGAGCTAATATCCCTGTGCCTTGCGGCTGCTTCCCCCCAGCTATCTACCTTACTACGTTTGTTAGTGTGTATATGTCCATGACTCTCTCTCGCCCTATCAAAACTCACCCCTCCCCCTCCCCATACCCTCAAGTCCGTTCTCCAGTAGGTCTGCGTCTTTATTCCTATCTTACCCCTAGGTTCTTCATGACATTTTTTTCCCTTAAATTCCATATATATGTGTTAGCATACGGTATTTGTCTTTTTCTTTCTGACTTACTTCACTCTGTATGACAGACTCTAGGTCTATCCATCTCATTACAAATAGCTCAATTTCATTTCTTTTTAAGGCTGAGTAATATTCCATTGTGTATATGTGCCACATCTTCTTTATCCATTCATCCGATGATGGGCGCTTAGGTTGTTTCCATGTCCTGGCTACTGTAAATAGAGCTGCAATGAACATTTTGGTACATGACTCTTTTTGAATTTTGGTTTTCTCAGGGTATATGCCAAGTAGTGGGATTGCTGGGTCATATGGTAATTCTATCTGTAGTCTTTTAAGGAACCTCCATACTGTTCTCCACAGTGGCTGAACCAATTCACATTCCCACCAGCAGTGCAAGAGTGTCCCCTTTTCTCCACACCCTCTCCAGCATTTATTGTTTCTAGATTTTTTGATGATGGCCATTCTGACTGGTGTGAGATGATATCTCATTGTAGTTTTGATTTGCATTTCTCTAATGATTAATGATGTTGAGCATTCTTTCATGTGTTTGTTGGCATTCTGTATATCTTCTTTGGAGAAATGTCTATTTAGGTCTTCTGCCCATTTTTGGATGGGATTGTTTGTTTTTTTGTTATTGAGCTGCATGAGCTGCTTGTAAATTTTGGAGATTAATCCTTTGTCAGTTGCTTCATTTGCAAATGTTTTCTACCATTCTGAGGGTTGTCTTTTGGTCTTGGTTATGGTTTCCTTTGCTGTGCAAAAGCTTTGAAGTTTCATTAGGTCCCATTTGTTTATTTTTGTTTTTATTTCCATTACTCTAGGAGGTGGGTCAGAAAGGATCTTGCTGTGATTTATGTCATAGAGTGTTCTTCCTATGTTTTCTTCTAAGAGTTTGATAGTTTCTGGCCTTACATTTAGGTCTTTAATCCATTTTGAGCTTATTTTTGTGTATAGTGTTAGGGAGTGATCTAATCTCATACTTTTACATGTACCTGTCCAGTTTTCCCAGCACCATTTATTGAAGAGGCTGTCCTTTCTCCACTGTACATTCCTGCCTCCTTTATCAAAGATAAGGTGTCCATATGTGCGTGGGTTTATCTCTGGGCTTTCTATCCTGTTCCACTGATCTATCTTTCTGTTTTTGTGCCAGTACCATACTGTCTTGATTACTGTTGCTTTGTAATATAGTCTGAAGTCAGGGAGCCTTATTCCTCCAGCTCCTTTTTTCGTTCTCAAGATTGCTTTGGCTATTCGGGGTCTTTTGTGTTTCCATACAAATTGCGAAATTTTTTGTTCTACTTCTGTGAAAAATGCCAGTGGTAGTTTGATAGGGATTGCATTGAATCTGTAGATTGCTTTGGGTAGTAGAGTCATTTTCACAATGTTGATTCTTCCCATCCAAGAACATGGTATATCTCTCCATCTATTTGTATCATCTTTAATTTCTTTCATCAGTGTCTTATAATTTTCTGCATACAGGTCTTTCGTCTCCTTAGGTAGGTTTATTCCTAGATATTTTATTCTTTTTGTTGCAATGGTAAATGGGAGTGTTTTCTTGATTTCACTTTCAGATTTTTCATCATTAGTATATAGGAATGCCAGAGATTTCTGTGCATTAATTTTGTATCCTGCTACTTTACCAAATTCATTGATTAGCTCTAGTAGTTTTCTGGTAGCATCTTTAGGATTCTCTACGTATAGTATCATGTCATCTGCAAACAGTGACAGCTTTACTTCTTCTTTTCCGATTTGGATTCCTTTTATTTCCTTTTCTTCTCTGATTGCTGTGGCTAAAACTTCCAAAACTATGTTGAATAAGAGTGGTGAGAGTGGGCAACCTTGTCTTGTTCCTGATCTTAGTGGAAATGCTTTCAGTTTTTCACCATTGAGGATGATGTTTGCTGTGGGCTTGTCATATATGGCCTTTATTATGTTGAGGAAAGTTCCCTCTATGCCTACTTTCTGGAGGGTTTTTATCATAAATGGGTGTTGAATTTTGTCGAAAGCTTTCTCTGCATCTATTGAGATGATCATATGGTTTTTCTCCTTCAATTTGTTAATATGGTTTATCACATTGATAGATTTGCGTATATTGAAGAATCCTTGCATTCCTGGAATAAACCCCACTTGATCATGGTGTATGATCCTTTTAATGTGCTGTTGGATTCTGTTTGCTAGTATTTTGTTGAGGATTTTTGCATCTATGTTCATCAGTGATATTGGCCTGTAGTTTTCTTTCTTTGTGACATCCTTGTCTGGTTTTGGTATCAAGGTGATGGTGGCTTCGTAGAAGGAATTTGGGAGTGTTCCTCCCTCTGCTATATTTTGGAAGAGTTTGAGAAGGATAGGTGTTAGCTCTTCTCTAAATGTTTGATAGAATTCACCTGTGAAGCCATCTGGTCCTGGGCTTTTGTTTGTTGGAAGGTTTTTAATCACAGTTTCAATTTCAGTGCTTGTGATTGGTCTGTTCATATTTTCTATTTCTTCCTGATTCAGTCTTGGCAGGTTGTGCATTTCTAAGAATTTGTCCATTTCTTCCAGATTGTCCATTTTATTGGCATAGAGTTGCTTGTAGTAATCTCTCATGATTTTTTTTATTTCTGCAGTGTCAGTTGTTACTTCTCCTTTTTCATTTCTAATTCTATTGATTTGAGTCTTCTCCCTTTTTTTCTTGATGAGTCTGGCTAGTGGTTTATCTATTTTGTTTATCTTCTCAAAGAACCAGCTTTTAGTTTTATTGATCTTTGCTATTGTTTCCTTCATTTCTTTTTCATTTATTTCTGATCTGATTTTTATGATTTCTTTCCTTCTGCTAGCTTTGGGGTTTTTTTGTTCTTCTTCCTCTAATTGCTTGAGGTGCAAGGTTAGGTTGTTTATTCGAGATGTTTCCTGCTTCTTAAGGTGGGCTTGTATTGCTATAAACTTCCCCCTTAGAACTGCTTTTGCTGCATCCCATAGGTTTTGGGTCATTGTGTCTCCATTGTCATTTGTTTCTAGGTATTTTTTTATTTCCTCTTTGATTTCTTCAGTGATCACTTCATTATTAAGTAGTGTATTGTTTAGCCTCCATGTGTTTGTATTTTTTACAGATCTTTTCCTGTAATTGATATCTAGTCTCATGGCGTTGTGGTCGGAAAAGATACTTGATACAATTTCAGTTTTCTTAAATTTACCAAGGCTTGATTTGTGACCCAAGATATGATCTATCCTGGAGAATGTTCCATGAGCACTTGAGAAAAATGTGTATTCTGTTGTTTTTGGATGGAGTGTCCTATAAATATCAATTAAGTCCATCTTGTTTAATGTATCATTTAAAGCTTGTGTTTCCTTATTTATTTTCATTTTGGATGATCTGTCCATGGGTGAAAGTGGGGTGTTAAAGTCCCCTACTATGAATGTGTTACTGTTGATCTCCCCTTTTATGGTTGTTAGTATTTGCCTTATGTATTGAGGTGCTCCTATGTTGGGTGCATAAATATTTACAATTGTTATATCTTCTTCTTGGATCGATCCCTTGATCATTATGTAGTGTCCTTCTTTGTCCCTTTTAATAGTCCTTATTTTAAAGTCTATTTTGTCTGATATGAGAATTGCTACTCCAGCTTTCTTTTGGTTTCCATTTGCATGGAATATCTTTTTCCATCCCCTTACTTTCAGTCTGTATGTGTCTCTAGGTCTGAAGTGGGTCTCTTGTAGACAGCATATATAAGGGTCTTGTTTTTGTATCCATTCAGCCAATCTGTGTCTTTTGGTGGGAGCATTTAGTCCATTTACATTTAAGGTAATTATCGATATGTATGTTCCTATTTCCATTTTATATATTGTTTTGGGTTCGCTACTATAGGTCATTTCCTTCTCTTGTGTTTCGTGTCTAGAGAAGTTCCTTTAGCATTTGTTGTAAAGCTGGTTTGGTGGTGCTGAACTCTCTCAGCTTTTGCTTGTCTGTAAAGGTTTTAATTTCTCCATCAAATGTGAATGAGATCCTTGCTGGGTAGAGTAGTCTTGGTTGCAGGCTATTCTCCCTCAGCACTTTCAGTATGTCCTGCCACTCCCTTCTGGCTTGTAGGGTTTCTGCTGAGAGATCAGCTGTTAACCTTATGGGGATTCCCTTGTGTGTTATTTGTTGTTTTTCCCTTGCTGCTTTTAATATGCTTTCTTTGTGTTTAATTTTTGACAGTTTGATTAATATGTGTCTTGGCGTGTTTCTCCTTGTATTTATCCTGTATGGGACTTAAAAATAAAATAATCTCTTCAAATATTTTCTCAGTCCCTTTCTTTCTTTCTTCTTCTTCTGGAACCCCTATAATTCGAATGTTGGTGCGTTTCATGTTGTCCCAGAGGTCTCTGAGACTGTCCTCAGTTCTTTTCATTCTTTTTTCTTTATTCTGCTCTGCAGTAGTTATTTCCACTACTTTATCTTCCAGGTCACTTATCCGTTCTTCTGCCTCAGTTATTCTGCTATTGATCCTATCTAGAGTGATTTTAATTTCAGTTATTGCATTGTTCATCGTTGCTTGTTTCATCTTTAGTTCTTGTAGGTCCTTGTTAACTGTTTCTTGCATTTTGTCCATTCTACTTCCAAGATTTCGGATCATCCTTACTATCATTATTCTGAATTCTTTTTCAGGTAGATTGCCTATTTCCTCTTCATTTGTTAGGTCTGGTGGGTTTTTATCTTGCTCCTTCATCTGCTGTGTGTTTTTCTGTCTTCTCATTTTGCTTATCTTACTGTGTTTGGGGTCTCCTTTTTGCAGGCTGCACTTTCGTAGTTCCCATTGTTTTTGATGTCTGTCTCCAGTGGCTAAGGTTGTTTCAGCGGGTTGTGTAGGCTTCCTGGTGGAGGGGACTAGTGCCTGTGTTGTGCTGGATGAGGCTGGATCTTGTCTCTCTAGTGGGCAGGTTCACGTCTGGTGGTGTGTTTTGGGGTGTCTGTGGCCTTATTATGATTTTAGGCAGCCTCTCTGCTAATGGGTGGGGTTGTGTTCCTGTTTTGCTAGTTGTTTGGCATAGGTTGTCCAGCACTGTGGCTTTCTGGTCGTTGAGTGAAGCTGGGTGCTGGTGTTAAGATGGAGGTCTCTGGGATATTTCCACCGTTTAATATTATGTGGAGCTGGGAGGTCTCTTGTTGACCAGTGTCCTGAAGTTGGCTCTCCTACCTCAGAGGCAGAGCCCTGACTCCTGGCTGGAGCACCAAGAGCCTTTCATCCACACAGCTCAGAATAAAAGGGAGAAAAAGTAGGGAGAATTAGTAGAAGTATGAGTAAAGAAAGAAGGAAAGGAGGAAAGGAAGGAAGGAAGAAAGAAGCAAAGAAGGAAAGAAAGGAGGGAGGGAGGGAGGGAGGGAGGAAGGAAGGAAGGAGGGAAAGAAGGAAAAAAGACAGAAAGAAAGATGATACAGTAAAAATAAAATAAAGTATAATATAGTTATTGAATTAAAAAATATTTAGAAAAAAAAAAAAAAAGGACGGATAGAACCTTAGGACAAATGTTGGAAGCAAAGCTATACAGAGAAAATCTTACACAGAAGCATACACATACACCTTCACAAAAAGAGGTAAAGGGGGAAAAATCATAAATCCTGCTCCCTGAGACCACCTCCTCAATTTGGGGTGATTCGTTGTCTAAAGGAGGGAAGGAAGGAAGGAAAGAAAGAAAGAACGAAGGTAAAGTATAATAAAGTTATTACAATTAAACTTAATTATTAAGAAAAAGAATTTTTAAAAAAAAGTCATGGACGGATAGAGCCCTAGGACAAATGGTGGAAGCAAGAGTATACAGACAGGATCTCACACAGAAGCATACACGTACACATTCACAAAAAGAGGAAAAGGGAAAAAAATCATAGATCTCGCTCCTAAATTCCACCTCTTCAATTTGGGATCATTCCTTGTCTATTCAGGTATTCCACAGATGCAGGGTATATCAAGTTGATTGTGGAGCGTTAATCCGCTGCTTCTGTGGCTGCTGGGAGAGATTTCCCTTTCTCTTCTTTGTTCTCACAGCTCACAGGAGCTCAGCTTTGGATTTGGCCCTGCCTCTGCGTGTAGGTCGCTGGAGGGCGTCTGTTTTTTCGCTCAGACAGGACGGGGTTAAAGGAGCCGCTGATTCGGGGCCTCCGGCTCACTCAGGCCGGGGGTTGGGGGATGGGGGTAGGAGGGGCACTACGTGCGGGGCGGGCCTGCGGCTGCAGAGGCAGCGTGACGCTGCGGCAGAGGCCGGCATGATGTTGCACCAGCCTGAGACCCGCCGTGCGTACTCCCGGGGAAGTTGTCCCTGGATCCCGGGAACCTGGCAGTGGCGGGCTGCACAGGCTCCGCGGAAGAGGGGTGTGGAGAGTGACCTGTGCTCGCACACAGGCCCCTTGGTGGCGGCAGCAGCAGCCTTAGCGTCTCCCGCCCGTCTCTGGGGTCCGCGGTTTTAGCCGCGGCTCGCGCCCGTCTCTGGGGTTTGCGCTTTCAGTCGCGGCTCGCGCCCGTCTCGGGGTCTCGCGCCCTCAGCCGCGGCTCGCGCCCGTCTCTGGGGTTCGCGCTTTTAGCCGCGGCTCGCGCCCGTCTCTGGAGTTCCTTTAAGCAGCGGTCTTAAACCCCTCTCCTCGCGCACCAGGAAACAAAGAGGGAAGAAAAAGTCTCTTGCCTCTTCGGCCGGTGCAGGCTTTTCCCCGAACTCCCTCCCGGCTAGTCGTGGTGCACTAACCCCTTCAGGCTATGTTCAAGCCGCCAACCCCAGTCCTCTCCCTGAGCTCCGTCCTAAACCAAAACCCGAGCCTCAGCTCGCAGCCCCGCCCGCCCCGGCGGGTGAGCAGACAAGCCTCTCGGGCTGGTGAGTGCCGGTCAGCACCGATCGTCTGTGCAGGAATCTCCCCACTCTGCCCCCTGCACCCGCCACTGTGCACCACTCTGCGGTCCCGAAACTCCCCCCTCTGCCTCCCGCAGTCTCCGCCCGCGGAGGGGCTCCCTAGTGTGTGGAAACCCTTCCTCCTTCACAGCTCCCTCCCACTGGTGCAGGTGCCGTCCTTATTCTTTTGTCTCTGTTTTTTCTTTTGCCCTACCCAGTTACGTGGGGAGTTTCTTGCCTTTTGGGAGGTCTGAGGTCTTCTGCCAGCCTTCAGTAGGAGTTCTGTAGGAGTTGTTCCACGTGTGGATGTATTTCTGGTGTATCCGTGGGGAGGAAGGCGATCTCCGCGTCTTACTCTTCCGCCATCTTCAAGGTCCCCCCCATTATGTAGTTTTGGTGTCAATCCTGGGCTTAAGTTCAGGATCTTTTTTTAGCCAAAATTACTCTTCTAGTCTCTTCCTTTGCAGGTAATTGAAATTCTTTGCAGTGGCATAGGCAAAAAATGTTGAAGTCTCTCTTGACTTCCTCACATTCGTGCAGCACCTCCTCGCCGCAGAGGCCCAGTCAGGTGCGAGGGAAAGGCTGTCGCTTTCATGCCGCGCACGGACGAAGCCCTCATTATCTTTTAAATATAAATAATGGCTGCATATTAAACAAAAGGTACTGGGAATAATGCTTGGAAATAATACTTAAAACTTGTGAAGCAACTATTTAAGTAAAGTCAAACAAAGTTGATACATTAGGATTAATTACTGCTAGTAGTAAAGGCATTCATATCTACACACACAGAACGTGCGCCCAAAATATGTGCTTGAACTACAGGCCCATGAACTTCTTGTCTGTGCTCCTGTTATAAGAAACACAGAAATTGTTAGTCTGTGACTCAACTTTTCACTAACACCAGTACTATTTCTGTTATAATCCTGTTAAATTTTTGCCCCTTTCTCTCCCTTAATACCAAGACATCTAAGGCATGAATTCTGCTGGTTACTTTAATAGACCTATTTTTACTGGCATAAGTCTGTACAAGGTTTATTTATTAGTTCCATGGAGACTAGGTAACCTTTCGGGTAGAAAGATTTAGTTTTAAAGATTCACCGTCTTGAGAAATTTTTACGTGTGAGTCTCACTGTTTTATTGACCTCTCAGTGATTTGCAGTATTCGTATTACAAATTCTAATCACGAGCTACAGATGAATGAGAAAAAGAGGAAAAGGTGAACCCTGGTAGAGGAAAATACCCATGATGGGCTGCTGAGAGGGAAGTATGGCAGAATGAAAAAGCCAAGAAAAACTGAGCAGCACAAATAGGCAGATTATCTATATGCTTGTGGGTAAATGAGATGGTAAGAAAGGGAGAGGTAAGAAGGAAAGGGGCTAAATAAAAGAAAAAGAGGCACCTAACAAAAATCAGAAGTGAGGCTGACCTCACTTAAAGATCATGATGATAATAATCCAAATTGGAGAGGAAACGTGTATATAACTAAAAAAAAGCCAACATCACTTGACCACAAAAAGCCCTTGGCTGAGAACTCTTCACCTCTAAAGGCCAAAAGAAAGGAAACATGCATATTCATCAAGCACCTCCTCTCTGCCAGGCATGCTGCTGGACACTCAGTTCTACTCTGACCTAGCCCTTGTGTACCTTTCCAGCCTCATCTTATGCCACTCTCCCCTTTCAACACTATTTTCTAGCCACACTTGCTTATCAGGTCCTAGAACATGTTAAACTCTTTCTGCCTTGGGTTCACTGTCCTTGTTATTTCCTATACCTGGAAATCCTAAATGCCACATCTTCAGAGAACATTCATCGAGTCATCTGACCTAAAATAGGAAAACCTGCCATTTCCTTTCCTAGCACTTACCACAATTCATAAGTATATATTTATGTATCTGTTTGTTTGTCCTCTGTATCTCCCACTAGACTGTAAGTTCCATGAGGGCAGGGATTATATCTGTTTAGTTCACTATCACATCCCTAAGCACATAACCTGAAGCATATAGTAAATGCTCAATAAATATTAGTTGAATATTAGTTGAATGCTACCAGAAATCTACTAGAGCTAATCAATGAATCTGGTAAAGTTGAAGGATACAAAATTAATGCACAGAAATCTCTTGCATTCCTATACACTAATGATGAAAAATAGGAAAGAGAATTTAAGGAAACACACCCATTTACCACTGCAACAAAAAGAATAAAATACCTAGGAATAAACCCACCTAGGGAGACAAAAGACCTGTATGCAGAAAACTATAAGGCACTGATGAAAGAAATTAAAGATGATACCAACAGATGGAGAGATACACCATGTTCTTGGATTGGAAGAATCAATATTGTGAAAATGACTATACTACCCAAAGCAATGTACAGATTCAATGCAATCCTATCAAACTACCATGGCATTTTTTACAGAACTAGAAGAAAAAATCTTAAAATTTGTATGGAGACACAAAAGACCTCGAATAGCCAAAGCAGTGTTGAGGGAAAAAAACAGAGCTGGTGGAATCAGACTCCCTGACTTCAGACTATACTACAAAGCTACAGTAATCAAGAGATTATGGTACTGGCACAAAAACAGAAATATAGATCAATGGAACAGGACAGAAAGCCCAGAGGTAAACCCACACACCTATGGTCAACTAATCTATGACAAAGGAGGCAAGGATATACAATGGAGTAAAGACAGCTTCTTCAATAAGTGGTGCTGGGAAAACTGGACAGCTACATGTAAAAGAATGAAGAACACTCCCTAACACCATACACAAAAATAAACTCAAAATGGATTCGAGACCTAAATGTAAGACAGGACACTATAAAACTCTTAGAGGAAAACATAGAAAGAACACTCTCTGACATAAATCACAGAAAGATCTTTTTTGATCCACCTCCTAGAGTAATGGAAATAAAAACAAAAATAAACAAATGGGACCTAATGAAACTTCAAAGCTTTTGCACAGCAAAGGAAACCATAAACAAGACGAAAAGACAACCCTCAGAATGGGAGAAAATATTCACAAACGAATCAACGGACAAAGGATTAATCTCCAAAATACATAAACAGCTCATGCAGCTCAATATTAAAGAAACAAACAACCCAATCCAAAAATAGGCAGAAGACCTAAATAGACATTTCTCCAAAGAAGATATACAGATGGCCAAGAAGCATATGAAAAGCTGCTCAACATCACTATCAGAGAAATGCAAATCAAAACTACAATGAGGTATCACCTCACACCAGTTAGAATGGGCATCATCAGAAAATCTACAAACAACAAAAGCTGGAGAGGGTGCAGAGAAAAGGGAAGCCTCTTGCACTGTTGGTGGGAATGTAAGTGATACAGCCACTATGGAGAACAGTATGCAGGTTCCTTAAAAATCTAAAAATAGAATTACCATATGATCCAGCAAACCCACTACTGGGAATATACCCAGAGAAAACCGTAATTCAAAAAGACACATGCACCTCAATGTTCATTGCAGCACTATTTACAATAGCCAGGTCATGGAAGCAACCTAAATGCCCATTGACGGATGAATGGATAAAGAAGATGTGGTACATATATACAATGGAATATTACTCAGCCATAAAAAGGAACAAAACTGAGTCATTTGTTGAGATGTGGATGGATCTAGAGTCTGTCATACAGAATGAAGTAAGTCAGAAAGAGAAAAACAAATATTGTATATTAACGCATGTATGTGGAACCTAGAAAAATGATACAGATGAACCGGTTTGCAGGACAGAAGTTGAGATACAGATGTAGAGAACAAACGTATGGACACCAAGGTTGAAAAACTGTGGTGGGGTGGGGATGGTGGTGTGCTGAACTGGGCAACTGGCATTGACATGTATACACTGATGTGTATAAAATTGATGACTAAGAAGAACCTGCAGTATAAAAGAACAAACAAGCAAACAAACAAAACACCTAATACTAAACTTTCTTTCAGTTATTTGTATGGAAATCTGTTAATATAAATGTTTCAGACACTACATGAAATTTCTAAAAATCTTATATGTTCTGGTATAATGTTATAAGTCATAATTCTAGTTATTACCTTAAAAGGTATATCTCAGAAATAACTAAATTTCCTTGTCAGTTGCATTATTATTATTACTTTTTTTTTGTGGTACGCGGGCCTCTCACTGTTGGGGCCTCTCCCGTTGCAGAGCACAGGCTCCGGACGCGCAGGCTCAGCGGCCATGGCTCATGGGCCCAGCTGCTCCACGGCATGTGGGATCTTCCCGGACTGGGGCACAAACCCGTGTCCCCTGCATCGGCAGGCGGACTCTCAACCACTGCGCCACCAGGGAAACCCGTCAACTGCATTATTATGAACTTTCATCAAATCTTTAACTGTGGTCATTTTTAAGTCTTTTGTCATTTACAGACAGTTTTGGGTGTACTCTGATGCTTTTGTAAATATGTTCCTATAAAAGGGTTTCATCTTCAAGGAATTCTTGGAAAAGTCTCTGACAAGTACAGGTTTCTGGTAACTGACTATACTGCTGAACTGAATGAATAAGCATTTTCAGAACTCTAATTGAAAACTGATGAACTCATAAAAGTGCTAACAAAAGATCAAGATGAAAACAAAATTAATTACATGGGACTCAGTGAACTGATGAGGATGATTATAAGTTTTGTGACTTTCTGTTTGAATTAAAAAAAAAATCCCATGAGGACTCAGAGGAAAAAAATATACAAATCAATTTTCACTGCAAAGTAAAGGAGCTGTTACAGTGGAGGATTACTGGACTGAATGTCAATATTATGACATAGTATGAGTGTGTTTTGTGCTTGGTAACTGCAATCATTGTTGCTTTTGTTGCGGTCATCCATTTACAGTGCTTGGTGTCAGTCTATTTATCTCATGTAAAAATAAAATACAGTGTGTGTGTGGAAAAAAATTTGCATAATAACCCATTTAATGTTTATAACAACTCAGCGAGGTAAGTATGATCTACATCTTAAGGAAGAGAAAATAAGGCTCATAAAAGTGGCATACCTTACTTAAAATCACATATAACTAGAAAGCAGACTTGAGATTCAAACTCAGGTCTTTCTGATCACAGAACTCTTTATATTAAATAATATCCTATTCTTATGGCCAATGCCTGCCCCCTCAAAAAACCAAACAAACAAACAAAACCCTTAAAGGGAAAATTGTTATCTGTAACAAAATTTCCTCCTTAACCCACTCCTCAAGTTAATAAGAATTCAAAGGAAATGATCATTCCACTGGTTGCAAATTTATTCATTTTTAAAATTCTTTTCCATTTATACTATAACCATCAATAGCAATCATACCAATAGAATTTAAGTATTTGGTAAGCGTTTCTACGTAATCAATAAATAACAAATTCTTTATTTTAAATACATTTTCCAATCAACAATTATGAATTGTTAGCATTTGAGGACGCAGTAACTAGGGTACTATGAAAATATCTAAAAGTGTACAAGAACAAGATTCTGACCAAACTCTAGTTGTTAAAAGGTTTCAACAGGGCTTCCCTGGTGGCTCAGTGGTTGAGGGTCCGCCTGCCGATGCAGGGGACTCGGGTTCGTGCCCCGGTCCGGGAAGATCCCACATGCTGCGGAGCGGCTGGGCCCGTGAGCCATGGCCGCTGAGCCTGAGTGTCCGGAGCCTGTGCTCTGCAACGGGAGAGGCCACAACAGTGAGAGGCCCGTGTACCACAAAAAAAAAAAAAAAAAAAAAAAAAAAAAAATTTCAACAGATTTTAATTCTAAAGTAAGATTAAATCATTAAACAAATTTCAAAATCTGCAACTATAGCTGCTAAGTTAAATGTCACTCACCCATATAGTGGAATACTGTGCAGCTAGGAAAATTATGCATTAGAAAAATTTTTAATGACAAGTTTGTGTTCTCCTACATAGGAAAAAAAAATCATACTGTGATTCATCTTATGATACCAATTTTACAATATATGTACCTGTGTGTACACATAATATAAAGATTTGAAGGATGTGCACCAACATGTAATCAGTGGTTAACCCTGGTGTGAGGGATTAAGGGTGCTTATCCTTTATGTCTTTAATTTTTCTATATTTACTTACTCTTCTGTAATATTTTAGTTTTCCTAAGCAGTGAATTTTATAGCCAGAAAAATGAGATTAATTCAAAAGAAATACATTTCCATTTTCTATAAATCTGTTCAGTGTCTGCATATGTGGCTATGGATATATACAAAATCTCAAACTGTCAGTTTAACGTTTCAATCCCCATGCTTCTCACTGATCTCTGAACAGAATTAACCAGTTGCTTGGCTGTAGTGTTGATACATTATGGAGTGCTTTTAGAAGCCATTACTCAATTGGTAACAGGAAGTATTTTGGCTCATGGCTCCGAGACAAGTTCAGAGTTTCTTGGCTACAAGGACTAAATTAGATTGAGAAAAGTTTTCTTTAACTCTGTTAATCAGTTATACTGACAGGGCTAATATCTGTCAGACAGTTTCTACAATTAAGGAGCCACAATATATGATTCCATTAAAATATTTCATAGCATAAAAAGTAGTATATGTTCATTTTAATGTTTACTACATATTTAATCACACTCATACCCATCACTACCACTACAAGTTAGAAATGCATATGCCAACCTTCAGCCCAGGGTGACTTCTAAAGCTGAGTTATGAACCCCAACTGGAAATGCTGACAACCTTAACTATAGTGGCGTGAACAACGCTGGCTATAATAAAATTCTTGTTCAGATATAACTCACATAAAAAGTAAAAGCCAAGGGCTGTGAGTAGCTCAGTACATTTAAGCCATTTTTCAACACATTCGAGATCCATATAATTCTGCATTCCTTTCAAAGCAATACCTGATGGCTTTTTAGACTTCTGTGTTTTGTTTCTAAAAATCTGTATACAGTAATATCTCATAAGACTTCCGATGAAACATTCTTCCCCTTTATCTTCGGCTAGTGAGAGTGCTAATGAAACTTTTATGAAATAAATGTTATTTCTGTCTTGTCTTGCTTTGCATGTTCAATTGCAGGGAATGGACCTGTTCGGTGAATTCAGAGATAAAAAGCGCCCAACAAATTCTGATTTGCAAAGCCTGTTAAAGTGACTCTGCACTAAAATTGTCAGTGTAAAACTAAAGAGGATAATATTGTTCCACAACAGTTTAATTAGCACTTTGCTTTTTTTCCCCCTGAATGTAAAAGGAGGGACTTCTTTTCTCTTTCATGCAAATAATAATAATGATAATAATAATAACAATAATAATAGCAGAGGAAATCAAGTACATGAGTCCAAACCTCTGGCAAAAGCAGCAGTGACAGTCACTGTTTATTTTTTATTTTATTGGGGTATAGTTATTTTACAATGTTGTGTTAGTTTCTACTGTACAGCGAAGTGGAGTTCCCTGTGCTATACAGCAGGTTCTCATTAGTTATCTATTTTATACATATTAGTGTATATATGTCAATCCCAGTCTCCCAATTCACCCCTTTCCCCTCTTAGTGTCGATACATTTGTTCTCTACATCTGTGTCTCTATTTCTGCCTTGCAAACCGGTTCAACTGTACCATTTTTCTAGATTCCACATATATGCGTTAATATACGATATTTGTTTTTCTCTTTCTGACTTACTTCACTCTGTATGACAGTCTCCAGGTGCTACAGTGCTCTGAACACTCACAGCTGCAAGTATCCCACACATGTGGATAGCTGGCTGTGAGCACTGTTGAAGGGAACAACGCTGATTAGCCACAGAGTTGCTGTAGATACTCCCTCAAGTCCAGTTGGCACAAACTTAGAATTTAACGATCTGGAGAATGATGTAGAATTGATTTAGTGTACATTAACTATTTCTAGTAGAATCTGAAAATTCCTTATGGGAGATAGAGCTCTTTGTTTCCTCCAATCTCAGATATTTGCTTATAATTTAAACATTATAGCATTTCAACATGAATATGGTCCTAAACATCATCTTGCAAGTAGCCTTATTAATTACAATCATTTCCCATTCTAACACTATGGAAGACCAGGATAAGGCACAGAATGAAGATGATCAAATGATTATGGTTGGTAGAGAGGCAAGAAAAAAGCCTGTTTATAGATATACATTTCTTTTCATATATAATAAATCATGAATGTGATGGACTTCATACAAGATTGTATTTAGAGGCAATTCTGCCATGACTAATATCCACAGAAAATTAAATTTTATTTTGCAAACTATTTGAACTTCACAAGCCTTTAACATCACTGTAAGGCTCAGCATATACTTTTATGTGCTAACTACTTTAAATGACAGTAGCTCTTAGAGAAATAATTAGTTTTGAGAATGGAAATACAGCTAAAACACAAAATACAAATATGCTAATTGTTTGACCCTGCTATACACTTGTTTTGGAATTTGATCAGACAGACTAAATACTTCTTTTCTTTATACTCCGTTCCAAAGTTAATTGATGATACTAAATCATCAATTCTAGAACTTTTATTTAACTTTGAAGTGTTAGGGATATGACACTGCTGATGCTAGAAGTAAAATCCATTCAGGGAATTGTGTGTTTTGAAAACCAGATACAGGTGATTTCAAATTCTTACATATATTTTTTGGGTACAATATCTGCACACAAATATCATTTCCACTGTTTTTGCAAACTGTCTCCCCATTGGTGGTTTCCTCACATCGCATTCCAAATCCAATAGATTTTTAAGTCCTGCAGTTTTTCCAAAATCTCTCCTTTCCTTTCTAGTCTCACTGCTATGACTCCTCAGCTACTAAAAAGTAAGATTCCAGATCATGGAGGACTTGATATTATAATAAAATAAGATTTGACTACATAATGAAGGAGTTCAAATTGTGTTTGTAAATCATTTAAAAAAATCCTCAAGTCTAAGAAATATGTTTCTTTCTGGGTGTTAATTCCATGTCTATTAGTTTACTTATTAAAGATTTGGCAATGTGGAAAATTCTGTAGCCTATATTGCTGCTTTTGTAAACCAGTCATTAAGACAGAAAAACTGAAATGTCAGTAATCACTTTTGTACAGTCTTCTCTAGGAGAAGACAACATAAACAGGATAATACCTTCTAGTGCTAGACCAAAGTCAAGATTAGGTGGTTATCTATCACGCAGATGGAGTTTACTAGGTGCATACCTGAATTTCATTTTTCTAGGCTTTATTTTGGTAAATAGTATTTCTCAAGTAAAGCAATTAGTTGGGCTGATGTTGGCTTACTGTTTTCAGGAACAACAGTTGCCTAACTTCATTATTAGCAATGCAAAACCTTTGAAAAAGTGTTGCTCAGTGCCACATGGCAATGGTGTCAGGCCTTGGAAGACACTACTCTAATCATTACCACAAAACCCTTGTTTACTGTCTACTTATCTACCTATGTTTAAACTGCATCCTCCTGTGATAAACCATAATGGAAAAGAATATGAAAAAAGGATATGTATGTATATACGTATAACTGAATCACTTTGCTGTATAGTAGAAATTAACACAACATTGTAAATCAAATATACTTCAATAAAATAAATTAAAAATAAAAACTAAGCTGCATGCATTTCCTGAAATTACCTGCCTGTCAATTCCCCAAACGATTATATTTCAGTGCATGAAAATATAATAAATATACAGACAGACACATCAGTCTTCTCTTTAATGAAATGTTGCTGGTGGGACTTCCCTGGTGGTCCAGTGGTTAAGAATCCGCCTCCCAATGCAGGGGACACGGGTTCAATCCCTGGTCGGGGAACTAAGATTCACAACAACTAAGCCCGCGCGCCGCAACTACTGAGCCCGCGTGCTCTGGAGCCCGTGCACCACAACTAGAGAAGCCCGCACACCACAACGAAGATCCCACGTGCCTCAACTAAGACCCAATGCAGCCAAATCAATCAATCAATCAATAAATATTTTTTTTTAAAAGTTGCTGGCTGCAAGTAGGTATTTTGAGTAGGTGTTGAAGGGATTTTTAATGTTTAAAAATATGGTGAGGAGTTGAAACCATAAAACTCTTAGAAGAAAAGATGGGGGAGAGCTCCTTGACATTTGGTCTTGGTGATGAATTTTTGGATTTTATACCAAAAGCACAAGCAAAAAAATCAAAAATAAACAAGCAGAATTACATCAAACTAAAATGCTTCTGTGCAGGAGAGGAAACAATCAACAAAATGAAAAGACAACTTACAAAATAGGAAAAAATATTTGGAAATATATTTGATAAGGGGTTAGTATCTAAAGTATATAAGGAACACATGCATATAAATCAACAGCAAAAAACCAAACAACCCAATTAGAAAATGGGCAAAGGGCATGAAAATGTATTTTTCCAAAGAAGACATACAAATGACCAACGGGTATATGAAAAGGTGATCAACAGCACTAATCATCAGGGAAATACAAATCAAAACCACAATGAGATTTTCACTGTACACCTGTTAGGATGACTATTATAAAAAAGTCAAAAGATAGGAGGCGTTGCTGAGGATGTGAAGAAAAGGAAACCCCTATACACTGTTGGTGGGAACATAAATTGGTACAGCTACTATGGAAAAACAGTATGGAGGTTCTTCAAAAAATTAGGAATAGAACTACTACACGATCCAGTAATCCCACTTCTGGGTATATATCCAAATGACAAGAATCAATATTTTATAGAGATATCTGCACCTCCATATTCATTACAGCATTATTCATAGTAGGCAAGACATGGAAAGAACCTAAGTGTCCATTGACAGATGAATGTATAAGGAAAATTTTATATATAAATTACACATACACACACACACACACACACACAAACACAGACACACATACACACTCCCTGGTGCCATAAGTTCAAAATTTTTTTTTTCATTTCACACATAATTGAGATCATGCAATATTTATCTTTCTGTGTCTGGGCTTTTCATTGAGCGTAATGTCCTCCAGGTTCATCTATGTTGTTGCAAATGGCAGGATTTCCTTCTCTTTTAAGGCTGAATAATATTCTATTTCACTTATATGTGAAATGAAAAAAATAATGAACTCATAGTATCAGAGAGTAGACTGCTGGTTACCAGAGGCTGGGGGGTGAGTAGTGGGTGGGGGAAAAGGGGAGATTTTGATCAAAGGGTACAAACTTTCAGTTATAAGATGAATAAGCTCTGGAAACCTAATATACAGCATGGTGACTACAGTTAATAATAATGTATACTCAAAATTGCTAAGACAGCAATCTCAAATATTCTCACCACACATACATGTGCGTGCATGCGCACATGCGCATGCACACTCACACACACACAGAAGGTAACTCTGTGAGATGATGAATTGTTAATTAGCTTGTTTTTGGTATTCATTTCATAACACATAAATTTATGAAAACATCACATTGTACAACATAAATATACACCTTTTTAACTTGTCAATCATACCTCAATAAAAAAATACAGTGAGGAATACATATGGTAGAGTCTTAATGCCACCAAAATGGTGTCCATTTTCCTCAATGCTTTTTTTGTAAGAATTTCAATATGCTCAGAGTTCTGGTTAGAAGATTCTGTAACCAAAGATTTATAAAATAAATAAAAGCAGTCATACATATTAAAAAATACAAGACTTTCTTGGTGATAAATCTTTGTGCACTTGCAGATCCTCTCAACCCCAGAACACTGCATACTATTTCATGTGTGTTAATCTCTAAATAACTATCTACAGTCCTCCCTTGGTATGCACGGGATTGGTTCCAGGATCCCCCAAGGTTACCAAAATCCGTGGATGCTCTTATATAAAATGGCATGGTACAGTCAGTTTTCCATATCCACGGGCTCTACATCTGTGGATTCAACCAACAGCGGACTGAAATTTGTTGAATCTGTGGATGCAGAACCCGTGGATTTGGAGGGCCAATTGCATGGAGTTTTGTGATGATCAAGAGTTTATCAGGGCTCATACATATCTACGTGTGTTTGCACGCATGTGTGTGTGTGCGTGCGTGCGTGTGATTTTCTGTGTGTATGTGTTCATGACTACATTAGTATTTTTTTCTTTAAAACAAAGGCTCCTTCATAGGTAATACAAATGATACATTATGTGCAGAACAGAGCAACATCTGGTACACTGGTTTAACAGAGCATATCTAAACATTGTACTTATCATTATTCTTTACAGTTTCAATCAAATTAAATTCTTCTCTATGCTGGAAGGTCCAGAGTCACTTTTATGCCATCTCAAATGGGTGTCCTCCTAATTCACTCAAAAGTACCCTATTGGTTACCTGGATCCCTGGTCCCAGGGTTTGGTATTTCAGCCACTTCTCTTGACTATCTACTCTTACTCTCTTGGTGATCGTATCCACTCACACGGATTTAGCTACTATCTATGTCCTCATCACTTTCAAATGTCTATCTATCTCTAGCCCCAATATCTCCATGAACTCCAGACTCCCATATCCAACTGCCTACCTGATGTCTCCATTTTGATGTCTAATAGGTATTGAAACCTTACTATGACCAAAATTGAACTCCAGATATCCCAAACCCAGTCCTTCTACAGTCTTCTCCACTTTGACTGATGGCAAATCCATCTTATTTCAGTTGCTCTATTCACAGCTTTTGGAGTCATTGTTGAAGAATCATATTGTCATGCTCCTCTTCCTATTTATAAGCAAATTCAGGTGGTTTAATCTTTAGAAAAATAGTAAGTCTACATTTCTCATAAGCTCCACCACTGCTACCCTAATTGACGCTAACATCTTTCCTCCCTTGATCAACTTCAGTGGTCTCCTGATCTCCCACTACTCTTGCCATATTGCAATCCATTTCTCCACTTGGCAGTCTGAATGATTCTTTTAAATATAAGTCAGATCTCATTACTTCCGTACTCTCAACCTGCTAATAGTTTCCCATCAGACTCTGAATAAAAGCCAAAGTCCATTCCAGGGCCTACAAGATCTACATGCTTTTGCCCGTGGCTACACCTCCAACCTCTTTTCCTATCACTCTCCCCGACCACTCACTGGCTCCCTTACTCTCCTTCAACTACAATACCACTTAGAAGACTCAGGGAATTTTGCATTTGCTATTTCCATTGCTTGAAGTATCCTTGACTGAGATATGAACATGGCATGTTACTTCAGTTTAATCAAGTTTCTGGACAAAGGTCACCTCCACAAAGAGGCCTCCCTGACCACTATATGTAGTACTACAGTACCCTCTGTCATTCTCTATTCTCTTATCTTGCTTTATTTTTCTTCATAATACTCATGACTGAAGGGAATTATATTTTTGTCTGTTTTTCCCATGAAAATGAGAACTTTGTTTTATTCATAACTATAGCCCAAGGGTCCAGAATATGGTCAGTGCTCAATAATTACTTGTTCAGGAAATGGGTGAATGAATGAATGAACTGTATGATGAGTTATATCTTAAAATTATTTCATGATTATAAACATAAATACACAGTCAATCCTCATTATTCATGGATTCCATATCTGTGAATTTGCCTACTTGCTGAAATTTATCTGTAACCCAATCAATACTTGCAGTGATTTTGTGGTCATTCAGAGACATGCACACATGCAGAGTGGTGAAAAAATTTGAGTTGTCTTCAGTGCATGTTTCCAACTGAGGTTGAACAAGGGGACACTGTGCCTTCTTGTTTCAGCTCTCACACTGTAAACAAGTGTCCTTTTGCAACCTATTTAGTACCATATTTTTCTAATTTTTGTGCTTTTTTGGGTGGTTTTGCTTTTTAAAATGACCCCCAAGCACAGTGCTGAAGTGCTGTCTGGTGTTCCTAAGTGCAGGAAGGCTGTAATGTGCCTTACAGAGAATATACTTACGTTAAATAGGTTTCATTCAGGCATGAGTTATAGTGCTGTTGGCTGTGAGTTCAATGCTAATGAATCAATCATATATATTAAATATGGTATCTTTAAACAGAAACACACATAAACAAGGTTATATATTGATTGCTTGATGAAAATTGTATGACCAGAGGCTCGCAGGAACCTAACTCTGTATTTCCCGTAGAAGCAATGATTCAATATTCCCTAATTCAATGTTTACAATGACTTTATAGAACATAACTACTACAAGTAACAAGAATCAATTGTATATACCACACAGAAGACACAGAAAACACAAAAATACTACTGACAACAAATATTACTGTTACGTATATTATGATTAATAAAATTTGGATCTTATTGTCTATTATTTTATTTGAATTTACTATATTATTTGTATTCACCATGTCATTAAAGTTCATTGAAGGCTTCATTTTATTCAAAATATATTACATTATATGTATGTTCTATGATTCATTTTATTATTTCTTTTAATTCTTAGCTCTTTTGTATATTTCCAATTATTCAGTGTTACAAATAATGTTACAAAAGAAATTTTTTTTTTTTTTTTTTGCAGTACGCGGGCCTCTCACTGTCGTGGCCTCTCCCGTTGTGGAGCACAGGCTCCGGACGCGCAGGCTCAGCGGCCATGGCTTACGGGCCCAGCCGCTCCGCGGCATGTGGGATCTTCCAGGACCGGGGCACGAACCCGTGTCCCCTGCATCGGCAGGTGGACTCTCAACCACTGCGCCACCAGGGAAACCCACAAATGAAATTTTTGTGCATAAATCTTGGTACCCATTTCTGATCATCTTCTTAGGACAAATTAAATGTTTGCAATTAGTTTGAGGCTCCTGATACATTTTCCTTTCCGAAAAATTGAGATCATCTTGAACTTGGACCATTAATGCGTATGTATCTCCCCTATACCATCTGTGTCAGTACTGAGTATGTGACAGTTTGTTTTTAAACTTTGTCACTTCAATAGCTGAAAAATTGTATATTATTGTTTTATGTGTATTTCTTCCATTACTGATGAGGTTGAATATTTTTGGTACGTTTGTCTTCTGAGAACATTCTGCCCATGTGCCATTTGTCCACATGGATGGCACATGTATTAAAATTGTTTCTAATGAATTTCTAAGTTGGGATATTAACTGAAATAATTAATAGAAGTGTAAGATATAACTCATTTTCCTTTGAAGAACTCCTATTCAGTGTGATTTCTAATAGTAAAAGATACATGACTAAATGCCCAAATTAATTTACAGCATGCCCCACACTTCCATGGAATAGATAGCTGAAGAAAAAGTGATATATTTAAAACAAGGGATACAAATGTGCAACTCAGGGACTGTAAGTCCTTATACAATTAGAATTAAATAAACAAGTGTTTAGTTGGTGACCATATCCCTCAAGAAGGGTGAGCAATAGAGATATTCTTTGTTCATCACCACAGGGTGTGTTACTACTCTCTGTGAAAATGTAGAAGGAAAAATGAATTGAATGAAACCCTAAATCCTGACAATACCATTTTATATATTTATCAGTTTACTATAGTTTTAAAGTAAAACAATAAGTGTTTGTATTTATATGATTTCATTGGGTGTTTCTAATGGTAATAATTAATTTCCCATTAAAATCCAGAATTTATTAAGGTTTATATTGCCTTCTCAGCTTATCTTAAATTTATGAGTAAAAATTTCATTTTTCATATTTTTTTAACTGTGTTTTTGATATTACTCTCAGTGTTGTTATAATGAAAAGAATAAGTGATATAGAAGTAGCCAAAATCTTAGCTCTTATTAATTGTGTGACCTTGAGCACTTTATTTAATGTTTCTGAGACTCAGTCTCCTTTTCTCTAAAACCAGGCTTACTGCAGTGCCAGGCACTTAGTAAGCCCTTTATAAATGGTAGTGGTTAATATTATCACTAGTATTAGAAAAAAATGCAAAATTAAGTGAAGAAGCAATAGCTAGCATAAACATTATCCTTGGGTTTTGTGCTACAAATGCAAGCAGAATCCATTCCTTAAAAATGCATGTAAAATAAATGTTTTATTATCATTTGTATTAGTTATTATAATATTTTAAATTCACACCTTTTATATGTTCCCCTAAACATTTACTATTAATTATTTAGAACATTCAATTAAAACTATACATTTTTTCTTTTCTTCCATGTTTACACATACTAAGGACAAAGATATCCTATCAGAATAGGATAATGGAAATTTTATGGTCAACTCTTAAATGTGGAATAATAATTCTTCCATCAGAGCTTGGAGATGTCATTCAAAATGAGATGAGCCTATATGATCACGTTTTTAGAGTCTAATTTCAAAAAGACTATGAGATGGAAAAAAGTAAAAGAACATGTAAAGAAAAGAAAATTAATGACATCATATGTTATTTCAGAGTGCTTTATGATTTAACAAGTGAATTTTGACCTTCATTTTTTAAATGGGGCTGAACAAACGTAAAAAACCTGATCAAAATCATCTGGAATTAATATCTTTATGCTAGCTTGAATGATAAATCATTATTTATATATAACAGTTTTCTTTTAAGGCATATCCACACTGAATATCTAATTTTATTATCATAATCACCTGAGGGATAAATATGACCACCTATATTTTTCAAATTAAGAAATGTTATGATACAATGAGGAAAAAGGCACTGAGAGGTTAAGTGGCAAAACTATGATCCAACAAGTAGGTAGTAACAAAGTTGAAACTAGAATATATATGTTATGATTCTCATCCTTGGTCATATTATTTCTAGCATGCGTCTCTTTCAGATATGACTGTACCAGAATTCTTTGACACAGAGCTATTAGCTTCCAGTAGGAGTCAGGGTTTTTTTCCCCTCACTATTTCAATGACTCTTCTAATAGAAATGCCAGCTCCATTCTGACTGTTTTACGTGGAAATACTCTAAAGGAGTTTGGGTCATATAAAATTAGCATAAGTCAATATTATATTTGCTATTTACTATAATTTACCTCATCAACTTGTAGAATCCCAATTCCAGAAAAAGACCCAGTTAAATTCAAGAAATCACCCCAGCCACGTAGTCCCCTGTGTTCAAGACACGTTTGAAACGTGTAAAAAATGGAGAATGGGGGAAGCTTATTAGGTAGATCTGATACTGTTCTTTCCTCTTCCAAAATCACCAACCCTAATATCCCTAAACCAGATTCATCCTTATTGATGAACCCATCAAAAGAACTGGTAGTGGTAAAAACTGCAGTGACAGCAACCAAGTTGCTTACCAGATTCTACCAATTTCCCCTGGTGGTACAAGGGAATCTCCACTCAGGACAGGAGCCACCTCTTCCTATGATTCTGCCATGGTGGCAGAGAGCTGGTTTTTTCTTCATTTCTTTCACTCTTCCCTCTTCCCTTACTCTCCTCTCTCTACCTTGACATTACTACTTAACATCAGTCCCTAAACCTCTTGCATCAAATATGTCCCTGTGTTTTACTTCAGGAGTCAATCACATTTTAACATTTGCTGTATGAATATTCATTTTTCACCTAACAAGACTGTATCCACAAGGAGATTAAATGAGCAATATTCCCACATATCCTCTTTCCTGACATTGAAGCAAAGACACAATGATAACAATGAGAGCAGTGACAGGTTCTTGGTGAAAATTTTACCTCAGGATGTGCTCAGGACATGTTAGGACTCAATGATATACAAGACAGCATAATATTGACAACAGCTATGGAAAAGAAACATTCACCCTGAATGTTTACATGGCATATAATGTGCTTGGTGATTTTCTTAACTTTTTTTTCCTTTTTAATACTAGAGTGTACCCATCCACTCTCAGACTAAAGGACACTTTGACAAAATCCTTAAGTGACATACAACTTGCTGAAAAACAGTAATTATTTACAGTAACATCAGATCAACTCTGACAGCAGTTATTTATACAATGCATGTGATCATTATAACTAAGCACAGGTAAAAACAAGAGGACCTTTTGAATTAAAACGTAATACCTTTCTCACTATTCATCATTCATTACACATTTTAAAAATACAAATGACCGCCTATTAAAAAATGCTTTATTAAAGCATATATCCCTGGTGCACACAGGTGACCAGCTGAATTTTCACAAACTGAACACACCCATGTCACCAGGATCCAGATCAAGAAATAGAATGTGACCAGCACCCCAGAGGCCTTCACATGTTCCCTTCCAGCCATTAACCCACCCCAAAACTAACCATTTATAATGATTTCTAACATCCTATTGACAGATTAGTTTTGCCTTAAACAGCTAATTTTAAAGAAAACATTTTGAAGACCTGGGCGCAATGTGTAAGAAGTTGAAATTAAGTATCTGCAAATATATTTTAGCTATTTTAAGTATCCAGAAAGTTTCACTGGGGTTAAATAAAGATGGCAGCTAAGATCAGGTGGAGGTTTCAAAATCATTCACTGAGCTGACTTTACTATGCCAATATGGTGTTAGATTTTCCCCTTGAAAAAGGAAACTATGATAACATACATTATTTCAGAAAGCATCATGCCAGGATGCAGCCAGGATGCAAAAGAGTACAGGATATTGTAATGCAAAAGAGTATAGGATCAAGCACCAAACTAAGAAGCTCAAGTAAGTACTATGGTAGAAGAGGGGAAGTGAGAGACGCCTGAAAGCCAAAGCAGTTGGGGAAGGCTTCATAGAGGGCCATCAAAAGATACATACATTAGGCTCAAAAGGGCTGAGAGAAGAGGGGGGAATTTCAGTTTAGAAAAACACAGAAGCCTAGGCTCTGAGACAGGCTGGGCCATGAAGTGGGTGTGAGACAGATGAGCTATGCATACAGTTCTCTAGCAGAAAGAGATTCTGGGTTGCAAAAGCTAAGGTACCGTAACAAATGTCTATAAGTCTATAAAAAATAGCTGATTTATATTGAAGCATTTTACTCAAGTACAAATGGCCATGGTCTCTGCTTCCTTTCACTGTTCCCTGAAGATATGAATGTTTTCAATAGTTTCCTGTAGAAATGAAAATTAATTATAGGGTTTATATGTTATGAATTATAAACACTGTTTCGTAATGACTAGATTACTGACCAGTAAGAAAACATGACTCTCTTTCCTAAGTCCTTTTGACATTTCAGGTTGAAAATATATTTTCTATGCATGTGTTGGACCTCTTGTGATTTGTACTATTTTAAAGAAATTCACTTTGTTTAAAAAAAAAAATTGGACCTAAGTGTCCACTGACAGATGAATGGATAAAGAAGATGTGGCACATATATACATGGAATAGTACTCAGCCATAAAAAGAAACGAAATTGAGTTATTTGTAGTGAGGTGGATGGACCTAGAGTCTGTCATATAGAGTGAAGTAAGTCAGAAAGAGAAAAACAAATATCGTGTGTTAACACATATATATGGAATCTAAAAAAAAAAAAAAATGGTTCTGAAGAACCTAGGGGCAGGACAGGAATAAAGACACAGATGTAGAGAATGGACTTGAGGACACGGGGAGGGGGAAGGGTAAGCTGGGACGAAGTGAGAGAGTAGCATTGACATATATACACTACCAAATGTAAAACAGATATTTAGTGGGAAGCAGCCACATAGCACAGGGAGATCAGTTCGGTGCTGTGTGACCACCTGGAGGGGTGGGATAGGGATGGTGGGAGGGAGGGAGATGCAAGAGGAAGAGGATTACTGTAGCTTTGTAGTATGGTCTGAAGTCAGGGAGCCTGATTCCTCCAGCTCCGTTTTTCGTTCTCAAGATTGCTGTGGCTATTCGGGGTCTTTTGTGTTTCCATATAAATTGTGAAATTTTTTGTTCTAGTTCTGTGAAAAATGCCAGTGGTAGTTTGACAGGGATTGCATTGAATCTGTAGATTGCTTTGGGTAGTAGAGTCATTTCCACAATGCTGATTCTTCCAATCCAAGAACATGGTATATCTCTCCATCTATTTGTATCATCTTTAATTTCTTTCATCAGTGTCTTATAATTTTCTGCATACGGGTCTTTTGTCTCCTTAGGTAGGTTTATTCCTAGATATTTTATTCTTTTTGTTGCAATGGTAAATGGGAGTGTTTTCTTGATTTCACTTTCAGATTTTTCGTCATTAGTGTATAGGTATGCCAGAGATTTCTGTGCATTAATTTTGTATCCTGCTACTTTACCAAATCAAAAATAAATAAATAAGAGGAAGAGGATATGGGGATATATGTATACATATAGCTGATTCACTTTGTTATACAGCAGAAACTAACACACCATTGTAAAGCAATTATACTCCAATAAAGATGTTAAAAAAAGGAATAATAACAGTACCTGATGAAAATATAGCAAATATTTGAAAAACCATACTGAAAAAGAAACCTCATTTTCATTACTGGAAATGGCTATATCACCAACCCATTACTTTAAAAACTGACAAATAAAGGGAATAAATTGAGCATTTAGCTTAACTTTCCTGTATGAGCTATATTTCAGCAAAGCCAATAGTTGCTGAGGAAAGTCTTTTACAGAACATTTCTAGCCAATAAATGCAGAAAGTATAGTAAAATTAGAAAGTCACCATTCTGCAACCTCTAATAAAATAATGGATCAGGGCAATAATCATCGTAGGTGCTAAGACCACTAGGTGAAATTTGATAAGGAACTTTATAAGAAAGAAATCAGGCTGACACCATCTGAAAGTGGAACATCCAATATTATGTCTCTTCATGTGATACAACAAAAAGTACATAGCACTTGCTTCCAAAAAAAAAAAGAAAGAAAAGAAGAATAAAACAAAGAAACACTGCTCTAATCAAGCCTCCAGTTCTAATTTCTCATGTACAAGAAATAAGGAGGCTAGCAAAAAAGTTAAACACCAGAAGAAACCAATCAACCACATTCAGAATCCAGCACATTCTTCACGATAATTAACTTGGTTTATTCAATAAACAATAGCATTTTTTAACAAAAAAAGGAGAAACAATTATAAATTAAAAGAGTTAAAAATATAAAAACCAAATGCGATGTGCACATTTTGTTTGCACCCTGATTCAAATAAACTAAGTCTAAAAAACACTTTTGAAATAATCAAGGAAACTTGGACTGGGTATTAGATAATGTTAAGAAATTGTTCATTATGTTAGGTATGGTAATGGCATTGATTTGTGTTTAAAAAAATATGTCCTTATATGTCAGACATATATTATGCATATAATGTGCATAATAAACTAGTAACTCTAGTTAGATGATAGGATAGTTGGAGTTTTCTTTAAAGGCTGAAATATACCTGCAAAAACACTATCACCGTCACCAGTAGCAGTAGTAGTAGTGGTAGTAGTAGTAAGGATGGGAAATAAGACTAACAAAATGTTTTATAATATGGAAACTGAATACTAGGTACACTAGGGTTCATCATATTTTTCTCTGTAATTCTGTTTATATTTGAAAATTTCCATAATAAAAATAATTTAAGCCTCAAAAAAAAATTGGGGTGACCTGGTGAGAGTAAGGAAGAAAGTATATCAAACTGGAAAATGTATGAATTAGACTCCCTAAAACTTAATATTCCTCTCAATTTTTATAAGATTTTTATGGTGTCAATATGATAGAATGTAATTCATTCAGCAAAATTATTTATTTGAGATAGTGTAGGAAAGGTCCAAAAAAAGCTAAACAAACAATTTAACTTTTTTATTAAAATGATATAGTGGTACAATGTATACTCAGTTTTATTCAGACTGCTAACATCTAAGTAAGGTCAATTCTATTGACATTCTGTTAACATTGGTTTATTATCATTCTGTGCTTCTAAAAAGTTAGACCAAAACACAAAGTTGTTTTTTTAAAAAAAAATTTATTGGAGTATAGTTGCTTTACAATGCTGTGTTAGTTTGTACTGTACAGCAAGGTGAATCAGCTATACGTATACATATATCTCCTGTTTTTTGGATTTCCTTCCCCTTTAGGTCACCCCAGAGCACTGAGTAGAGTTCCCTGTACTTTACAGTAGGTTCTCAAAAGTTATCTATTTTATACATAGTATCAATAGTGTATATATGTCAATCCCCATCTCCCAATTCATTCCATCCCCCCCTTCCACCTTGGTATCCATACATTTGTTTTCTATGTCTGTACCTCTATTTCTGCTTTGCAAATAAGATCATCTACATCATTATTTTAGATTCCACATAATATGTGTTAATATACGATATTTTTCTCTTTCTGACTTACTTCACTCTGTATGACAGTCTTTAGGTCCATCCACGTCTCTCCAAATGACCCAATTTTGTTTCTTTTTATGGCTGAGTAATATTCCATTGTGTATATATGTGCCACATGTTCTTTGTCCACTCCTCTGTTGATGGACATTTAGGTTGTTCCATGTCCTGGCTATCGTAACTAGAGCTGCAATGAACACTGGGGTGCATGTATCTTTTTGAATTATGGTTTCCTCTGGGTATATGCCCAGTAGTGGGATTGCTGGGTCATATGGTAGTTCTATTTTTAGTTTTTTAAGGAACCTCCATACTGTTCTCCATAGTGGTTGTACCAATTTACATTCCCACCAACAGTGCAAGAGGGTTCCCTTTTCTCCAAACCCTCTCCAGCATTTATTGTTCCAAAACAGAAAGTTGAAATCTGCTAGGACATCCTATGGTTTCATACTTTCTCACATCTTGGGTCCTATGAGTTACTGTACATTGAATGCTCTAAAAACAGTAGGATTTTGTCCCATAACTCAAAAGATTTTTCAATAAAACAGTAGATAGTATAAAAGTAATTTTTTTGTTCAGTCATTAGAATAAAAGATGTTTCGGCAGTTAGATATTACGTTAAGACAGTTGGCTGCCATTAGTTCCTATGAGACTTTTAATCCTTACTGTTCACCATAAACCTTTATGGTATGGCAGTCTCCATAAGTTTAGATATTCTCCATTAAGAGCTCGATTGTTTCCAATTTTAACTTTCTCCATGAAAGAAGTAAAACATGGACCAGGAAATATTGTTAAGTCATGGTGTCTTCTTTATTCTAACTTATCTTGTTTCTCCTCTTGTATTTACAGTAAACAGTAATTTTCAGGTTGCTATTCTCAACTTGTCAACTTCCCATAATGCCTTATTTTGAATACGCCTGCTGTACTAAAAGGATATACAATGATTCAATGTAGTAAACATTTATTGAGCATTTACTTCTCTCTGAGATGCTGAGCTAGCACTGAGTCTGTTGGGACAAATGGGGCATATTCCTTGCCACTGAGGTACTCAACCTAGGAGGTACAGAGAGAAGCATACAATGAAATAAAAAAATGCAAACGTGGCAGGTGCTGTATTACTAATAAAGCTAAAGTACTGCTGTGACTCAGAGAAAGGAAAGGGTATTTCTGTCAAAATGGGGATAGAGAGACTGGAGTACTATATAGAGGAAGTGGCATTCATACTCCAGTAAATCTTTTATTTGGTCAGAGTTGATTTTCTATGTTTTCCAATATGTGAGCATGAATCTCTGTTGTATATTTTAGACCACAAAGGAAGGAAAAGTGGAGCTGAAATGTATGTAATAAAACAATAGACAAAGGTCTGCAAACCTTCATTGACTGTGTGATCGTGGGCAATTCCTTCGTCATTCTGGGCCTCAGTTTTTCAACTGTAAAATGATGAATTTGGACTAAATGCCATCTTGGGTCTCTTTTAGCAGGGACAAGATGATCTCTAAGGCTTCTGCTAGCTCTGGAGTTTCAGAAAATGTTGTTTTGTTTTTTTGCATTCCCCCAACTTTTTTTTAACTCTGCTATGATGTTACTTTTCCTTTATCTCATAGATTTTTCCCTACCATATTTCCTCTAATCTAAACTTTCATCATGATTAATCCTGTGAAGAAGTCAGAGTGGGTAAATAGCTAATCAGAGTTACTAATATAGCATGGAAAGATGGCAGATTATCAAAAGGTATGGTTGGTCATTAAAATTTATAATAGTTGATTTAAAGCATAAGAAATTAACACTGCTTATAGAAAACTTAACCAACTTTTATTTTGTAGGATGGCAGTAATTTAACTGAAGTGAAACTCATTTTGGAGGTATGCAAAACCTCAGGATTAATAGTCCCTTCAAATACATTAATATAATTTTCTCCTGCTGAATGGAATAGTTTTAATTAAACTTTACTAACCCTTTTGGTTTAATCCCTGGAGCTGACCTATAAAACACTAGAGGTTTTACATCAAACTGTAAAAATCCTCAAAGCCGAAAGTTAAAGTGATAGCCACAGGGTGGGGAAAAACAATGAAGGATTTACAAAGTAGGTCTAGTAAACCAGCAGTGCTTTATACAATACAGATCTATATATCTATTATATATAATTATAAATACATATATAATCTTTAAAATTATTCATTGGGGACAAGGTAATGGTGGTTTATCAAATAAATTTTCAATATTTTAAAGGCATTAGATTCTCTATAGCAACCACTTTTTTTCTCTCTAAAGACTCATTGGTATGTCAAACAGGAATGAGAGGACCTGCAGATTTATAATTTAACTTGGAAGAAAATGACGAGAGAAATATTATTTTATGAATTCCACTGGTAATAAAATTCCATTGTACTGTTTGATTCTGAACTTCATAAGGGCGGCTTGCCTCCCGCACTCCCTGCAATAATAACTAAATAGATAAATAAATAAGTGAAACCAAAGCAAAACCAAACCACTCTCCAATTCTTTAGGCAATGCTTCATAAACGTTTCCCACCCAAGAGCCCCTAATGGAAGAGAAGATTGAACACGCTCCCCAAGGGATCTGCGGCAAGTGTGAAATTTCTTTGAAGTCATCTGTTTTATTTTAAAAATTCATGTGAATTTTGCATTCCACTCCATAATATATATCTGTGTTAATGTAAAATGATGTGTTTTCTCCCAATATCTTTGAGTTACTGAGCTCTAGGAAAATATGCTAAGTTTATACCATAGCTTTGCATTGTCCAAGATGCACACAATTTTAGAAGGTTAGCTTAACAAGGAACGAAGGCAATTTATAAAATACGTTTTTCCATGAATCCCACGTATTTCTTACTTTCAGCTTTCTTTTCACTTCAAGGTAATTTTTTTTTCTTTGTCAGTTAATTTGAGGTCTATAACTTTAGTACTGAGCTGAAATACATTTATTTGCTATAGCAGACAGAAAAGATCCTTATTCTATCAAAATAGGTACTTGGGTTTTAATAATCAAAAAACACAGAAGGGGGGAGGGATACATTAGGTGTATGGGATTAATAGATACACACTATTATATATACAATAGATAGGCAACAAGGATTTACTATATAGCACAGGGAACTATATTCAATAGCTTGTAATAACCTATAATGGAAAAGAATCTGCAAAAAGATACAGGTATATATAACTGAATCACTTTGCTGTACACCTGAAACTAACACAATATTGTTAACCAACTATACTTTAAAAATAAAAATAAAAAGTAAAGAGAGAATTTTCAAAGGTATAAGAAAAAAACAAAAACAAAAGAAGATATTAGTAATCATACAATTATTCTTGAAATACGAGTTATATAACTGAATTAGTTTCATCTTATCTATATCACTCCAGTTTAAAAAGACAGGTACTTTTTTCTTTTTGTAGGCAATCATTTCACAAGGAGATTGTCCAAAATCATGGAAAATGAATTAATATATAGTGTTGATTTATTTTTATTTTTGCTGGTTGGTTGTGAATATAGATATGCTTGCTATATACACAGTACTGGAGGTGACAGAATGTGATTCAAACAGGACTGAAATCTGTATTAAGCAAAAAAGACAAGTTAGACTTAGACACCAAGGAAAAGTATTTAACTATAAATAAGAAGTTAAGTGGCTTGACCTTTCAAACCACATTCTGTTTTTTCTTGCAAACTAAATTCACAAGTATTTTGTTCTAAGGCTTTAGTAGCAAAACATTAAAAAAAAAATAAGGAAATGGATTCTGAACAGTGATTTGACAAATAATAGTCAATTGTCTTAGAGGACAGGGCAGGTAAGATTTCCAGGCATATGATGCAGGATGAAATCGTACACAGAGACAGAATTATTAGAAAGGAATAAAAACAGCTCAAGAGAAAATACTTCTGAACACATGAGAACTAGAAGGAAATGAAAGGGGGATGCAAGCAGGCAGAATGTACTTAAGAACTTGTTGAGTTACAAACTCTGAGTCTAAATTTCATAGGGAAATAAAAAGAACTAGTCAAAATAACTTGAGAATGGGGATTGCCGCAGCCCAAACACAAAGATAGGAAGAGGATTTCTGGCAAGTCTTTCGAATACAATGGCAGGAAGACTACACGAAAGCAGAAATAAGCAAAATACAACAGAGAGGTTTTGCTCTTGAAATGGATAAGAAGAAAGAAGTTGGTGATATCGTAAAAGAAAAATATGAAAGGATTTACCAAAAGCCCAGATATAGGAAACAAACAAATAGAACTGAGTATAATACATAATTGGCTGAGACTAGAGAAACTATAGGTACCCTTATGATTGTTCTCTTCCAACAAGACAACAGCAACAACTGTAATACTCATTAAATTAAAGGAATTAAAGAAATTTCATTAACTTCATTAAATTCAAGAAATATGTTGAGGATGTGATCAACAATACCAGACTGGCAGAGATGATCACTGAACAATATTACACAAACGACTTTCTGGGCTTTATAGACACACTTTTTTTCTCCTTCAACGGACACTAACAGGTTTATATGGTTTGTAATAAACTCGGGAAACATATGCTTTTGAGTCCTTACTGAAAGTCCTCTGAGTTATAGAGAAGCAGAATTACTATAGTGCAGTTTCAAATATAAGATTTACGGCCTACTCTTCTTATCCAAGAGGAAAAATGTACTTCTCCACATACATCACCTCACTTTCAAAAAATGTTTCCTTGACCCTTCTTCCTTTCTTTCACTTTTCAACTTCTTCTAAAAGTAGACAATACTTACTAACCAACAAAACTAATCTGTTCGAATTAAAGTCTTGGAGACATTTTTGTTCCTCCTCTCCTGTTCTTCACTGGTGCCAGGTTCTGCCCATTCTAGTCCTTCAATGATGCCCTGCCACCTATCTCATCAAGATCAGACTGCTTAGCATGACACTGAAGTCTCTGAAATGGCTACCTTACTGCTTCAGCCTGATAGTCAATGACTCTTTCACCATCCTAACACATTCCGCCACTGTGCCTTCTCATATTGTCTGCTCTCTGGACAGCATACCCCTTTTCCATGTCAGTAAAAATCCTATTCTCATGCTTCACCCTATTGGCCTCCTCTTATCTATCCATTCAAAGTTTCTTTCTCTCTCATCTAAACCACAGTCCATTATCTTTTCCTGTAGCACTTCTCATATTCATCTTTGTTTTATAAAGTATTTGTGTATATGTCTTTTCTTCCCTTCTAGATTTTAAACAAATTCAAGCAAGAACTATCTCACGATCATTTTGATATCACCAACAGCCCCAGGGTATGGTTCCTTTGCAAATAATATACACTTAAGTATTTATGAAATGAAAAAATATACTATTTGATCAGAGATATGAAAGCTTCAATAACCTAGAGTGCTAAAAAATAAAGTTGGTCAAAAGCAGGTCATTAAAACACACTATGCTGTCAAATATAAGCTAATGGAAACTATCTTCCTGCTTTTCTTATATCAGTAACCAAATAAAAATTACGATTAATGCTTATAGATTATTTAATCCTACTGTTTAAAATATTTACTTAGACAAGATGTAGTCTCAAAGCAGTTACAAATCAATTACCTTTGCTTGCACTTTCCACATGTTCCAGTTCTTCAGGAAATTTCAGGATATCCCGGTATTTTTCCTCACAAATTTCAGCAATAAAATGCAAGAGGGTTGTCTTTTGATCTGCTGATTTAGTATCTCGGATCTGGAATGGAATAACGACAATATTTTTAGTATTTTTTAATAATATATATAGAGAGACTTTTTCTTTTTTTAAAATTATTATTACTTATTTATTTATTTTTGGCTGAGTTGGGTCTCTTCGTTGCTGCACGTGGGCTTTCTCTAGTTCTGGCGAGTGGGGCCACTCTTCCCTGCAGTGTGTGGGCCCCTCATTGTGGTGGCCTCTCCCATTGGGGAGCACGGGCTCTGGGCGCACGGGCCTCAGCAGCTGTGGCCCACGGGCTCCAGAGTGCAGGCTCAGTAGTTGTGGCGCACGGGCCCAGTTGCTCCATGGGCATGTGGGATCCTCCCGGACCAGGGATTGAACCCATGCCCCCTGCATTGGCAGGTGGATTCCTAACCACTGTACCACCAGGGAAGCCCAAGAGACTTTTTCTTAAATAAGAGAAATAAATGAATAAATGAACTCAATTCATTGTAACTAATTAAAAAATTTTTTTAAATGTCTGGGGTAGTTCCTACTGGGGTCTAGTGACAATGCTCTGGATTTTAAAACGAACTCCGCATTTTAAAAGAGAGAAAGATGACCGAAAAAAGTAAAAAGTTAAACATGAATCCGTATTTCTTAAAATGTCTAGATTATTATAGCAAAATGAACTATTCTTTTCATGAGAAAAGAACATTCACTTAAGTATTGATAATAATAGTCCAAGTGAATGTGTGTTTATGTTATCAGCATTCTGTTCTTTGCTTTATCACAGAAATATATTCTTGAAAGCTTGATTCGTCTGTGAGGTAATATTTATTTCTGGCCATTGCTGCTGCAAATGAATGTAAAAGAGCAAGCACATTTTACCCTCGTTTACTTGCATGGGCCATCAAAAAAGAATAACTGAAGGCTTTTTATGCTGATTTATAAACAGAATCTGACCACACAATTGTGATAATATGTCAAATTTTATTTGCCTGCCTACACATTGTATCTTCTTTTCAGAGACACTAGAAAAGGGATGCTGTGGCTAGAATGATAAAAGTCTTTAAAGTATAGGACCAAAAATATCTATGATGAGAATCTAAGTGTTTTCTTTAATATAACTCTCATACTAGACTAAGCTGCAAATGAAATCAAGGATTTACTTCAAAACAAAGGATAAATATGGTATAAAGTATCAACTTTTCTCATTCTATTGGATGATTTAATTCTATAATCCTTAGATGACAGGTTTGTCCACTGATGTTCATACTGATTTGGGGTTTTCAGCTTTAAGGATTACTGTTTAGAATAAATGAATATTCTTTGCAAATAGGTTTATGAAAAGGCTGTGGAGGATATTTAGGTAATTACAGAGTAATTTAATCCTTATTGTTTTAGTATCTAAGGAAAAAAATTGTATTTAATCAATCAGTCCCATACTTTTTGTGCTACAGCTTTCTAACAACTGCTACGTTCCAATGATATGAGCAACTTAAGAGAAATGTTAGTCTTCAGGCTCAAAACAAACAGCCACAGGAAGCATGATGCTGATAACTGAAGTGGCCACAATGATTTCTTTTAGAATTTCTGGGATTACTATTTATCCCATGTAGGTAAAATATTTAAAATTTTGCATTATTATGTTGATCCACCAAACACTTTTAAGTACTACAAGGTTGAAATGACACAATTCAAGAACGAGCTATAAGAACAAAAACCAACAAAAACCTCAAGGGCAACTTGTCTTAAGTAAGGCTTGCAGCTGTAGAAGAATCACTGGGAGGTTCACTTTCCTAAAGAGAGGCCTTTACCGGAGATTGCAGTGTTATATGTTCACAAAGTGCATCCCCTTCAGAATATGCTGAATATTCCAAGTAATAAGGAAATAAACATTTTCTTTTTTTCTTACAAATTAATTGAATTCCTAAATCCTAAAAACATTAGGAGCTTAGGGAAACTGAAGGCATATCTTCCTAAAGGAAAGGCGATTGATCTATATTTTGTGAATTCTATGGAAACAAATTATTTACACATACACATACACATACACACACACACACACCAACTACAAAAACCCACCCAATTTTTTAGGACACTAAATTGTACAAGTATATCATAATTTTTTTTTTTAAATGCACATGGCGAATACAAGAAAGGAAAACACAAAAATAGAAAAATAGCACTGTGCTCATATGGGAATCTTCTGGGTGATTTAAAAATTTCCTTTTTGACATGCATGCTTATAAGTGCTTAATTTTCAGAAACTGTATTTGATAAATATTTATCCAGAAGGAGGGCCATAAATTTAATTCCTGTTAAAAAATTTAGTAGAGTCAATGGTTACATTTTTAAAAGATAAACAATACATAACATTTATATCATTAACTATTAAATATCTTTGTCGAAATCAGAAAGAGTGGTAGACAGAGTATGCATGTATTTTTTTAGCATTGTAACATTCCCTTCAAAGCAGGGACAAAGATGGCCAAGTGCCTATCCTGTCAAGCTGAGAAATACCTTGGTATGGTAGACAAACTGCTAAATTTGTATTGTAATATTTATTTTTTACATAACCTTAACACCAGGAGTTCATCTTAAGGTTTCAAACTGGCAGGGAATATGTGGTCTTTTAAATTTTTCTTTATGTGCATGATACTTAGACCAATCATTTAAAAATGAATATATATATTATATATATATTTAATATATATATAAAGGGAATTCCCTGGCAGTCCAGTGGTTAGGACTCGGCACTTTCACTGCTGTGGGCCCGGGTTTGATCCCTGGTCGGGGAACTAAGGTTCTGCAAGCCGTGCGGTGTGGTCAAAAACAAATGAATATATAATATTAAAATATAAAGGCAAAGCATTTTTACTTATTAAAGTATATTTACTTTGTATTATCATGTCTTCAGTCTCTCTTACCACATCTACATGATCCACACATTAGCCATCATCTCTCTCAGGACCTATTGTGTAGTTCGATGCCAAGTACAGAAGGCAATTAAGAACATTCACCTTCATCACTTCTAATGGCTAAGGGCATTTATGCAATAATTTGCCCTTCCAAGTGTACTAGCTGGATATAGTCATCTCTTGGGTTAGTACAAAGGTAATCTAATCTATGTTCAGAATCACTTCCAAAGTGTTTGGGTTAGTTTATTAAGAAATAAAATTTTCTTCCCTTTGATATCGGGTTAACTCAAAATTATGTTATTTTTACATTAACATCAAATATTCCAATAATACTTGTCCAGTTTGCCAGAGTCTCACTGGTAGCTATTCTGTAAGCATTTCAAGGTTCACTCCAGCCAGGAGCCAAGTGCCATTTTGCATCGTAGACTGTGCTTTCCCTCTCACCAGCTAGGCAGGGGTATGAGATAGATATAGGACTTCTCTTTATAACATGCAAAAGGATGAACAAAATGGTCACCCTATAATCCTCTGTCTTGTATATATTTTCAAACAATAAAAACACAAACAGTAGTTCCAGAAATTGGAATTATTTGAAAAACTAACATTTTACAATATCTTAATAAGGTGAGTTATTAACGAATGATAACAAAAAAAGAGTAATTCACTATATTCACTGATAAAGTGCCATCAGTTAATAAACCATATAGCGATTTTAATTATAATCCTCTGAACAATAAATGTTACACATAAAGATTAATAACTGAATTTATACTAACTGTATCTACCTAATCTTTAATAACTTTCTGAAATGGTACATGAATACAAAATACCTTTAACAAATTAACACCTATTTCTCTAGCAAATTCTGATCATTTCTTTTTTTCTAATAAACAGGAGTGCTATATTATGAAAGATAATATTTATATGTGATGTGTTCAAATACATTTCCAAAACTTCAGTTAGGCAGATAGCAAAATATCTGAATAACTAATTGCCTTGTAAAAGATTTTTTTTATTTTGAACACACTCATTCAAGCCTGAAAACCTGCAGTCTCTACCCTGTTTTTGAAATCAGGAGGTTTGAACACACAGAAGCCAGCACACAGCCAGAGAGCCTGAGCAAACAACATTTTAATCATCTACGTCAGTCACACACAATCTTTCTTCGAAGGACCCTTCTATAGGTAATTTTCCCTTCTACTGAGATCTTAAGCCTATTTCTTCTTGCTCTGTCGTCAGTGGAAACTGAAAATAACTGGTTGCTATCCTCTGTATAACCACCTCTCAGAGAATGAAAGCTCCCTTCTCAGGTGTCCTGTTCTCTTAAACCAAACAATTTCAGTTCATTTAACCTCGCCACACAGAAGTTAGTTTTCAAATGTTTAATTTTGTTAGGATGATTAGGACCCATTCAAAGTTTCCACTGCAAAGTCTCCCTTCAGCTACTAGAAAAGCACACAAACTTCTTGGTTTTACATTTAAGGCCCTTTTAGAGCTGGCCCTTGCCTACCTTTCTAATGTGTCCCCTGCTGCTTCCTGGTGCCCTACCCTTCACTTCAGTCTGATTACAACTGCTTGAACATACCATGCAATGTCATACCACTGTGCTTTTGTACATCTCGCTCTCTCTCTAGACCCTCCTCTCTTTTTTTTTTTTTCTATCTTCCAAGTGAATACCTACTCAAATTTCAAGACTACTCAACTACCCCCTCCTTTCTGAAGACTCCTCTAAGGAGTAACTGATGCCTTCCTTTGCCATATTCCTTCACTATAAACATTTCAACACAGTAGTTTCTTCCAGTCAGTATGAGCTCTTTCAAGGGAAGAGACCCTGTTTTACTAATTTTTATTATCCACAGTACCTAGGAGCATGCTAGGACATACCAGGGAGGCAATCAATGTTTTCTGAATCTGTTTTCCACTTGCGTGGGCTATAGAGCAGGACTTCTAAATTCAACTCTACTCTTGTTAAGTGTGTGTGTGTACATACATATACATATACATTATATATATATATATATATATATATATATATATATATATATATATATATATATATATATACACACACACAGAGACTGACCCCAAAGCCCAGCCTCTTCCAGGACACCATATTTGTTGAGAGTTATGTGAGAGTGAATGCCAGAATAAAGTTACAACGTGCCCCTTGGGAAATGAAGCACTATACGTTTATAAGGGGAGACAGGAGCAAAGCGATTATGAATGTAGAAGTACATTCGATGATCCACTGTGGGCTGGACACTAGGGATCAGAGATAAACAATGCATGGTACTTTCAAAGCCTCAGGGAACCCAGAATTTAGGAGACAACACAAAATTATACAGAAAGGAGATGACGTAGGAGAGTAATTTGGTGGTAAATGTCAAGGACTGATATAGTTAAAATGATAACTATGGTACATGTAAACAAAGGCAGAGAAAGGACAAATTCAAGACACATTGTGAAGACAAACAGGATTAAGTCACTGAAAAGAAATACTTGGGATGAGGGAAAGGGAAAAATCAAAGACTCCAAAAGTTTTTAGTTCTGGTGATTAAAAGAATGGTTGTATTGTGTCAATGATAAGGAAGCAATAACTCTAGAGTAAGCTGGCTTTGGGAAGGAGGTGGCAGTTCATTTTTTCAACATAAGTGGTAGGTAGCTATGTGGAGCTAATCTATGAGAAGGTGGTCATGGCCATTCCATCCTCTCTGCTTCATTTTATCCTATATGATTTCACCTAATAATGCTTCTTAAACATCCATATGATCACGTCACTCTCTTCCTTCAAAAATTCCAATGGTTCTCTACAACTCATATAATAAAGTTCACATTTCTAATCAGAACAGTTATTGAGCACAGCCTTTGGATTCAGACAGAACTGGGTTTGAACCTTGACTCTACCATTCAGTAGTTGTGTGACCTTGGGCAAGTGACCTAAACAATCTATGTCTCAGCTTTCTCATCCGTAAAGTGGGCATCAGATAACACTTGTAGAATTGAATAAGATAATGCATTATCATAACCATGATCATCATCCAGATTAGAAGTGATGAGAGGCTACTTTAGCTTCCCATCTTCACACAGAGTAAGTCATTACCATAACCTAAAAGTCCCTCTGTGGTCTGGTTCCCCATTACCACTGAGATCTTATTTCTAGCTATTATCCCTCAGCAGCCCCCTTCAACCATGCTGGCCTTCATTCAGCTGCTCCTTGAATTCACTAGGCATGTGTCTTACTCAGAGTCTGTGCATGTGCTTTTTCTCTGCCTGGAAGGTTTCGCTTTTACTCACTTGCATGCCTAGTTCCTTCCCATCTTTCAAGATCTATACTCAAAAGTCACTTTCTCATTATGGTCTTCCCTAGCTACTCTATCTAAAATTGCAGTCCACTCTCAAAACACCTCTTACCTCTTTCCCTCTTTTATTTTTCTCCATAGCAATTATCACAAATATACTATGTACCCTATTTATTTATTTATTTATTGTCTGTCTCTCTCTGCTACAATATCAGCTACACAAGTACAGGGTATGTTTTTCTTTTGTCTGCTTTGTTCACTTTCATACACTCAGCAACTAGAACAACAGCTGGCACATAACAGGCACTTAATACATATTTACTGAATGCACGGATGGATGAAGGTTTCCACCCATTTTCTTATGCTCTTCCTGACCTTAAATGCCTTCTTCCTTCATCAGGTGGTAGTAGCCTGTACCTCCTTTAAGGCGGAGGAGAACAAATATTTTTAACCCATCTATCATGTGCTTACGGGCCAGACACTTTGATAAGTGTTTTATATGGGTCACCTTTTTTAAAAAATCCTCAAAAGAATTCAGTTACTTAGTCATTAACAAGCCCATTTTATAGGTAAGAGACCAGGTTTAGAGTGCTTAAGTAACTTGACCTAGGTAAACAGATAATAAGACCTCGTGCCAGAACACAACATGGTTAACTTATGTACACTGGGTGTCTAATGCATAGTGGACTGAATTAAGTGTCATGGATGATGAAGGTGATGGGAGTTGGGGGCCAGGTCATTCAGGGAGAGCGGGGCTAATGATCCTCTCTTAACTTTCCTGAACAGAATTAATAAATTCTGTTTTTATTTTCCCATAGTGCCTTATATATACTCTAGTTACAGGGTTTATTCCACAATATATAATTTTGTTTATGCAAGGAGTCTCACCTACCAAATTGTGAACTCCCTAAGAAAGAGGAATACATCAATTTTGTTCAGTAAATGTTTGTTGAATGAATAAATGCTACAGAGAGGCCAAAGATAATGAGGACTGACTTGATGACTAGAGAAATCTTTGGTGACCTTCAAGCACAGTTTCAATACAGTGCCAGGGGTGCAGACTTAAAAACAATGCACAGCCAGAAAGAGGAGGTAACATGTAAGGTAATTTATTCAAAATATTGATTATGGATAATAAATAACTAGATAATAAAGGGGGCAGCAGAGCTGGCAGCTGGAAAATGGTGAGGCTAGTAAGGAAGGTTATTATAATTATTGGTACCGAATATGTTCACCATAATTAGGCCTGTGGGGATCAGGCAATGGAAGAAATAAGAATTAAAAATCATGAGAAAGGAAAATGGACGGACACTGACTATTTCACTGGTTCTCAAACCGTGGTCCCTGAACCAGCAGTATCAGCATCACCTGTGAACTTGACAGAAATGCAAATTTGGGGGCCACACACCAAATTGACTGAATTAGAAACTCTGAGGGCAGAGTCCATCAATATGTGATTTAATATACTGGCCAAAAAATTCTGATAGCACCTCCAGGTGATTCTGAGGCATGCTAAAGTTTGAGAACCACTAGACTTCTTTGAAGGAAATTTCCAGGCAAGAAAATGCTTGGCAATTGTCCACAGCTTGCTTGGGCCCTCTCATAATTACTTTCACATATAAAAAGTTGAAGTGCCGATATGATTTCAAAGCTTAGTGTCAATTCAAAACTAGAGAGGAACAGGCTAGCAATCTGTGGCATCTGAAGGACAGAATCACTCTGAATGTTCTTAATTTACATTAAAAATGAGACTGATTTGTATCATAATTTACCATCTACTTATGTAAGAGTAGATGACTCAAACAGTATGTCCCATGCTGTGAAGATTCTAAATACATTGTTCATAAGTCTTTTAAACTGTCCCTCATCCTTCACCCAAAACTGTATTGAAAATACACTCACATGATGTTGCAGTGTGTCTTGTCTACTCTGTATCATCAGAGTGATGGACTAGGTAACCCAGGAGATCATTTACCCCTTCCAACTCTAACTCAAGCTGCAAACTCACTTCTTACTGGCAAATCTGAATTAGTGTTTAAATATTTACTCAAGAATTTTTGAATCAGAATAACAAATGTCAGTTGCAGACATCAGGTTTCAATGCTTTCCCTAAAAAGTCTTGCCTTGCAAATGTATTTCACCAGTCCCAATTTCCGGGCTAATGTGTACTGGCTCTAAGTAGACAAACACCGTGACCCATATGTGAAACAGAGTTTCTTCGCATGAACCTACAGAGATCAGACAACAGCGGGTGAATGTAAAGAGAAAGAGGGCAAAGTGGGGGAAGCATCATCCCTGTCCATGACACAGGCACATTCTGATACTGCATCTCCAATGTCGGCAACAGCATTTGCGGTGGAAGGCCAAGAGTGAGAATGTGTTCCTGCGTTACCACACATTATGTAGGAACAAAGTTGTGGACCGTATGCCCCCAGCTAAAGAAATCTTACATCCAACTTGCAGAGTGGCCCAGAGAATTCTCAGAATGACTAAACAAGCAAATATTCAGCCAGCTGCCAGAGAATATTCTCTTCCAGAAGAAGCAAGAATGTGCAGGATAAACACCAGGTTTTCTTGCATGAATTGCTGTAGAATGAATATCAGAGATGAAACTGATTTTCATGTAAAGATTGTAAGAAATGCCGTGGTAAGGCAGAGTGGACGTTACTTAAGGAAAATTTTCAGGATGCGTTTAAGCAGGTCTAAGAGTATTAAAACTTCAATGTGATATAATCTAAAATATACAACAAAGTAGTGAATGTAACAAAAAAGAAGTAGACTCAGATTTAGAGAATAAACTAGTGGTTATCAGTGGGGAGAGGGAAGGGGGAAGAGAGGCAAGATAGGAGTAGAGGATTAAGAGGTACAAATTGTTATGTATCAAATAAGCTACAAGGATATATTGTACAACACGGGGAATATAGCCAATATTTTATAATGACTATAATGGAGTACGACCATTAAAATTTTTTTAAAATTGTGACTCACTATATTGTACACCTGTAACTTACATAATATTGTACAGCAACTATATTTCAATAAAAATTGAAAAAAACTTCAATGTGAGATAAAAGCCCATGTCTCTAGACTGTATCAGAAGGAAGGCCTTTCTAGACACATCCCCTCCTTTTTCCCCTGGTGTTTATACAAATGGCCACATGAAATTCAGCAAACTTATCAACAGGTCCTTTACTCAGGAAAACCCAGAATTGCCTAATCCCTCTGTGTCAAGAAAAGGGTTCTGACAGCTAGCAATGCCACATGATCCACATTTACATCGAATTGTCCTTAGAAGGAAAGGAGATAGTGAAATGCAGTGAAGGAATCTGGTTGAATCATTGGAATAAACCCACCTAGATTATCAATACGATCAGATCATTCAACTTCAGTTCTTTTAGCAAAAATTTTCCCTAATCATGGCTCCTTTTTTCCCTATTATATTTGTATATTCATGGAACAGTTAATATTTAAGCAATCAGGAATGCTCCAGTGCATATACCAAAACAACTACTCCTGCATGCCAGTCTTGGTACAGCACATGAATTCTAACGTTTGTCTCCTTTATTTAAACAAAATTAAGTTCTGTGCTCTCTGCCAAGGGTTGTTTACAAATTATTGCTTTCTTCAACACCACCACACGCTGCAATAACACTGAGAAAGATAATGTATTTTTAAGGATTGCAATTACCATAAAGACATTAGCTTTGTAGCAGAGACCAGACAGGTTTCATACATAGTTTCCTGGCTTTATTTCTAACTCTCACCCAAAATGCTTTTCTGGGTACTACATGACCAGGGCTGACGCTAATTCAGCCAAATGTAATCTAGGGTAGAAAGATGTCTTAATTCTTTATGTAGGCCTGACTGTCCCGTTTTTATGCTCTTGATTTCGGTATTAAGTGGTATTTCTTATAAAAAGGGAACAGATGATATCAACTGTGTAAAAATCAAGCAGTATAAGAGTTTTACACTTGTTAGCATAATTTATGGCAGCAATCTGTGAAAGGAGGGCTTAAACTTGAAACCATGACAACATGAAAATGGCATAAGGATTCATCTCAATTGCACCTCCAGGCCCAGCAGGACAGTGGTGATGTGAGTTTCCCGGAGAAGGCAAATTTTGCTTTTCTGTTCTTCCTGCTTCACCTCTCACCATTTCCCCTTCTAGCCCTACTTATGCATTCAAGGAGAATATCCTGCATATGCATTAGCCTGAAGTAGCCAGCACCAGTGGCAAATCAACAACCATTTTGTCCTTATTTGAGGAAAGGCCAGAAAGACTTAATGAATTATGTCTATACTTTAAAAAGAAAAGCTGGTCTGGCACTTTCAACGGCTCTTATTTAATCAACCTGCCTATAGGAGGCTTACCAAATAGAAGTTCTTCTGAGAATGGTTTCAACAAAATCAAGTTATTCTAAATTGGTATAGAAATAGTTTACAAGCATGAACATCCCTAAGGTCTTCAGTGGTTTCTCTCAGAAATGGTTTAAGCATTTAACTAAAACTTGTGGCCATTATTGTCATGAGGATTTTACTTAACAAAACTGTTTTATATGCATGAGGTTTTAGAGTGGGTGGAAGAGTTTTGTTTTGTTTTTTTTTTCCTGTACATAGCTTTAAAGATTATCACCACCACCAACTGGGTGTATAGAATTGATCTTGCTATCTATATACAGTGTAAATAAATGACATTTGGAGGTGCAACACTAGTGGTTTTAGCTATTTAAGAACAACCTTTAAGGCCCAAGATATGTAATATTGCTAAAGTATAATTAGAATCTGGCATAATTAGAATCTGAGGAGTGGCTACTTAGGGGTGAGTTACATAATTAGCTATGTCCATTCATTTGTTTTCATGACTGTATATTATTCCACCACATGAAAATAATTAATTTTAGTTACAGTCCCGTGTTGACCATTTCCATTATCTAGTTTCCTTTTTTTGGGGGGGTGGGGGAGTCATTATTACTGATATTCTTATAGATAATGGTGCCGTGAACATTCTTCTATTATAGTAAAATACACATAAAATAAAATTTACCATTTTAAGCATTTTTAAGTATACAGCAAAGTGGTGTTAAGTACATTCAACACTGTGTGCAACCATCACCACTGTCCATCTCCAGAACTTTTTCCCATACTGAAACTGTACCCATTAAACAGTAATTCCCCATCCCCCTCTCCCCTCCCCACCCCCTAGCAACCACTACTCTACTTCCTGTCTCTATTAATTTGTCTATTCTAGGTACCTCAATTAAGTGGAATTATCAATATTTGTCCTAATGTGTCTGGCTTATTACACTTAGCATAATGTCTTCAAGGTTCATCCATGCTGTAGGATATACCAGAATTTCCTTCTTTTTAAAGGCTGAATAATATCCCTTTGTATGTATATACCACATTTTGCTCATCCATTCATCTGTCAGTGGACACTTAGGTTGCTCACACCTTTGGCTATTGTGAATATAATGCTGCCATGAATACTGGTATACAAATATGTGTTCAAGTCTCTGCTTTCAATTCTTTTACATGTACATCCAGAAGTGGAATGCTGCATCATACAGTAATTCCATGTTTAATTTTTTGAGTAACTACCATACTATTTTCCACGGGGGCTGGACCATTTAACATTCACACAAGTCAATCCACAAGGGTTCCAATTTCTCCATTTCCTCTCTAACACTTTTGTTTTCTGTTTTTTTAGATAATAGCCATCCTAATGGATATGAAGTGGTATCTCATTGTGGTTCTGATTCACATTTCCCTAATGATTAGTGATGTTGAGCACATTTTCATGTGCTCATTGGCCATCTTCTTTAGAAAAATGTCTTAAAATCTTTTGCTCATTTTTGAATTAGGTTGCTTGTGTTTTGTTGTTGTTCAGTTGTAGGAGTTCTTTATGTATTTTGGATATTAATCCTTTATCAGATATGTGATTTACAAATACTTTCTCCCATTCTATGGGTTGTCTTTTTACTCTATTGATAATGATTATTTCTTTACATGTCTACAGAGTGATTATTCTTGTATATGTCTCCAGAGTCCTTATGTAAGCGCTTATCTAGAGAATATACTAGGAGTTGCATTTCTGGTTATTGTATCTTCAGCATTTCTAAATTTTACCAAATTGTTTTCCAAAATAGAGGTACCAAGTTACATTCTCACCAGTAGTTCCCCTTGACCCATATTCTTAGTCATACTTGATATTATCAGAATTTTTAAAATTTTGCCCATCTCACAGGTATGAAATGATATGTCCTTGTGGTTTAATTGTAGGTGTGAATACAAAATGGTACAGGCATTTTGGAAAACAGTATCTTTTAAAATTAAACCTTACTTTCCATAAGACACAGCACTCCCAGTCCTAGGTATTTACCCAAGATAAAAGAAATTTATGTCCTGTACATGAATATTAAGAGCAGCATTATTTGTAATAGACACAAAGTAGAAACAACCCAAATGTCCATCAACTGATGAATAAAAATGTGGTATATGCATACAGTGGAATATTATTCAGTAATAAAAATGAACTACTGATATATGCCACAATATTATGCTGAGTGAAAGCCACACCAAATACAAAGTAACACAAAAGACTACATTATTGGATGATCTCATTCATATGAAATTCTAGAAAAAGGTAAAACTATAGTGACCGAAAGCAAATAAGAGGTTGCCTGGAGCTGGGATTGGGGATTGACTGCAAAGGGGCATGAAGAAACTACAGGTTGATAGAACCGTTTCGTGCCTTGATTGCAGTATATACAAATAACAAATTTAATCAGACTGTATACTTAAAAACGAGTCAATTTGACTGTATGTCAATTATATTTTAGTTAAGTTACTTTAAAAAATTACAGGTTAAGTTCAAATCTCTCTTGATTGTGAACAGATTTTACTTCTGAAATAATTAACACAACAAACAAACAAAAGACCTACGGAGATGCTTTCAGAAATTGACAAGTACACAGGCCTTTCTCTATATTTCTCATATATTTCATGAAAGCTGAAACTTGTAAACATGAAAAGATTTGAATGAACCAGGCTGTGGCTGATGAAAAATCCTTGGAATCATACATCAGCATCTCTCCCCAAATCTTTCAATAGCTTACAATGCTTTTCAACTTCCTTCAGCACAGGTTTCCAAAGTAAAATATTCTGTTTTGATATAAGTATCTAATAAGGAGTTTGCAATTAACATATACACACTACTATATATAAAATAGACAACCGACAAGGACCTACTGTATAGCAGGGGTCCCCAACCCCCGGGCCACAAACTGGTACCGGTCTTTGGCCTGTTAGGAACCGGGCCGCACAGCAGGAGATGAGCAGCGGGCTGGCCAGCAAGCAAAGCTTCATCTGCCGCTCCCCAGGGCTCCCTGTCGCTTGCATTACCGCCGGAACCATCTCCCTCACCCCGCCCCCAGTCCGTGGAAAAACTGTCTTCCACGAAACCGGTCCCTGGTGCCAAAAAGTTTGGGGCTGGTGCTATATAGCACAGCGAACTATACTCAGTATTCTGTAATAATATATATGGGAAAAGAATCTGAAAAAGAATATATAAACATATATGTATAACTGAATCACTCTTCTGTACACCTGAAACTAATACAACATTGTAAATCAACTATATTTCAATAAAAATTCTAAAAAAGTATCTAGTTATTTGCTTGTATTTTAAGATTCAGTTCTTTTTCTAAATAGTGAACTTCTGAATAGCTTATATTTCCTCATACTAAGTTGCTTGGATTCCAAAGAGTGATCCCTCACACAGAGCATTAAACAGTGACTTTCTTCATTCTTATTTAATTTATCTGAAAAATCTCAGGACATTCTCTTGTTAAAAGAAATATTACTTGATTTCTTTTTTGTCCAATTAGCGAATAAGGAAGGGTAGAGACACATAACAGTCATACAGTGGTACCATTATATTAATGTTTTTGAACAGGTACTGATTAATTTTGTCCAAAATTTTAAAAATAATAAGACCTAATTATAGAAAGCAGGTAGAAACTTATGAAAAGCAGTTTTAAAGATACTCTTACTGTACCATAAAAGGCAAGAGGTATTCTGAGAATGCAGATTTAAAAAAAAAAAAAAAGTTGAAAAAAAATGAATGGCAAGTCTGTGTGCTCGTCCCCATGACAGAAGTCAGGAAAAGCAAAATCTAAGCTTTGGTTTGTGGGAGAGAAGTAAAGCACATGTTGTAAGTAAGGCTGGTATTGTGCTTTTCCTTTCTAAAGAGGAGGGGGGCAGCTTTATAGTATGGGCTATCATATAAATAACAGAGTACTCTGTTATTTTGTAGTTAGTTAACCAGTATTTATAACAATGTAGATTATTTTTCATGTGTGCTATTATATAAAAGCCATCTCCCCCCTACTCTCCACCCCATTTTTCCCTATTTTCCTCCCTGTCTCTTGTTTTAGTATTACAAAGTTCTGTATTTGGCAACTAGCTCATCAGGCCCTCAAGGACTAAAGACATATGTTTTTGGTTTTGTTTTTTGCGGTACGCGGGCCTCTCACTGCCGTGGCCTCTCCCGCAGCGGAGCACAGGCTCCGGACGCGCAGGCCCAGCGGCCATGGCCCACTGGCCAAGCTGCTCCACAGCACATGGGACCCACCCGGACCGGGGCACGAACCCGCATCCCCTGCATCGGCAGGCGGACTCTCAACCACTGCGCAACCAGGGAAGCCTGAGACATGTTTTATTTCTCTTTATCCCTGCAAAGCATCTAGCACAAGGCTCCACAAAAAATAATCAATAAATGTGGCCAACTTGCTGCCCAAATACTAGCTAAAATGTATTTATATAAATACTTCTTAGATTCCCTAAAATTATTAGGGATAATTGGATGCTCAGAGTTTTATTTGAATATTAACTGCTTATAAACCCCCTTCCATGGTCATCAGCCCTCCTTCTTAAAGTTCTGCCATGCCTTCATTAGTATGGTTTCATTGGACAGGAAAATCAGTTTGTAAGATAATCACTCACATCCAGTCACAGTAGCCACATTTTTTTGAACAACAGTCTCATACAGGGTCGAAATCCCCTTTGAACAAAGCTTTTATAGAGTAAAAAGGCATTTGTCTTCAAGCTTCCTAATTATATTCACTAAATGCTGTTCATGTTGTCAACTTTCCCCCACTGTGAGAATTACAAAATCAGTCATAAGATTAAACTCAGAAAATGACTAAAGCAATTCACAGAATACTAAGCCAGCTGGGTTCATTTAAATCCTCTATGGAAACAGTCTTTGTGGTGAACCTAGCAAGACCTACAGCTAGTCCCATAAATCATCATTTTTTTGGTCTGCTCCAGTGCTGAAATTATTTATTGCCACTCCTGATATATGGGAGACTCATCAAGAACCAAAAAAAAAGCTTTTTTATAAACTAGAGAATTATTCATCTCTGCCAGCCATACTATCCAATAGAACAGTTAACTATATCCATTATTGTTTAGTCACAATGACTTCAATGAGTATCTTTATGGCACAGTATTAAGTTGACTGTGTTTTTCATATCAATGTAAGAAGATAAAATTTTAAAAATGAAATAAAATACAGATGTATTCGTTGTTTTTGTTTCCTTGAAATGAGTCTGTATTTAATGAGTCATAAACAAAGCCATACATGAGTCCCCTACTGGAAACAAATTATACCCCTCACTATAGTTCTCTATACAAATATATATTGTTGGCTTTTTAAATAATTATTATTGGCAGAAGATAAGGAGCATAATATGGCAACTCGTACTTTGCATTTTTAAAAGCTCTTTACAAGTTTGTCAATTTACATGTAAGAAGTATTTAACTCAATCTTATTCCTCTCTGATCATCCAATTCTGAAAACCATTGCTGAAACTTTCTCACTCCTTCATTCTCTCTCTTATTTTGTCTCTCAATCTCTCTCTCCCACTCTCATTCTCTCTCTACACACACACACACACACACACACACACACACACACACACTTTTTGATTGGGTCTGGCTTTTAATTCCTTTTTCTCAGTCCTTCCCCTAACATAAAACTTTCAAAAATTGGACTCTCTTCCATATCGAAAAGATCATGTGTTTGCGTAGGGGAGTACAGTAACTAGGCATAACTAGTCCACAAGGCAAGTGTGTATGTATGTACAATATATATTCATGTTACCCCTCATATCAAGTTATCTAGACTAATGGAAGGCAGATTTAACTGTAACACAGAGAAGTTAAAACCAGGGCTAGCAGCATAGGCATCACAATATTAAGAATTACAGTTAAGAGTCTTGGGTGTGTGTGTGTGTGTGTGTGTATGTATGTGTTTAGAGGACAGAACATTTTCACATATATAAGTAAAATAGAAAAAAATATTGAGAGGGAAAAAAAAATGTTTCCAAAGCAGCCTGTATTGACAAGGAATACTAATCAAGTCTGTATTAGACAAATTACATTTATAAACTACTGTTCTCCAGAGAATTTAATAAACTGAAAATTGGGGGAATATAATGAAGTTTTCACACAACCTATAGTGTTGTAAATGTGATAATATCTAAACAGATGCAATCAAATTCTGAGAAAACAAACAAGTGTTACATTTAAAGTATTAGCTGACTAACTTGTAGCAATGAAGGTAAATTAATGAATATTTCAACTTAGAGAAAAATCTTCAAATAAGCTCATGGAAACTCTGTATTTTTAGAGGGAAGCAGGAAAATAAATGTGTGAGTCTGTTTCTTTTCATCAGAGCTCAAGATTTCAAAAAAGGTATTCTCATAGACATATATTTCATAACTATACCAATTTGAAGTACATCTACAAAATAGGTTAATCCCTGTGCCTAACATGATCATATAGTTTTATCCCTGCTGATACAGCAGTCAGTCTTTTCTCCCATCTCAATTCTGTAACATAGGCTACAGAGAACAAGAAAGATACAATGCATCTCCACATTAACATAAATCTGGAAAATGTTGTGACCATTTGGAATAATTGAGATATCTATCTTAGAAGAAAGCACCTCTAAAGACAGAAACACACACTACCTTCATCAAGTTTTCTTTCTACTTAAGGAGTCAATCTGTATGTGCACACCACTATAGCATAGGGATATAAAGAGACTAGGTACCTTACATCTTAGAAGTGGAAAAAAAGCTGATTTTCAAACTGAAGGACAATCTTCAAAGCATTTGGTAGCGTATTCACGGGATTACAAAATTAGGGAGACGGGTTCATATGTTCCCAACTCTTAGAGGGCTGTATTTTTAAAAAGAGAACCTCAGAAGTAGCCTGTGTTTCCCTCAGATTTTTAAATGGCATGAAGGACACTGGTGGTGAGGACTCTGGATTGGATTTCTGAGCTGGTATCCACACATCTTGATTACTGGAGAAATGAGACGACTGAAGCAATCTTTCAGTATTACCATTTGCCCATGTGCACAAGTCCACATGCACTGATTAATAATATGTGCTTGAGGGCTTCCCTGGTGGCGCAGTGGTTGAGAGTCCGCCTGCCGATGCAGGGGACGCGGGTTCGTGCCCCGGTCCGGGAGGATCCCACATGCCGCGGAGCGGCTGGGCCCGTGACCCATGGCCGCTGGGCCTGCGCGTCCGGAGCCTGTGCTCCGCAACGGGAGAGGCCGCAACAGTGAGAGGCCCGCGTACCACAAAAAAAAAAAAAAAAAAAAAAAAAATCATAAAAAATAATATGTGCTTGAGGACATATAAGTAATAACATATGGGAATTAAAAGAACTTATGGAGAATTGTTTCTTTAAACAAATAAATTTAGAGTTCTTTAAATTTAAACATTTCTGCATTTACTGACAAGTAATATTAATGCTTGCCCTTTGAAAATCACAACTTTGGGTATACTGATTTTTGTGAAGAACTACAGGAAACAAAACCCTTGACACAGTTATAAAAACTGAATCTAAAATGTCACCACTGACATAGTCACACAAGGGTTGAACATTCATCTTTTCAACACTGAATGGTTCTCAATGATGAGAACCCATTAAGCACAATACAATACAACACAAAGGATTTAAATAAAGGTCGACCATCAAATAAGCTGAACAAAGAAAACCATTTAACATTAAGAATGATATCCTGTCCTTATGTCATTCTATGGTGCTTAGTTATTTCAGAGGTCGACAATGGTGAATGTTCTTGCTTCAGCGTAATATAATGAGGCACAGACAAACCCTTAACTTGAGATGTTTGTGTCTATTGGTCATGAATTATGAACGAATGATATGGTGTATCACTGTTTTATGTGGTGACATTTTAAAATGCAAAGTAACATGAGTGACCACCTCTGTATTTTGCTGTAGCTTTAGATCTTATATCACTGACTATAACAGGTGAATCATAGAGATCACCAGCTGAAAACTCTGCTGCAAAGAGCCCACAGGAAGGAAGGCTAAAAGGACCCACAGGGAAAAAAAGGAAAGCTTGGTAAGAGGACCTAACATTCCATCCAACCCTGTTCTTGACAGAGAATCTAATCTTCCCTTACACAGAATTGTTCCAGGACAAATTATCTCCCTCAAAGCAATTTTCTTCCTAGCAAATTATCAATCACATCTCCCCCAAATCCAAATAATGCCATACACCATCTTATAGGAAAAAGCATATTTGAGTGAAGCAAAAGAGATCATCAAATTCTAAAAACTACCTTGAGCCACTGAAATAATTTGAGTCCCAGGAAAAGTGGGATGCTAACTTTGCCTCCAATACTGAGTGATCCTGGGTAAGCCATCTCTCTGGAGAACAGATGTTCATTTGTAGAAAATATGTATTGAGAAGAGCAGCCAACCCTGCCTCCACAAAACGGATATGGTCTGAGAGCCTGTACATACAAAGCAAGTGATTGCTCTATAATTATGCAGATTATTAGGTGTTATTTTATTACAAATATATAGGTTCCATTACCCGGATACATTAAAATCTATTAGAGGAAGACAAACTTTCTATTAATATTCCTCCAATGACTTCGAGTTCAATTTGAATAATAAAAAAGAGAGATTCCTCATTTTACAAGCTACTGGAGAGTCAAGAAAGTGCACCTGTGATTTTCCCCATTTTCAGTACTCTGTAAGGGGCAGAGTTGGTTCTGTAATGCTTCCAGGAAATGAGCCACATATGACTAAACCTTCTGTTACAATTTAGCGAGAGGCAGTGTGTTGCAAGGTTTTGGACACAGAAAACCTAGATTTAGGCCCAAACTTGGACATTTACTAGCTTTCTGATCTTGAAAAAAATTGCATAACCTCACTGGGTTTTAGTTTTCTAATTTGCAACATGGCGTTAATAATAATAAACCTCTCTGAATCACAAGGGATACATCTAAACTGTAAAAGCAAAGGCAACCAAGTGTGTAGACTAGTGACCAGGATTTATTGACCTTTGCTAAGGTGTCTTTCAGTATATTCTACAGTGGTTATTTTCAACAATATCTTTGGTTTTAAATTAATAGTCCCATATTTATTTATTAACCCATATTTGAGGGTGAATTTTTGGTTTATATTGATAGCAAATAATACATTTTTATGTTTTTACAACTAAACCATAGCATAGTGTTACACTTACATATTTAATACTTTCGCTGGTAAAAATATACACTCTATATCTGTGAGACACTAAATTCACTTTAAAAAATGCTAATACTTATGTTGAACACTCACAACAAATCCTTTTATTTAATCAAATTGCCTACCTTTCATTCAATAGTAATCTATTGAGGGCTTCCTATACAATAGACACTGGAGATAAAATGTAGAATAAAATAATAACCACCCTCCATGAGTTCTGAGTCTTTAGAGAGAAAGAGAGATAAAATAATTAAAGTGCAGTGTGAACAGTCCTACAATAATTATACTCACAGTGTGTAGTGGTAACCAGAGAAGTAGAGCTAAAGGGTAAAAAACAGATGAAGAAGAGTAGCAAAGGACATTATAAAAATGCAAAAGGCAAGCTGTTCCAGTTACATGTTTTTAAAAAAAGGGTGAGAGAGAGAAAGAGAGAAAGCGTAATCAGGAGGCCAAGACTCTACCTCTAGTTTCATAACTAAAGTGACCAACTGTCCCAGTTTGCCTAGGACTGTCCCAATTTTAGTAGTGAAAGTCCTGAATCCCAGGAAAGCTCTTAGTCCTGGGTAAACCAAAACAGTTGGTCACTATATCCAGCTTTATGAACCTGACTGTCACCCAGTAAGAAGGTGGCTGTATGCAATTCAGAAAGTAAGCCCTCACCATATACCAACCAGGCTAGCATCTTGATCTTGAACTTCCAATCTCCAAGACTGTGAGAAAATAAATTTCTGTTTTTTTTTGTTTTTTATGACATTTTTTTTTTTTAACATCTTTATTGGAGTATAATTGCTTTACAATGGTGTGTTAGTAAATTTCTGTTGTTTAAGCCACCCAGCAGCCTACAGTATTATTTTACAGCAGCACAAGCTGACCAACACACCAACCAAAGTATTTCACTTCTCTAATGGTCAGTTTTCTCATCTGCCGGCTGAAGGGGCTAGATTAGATACTTTCTAATGTTGAGGTTCTAAGTTTAGATAGAGATAATCCACATCATTTCAGCTAAAAACTATTAGATACTGTAAAATTTTTAGAATACTTAGATGTAATTTTTTGCTTAGATCTTTTATAGATTTTCTCTTGAATTACAAATTTCTAAATTGTGCTTCCATAGACAGCAGTCATTTTCCTTACAAATCACATTTTCTGGTACATTATATTTCACACTGAAACTGAACCTAATTCACTCTACATCTTACAACTTCTCTAGGGGAGATAGATGTCTTCTTTTGTATATTTGGGGAGATATCTGTAATACTCTGCCACTAATACCATGTGATGACCTCTAGGAAATAAGGCCTTTATGTTACATTCACTTTACATAAATGATGAATCTTAGAAAAAAGTAGCAAAATTACATTACTCTATTAACCCTACTAAATTAAAGTTAGATATCTAAAATTTTCTCCACAGTAAAACTAAATGTTTTCTTCAGGTCCTTTGTATGCCATATTTAACATCTGTACAAAAACACATCATTATACCATATCATAATTTGTTATGTCTCTCTGTCCAACTAGAATGACTGGAAAGTCACAGTATGGGTGAAGGAGATATTAACTCAAGGCAGAAAAACAAAGGTTTTTGGCCTTCATAAGTTATAAAATGGGCTGTGAGTGATTTTCAAAAAAAAAAAAAGTTACAGAGGCAAGATACTGAAGCTAGGGCTTCCCTGGTGGCGCAGTGGTTGGGAGTCTGTCTGCCGATGCAGGGGACACGGGTTCGTGCCCCGGTCTGGGAAGATCCCACATGCCGCAGAGCGGCTGGGCCCGTGAGCCATGGCCACTGAGCCTGTGCATCTGGAGCCTGTGCTCCACAATGACGGGAGAGGCCACAACAGTGAGAGGCTCGCGTACTGCCAAAAAAAAAGATACTGAAGCTAGTATACAAATTACTCAAAATCTTCTCACAACCTGCCTACCAATGTTATTTGTTTCCAACATACACCCAATATTCCAGGTAGTTTTCTAATTCATCTTCAAACACATCATGATTATTCCTAGTCATATACCATCATTAAAAAGAACTACTACCATTTTTAACACTATAATTCTTCAAAGTACTGTGACAAAGATCGTTTTATTTGACCCTGAAAACAGCCCTATAAAAATAAAAAAGGGTCACTGTATACTTCCTCATGTATAGATGAGGAAACAGGTTTGGAGAGAGTAAGTGACTTGGCCATGAAAATTTAGCTAGCGATGGGCAAAATGGAAGCTAAAATGTAAGTTCTAAGGCCAGTGTTCTCCCATCTTGTAAGGTTATGGCTTCTTCCCTTCGTATAACTTAATTATACCTATCCTTCAAGATCCTTCTGTTCTAATTTATGAATAACACTCACCGCCACGCCCATCACCAAAAATTCCTCCCTCCTGAAGTCCTGCTAATCTGAAAGTAATCTCAATGGCCATTAATTTTTATATTCATTGCTAGAAGTATATTGTGACATTACATAATATTCTGTATGTATATTTCCTGGCTACTCAACTGTATCACAAGCTCCTTGAGCTTTCTGTGTGTCTTCTGTAATGTTTGTATCCCCTGGTATACCGACCATCTGTTTTGTTTTGCCTTTGTTTGTTCAGGCCTGGTTTTTATCCCTTCACCTACCCCTAACCTTCGGTATCCTCATCCTTGGTAACAGCCTCTTTTATGGCATGACCAATCATCCATCACAGTAGTCTTGGTAGCACTGTCAATCAAGGTTCTTTGCCCTCCCTTGGACAAAGGGTATTCTGATAATCTACGCCAGGCCAATTGGTCTCTCTTTCTAATTAGAATTTGAATCAAATACAAGGAAAGGAGGAAGAAAATGGAATATACCCCAGAGGCAACTTCCTGGAAAGACTTTCCATTCATTCCTGCTCTCTGCATTCTCAAAGCTGACATAGTTGCTACTCTTTTAAAGGCCAAGTTCTTCAGCCTTTCCTCAGTTTCTGGCTGAGCTCCTTATAAATTCTATTTTTTGCTTAAATCAGGCAGAGTCACTTTCTGTTGCTTGCAAAGATCCTTATCTGATATACCCACAAAGCTTAGTGCCTAGGGAGTGCTAAGTATTTTTAAATGTTTCATTCTTATGTAAATTATATGTTATTACACACTGAAAACATAAACAACAAATGGCCCTGAAGTACAACACTGCTATTGGTTAGAATTTTAATAACCAACAGGCAAGCAGGGGCCAAGCTAACATTGGAAACTCATCTGCATAGAAATGACTTTTATTCCAGTTCAGCACCCTGGACTGGTGACTCACAAGTGATAATACACTGCTGCAAATGAACAAAGTATTTTGTGGTGAGGGTAGTACTTATAGTAATGGTACCCTTTAGTGATATTTGACATTTAAGTTAACCCGTCTGTTTTCCTTTTCTTCCCAAATATTATAGGAGTTAATTGTGACCATCTGAATTTTTAATATTACTTTACTACAAAAAACATCTGATAAGTTTAACTGCTTATGTTGTGGTTCCTTTTTAACTAGGTGAATATTTTAACATAATCTATAGCTTCATGTGAAAAGCAGTAGATTACAGTTTTAAGTTCACTGAGAAAAGAAATTATCATTAGAATATTAATTAGGTAAATGGTATCATTTTAAAAGCATAATCAGTGCCCTGCAAAGAAAGTTCTCTCTGCTATTTTTTTTAACAACAACAACAACAAAAAAAACAAACACTGAGAGAAATCGACCAAGTAATCTTTTACAACATAACTGGAATTTAACACCAATTCTAGCTAATCATATATCAGTAGTTAACTCAGTTTCGAACAGTTTATAAACCTAAGCTAACTATTTCTATGTACTTCAGTAAATTTCTGTCATTTCAGACATTTACATCTACTCAGAATCGTTTGTATTCCAGGAGCATCCTTTTAATCCTAGATATTGTGGGAATACCATACATCTATATGATATTTCTTTCTTAATGACAAGTATTTCCCTGAAGATAAAAATCCTACTGAAAAGTGGGAGAGGGCAGAAGATTTTTAAACATTCACTTCTTTCTCTTTTAGAACATCTATTACTACATGCTAGTATTTCCTATAAGATTATTTTTTATTTTATTTGAAGTTGGCAAAAATCTTTGTGCTGAATCCTTTGATCATACCTCTAAGTGATAGATGTCGGACCAGTGCTGTGTGGAAGAACTTTTATTTGACAGGTAGATGACAGGAAGAAGCCTTTCTCCAAAATACAAGATGCAACTGTACAATCCTTCTGTGAGATTAATATAATCTTTTGTTCCTATGTATAAATGACGTATTCATTCTTGCCTCAAAAATATCAGTTCATGTAATTAATTTGAATAGTGTGAAATTAAGACACTTAAAAAAGGTACATATTTGTTCAAATTAGGATAATTTGTTTTAAATGTCTTTTTTATATGAATTAAATGTGAAATAGGTAACAATACAAATTTCCAATGATATTTTCTCTTAATTTATAATATTTTTGTAATCGCCAACCAAGAACACTTTAAGATTCACTCACTGTGCCTATAGTGTACACTCTAAACAAGTAGCATCTTGATAAAAGATGCTTTTACTAGTGTTGAGTATATGATGTGCAATAAAATGAAAAAGTCTTAAATATTTAGTTTATCCTACAAATCGGGGTGTAAGTTATTCTAATTTATTACAAGCATAGCCTTATTCTTGTTGGTATTATCAAATAATTGCACATGTCCCCTAATATCATAAGAAGAGGGACCAAAAATATTTTTTTGACAAAAATGTAGCATGCCAGACCATCTTCCCTATCTTCCTTGCTTTCCTTCCTTACACCCCTCAAAAGTAAATCGGGAGTAAACAGATACAATTTCATTATGCATCCTAGTATCTACAAATGTTATTCTTTATGTCTGTCCGGGTGAGAACTACCAGGAGCAAATCATTTTTGATACATATTAAAATGCTAGTCCATGTACATGTAATGTACATCTATTTAATGCATGAATAGAAAAGAAATTTATATCCATTCCTAGATTGGGGATTCTTGTAATAATATACTTCAAGAACTAACCAAAGTTCTGTAATGTTTTCAGAGGTGAAAGAAAAAAAAAAAGTGAAACAATGCTGAGATGTCAAAGATACATCGCTTGTTTTCAGACTTATTTTTGTCTCCAGCTTTCTTACAGGCCTTCCCCTCAGAGTCTGTTCAGTTTTCTTGTGTAACAGACAGATCTTTTCCTTTAATAAGGTGGTTTGCGCTAGCCTAGAAATGGACATATACCATCACTTTTGCACTTGTCTGTTTCTTTGTTTACTTTTCACAAGAATGAAAGCGTAATCAAAACAATAAAACGATTATCACTTGATTTTTAAAAAACTTTTAGTTAATGCACTAGATACCTAGTATAAGTTTAATAACACAACACTATTCAACAATAAAGAGTATTATTTTCTTGGAGGAGAAAAAGCAAAGCATATTCAGAAGGCAATTTCTGGCTATCACCTCATTGAATTTAGCTCCTCAAATACTTTTTGGAGAGACATAAAGTAAGTTTGAAGGGACTGAAATACAAGATTGCATCTACTTTAAAAAAGCAATGTTTTTTGGACCTAAAAACTCCAGAAAGATTTGATCAGCAAGAGTTGAGTACTATACTACAAAAGAATTTGCAGTCTTTGAGATTTTACTACAGTAAGGTTTTAAAAAATCATTTATCTGTTTTAATTTAGATACAATTCACGTGCCATAAAATTCATCCTTTTAAAGGATACTTTTTTGGGCTTACATACTATTGCTATTTAAAGTGACCCCTCCCGCAGATGAGATTATTGCTGTAAATTGGCATTATAAAGTGTTATCTTACCTTACAGAGAAAGTTGATCTTAAAACCCAAAGACTGGGCATTTCTTGAGCCTGAGTTCATGTAGTTTCCAACCAAAAGAACTAACTCTAAAAGTCTGTTAAAGCTTTCACTTTTCTTCAGTTCTTCACATGCCAGAGTTACTGCTATGATGCTTGGTTTGATGTTGCTTACGTGTTCTTCAAATGTGAGCTTGAAAAGAATGCTGTTGAGACGAGGACGCAACATTTTCACTGAGCTCATCTGTAAGATAAGGAATGCTGTATAAGAATATATATATATAAAAAAAAAAGAATATATATATATAAAGCCCGTTATTTTTCTCTCTAGTGGGGATCATTTTAGAGACAATACTGTAAAACTTCTGAATAAAATGAATTCTCTCTGGGTTTTAACAAATATTATTCTACTTTGTTTTAGACATTTCAAAGGAATATTATTTTCAAAGTTTAAAGAAATAGCTGTTCAGTTTTAAAGGAATAAATGAAATCATCCTTACTGCATTAAGAAAATATTATTGAAGCTAAACAGTTGCTGTATGTTAACTGCATAATCATTAGTCATCAATAGCATTTAAACTGCCAAAAATCTGTCCCTGAGGCAAACTACGAAAATGTACAAACATGACATTGAGTTGAGTGAATAGTTGGGCCACATATAAAAAATGTACATGATGACAGAAAATGTAAGTGCAACCACATTTCCTAAAAAAATTTACATATCAGTATGCTGTCTGAAACCAGAAGACTAGCTCTGATTGAGCATTTAATAATTTTAAACCTATGATTTCTATTAATAAAATGTATTAATTATTTATATATGCTCTAAAGAATTTCACCTACTTGACAGAATGTTGATGTTAAATAATTAAGTTATGGTAAAATCACATGAACTTACTTTTAAGTACATTATTCAAGAATTCTATATTGGTTTTCTTCAAAACAGTTCAACTTAGGTTTTAATTAATTGTTTCATAGTATCGGTGCACATTCTCTATTCCCTTTGGTATAGCTCCTACGATAATAATTTCTTTTAGTCTTTAATTCCCCAAAGCTCCAAGTCATTTCACTAGTTTTTATTCACCAAAGGAATTCTGGGAGACAGGTGAGGGGAGGGTAGACACATAAGAACATAAGCACACACACAATGAAATTATTAACAATCCTAATTACATTTATTCTTTTTACATATATAGCTTAGTTTTCTTTTTATATACAAATGCCAGGCACAGTGTAGGCATGAGATATCTGTAGACAACATGAAAAGCATTTGACAGCATAAACAAGAGTCTTTAAGCTACAAAGAACCCTTCAAAAGCAGCAAAATGAGCTGCTGAATAGACCCTATCTGCTCTAACACAAAAGCAAAGCATAATTTATCATTTTAACTCTTTGAAATGAATTTTCACATTAACCACGGGTGTCTGCCTGTCCAAAAATTAACCTTTGCCGTCTGCTAATCCCCCATATGCTTTCATGCTTTTTATAGGCAGATTATGCTGGGAATATCCGCCTGTTACTATATCTACATAAGTCAGATCACTTATCAATAGCTTTTTTTTAATACGATCAGGGTAGTATTCAAAGCATTCTACTGGGACTTCCCTGGCAGCGCAGTGGATAAGACTCCATACTCCCAATGCAGGGGCCCAGGTTCAATCCCTAGTTAGGCAACTAGATCCCACACGCATGTCACAACTAAGAGTTCGCATGCCACAACTAAGGAGCTCTGGAGCCGCAACTAAGGAGTCCACCTGCCGCAACTAAGACCCGGTGCAACCAAATAAATAACTAAATAAAATCTTCAAAAAAAAAAAAAAAAGCATCCTACTGTTTCTTCAGTACTTGCATGGTAAGTATAAGACACCATCTACTCACAAAAAGTGTCCAATATAACTCAAAACTCACAACACAATCACTTGAAAACTATAGCTAGCGATAGAACCAGCTCATGATTCTAAATGGGTAAACAGAAATTAAGTGCTGGAGATGTTCACTGAAAGAAGAGAAAACTTTAAACTCTATGACTACAATGTTTATTGAAGGCTACACAGTAGAGGGGATACAAATGGATAAATAGATGAAAATTAAACAAGTAGAAAGAGAGAAAAAAAGCGAGCGAGCAAACACAAACGGAGACCAAAAGGAAGTTGTGAGAAAAGGTTTATAGGTTAGGAATATATGAGGTATATACCTAGGGGCAGAATTTAGATCAAAGTACCTTAAGATTCCATGTAAAGGCCATAAAATTGGAAGCTAACCACACCAAAGTCTACGTCTCCATGAATGTGCAAATCTCCATGTGTATGTTTGTGTGGGAATCTAAGTTTCTATGTCATTTTCTGCCTTCATTTATGCCTCTACCACTGTCTCCAAATGCTTTCCCACTTAATTTTTCCTTTATTTTCACTGTTAACTGGCTATCATTAGCACAGAAGCATGTTTCCTATCATTTTATATGTTTAGGAAGTAGTGGTTTTTCAGTCTCCCTGATGGTTAAAAAAGCTATATAACTACTTTGACCAGGTGCTAGTCACCATATACCTGTCCTTCTGCCCATGCTCTGTAGGACTTGTAGGAACCCTGCTCACCAGGGTGGCCTTGGTCTGAGATCCACAAGGAATTTAAACCCTAGGCTTACATAGATTTTCTTTTAGTCTTGCTTCAGTTCTAATACCACTTGTTTTCATTCATATTTGTATCCTTTCTGGGCTTTGTATTTCAATCCTTGGCCTACAAACCCAAAGAGCAGGGATTTGATCTTTTTTTCAATACGAGCTCCAACCAAAATAATGGCCAAAAGTGTACTTTAGTAATTATAATAACAATAATAATGGCGAATGACATTTATTGAGTACTCTGTGCCAGACATTTTTCTACAGATGTGTTATATACATATATGCAGATTTGATTCTCAAAACAACCCTAGGAAAAGGTTATTAGCCTTAGTCTCATTCTAAAGATGAGAAAAGTGAGACACAGAAGTACTAAGGAACTAGCACAGAGTCAAATTGTATGTTGAAGATCTGGAGATTTGAACTCAGGCATTCTGGCTACAGAATCCAGACTCTCAACCACTACACCACGCCGTCTCTTGAGTCATACTGAGAGCAGTATGTATGAGTGGCTGAAGGAGAGATTAGGGGCAGGGATACCATTAGTTAAGTCTTCAAATGGTCTTAGAAACAGGTAATGACCTAGGATGTTGACAGTAGGAAGGGAAAGGAAGCAATAGATACAAGAGGCAGAATTAAGGAAGAAGCAGTGGGACTTAGTAAATGACCAGGTATGGGAGGAGAAAGTCAAAGATGGCTCCAAGGTGTAAAGTCCTTTGTGAGGTAAAATGTTGTTGGCATTAATGAAGGCTGAAGGAGATGCTGATTTGATGCAGTTTACTGTTTGTTTTTTTTTTGGTTTCAGAGAATGAGGATAGATGAATTTGCTTCCCCTGATCTGCTGCCTACACTTCAGTAAGCTAATCAGGGACTAAGGCAGTGGGGGCCGGTAGGGTACAGCTTAGTAGCAAATTCAACCAAAGGACTGAATCTAGAAACTTTTGCATAGTTAGTTAGACTGTGTGAAACTAATCCACCTAATTTTTCTGCTTCAGTTTCCTCATTTGTAAAGTAGGGGAAAGTCCTGTCGAGCAGTCTTGTTTTGATAATTAGGTAGGAGCCAAATAAATGATCCAAATATATTCTTTCTTTCTGTTTTAGTCTCTGCCTCTAGAGTTATGGAAAGGTGAGGTAAACATTGCGAGATTCAGAAGTGAAAAATATTACTTGGATGTTACCAAGACATTTTTATTAGCATTTAAGTGAACTTGGTTCACCATCCTCTCAGACACCAGTGTTTTTTATTATTAACAAAGACACTATTAGATCCCCACTATGAAAACTCCAAATCTTGGAGTCATATTCAAATCCTAGTAAAGACAATGTAATTTAATACCATTCCTTGCCTATATTTTAACCTGAAGAATTTCTTAGAATTGGTTCTTATTTTCAATTCTCACCATTCAAGCTTAAAATTTATGTACTTTAAGGTTGAATTACTAAAATAGACTATTTAAATATGTTCCCTGATCCCTCCAGCCTTCCCCCCTCTAAATCCTCACATGAATAGTAAAATGACACCTCTATAATAGGGAAATAATATTGCTTTCTTGGCATTTTGAGTTTTAGGTATTGTTATGATATCTGATAGCATTTGGAAATTCAGTTCTTGAGTTTAGGAGGAGATAAGTATCAGAGTTGGCAGATTTGGGAGTGACTGGAATAGATGTTGTGAAAAGCAGGTTGTTGATGAGGAGAGTGTATAGAGAGAAAAATCAAAGACTGCACCTTGTGTAGCACCTAGCATGGGTCTTTGCATTTATTAGACATTCAAATATTTGCTGACTGATTTTAAAAGCACTCCTTAGATGACTAACCATTTTCTGGATCTTCTCCCAAGGAGGACAGACAGGTTGTCTATTGAACAAAATTAACAGCCGACGGTAATGTTTTACTGTCCCCAAAATAATGTCTTCAGCTAAGATGTCAAACCAGAAATGCTAGGGAATTAACTTTGTTGAACTGCTGTTACTGGATATAATCTATCATCGTCAACCTGATTCAGGGAAGAGGTTGTGCATCATAAGAGGATCAGAGTTGACCTCTGACTTGGCAAAATTTCTTCCTTCATTTACTCACTAGATTAAAGTTTAGTGCAGAGCAGGTGATAAACATCATTGGTGAAAAAAAAATCCTTGTAAAACAAATGGATGGATGGATGTATTCATTCATACAAACAGAAACTCCAATATCAGCAAAGTGCTGGATTGGGAAGCAGATGCATAGTGTGAAGAGGTATCACAGTAGGCTGATGTGAGGCAGGAGGAGGGTACCCTACTCCCTATGTAAAGTCATTAGCTACCAAATGTGTCATCGCAATGGTATTGCCCAGGCTCAATCTTAGCCCGAATTCAGAGCCCCGTATAACTATTTTGAAGGGTAGGTTCGAGAGAATTTTCCCCTTAATCCTCAGAGAGGGAGAGAAACCATTCTCTACATTCTCTAGATCTATAAGGTACATTGTAGTGGAAGAAACAGGGACTTTTGAGTTATACAGACATGGACTTGAACTATACTTCTGTTACTTTATAGTTATGATCTAATCCAAGTTACTGAATGTTTCTGAGACTTTATGTCCCCATCAGTAAAATGTATTCCTTAAGTCACTCATGCAAGTTGCAGTAAGACTTAAATGAGATCCTATGTGTAACATTACTGTCATGGTAGCTGACACAATGGAAGCACTCTGAAACAATAGCTATTGTTGTTATTACCCTCTTTACTCATCCTCAGAAATTCCTAAGAAGGTACCATGGTCCCTGACTATTCTCCCAAACCTGAGATAAAGTTTCTCTCATCCACAGTTAAGGAATGTGTGTTACCAGGGCTTGGTGAAGAATGTCCCCCATTAACTATTTCACACTTCATAAATATTGTGCAGTGCTCCTTTCAGTCCGTTTCAATGCATAATATACATTTACTATTAGAAATGTTAGCACTGAAAATGTGATACTGTAAAAATCAAGAGGATTATGGAGGAAATAATCTCCTTGTTAATCTTCAGGGTAGATGAAACTATATGGATGCATCTCTTTACAGGAGCCACAAAACAGTATGCTTTGATGATACTAATAGAATTTGCTGCAATCAGAAGTGTGAATTTTTATGATCAGACCAGGGTAGACTGATAGACAATAGTTGAATCTCCATTAGAGGATTTGAGTGTGTAAGGGAATGTCTTGGATAACTGAGCTTAGAAATCATAGGAAGCACTGAGCGACATCCCCAGCCACAGATATAATTATTAAAAGGTGCATGTCTCATAAAGGCATTTGAATGCACCTAAGTGATATAAGGAAATGTAACAAAAAGTTGGCTGAAATGTATGTTTGTTTTTCCTTGTGGTTCCTCGCCGCATTTTAGATGACTGGCATCCTTTGTTTTATAATTCATTCCTTGAAGTGCTGTAGGCTGGTGACCAAGGTGTTGTATTATGTAGGGGATTTTTTTGTGTTACAAGATACTTGTCTGTCAAATCACATCAAGCAGCTATCATTTCTTTAGCTGATCTGCACTATATTAAAAAGAAAAAACTGTACCCTGACGGCTTTAGTGAGAGCAGCTACAAGTGGGTTATTTCCCCAAAGAGTTAGACACAGTTTTGCTTATATAATTTGAATTTTACACACTTCACTAGCTATGCACCTGGTGAATATTGATGTTCTGCCATACTACCATAAGAATCCAGAGAGAAAGAGAAAAGACCCAAGTGTAACAATCGTGTGCGAAGAAGGAGGTAGCCACATGCCACTCCTGCAGTCACGTGTCACTCACCTTTAAGGGGATTTCTGTTTTCATTTTGCATTGCTAAGAAGCACACCTTCAACTGCCATCATATGTGAACATAACTATGATCTTCTAGTGTCTTCAAAATATGTTAAAAATTCATTGGAATTAACAGATATATTTGTAAGAAATATACATTTGTTACAAGGTGTCCCCTCCATACCTAAATACTATTGGGACCCAATGTATGGATACACTGAATATACAGAATAATTTTGTATCAGTGACTATAATTAAGGTGATGATAATGAAGTGACAATAAAGAAGAGTGGATTTAAGTTAGAAAGCAGGCAGAATTGCCTATAAAAGTTGTGAGATTCAGACTCCACGACTGAGCAAATGTCTGCCTGGAAGTATGGAAATAAAGCAAGGACATCTGTGATTCTCTGTTAAATAAATCATTTTACTATCCTATTTAGACATAACCCCCTCCAGACTAGGCTCTCTACTGCTCACTGCTGTACTTTATGCAGTACACCTAGTACTTGGACTGCACAAAATCATCAATACAGGTACATCTGCTGTATGGAGCCAATGGCAAATGTTTGTGTACTAGATATCAGGAGAGATAAGAGCCATGGTTGATCTGTAAAATGAGGCTTTGGAAAAACGGAGTGTTGAAAACTGACTGTACCCCAGAAAAGCAATGATATGCTGATAGAGAATATTTTCCCCAAATAGAATGATATGTGGAAATTATGCATCAACAAACATTTACTCATCTACAGTCTGGAACAGAAAATGGTAACAATGTCGGCCCCAAGAGACACTGGAAACTCAGAAGAATTACACTAAGAATTAGAGCAAGAATTTCAAAACATCCTTCTGAAAACAACTGTCTGAAGCCAAGAACGGCCATCAGAGCATCTGTAATGGTAATGCTATGCTGCTATCTTACGGATTACTGATATATGGAAAAGGAAAAGGGGTTAATTTTTTATTTTTTAAAAATTTAATGAAAAGCAGTCAACAGCAAAATTGATTGACATCCCCAGACTTAATCTGAATATTCAGTTTTCAGGTGGTTTTATTTTACCTCATTTTATTGCAAAAGCTGATGGAAATAAGCAATCTTGTCACAAAATGGACTATTATGAGAAGTTAATGAAATGAACAAGAATCTGAATACATGGATTTGAGAACGAGTCATGGCGAGTCTTCTTTTACTTGATCTCACAATTATTAAACCAGCTTTTTTTCAGATAAAATAAATGTACATCTGGAAGTAAGAGCTAGCATTCATATTTACAGAAGGAATGAAAATAGAAACAATCAAGGCATTACATATCAAAACACTGAACACTTTGAATGAAAGCAGATAAAGAAAAATGCAATTTTCCCAATGAATATGCAAACGTGAATAATTTAATATTAATGGAACAGAAAAGCTACAATTTTCCATCCAAACTAATTGCCTTTGATGATATGTAGGAGAAAAAAAAAAGCTTTTAAGAATTTCCTTTTCACCTGGTTAAGCTATCTTGAATAGAGCTCATAAGCTCTTAGGGGACTTTAAAAAAATTAAAAAGCACACTGACTTTATAGTTGTACTTCCAACAATAGGCATAAATCCACTCCTCCTGCCTTCACATATTTATGTAGAGAAAGAAAAAAGTTAAATGTGCTGTCAGTAGTATCACATAATCTTTGCTTTTCATTATAAATGTTTTTATGCACAAGGCTATCTCAACATCTTTTTATTAGATTATAGCTTTAGAATGTTTTTAATTGAAAAATATGGGTAATTTTTGAGGTCAGAAAAACAAAGTACCAATTACCAAGAGAACTAATTATTGCCTTCTTTTTCTCAGAAGATGTGTTAGTTTAATAGATACACATAGTATGGGTCTCCATCCTCAGTGCAAGACAAGTGGAAGTTTCCGTCACTCTGAGGTTTAAGAACAGCTGAGCTGCAAACACACTCAGAAGAATCTAAAAGCTCCTGCTGGGGGTTCTAACTGGCAGAGCTTTCAAAGATCTGTGCTTTATTCCCAGTAAAGGTACAGCACATAATTACAACAATGTACCAAATTCAATTCTGTGTGAGGCAGGTTGGAGGACAAGTCAGTGGGAAGCTATGCCGCCAATATACCCCCCTAAAGAAAAGGATTATTGATCATAGAAGGTGTGGGAACTAGCATACCCCTCTTCCCAGGAGGTCTGCTTGGGAAGACCTCCTGGGAAGAGAGATATGCTAGCTTTTTTATTTGTTTCTTTTCTCTCTCTCTTGCTCTCGTTTTTTTTGGCTTCTTTTTAACTTATTACATGTGAATATAAGCAAGCAAACCCAATGATGCTGCTTTGAAAAAAAAAAAAAAAGAAAACAAAACACCCAAAAAGTTTAGAGAAAGCTTAGAGAAAGCTTAGCAGCCCAGTCAATGTCTCAGGTAAGTTTATTTCTTTCAAAAAGTCAAAGCCAGATTTTTCCCTAGTCTTGCCAATTTTATTCTTTTCTGTTTGATGATGATTTTAATGAATCTTGCAGGAGTAATCACACTTCTGGCCTATGTCTATGCCTAACTGATGAGATTTTGTTTTTATCATCCAGGAAGTTATATACTAATGGAAACTCTATAGGACACTGGCAAGGGTGATAGGAGTAAAATTAGGAAAGAGTATTTATCGCTAGAGAAGGCAAAGAAAGAAAAGGACTCAGTAAGGAATCTAAATTCTTCAATGTTATCAAGTGCCATATGGATACAGAATTAGGACTGAAAAGAGCCCACTTGATTTTGCATTCAAGCTAATACATTCAACAAACATTTGGTAAGTATATGTCATGTGAATTAAATCAATATGATACATATACTTAAAGAAGTTGCAATCTAGCAGGGGTTATAGATATGCAATAAATAACCTCGCAATTAAATATTTAATTAAAAACCATGAGAAAGGAAAAGAAAAAAGGTGCTCTGAGAGAGTTTAATAGGGAGACCTAATTTTAATTGATAGGTAAGTGAAGGCATCACGGAGAGAATGAAATTTAAGTGGAAACTCGAAGAATAAGCAGGAGAGAGGCAGGCAGCGAGTGGGAGTAAGAGGGAGCAATGTGTGTAATGGTCCAAAGGCAGGAAATAGCATGGTAAATTCAGAAAACAACGCACTGATGCTTTAAGCAGATAGATAAATAATGATGCAACACAAATGTACTCTAGAAATGTCACATTGAGGGCTGTGCCGAGGCCGATTTGGAAAACAGCAAAAGTATAAGTGGAAAAAACAGGCTAAAAGTATATTATAATGGTTAAGGGAAAGATGATGCTGGCTTGGGCTAAAGTGGTGACGGCACAGAAAAAGAGAAGTGAGTAGAACCGATGTATATTTTAGATACAATTAGGAGGTAATTAATGATCCCTTCTAGATCAGTTTCAATGCATTGTTTAAGGCAGAATTCTGATTGCTGTTTGTTAAATAGTAACTAGAGGTAAGGAAGTAGAGAACAAATACACTAATCTTTGAAAAAACTGATGCTAGGTAATGAAGAGAGGGCAGTAGCTATCATGGACCTCAGGGCCAGTGAAGGATTTTTATTCATCCATCCATCCATCCATCCAGCTATCCATTCATACATTTTTAGGCAGTGAATGACTTAAGAAGATGCTTTTCTTCTTAAGAGAAGGGCAGAGTGGAGATTGACGAACTGAAGAGGCAATAGAATAACAGAACAAGGGTAGGCAGGGGATAATAATGCCTTAAACAGAGATAAGTAAATTAGTATGTAGTAGACTATCTCACACACACGTGGACGTGTACACATGTGCACACACCAGCTCAGTACAGTGGTTAAAATCACAATCCATGATTTCAGATTGCCTGGGATTGAATTCTGTACCTATTCCTTACTATGTAAACTTGGACAAGGTCCCCAGCCTTCCTTGGCCTTAGTTTCTTCATCTGTAACATGAAGCTAATAATAGTGCCAATCTCATAGGGCTGTGAGGAATTCATGAGACGGTACATGTAAAAACGCTTAGCATAGAATCAGACACAGTAACACCTCAATACATTCTTATTTCTATCACTAATCATGACAACAATAGTATTAGTGATAATAAAGTATCCCTCTTTCTAAGGTTTGACAGCGAGGAAGCTAATAAAAGATATGGGTAGAGATAACTGTAGGTAGGAGAGATGTTGGAAGTTCTGAAGCCTAGGTGCTTTCCCTTTTCCCTGGTAAGAGATTAGGTTGTTTGTAGTAAGTGAAAAGAATGGGGAGGGGAGGGAGTGAAGACTTGTGGAAAGCAGGTAAGATACGGTATAGGGTATAGCCGCTATGGAAAAATGAAAGACTGCTGAATAGGAACAAGTAAAATAACTGATGAAATGGCAAAGAAAGTCCCGCCAAGGTAAAAGCTAAAATGTCATAAAGACACCAATTCGCTCAGTTCACCAAAGAGAACAGGGAGGCATAAAGCCAGAGAGTTAGAGGCAGAATGAGAATGCAAAGGAGCTCAGGTTTTATTCTGTAAACTCTGGAAGACACTGAAGGGTTTTAATACAGAAATCATAAGGTTAATATAGATTTTAAGATGACTATACTAATACTTTTGATGGGGGAAGAAAGCAGAAGTAAGACAACCAGTTTGGAGCCTTTCTCATTAGGGCAGATGATTCTATGCATTTCCAAAGTTGTCCTAAATGTAGGCTGTCAATATATTTTGGGGATTAAAAAGTATTTGGGCGTTTCCAGACAGAAGTGAATTTAATTTCAGCATAGACCAGGAGAAATATATTTGAACATAATTTTTACTTTTAGAGATCTAAACTATGCTATTTTTAATCTCAGGCTCATACTTGGTTTGAATAATTGTCCTATAATTCAATTCAAAAAACACTTATCTACTATCTATTATATACAATATATACATGCTTACATACATAGTTAAAAGACTGAGTCATATCATTATTTCAAGAATCTTTTTGCTAGATATATATGAGATGACCTAAACTTTATTTGGCACATCCTGATTGATACTGCCTTAGGTAATTTACACAGCATAAACTACTTTGTAATGTCCTTGACTATTTCCCCTACAGACATGTAGCTAAGGATGGGGAGAGTGAATAAGAGGACCAGGTGACTTCATGTTCACAGCCCCAGAATTATTTATGGTTATGTGCACAAACAAGAACTCTCTTTCATTTTCTACTTTGCTTTGAGTTCAGAAGTTATATTGCTTTTTATGTCCCCAAACTTCATTTCCTCAGTGTGGTACCAAGGATATTCCTCTTGAAGGATTTGCTTGGCAAACTAATACATCTTCCAAGATAAACCGCATTCAGAAAAAAAATGGCTTCAGAGAAATTGTGTAGTGTACCTACTGTAAAACTCATAACCACCATGGCACAGCTGAATTCTCAGATGGTATATAGCCTTGCTTCAATTATAATATGAATTCAAGTAGCTTAAGTTTCAAGTGTGGACTTTGGTCTAGAAAATTTTACTGTTTAATATTGTGTTAAAGTGCTGCTACCTAGTAAATAATATTTTGCCAGTTTAGTTGATTAATTTGCCTAACTAAAAAACAAGAGCTATCTCTTCCTCAGGTACCTTTACATGCTCTGTCTCACCCTAAATATACATTCCTGATTTGCTTTTCAAGGATTTGACAGAATCCTTCTACATCAGCATATACAATGCCATATCTGAAAATTAATAAACTCTAAATATGATCAAGCAGTTATTGCATATGTTCAAAAGGAACGTACTCTGTTCCATCTATCACATTTTGATTTTAAACAGGATTTTTAAATTGCAAAGTACCAAATCAGATCAATTCAAATACATTACTATTAAAGAGGTTAAACCTGAATGAACTTTTTGGCCAACCCAATATTTCAGATGAAGCAGACAGTGTTTGACTATTGGGTCCGGCGGTAATTTTAAGAAGTCTTAGTATGCACATGCAAAATGGTCAGAGAGCCAGGGTAAAACTGAAAGCTATAATAGAACTGTTTGTTCACATGGCAAACAAACTTGTATGGAACACCTAAGTCAAAAATAGCTTTTCTCTAAAAAAGTAAATAAATCATCATGCCCTCTTTCCCACCATCTTTTTAAAAATTTTTCCTATGAAATTTTCTTTCCAGCTGAAGCAGTGTACGTAAAGCTTTCAATCAATTAATGACACTCTATGGGATATCTGAAAATTCTTGTGCTTTTTCTAATACAATATATACCACAGAAAACAGTCTCCAGAACATTACTAATTATCTAGTTTCCACGCTTATTCTTAGCCTAACTCTTTTAGGGCTAAATTCTAGCATCAAGATCTAAATAGAAGAGAAAATAGTCAATACAATAATATGTATTATTTTCACATATTAATATCAGCACTGATATAGAGGAAGGCCCACGAGATGTCTAGAGGTATTTCATAATGTAAAACTTAATTTCTTTAGTTTTCAATAATATTATAAATAATAAACAAGGATTTTTTTTCCTGACAGCTAATGTTATATTAAGTTATGTAGTTATTATACAGTAGAAAAAAATATCAATGATTGAAATGTCTTTTTCTTTCACTGTTTCCGATAAGTGTTACCTCCAAGCTGAGTTTGTGGGCCCTTAGACTAGATACATACCACAACTCCAAACTGTTCAGGCTCACAAAGGTCATCATATTCATTCTTCAGCTGTGCTAATTCATTGAGTACCTTCTGCTCAGGAAGATGTTTTATAAGGTTCTAAAAAGAAATAAAAGCATAAAAGTTTAGTATTTCATGATTAGGATTATTAAACATGCATTAGCAACTCTAAAAGTGATTAACTAGAAAAGCGGATAAATTTCTGATTGTGGTTCTGCCATAGTACCAGTGTATCTTCCCCTTCTCCCCAAAAACTTAACCAAAAAATGAATGACAATTTAATGTGAATAAATACATAAACATGTTTGGTGTCTATGCACTACAGTACATAAATGTTAAATTAAAAAATCATATGACAATAAATAACAATCCAAAACTGACTAACTTTCTGGGCCTTAAACACATAGCATACTTTTTAAGTTTTATTTCCTGTCCTGGTAATTAGTCAATCTATATAAAAAACAGGAAAATACTATGTAGAATTAACTCATGGGCAATAATAATAATAATAATCAACTCTACTCTTCATAATTGGCAAAATTGGGAATCATCTTCAATCTTATAAACCACACCAAGCCTGTAAAAATTAATCTCCCATTATTTACAATATCTGTATTTTTTTTCTTTTTTTCTATTCTGTTCTTCTATGTGATTCCTAATTTCCAATACAATTATCAAGAAACAAGCCTAGCCTTGGCCCCTAAAGTCCATACATCATTTTTCCAGCTATTTCAGCTTTACCACCTCACAGCTGGCCACATAAGAGTCAAACACTGAGTCTGAGGGACAAGTGTGCAGCCCAACTAAAATATTCAAGCACATTAAAACTACCTTTCAGAACAACTTGAATATATATACAATATCTGTACTTAAATACATAATACATTCCAACTTTAATGGAGAACCAAGAAAAAGTGATGAAGTCTGATGCATGTTCAAGTCTGATACCTAAGAGAATCAACATTTATGAATTCTTCTCAACCTAGCTTATCTTGGACTTTGGTACAGTTCTAACTATCATCACATTAACCTGCAACCAATGTTTTGGGGATCTGTATGGAATTTAAAAAGGCATATAAAAGGGAAAAAAGCAGGAAACAAAGATTTAAGAAAACAGAGTTGATGAAAAATGGCAGAGAAGGAAGCTCCAGAGATTGATCCCTCCATCAAAGCAGCCACTGAGCTGGAAAGAGTGATTTAATAAACTATTTCAGAACTGTGGAACCTGACTGGATAATTCCAACAAGGGAAGTGTTTGATAAAGAGAGACTCTGGTAAGAGAATGACATGCATAAAACAGATACCATATACTATTCCTCAGCACCACTGTGAAGATAGTGCCTGAGTTGCCAAAGGGGACGGCTGATGCCAGGGTGAGCAGTGGGGACCTTGTTCTCCGAAATCTGGAGATCTGAGTTTTGGTTGGTTTGGCAGATGCTTGCCTTGGTTTCAACATTCTCTGGTTGCAGCAGCTTTCCCTGATGGCATCTATTGGAAGATTTAAACAGATAGAAACACCTCTCCTGCTTTTTGGAACCAGATATTTAAGGAAATCTTTGTCAGGTCACTGGCTGACAGAAGAGATAATGAAACCCAAACTACAATGACCACACAGAAGGAGTACACACTACCACTCTCAGCAAACAAAAATCAGCAGTCTGTAAGGAGTGGCAGAATCAGATCCCAGAGTTATAGTATATTCAAATGTCTAGTTCTCAAAAAAAAAATTACAAAGCATGTGAAGAAACAGGAAACAGGGCCTGTGAAGGGGGAAAAAAAAAGAATTTGACAGAAACTATCCCTAAAGAAGCTCAGACTTTAAAGTTATTAGTCAAAAATATTAAATCAACTGTCTTAAACATGCTTAATGAGCTAAAGGAAACCATGGACAAATAACTAAAGGAAATCAGGAGGATGATGTTATGAACAGAATGAGAATATCAATAAAGATATAGAAATTACAGAAAGGAATCCAAAAGAAATTCTGGAAGTGAAAAGTACAATAACTGAAATGAAAAATTTACTAGAGGGGTTCCACAGCAAATTTGAGCAGCCAGAAGAAAGGACTGATGAACTGAAGATAAGGAAATCAAAATGATTCAGTCTGAGGAACAGAAAGATAAAAGAATGAAGAAAAATAAACAGAGCCTGAGGGATCTGTGAGACACCAAGCACACCAACATGTACATTGCAGGATTCCCAGAAGAGAAAGGGGCAGAAAAAATATATGAAGAAATAATGGTTGAAAACTTCCTAACTCTGATGAAATACATAAATATTCACATCCAAAAAGCTCATTAACTCCAAGCAGGACATCAAAGAGGTCCACTCTGAGACACTTCCTAATTAAACTGTCAAAACGTAGAAAAAGAATTTTTAAAGCAGCAATAGGGAAGTGAATTGTCACATTTAATAGATCCTCAACAGGATTAATATATTTCTCCCATAGGAGTCAAAAGGTTATATTTAAAGTGCTGAACTAAATGACTATCAATAAGAATTTTATATCCACGAAACCATCCTCCTCCAAGAATGAAAAACTAAGACATTCCCAAATTAACAATAACAACAACAAAAGAGATAATTTATTGCTAGCAAACCTGTCCTGCCAGAAATACTAAAGGAGGTCCTACAAGCAGAAATGAAATGACACCAAAAAGTAACTCAAAGACGTAAGAAGAAATAAAGAGCAAGGTAACTACATAGATAAATATAAAAGTCAATGTTATTGTACTTTGGTTTGTAACTCCTCTTTTTTTTCTATATGATTTAAAAGTAAAGTGCAAAAAACAATAATTATAAATCTTTGTTAATGGGCATATAATGTATAAACATGTAATCTATGACAACAGCAATATAAAGGGAGAAAAATGTACAGGAACACAGTGTTTATATATTATTACTGAAGTTAAGTTTTTATTATTAAGACTAGGTTGTTATAAGTTTAAGATGTTAATTTTAATCTCTAAGGTAATTACTAAGAAAATAACTAAAAATTACACAGAATAAAGAGAAGAATCAAAATAGTAGGCTACAAAAAAAAAAAAAAAACACAACTAACTACAAAAATAGATAATAATAGAGAAATTAAGGAACAAAAACATGTAAGACATACAGAAAATGGCAGAAAAAAGCCCTTCCTTATGAATAATTAATTTAAATGTAAATGAATTAAACTCTCCAATTAAAAGAGTTTTGCAGAACAGATTTAAAAACAAACAAATATTATGTGCTCTTGGTGGGAATGTAAATTTGTACAGGCACTATGGAAAACAGTAAGGAGGTTCCTCAAAAATTTTTAAAAAGAACTATCATATAATCCAGCAATTCCACTTCTGGGTATATATCTGAAGAAAATGAAGTGACTATATCAAAGAGATATCAGTATGCCCATGTTCAATGCACTATTATTTACAATTTCCAAGATATGAAAACAACCTGTGTCCATTAATGGATGAATGAATAAAGAAGATGATACAACACACACACGCATGCACGCATGCGTGCATGCATGCCACAATGGAATACTATTCAGCCCTAAAAAAAGAATGAAATCTTGCCACTTGCAACAACACAGACGGACCTTGAGGGCATTATACTAAGTGAAATAAGTCAGACAGAGAAAGACAACTGCCATATGATCTGATTTATGTGTGGACTCTCAAGAAACAAAAACAAAACAACAACCAAAAACCAAGTTGATAGATGCAGAAAACCGACTGGTGGTTGCTGGAGTTGGGGGGTGGGGAGCAAAATAGGTGAAGTGGGGTCAAAAGGGACAAACTTCCAGCTATAAAACAAGACATGGGGATGTAACATATGGCATGGTGACTATAGTTATTAACACTGTATTGCATATTTGAGAGTTCTAAGACAGTAGATCTTAAAAGTTCTCATCACAAGAAAAAAAAAAAGAAAATTTCTATATGTATGGTGACATATTGTGGTGATCATGTTACAATTATACAAATACTGAATCGTTAAGTTGTACACCTGAAATTGATACGCTATGTGTCAATTATACCTCAATAAAACAAGTAAATAAATAAATAAAAACATATATCTTCTATATGCAGTCTACATGTGACTCACTTTCAATAAAAAGACAAAGTGTTGTTGAAAAGGATGGAAAAAGATATTGCATATAAACAGTAACCAAAAAAAAAAAAAGCTGAGGTGTCTATTTTATTGTCAAACTAAATAGACTTTAAATCACAAAATGATAACAAACAAGATATTATATATTAATAAAAGTTTCAACCTATCAAGAAGATATAATTATAAACATATTCACATCTAAGAACAGAGCTCCAAAATATATGAAGTAAAAATTGACAGAATTGAAGGAAGAAACAGACAGTTGTAAAACAATAGTTGGAATGCAGGGGTGATTCAACATACAAAAACCAATCAATATAATATACCACATTAATAGAATGAAGGGGAAAAAAACCCTCACATGATCATTTCAACTAATGCATGAAAAGCGTTTGACAAAATCCAACACACATTTGTGAGAAAAAAATACTCTTTAAACTAGGAGTAAAAGGAAGCTTTCTCAATATGATAAAGGTCATATATGAAAAAGTCACAGTTAACATCATACTCAATGGTGAAAGACTGAAAGCATATCTGTTAAGAACAAGAACAAGGCAAGGATGCCTGCTTACACCATGTCTATCCATCATAGTACTAGAAGTTCTAACCAGAGAAATTAGGCAAGAAAGAGAAATAAAAGGCATCCAAATTGTAAAAGAAAAAAAAAACTGTCTCTGTTTACAGATGGCATGATTTTATATGCAGAAAACACTAAATAATCCACCAAAAATAATCCACCAAAAATACTGATAGAGCTAATAAATGAATTCAGCAAAGTTTCAAGATACATAATCAGCACACAAAAATCAGTTGTATTTCTATGTACCATCAATGAACAATCTGGAGGCAAATTAAGAAAACAATTCCATTTATAATAGCATTTTTTAAAGCACCCACAATGAGATACCATTTCATGCACACTAGAATAGCTATTGCCAAAAAAATGGGAAATAACAAGTGTTGGTGAGGATGTGTTAAAATAGGAACCCTCATGCATTGCTGGTTGGAATGTAACATGGCACCAGCACTGTGGAAAACAGTTTGGTGGTTTCTTAGAAATTAAACATAGAACTACTGTATGACCCCACAATTCCACTCCTAGGTATGTATCAAAAACAGAACAACTGAAAACAGCGTCTCAAACAGATACCTGTACACAAATGTCCATAGCATCATTATTCAATAGCCAGCAGGTAGAAACAACCTACTTGTCCATCAACAGATGCATTGATAAATGTGGTATGTACATACAACAGAATATTATTCAGCCAAAAAAGGAAGTTTTGGTCCATGCTAAAACATGGATGAATCTTTTTATTTATTTATTTAATTAATTTTTTTATTTTTGCGGTACGCGGGCCTCTCACTGCTGTGGCCTCTCCCGTTGCGGAGCACAGGCTCCGGACGCACAGGCTCAGCGGCCATGGCTCACGGGCCCAGCCGCTCCACGGCATGTGGGATCTTCCCGGACCGGGGCACGAACCCGTGTCCCCTGCATCAGCAGGCGGACCCTCAACCACTGCGTCACCAGGGAAGCCCATAGATGAATCTTGAAAATATTTCGCTTAGTGAAATAAGATAGACAAAAAAGGACAAATAATGTATGAACCCACTTATGTGTGGTATCTAGAACAGACAAATTCTTAGAGACAGTAGAACAGAGGTTACCAGGGGCTAGGGGCAGAAGGGAATGGGGAGTTACTGCTTAAAAGGTATAGAGTTTCTTTTAGGATGATAAGAAAGTTCTGAAAATAATGGTGACGTTTGAACAACACTGTAAATATACTTAACACCACTTAAATTGTACAATTAAAATAGGTTAAATGGTACACTGTGTATTATTGATGTTTCCAGATCAAAAAAAAAAAAAAGAGTAGACAACATATAGCCTTATAAGTCCCACAGGAAACAAGTGTATCATGTTCTACTTTAAGTCCTCTTTTGTTCTCTCCATTTATCTTTTCTCTCCTCCCACTAATTCTGCGTTTCCACTAAGCTCTACACCTGCAATGGCACCGACTGTGTAACTGATGAGACCAAAGACTTAAAATATCACGTCCTTTGACTTAAAAGAAATATCGATGTTGATATAACAATATAAACATATAATCAAATGAAATTAAGAACATCTACTATTTTGCTTCATTAATATCATTTTCTTTTATAGAATGAAAAGGTAAGTAAATACCAAGGTGTTATTTCTATTTTTCTAGAATATTTCTGATGTATATAAATTGTTTTTAAAATTTTTTCTCTGTTAATGGGACTTTTTGTGAAGTATGTTATTAAGAAAAACAAAGAATCAGATTGGTAACTTGTATAATTTTCCCAACAGGGAAACTCAATTAGAAAGATTAAGAACATTAATATAATTATTAAAAATATCAATTCTGCATATTTCAAACTCTCCACCTCAATTTTAAGTTTTAACTGTGAAAATAACTATTACAGAATGAATCAAGTCTAAAATAGAATTTTAGCTCTGAATGTGAAACTTGTTGTTATTTTGCTTCTCTTCCAGCTGTAGATAACCTGTTAAGTCATCTTTACAGCACAGGCTCCACCGTAGGTGACATATCTTTTCTTTCTCTGTTTAGCTATATGAAATATTGAACACATTCGGTGGGCTTAGATGTATTCTGATTCTGGATATGGTCTTCTGACTGAGTTACAAGCTTATATAACTGCCAGTGCTTAGTGGGTTCTATTTGCAAATAAGGCTTAGAGTAACACTCTCTCAATGCGTGGCAGATGCAGACTACTTTATAGGACTTATTGCTTAATGAGCCCACTACCTCTAGAACCCCGTGTTGCAAGTGGCCATCACAGCCAACACATAAAGATGCCTGATTTTTTTCCCATACATACTGGACTTTATAGACAAAATGGAGTATAAGATCAGACATTAATAATGTTTTCATGCCCATCAATTCCTGTATAGAAGAGAAAGGAGGATTAGAAGACAGAGGAAAGAGAGACATAGTGGTACTCATTTGCCTCTATCCCCTTCACCTGTCAAGAGAGAAAACAGATGTTCAAGGCACAGTTTGAGACTAATGTGGACAGTCCTTGGAGTCAGTTGGAAGTCTATTTGTAAGGCCTCCTGTTAGAGAAATGTCCCACCTAATAGAAGGGAAGTGTGTATCATGTAGTCAGGCTGGGCCCAGTAAGAAAGCCTACATTTTCTAAAGGATCAGGGTGATTCTGAGCATAGTACATGTGTTTCTTGAATGTGTATCCAGGCCTGGCCTACCCACCCCCAACAGAGTCATATGTCTAAATGCTGTGGAAAGGGGAGCTGTGTGATGAGCATGGCTTGGGTATCCCCCAGATCAAGGATGTTAAAAAAGGAGACAAGGGAAGAAACACATGTTTCTGTATTTTGCCACAGGACACTCCACACCCTTGGCATCGAGAGGGCTTCAGTGCATACCACCTGTGCCCCGTGAGAAACTCCTCCCCTCTCCCCACATATAGTGGTCCTTAGAAAAGGGTTCAAAGCAGGAAATGAAGAAAATCACCCACAGCAGCTACATGGAAGCTGAAAAAATTAGTTCATGAGATGTGGAAGATATTCCCTGAGAGCCATAGAAACATCTAACATACGTAGTTTTTAAAAAGAATTAAGGTCCTGCAACAGCAGCTAGGAACAAGAGGAAGCAAAACACATGTGAACAGATGTGGACTGGGCTAGTGTTTAAAAGTCATATTGCCCAAGGACTCTGTACTTAAACAATTGTAAATAGCTTTTGACTTTAGCTGCCCTATTGATACTATCGCTACTTATGATCAGTAAATAAATTGCAAAGATGACTTCAGACACCCTCTATACTGTAAGGGAAAAGCTGTTCATAATAGCAGAAGCTAGGAATTATAAATTTTTAAGTACAACTTAAATTCTGGCAAACTGTGAGTTAATAGGCAAATATCCTATAAAGTTTCAACCCGTCTAGTTTTCCTTCCTGCTGCTCCTGCTTAATACCGGGCATCTTCTTTCAAATATTGTACGATTTGTGTTTAAAAGATCAATTCTAGGTCAGTATGAAAATTTCATCCTAGAAAATGTCAATGAGCTGAAGTTCACAAAGAAAACAACAAAGGGGAAAGCAGTAATCATGTCACCAAATGAGCAGATTTTTCTTCCTCTTTTACACATCACAAATTCACTTTCTGATGACTGTCACAGTTATCTGAAGGGATTTCTCCTAACAGGCCATAGGCTTTTAACTACTTTTTACATTTCTGCAATTACTCTATAATACTTTCAAAACTTTATTTCCTTTAAATGTTAATTGCATACATAAAGGTTAGTTAAGTGAAGGTATTGAACCATAATGCCCTTTCCTTCTTGCCAAAACATAACCTTTCTTTTTTAGCTTATATCTCATTAAGTCTTTTTAGCAGTAGGAAAGCCAAGTTAGGTTCACTGTGATTAAGTCTATCATTCCCCACGTAAATGGACTGGGGCCAAAATTTCTTTTTAAAAATGTATTATTTATTCTTTTTAAAATTATACTATTACAGAGCATATATAAATATATGTTTATTTATATCTATACACAGGATTCTATTTATATATAGGATATATATATATATACACACATATATATAAGTGTTATTTTAACTTATGTCATCAAATATTTTATTTTGTAGAAAAACCCAGATAAGAAACGTTTCTCCGAAGTCTTGGATAAATCTCTGTGATCTTAACGTAACCCTCCTCCTATTTTGCCTGGTCAAAAAACTCAATCCCTTAACTACTGTAATTTATTGTATGTTTTTCAATACTTTCTCATGGCATGTCTTAAATTGTGTGTGTATTTTCATGTTCTGAAATCACATTCATGTGTTCTTGTTCTTTGCTTTGAGTTAAATGGCACACACTTTGATGCCGGGCCTAGCTCTGTATTTATTTTGTGTTTCATCCATCGTTCAGCTAATATATACTGGCTGCCGACTATGTGCTTACCATCACGTTAACCACTAGAGATTCTGCCCTGATGAAGATTACAGGTCCAGAAGGACTGTGTATACTCCTCCCTACACAGTGAAACCATAATCAACATATGACTGACAGTAATTTGTTGCATTTGACCCTAAATACATTTCTTGTCAGGTGGTCATGCTACAATTCTCTCCTTTTGATTTGAAATTCTTAACATTTCTGTAACCCCTAAAACAGACTCTAAGAGTCTGCTAAAGTATGTTAAAATGCTGATTAAATGGCCTCAAGCATTCAGTGGGAGATTTTCTAGACCTTTTCATGGAGCCACTCCTTTAAAAAAATATTAGTTGATTAAAGAAAATACAAGCATTGAAAACATGATGAGAAAATTCATGACCTTGGAGTATGACATTTACATCTTACAAAGAGGCAGCCTTTTACAGGTTTCCTACCTATTTGATCTTCAACTTGGCCCAGGTAGGAAAACTTTTCAGTAACACCTCAGCGCTAATAACACCAGATGAACAGCTCCAGCCCTCACTACTCCTGTCCATCTCTAAGTTCCACGTTTCTAACTGACAGTCCGTCCCATCCAGATGTCCCATCGTTAACTCAAATTCAACAAATCTAAAGGAGAATCCATCCTCACTCTGACCCCTCATCCCTACCTCTTATCAGCTTCTCCTAAAGGCCCCATTCTACCAACAGGACTGGCATCCTCTCCACCTTCTAAGCTTTCAAACTGGCATTTGTCACTCAGTCACAAGTTCTGATGGTTCTTTCTGTCAAAATCTCTTTTGGGTTCAACCCTTCTTTTACATTGTACAGCCAAAAATCTGGGCTATGGAAATCGTATGTATCTAAACTTTCCTAACTTAACTTCAATTAAATTCCTCAAAGTGTTCTCATTTTGTATTAGATTAATAGAGATCGCAGATATATTTATAACTTCTATAATTATAAAAAGAAAAATTGTGACTACTTTGTATATAAAAATTTCAACTCCCACTAATGTCATGATCCTATTTGCAGACGAAATGTATTGCCTTCTAAAATAATTAACATGATTTACAATTAATCTGAAAGATTATTACTAAAAGCATTTATTCTTTTGATGCTAATTATCTTCTATTTTGTTTATGTCCCACTCTGTACTCAAAAATAAAACTTCGAAATCATATTAAACCTAAAAGGTGATTTTAAGAATTAAACAAAATATAGAACATACAGAATGAATGACTATGAATACTGAATAGCATATGAGGTGGGTATGGCTGTGTCTAAATGTAATATATTCTGCCTAAGTATAATACAAACAATATCCACATTATTAACATTCCTTTATAAATTATATAGCCCTCATATATTTTAAATTAACATATTTCAAATTAAACATAAAATATCTTCTCATTATAAGAAGACAAACTGATATTCTCAGATATTTAATAGAAGATTTGTATTAGCTAAAATAAGTAACAGGTATACAATATCCTGTTTACGCTACATTCTGCTTTCATTAGATATCCCCTTATCATGGCCATGACAAACTAATGCAAGGATGCATTACTATTAAATATTATATATAGATGTTAACCAAAGCTGAATCCTACCATAACAGTCAAGACACCTATCTACAATTAACTATAGAGTTTGAAGGGTGCTAACATTTCACAGGTCTTGAAATGAGAATAGTGCAATGTACTTTATGTGAAATATCCCAAAGGACAACCTGGAAATTTCACTCAAATATACAGGTGCATGCTAATGCAATATCCAATCATTTCACATTAAGAACTCAGTGTTTCTCCTCCACAATTTTTGTTTGGGCATATGGAACAATGCAAGCCTATGCAGACTATGAAAACTAGCACACTAACAGAATGGCCATATCATTAAATGAAACATGCCACATCAGAATGCTACCACTCCTATGCAAATCCAAAGGTAGAAACACTTCACTGTCTAGGAAGACAATCCACACACAAACGCAAGGTTGCTTCTATTTCCAAGATCATCATAATACCAGTAAGTCATTCCAATTAGTTCAAAAAGAGTTGTAATAGAAACATACATGACAAGCTATTGTTAAGTATTTATTTCCCAGTTTTCATATAAGTACTGGTTATAGACACCTGCATCCAAAACAAATGTAGAAGTATATAGTTATGCCTTCGATTAAAGAACCAGACAGTCAATGTGAAGCATCTAATACTCTGGACATTTTTTGACACATCAAGCATCCATGTCAAGCTGAAAAAATGTTTTGTTTTGTTTTTTAATTTATTTATTGATTGATTTTTGGCTGCATTGGGTCTTCGTTGCTACGTGCAGGCTTTCCCTAGTTGTGGGGAGCAGGGGCTACTCTTCGTTGTGGTGCGCAGGCTTCTCATTGCAGTGGCTTCTCTTGTTGCAGAGCACGGGCTCTAGGTGTGCGGGCTTCAGTAGTTGTGGCTCACGTGCTCTAAAGCGCAGGCTCAGTAGCTGTGGTGCACGGGCTTAGTTGGTCTGCAGTACATGGGCTCTTCCTGGACCACAGATCGAACCTGCGACCCCTGCATTGGCAGGTGGATTCTTAACCACTGTGCTACCAGGGAAGTACATGTTTTTTAACTAAGCAGAAACATTTGGCATCTGTAGAACTTAAAACACATTGACCTGAACATAGTGGCATATTAGCACTATCTAATATGTATTTCTAAACTTCCCAATAAAAGAGTTGTCGAGATATTTTAGAAAAGACTTCTGTTTCCAGTCGGTTAGTTACCCTAGTCAATTGGGTAGTCAAATTGCCTAGGGACTGTCAATTTACAGAACACCTAAAATTCTTAAAATACCTTTAGATGAAAAGCTAAGCTATGCAAGAAATTAAGAAATACCTCCCTCCACCTCCCCTCAAAGAAAGAAAACTAAAGGAAAGCATTAATGCAGAGACATAACCAAACACTGAAGGCCAAGACTGCCCTAGGAACATCTACCAGTTTCCAGTGCTCTAGAGTTTTTAGCTTTAATGGGCCTCAAACAGAAGATGGTACACAAAGCCTAGACCTTTCACAAGATATAGGCAAACTCAGTTCATGATGGAAATCTAAAACCTCAAAAGATAATCTCCCCAGTGAAGGACTTACTGTAAAGAAAACAAAAACAAAAACAAAGCCCACCCATAGAGAAAAAGAGTACGGGATCTTGCCTGTTTTTGCCTTGACTGTGGGTTTAGGAGTAAGATGTTACTCCCTGTAAACCTCTAACCACAAGACAGCACCCATGCAGGTTTATGGTCAGAATTTAAAATACCTAGTTATCAAAAAAAATATGCTGAGAATTTAAATTTAATGTGATTACATTTTGGCAGTGCTCCCAAATAACTGGCAGTCATTCATGCAAATTTCCAAGGAGTAAAGTACCTTTAAACTTCAGTTTCAAAATATTTCCACAGATAAAGGCTCCGCAGTCATTAGTTCACAATAAAAATACAGATGATACAGAAAGAAGTAAACAAACATTAGTAAGAGTCCGCAAAAACAAACAACAGAATTAGACCTATAAAGACATAATATTCGATAAACAAAGAATCTCTAGATATAAGAAATATAATAAGTGACATTAGAAACTCATTGGATAGGTAAAACAGGTGGTTAGGCAGAAATCACAAAAGAAGTAGTAAACTGGAAGACAGGCCTGAAAGAAATACTCTGGAGTACAGTATGTAAAGACAAAATACGAAAGAGATGTAAAAATAACCAATCAAAAAAACCCCAAACAGAGTGAGAATGTTCAAAATGTGCTTAATTGGAGTTACAGAAGGCAAGAATAGAGAGCATGGGAGAAGGATAATGTTCTAAATGAAAATGGCTAATAATTTTCCAGAATTGATGGAGCAGAACAATTTTTAAATTCAAGAAGCCCGATGAATCAAGATAAACAGAAGGATGAAAAAAAGAAATCCCCACCAAGACACACCTTAATAAAACTACAGAACACCAAAAACAAAAAGAAAATCAAAAAACAGAATAGAGAGGTTACCTCCAAGGAATGTCAATTTAGACTACAGCTTGCTTAACAATAATCGAAGCCAGAATATGGTGCAATAATTTGTTCATACTGCTGAGAAAAAAAAAATTGCAAGCTAGAATTACATACCCACTGAATATATCTTTTAATAAAAAAAGGTGAAATAAATACAATATCAAACAAATAAAAACTGCTTACTATGTCTAGAATCTCACTAAAGGTACTTTAAAAAGATGTGCTTCAGTAAGAAAGTGATCCTAGAAGGAAGTTATGTCACACGGAAAGGAAGGTAATTCATGTAAGTTAAATATGTGAGTAAATCTAAGCAAACCTGCAAGAGTCAGCAAAAATAATGTCTAACCTGTTAAATTTTAAACATAACCAAAATATGAATCAACAACAGATAAATTAGGAAAAGGTTTTTGAAAGTCATGGATAAGTAAGTAAATAGACACACATGCCATGTTCCAGAATAGGAAGAATCATATGTCATATGGGTCTCAATATACCCAAATTTGACCAGAGACTTTATGTAATTCCAGTAAAATACCCAAACAAAGTTTGTGTTGTTGCTGGAGCTTGACAAGCTGATTATAAAATTTATGTGGCAGAATGAAGAGAGAATAATCAATACATTATTGGAAAACAACAAGAATGTGGGTTGACTTCCCCCAGCACATATCAAATATTATTACAATTATACAATTAAAGAGTGTGTGATATTAGTACAGGGACATATGTATGGCTCAATGGATCAGAATTCCAAAACTGAAACCCCAGAAACAGAGCCGTACATACTTGGAAACATGATATGTAACAGAAGCAACACTACAAAAATTAGGGGAAAGGTGGATTATTTAATAAATTATGCTGGCACAAGAGTTATTCATATGTAAAAAAAGAAATTAAATCTGTTCCTTACAGTATACACAAAAATCAATTCCAGGTAGATTAAAGATTTAAGGTAAATGACAATCTTCTTAAAACTTTTAGAAGAAAATAGAAGGAGAATACCTACATGACCTTAGATAAGTCAGGAATTTCTTAAATAAGACACAAAAACTAAAAGAAAAGTCTGATGAATTAAACTACATTAAAATTAGCAACAGATGTTCATGAAAAGATACCGTGAAGAAAATGGAAAGAGAAGAAAATGGGAAAATATTTGCAAATACGTAAGCAACAAAAAAAATTACTATTCCAAATATATCAAGAACACAGATGAAACAAATAAAAAAAGATAAGCAACACAATAGGATTTTTTAAATGGACAAAAGACTGAATCAAGCATTTTAAAGAAGAGGAAACACAAATGGCCCATAAGTGGTCCACAAATGGCCCCAAAGGGGCTCAATTCATTCATACTCAATAAAATAAAATTTGAATGCAAGAAATGAGATTCTCTATTCACATCTGCTAGGCTGGCAAAAGTACAAAATTCCTACAATATCAAGTGTTCCCCACAGTGTAGAACATTGGTTTTCAATGCCATCTTCACATAAAAATAAACCAGGAAGCTTTAAAAGATGGTGTGCGCAGAATGGCCAGAGCAACACGGAGAAAAATGAATAAAGGTGGAATCATCTCACTTCTTGATTTCAAAATATACTACAAAGCTATAGTAAGTAAAGCAGCATGGTACTGACATAAAGACAGACATATGGAAAAAAATTGAGAGCCCATAAATAAATCCATGCAACTGATCTTTGGCAAGGGTTCAAGAATATATGATGGGGAAATTTTAGTGCTGAGAAAACTGGGTATCTACATAACAACAACAACAACAAAAAAGAAACTGGAATTCTATTTTACACTTTACAGAAAAATCAACTCAAAGTAGATTAAACACTTAAACATAAGACCTGAAAACACAGAGGAATCATTGCATCATTTTGGTCTTGGCAATAATTTCATGAATATGACACCAAAAGCAGGGGCAAAAAAAGCAAAAAGAAACAAATGAGACTACATCAAACTAAAGAGCTTCTCTGAACAGCAAAGAAAATAATCAACAGAAAAGGCAACCAAGGGGGAGAAAATATTTGCAAACCATAGATCTGATAAAGAGTTAATTTCTAAAATATACAAGGAATTTCTACAATATAATAGCAAGAAACTAAATAACCCTGTTAAAAAAAAGGACAACGGACTTAAACAGACATTTCTCCAAAGACATACAAATCAGGGAAACACAAATCAAAATTACAGTTAGATATCACCTCACACCTGTTAGAATGGCGATTACAAAAAACAAAAGATAACAAGTGTTGGTAAGGGTTGGGGAAAACTGCAAACTTTGTACCCTGTTGGTAGAAATACAAAACAGTGTGGCCACTATGGGAAAAAGTATGGAAGTGCCTCAAAATACTAAAAATAAAACTACCATATGATCCAGCAATCTCACTTCTGGGTATATATCCAAAAGAATTGAAATAAGAATCTTGAGATTTCTGCACACCCATGTTAACTGCAGCATTATTCACAGTAGCCAAGATATGGAAAAAACTCAACTGTCCACTGACAGATAAATGGATAAAAAGTGATACGTGTGTGTGTGTGTATGTATACATACATAAATACACACACTGGAATATTATGCAGCCTTAAAAAAGAAGGAAACCCTACCATCTGAGACAACATGGATGGAGCTAGAAGACATTATGCTAAGTGAAATAAGTTAGTCACAGAAGGACAAACACTGCATTGCTCCATTTAAATGAAGTATGTAAAATAGGCAAACTTATAGACACATAAAACAGAATCATGATTGTCAGGGATGAGAGGAGGGTGAAATGAGGCATTGTTAAATGGTTATAAAGTTACAGTTATACACAATGAGCAAGTTCTAGAGATCTACTGTACAACACTGTGCCTATAACTAACAACATGGTATCGTGCACTTAAAAATTTGTTAAGAAGGTAGATCTCATGCTATGTGTTCATACCACAAAAACAAAAACAAAAAATTAAATGGACACAGGGAAACTTTTGTAGGTAAAGGACATGTTCATTACTTTGATGTGGTGATGGTATCATGGGTATATGCATATGTCTAAACTCATCAAATTATATACACTAAATAAGTACAGTTTTTGGAATATCAATTATATCCAAATAAAGCTAAGGGGAAAATGATACCTGGGTCCCATCCCCCCAAATTATGATTGAATTGATCTGGTCAAGGCAATGGTATTTTTCTAAGTTTCCCTAATGATACTAATGCACAGCTGAGTTTGAGAATTATTCATTTAAAGCAATGAGAATTCTCATACAGTGTTAGTAGGATAAATTAATACAAGCACTCCAGAAATTAATTTGGCATTACTTGGTAAAGCTGAAGAAGCATACACGCCATAACCCAGTAATTATAAGACTAGAATCAAGGCTTCCCTGGTGGTACAGTGCTTAAGAATCCACCTGCCAATGCAGGGGACATGGGTTCGATCCCTGGTCCGGGAAGACCCCACATGCCGTGGAGCAATTAGGCCCATGTGCCATAACTACTAAGCCTGTGCTCTAGATCCTGTGAGTCACAACTACTGAGCCCACACGCCACAACTACTGAAGCCCAAGTGCCTAGAGCCCATGCTCTGCAACAAGAGAAGCCACCGCAATGAGAAGCCCGTGCACCGCAACGAAGAGTAGCCCCCACTCACTCTAACTAGAGAAAGCCTGTGTGCGACAATGAAGACCCAACGCAGCCCAAAATACAATAAATAAATAAAAGTAAAAAAAAGCCTAGAATCAGTCTCAAACTATAGTGTGCTATGGAATCACGTGGAGGGCTAGTTAAACAAAGATTTCTGGGCCCCACACATTTTGGTTTGATTCAGCAGGTCTGCGTTAGGGGTGGAGATTATCCTTTCCTAACCTGTACACAGATGATGTTGAAGCAATCACATTTTGAGAACTACTAATCTAGAGGAGCTCTTCAAAATTTGCACTGAGAGACGTGTATAAGAATATTCATGGCAATATTATTTGTACAGGCAGTCTTAATGATAATGATAACAATAACAACAACAGTAATAAACAAAAACCTAGGAACAATCCAAATGTTCACTGACAGGATAATGGGGAAATGAATCATGGCGTATTCATACTATGGAACACTGTAGCATGGCAAAAATGGAAAAAAATAATAGCTACATACATCAAAATGGATGAATCTCAAAAAAAAAAAAGTGAGAAATCTAACAATATAACATGTATGCAGAATGAGTCTACTCATCCAAAGTTTTAAAAAAGGCAAAAACTAAGCATATATTTTAGGGATATATATCCATATGTAATAAAAGCATAAAGAAAAGCATGAGATGATGAGCCCAATACTCAGAATAATGGCTTCTTCGGGAGTGAAGGAATAGATAATGGGCTTCACAGATATTGGTGATGTGGGCACATAGGCTTACATTTTATTAATGCTATGCTTTGAAGTGCATACATACAGCCAAATATTAGAAAAGTAATCCCAAGTGATTTTTTGTAAAACTTACTTCAATCTTCTACCCTCAGGTATTCTTGATCATTCTGGGAGAGTTCACATTGTTGCCTTAAAACTTTACAGTTTGGGACTTAGGCTTCTATTCATCTGATTCAATTCAATATTGATTTCTTCTGTTGAGCCAGTCAGGGACATTTTTCAGCTGCTCATTATTATCTAGATAATGACTCTTCACATTTGCAAAATCTAGACTTACTCCTCAGTTTACTTTTCCTCTATGGGCTAAGTAATGATCCCCAAGGCTTTAACTCATCTTGCTCAAACTTTTGATTTTTTTTTTAAGGAAAAATAATTGTTGGCTTTTGGCTGACTCTTTTCAAATATCCCATATATTTTCACATGAAGAACTGTCAACTGAGTTTAAAAAGAATGAGATAAGAGACAATGAGATGATTCTGAACAACTCTTTTCCTTAGGCATTCATTTGTACCATAAACTGAGGGGAGCTAATCAAACAAAAATTGAAGAAATCCTATAACAAATCACAAATCTAGTTTTGTTTGAAATATTTCCCCCTTGAAGCAGTATTCAAATTATCTATTGAAAATAACCCATACAGTATTTTTGGCCTGCAGCACTGAGTTTCTAAACCAATAACAGTCTTCACTGTGATCCTCAAAAATTGATTATTTTCCCAACTAGTGACACGTGTTAAACGTTTATTTATAAACATTCATTGAACCAAGTTTACCCCTACTCTGCCATCAAATGCAAAGCAATGGACTAGACTATACGTAGAGAGGATCTGGAATATATGCCAATGCCAAATTCCACAAAAATAAAATGATTACTCATCATAAATAAGACAATATATCAACATAGGGTGACCAAACATGTTTGTTATCCCATGCCTGTTTTTTTGCTGGTGAGGCAGAGCTTATCACTTTGGGGAATCTTGGCTTCACTTCAGATGCAGTCCTACTGTAAGCAGTCACTCCTATGTGGCTGCTCACTCCATCATCAACTAATTACCCATCCTCTGAAGGTCTGCCCTCTTTATGACACACAACCTATTAGAATCAACATTGTGAAAATGACTATACTACCCAAAGCAATCTACAGATTCAATGCAATCCCTATCAAATTACCAATGGCATTTTTTACAGAACTAGAACAAAAAATCTTAAAATGTGTATGGAGACACAGAAGACCCCGAATAGCCAAAGCAGTCTTGAGGGAAAAAAATGGAGCTGGAGGAATCAGACTCCCTGACTTCAGACTATACTACAAACCTACAGTAATCAAGACTATATGGTACTGGCACAAAAACAGAAATGTAGATCAATGGAACAAGATAGAAAGCCCAGAGATAAACCCACACACCTATGGTCAACTAATCTATGACAAAGGAGGCAAGGATATACAATGGAGAAAAGACAGTCTCTTCAATAAGTGGTGCTGGGAAAACTGGACAGCTACATGTAAAAGAATGAAATTAGAACACTCCCTAACACCATACACAAAAATAAACTCAGAATGGATTAAAGACCTAAATGTAAGACCGGACACTATAAAACTCTTAGAGGAAAACATAGGAAGAACACTCTCTAACATAAATCATAGAAAGATCTTTTTTGATCCACCTCCTAGAGTAATGGAAATAAAAACAAAAATAAACAAATGGGACCTAATGAAACTTCAAAGCTTTTGCACAGCAAAGGAAACCATAAACAAGACGAAAAGACAACCCTCAGAATGGGAGAAAATATTTGCAAATGAAGCAACTGACAAAGGATTAATCTCCAAAATTTACAAGCAGTTCATGCAGCTCAATATTAAAAAAACAAACAACCCAATCCAAAAATGGGCAGAAGATCTAAACAGACATTTCTCCAAAGAAGACATACAGATGGCCAAGAAGCACATGGAAAGCTGCTCAACATCACTAATTATCAGAGAAATGCAAATCAAAACTACAATGAGGTATCACCTCACACCAGTTAGAATGGGCATCATCAGAAAATCTACAAACAATAAATGCTGGAGAGGGTGTGGAGGAAAGGGAACCCTCTTGCACGGTTGGTGGTAATGTAAATTGATACAGCCACTATGGAGAACAGTATGGAGGTTCCTTAAAAAACTAAAAATAGAGCTACCATATGATCCAGCAATCCCACTACTGGGCATATACCCAGAGAAAACCATAATTCAAAAAGACACATGCACCCCAATGTTCACTGCAGCCCTATTTACAATAGCCAGGTTATGGAAGCAACCTAAATGCCCATCAACAGACGAATGGATAAAGAAGATGTGGTACATATATACAGTGGAATGTTACTCAGCCATAAAAAGGAATGAAATTGGGTCATTTGTTGAGATGTGGATGGATCTAGAGACTGTCATACAGAGTGAAGTAAGTCAGAAAGAGAAAAACAAATATTGTATATTAACATATATATGTGGAACCTAGAAAAATGGTACAGATGAACCGGTTTGCAGGGCAGAAATTGAGATACAGATGTAGAGAACAAACATATGGACACCAAGGGGGGAAAGTGGCAGGGGGGTGGTGGTGGTGGTGGTGTGCTGAATTGGGTGATTGGGATTGACATGTATACACTAATGTGTATAAAACTGATGACTAATAAGAACCTGCTGTATAAAAAAATAAATAAAACAAAATTCAAACAAACAAAAATTATATACCTCATGGAACTTACACAAACTGAACCTAGTGCTTGCTCCCTTTGGATCTAATGTGCCAAAAACACTGTTTGCAGTGTTTAGATTAATGGAGACCACCAATATCCTTTGGCTGAATGACACTCCCTCCAAATAGCCAGTTGGGGCCCAGGAAAACTGCATAGACTAGGATAGTTTTCACCGCTTAGTGCAAAAGAACTTTCAGAGCAGTCATCTATGACAGAAATGTGTAGAAACACCTACAACTAATCATGACTCTACATAAGTATTGCTTGACACTGTATGGAATCCTTATGCTTATTTTCATAAAGACCTTTGGTTCAACAAAGGAGTTTGGGATGGTTCTTATAATTCTCGTAAACACTTGAGAGACAACACAGATCTAAACATTCAAGACGGGGAAATCTGTAAATCTGACACCAATCTTAGCATGGACTGCTCACCCCCTCAATATGGCCCTGCACAGAGGGTCAGTCTAACATTTTGACAATCTCTAATTTAAAATGCCACCAAATGACATGATAACAGAATGTTTATCATATAAACAGAACACAATACCATGTATCTGATTGGTTCTAAAAGAACTAAAAAATATTACTAAAACAGAGAATGCTTATGACACAGTTCAGAATGTCAGCATCACATGCAAAGATCATTTTCAAAGACCATTACAAAAAACTATGAATACCATAGTACAAATGTGCAGATGAAGAATAAAGACAATGTTCAGTTTGGTATAGAAAGTAAGGAGTATTTCTAGGAGAAGGTGAGTTTTAAGTCATGTTTTGAAAGATATGAAAGATACTTAAAGGATGCAAAGGCATGGAGAAAAGCAAAGACAAGTCATGTACAGATTATTCAAAATCAAGACTGAGAAATTCAACAAATCTTTGAAATTAACTAGAGATCCCCTACAGTATTTAAAACAAGCAACCAACCAGAAACAGATGGCAATCACTGCTATTGCTTCTTAACGAAGAAAATGAATTGGCGGAGGAAAAAGAAAATCGAGTTGAATCAAGTTAAGATGCACTGGATTGGAGGCAGCCTAGAGACAAAAAGATTAGCTAGGAAACAAAAGCAATAAAATGACTGAAGTGATGAGAGATAAGCCTAGTCCTGTGGGAATGGGAGGTAAGAGTGGCTCTAATGAATCTTCAGTCAAAGGATCAGTAAGAATGCATGATGAGCTGGGATGAGTCTCAGGCAGAGTCAAAGAAGAGAGAAGGGATGAAAAGAATTCCAGGAGATAAGGAAAGGAGGTCTTTAGTTGGGGTATAGAACAAGAAGATGAGTTCTTTTGGGGAATGCTCTTTCAAGGGATGGTTGAACGTTTAAGTCAAGAGTTAATTATCTTTACTAAATGGCTAGAAAAGGTAAAAGAGTAGGGCTAAGTAGACATCCAAGGGACTTGTCCGTATTTGTGTTCTATTTGTTTAGTGTTTTACCAGTTTGTACATACGCTCATATTGAATTGTTATAATAACCCAGTTTTGGAAGTACACATATCCCCCCTTGTATATGCAAGAAATTTAAGGTTAAAAGAAGATAAGTGACTTGTCCAGGGTTGCAAAGGGTTTACGTGACTAAAACCCAACATAATGCTTTTTTTCCCCACTATACTGAGAGTGGTATTTTAAGAATAAACCACTGAAGAGTAGAAAGTCCGAGGAGATGATGTAGCAATTAGTCACACACTCAAGGAAAATAAGGAGACACTTTATTTACTTTTCCTGAGAAGCAAGTAATTTTTCAACTCTATTCAACTATATACATTTAAGAAAAATTATAAAATGAAGGCCAAAATATTTACTCTTATTTATCTCAGAGAGCTGAAAGACTTCATTTCATTAAAAGCGGCCATCGCTTTGAATCCTTCATATGGGATAAAATAAATGATGGCCTTATTAGTATTTGAACTACACTTTCATTTTACTAAAATGCTGCTTATTAATGCGGAAATGAAATCCTATGCCCCTTATATTGCATTAAGTAAAATTAAGTCTTTATTTCTTGGCACCTAATTATACATTTCACGACACAAACAATAATGAATGTCAATGAAGACATTTATAATGTCTTCTAATACTGGAAGAAAATATTTTCAACAATAATTTAATTTCCACGCTGACTTCCGATGATAGATATTGCATGAACTCTTTAATTAGTAAACTTTTTGTGGCTACTTTTTATTCCTGTCCAACCTCCTCACTCATCTGCATATCACAACAGGGAAAAACACAGACCAAACAACAGGAGAAAAAAAAAAAAGAAATCAATGAACTGGGCATCACATGAACTGAGTTGTGATCCCAGATTGGCTGTGCGATATAAACTTCTTTGAGCCTCAGTTTCTCCTTCCATGAAATAAGGGAAATGAATAAGAGAATTTATAAAGTTAATTTTAGCATTAACTTTTGATGGTCTCTAATTCCATGATCGAGACACAAAGGCAAAATTAAATTTGAGTACAATGTGTACAGTCTGGAAGACAATGAGGTATTCTAGCAAATACCTTATAGAAGACAGGTTCCACAATTGGAAGAGAAGGAAAAATAAGATATTTTAAACATTCCATCATGTAGAATTCTCTGTATCATATCTGCTCTCACTCATGCTTTCTTACCATTCCTAGGAGGTTATCTTGCTTGCAAACTTTCACGTAAAGCCACAACTCAGCATGTTACACCCATCTAACAAGTCTCCCCTTTCCTTGCTGTCATAAAGCAATCCCACCTTCCTATTTCTGGCCAACCCAAAACTCTTGAGGCCATGCACTGTCATTAGCACTGTCTGTTAGCACTGTCATCTAAGCTTATTTAGCCCCTAAACTTTTAATGTCTTTTGTGATTCTTTATTAGAACAAATACTCAAAGTAGCTATTAAATTATAAGCAATTATTTGGAATGTATCACAACATTTCTGATTAACTCTTGAATGTGACAAATTCTTCTACCACCAAAACTTTAAAACAAGGTCATGTTCTCAATTTCAGGTACTTTGATTTTTATAAAATATTGTTTACTAATATTCAAACTAAAATATACAATTTCATTCACAATAGATATTGGTAATTTCATAAAGCCATGATTTCATATATATTGGCATATATTTTAAATGATTCTAAGTATGAAATATATGATTCTAATACTACCCAACATACTAAAATAAAATACTCCTAAACAAATAAAACAGAAATATAAAAATGCCAGGCATTTATCTAAAACATTTTCAGATCATTTGCCCTAAGGACCTCAAATAATGATAGCCTTATCTCATGCTTAATGATAGTACAAACATTGAAAGCTAAATTTTACGACATGAAGACATGAATAACTTATAATAATATAAATTCAACAACAGTAAAAACTGTGGGAAACAATTGGTGGATAAAATTTTGTTTCATTAATTCAAGTGGAATACTAAAAATCTACAAAACACTTTAAAAATGTAAAAGGTTTTGATAACATCTGAGAGTCCCCAGTCTCACATCTGGGAGTCCCCTAGTAGGCTCCATCAACCAATTCTATCTTAATTCAAGTATATTTGTCTACTTTAAAGTCTACATTTACCTTTGCAGCATGCAAATGAACAGAACTACAGAAGAAGGAATGTGATATAAAGGATCAAAGAGGTTGAAATGAGGCTTCTGAATTATCCTCTCAAAAATGGTAGACTATTCCTGAAGATTTCCTTTGTCCGTATTTGATGTCTCTGTTTCTGAGATTCCAGACAGTACATAGTAAGCAAGACGCCCCAGGAGAATTATCACCCTGCTGAGATTCTTTCTATTAACATAGAAAACTAAGCACTGACTATTCAACTAAACGTTTTGCAAGAGGATGTTTGGAATAAAAAGGAAACCTAACTGAACTGATCCCACTCACTTCAAAAGTCATTTGTTGTATCCTTACCTTGTAACCAGCACTGTGCTAAGGGGATTTTCACGTATGTTTAACTTAATCCTCATAACAGACTCATCACCTCTTTAGAGGATAAAGACAACATGCCCAGAGAGGCTAGGTAACTTTCTCAGGTTCACATGGCTGGCAAGTGGCAGAGTTGGGATTCGGACCCAGCTTTTTGACTCCAAACTGAAAGTTGTTATCACTATACTATTTGCCTTACCTATATGACATATTTTTTAAAAAAATAAACATAAGGTTTTTTAAATGGTGTAAAGTGAACTGTTCAACACTATTGAGTTGTTAATGTAAAACAACAACAACCAAAAAACCCATCTAGTACATGATAAAGGAAAAAAAATCAAATCACACTAATAGAATTGTCTGTATTCACCACTGAAAAATAATTAAGGCCTATATTTTAAACAATACTTGATATTTGCAATTTAATGAGAATGTATTCTATCAGAATTTGAACTTAACATGAACACTTTACATTCCTGGGAAAGAGATTTTTTTAAACACATGGAATCAAGCTTTGGTTTTGCCTATAATAATCAAATGTCCAAAATCTCTGTCATGAGGGTTTCCACTGAACATAAAAAATAAAAGCAAATGATTGGAAGCTTATTATATTCTGAAACTTTACTACCTGTATTTCAGAAATAAAAATAATTCTTCAGACAGTTCTAACCAGGGACAATTTTGCCCACTCGGGCACATGGGTCAATGTCTGAGGCATTTTTGGTTGTCACAACTGGTGGGCTGCAACTAGTAGGCAGAGGTTAAGGGTACTGCTCAACATCCGACAATTTACAGGACAGCACTCCACAAAAAAGAATTAAGTCCTGCCTTAAGCATATGCTTTCAGCACTTGTCAAATAATTTAAAATTTATTTATTGTGTAATATTTAAGACATACAAAAATATATACATAATATAATGACTCTATGTGCCTACCACTGAGCTTAAGAAATAAAGAGCATTCAGTCTCTCTTGTGTACTCCTTCCTGACTGCCTCTCAAAAATATTTTGTAAAGAGATTAAAATACCCATCATGTTATATCTATATTACACTGTGTTAAAGTATGCCATAGCATGTTAACTACACTCTATTATGTTAAATTATACTGTAACTATCATATGACTTTACTAGACTTGAAGACTAAGTACCGTTCTTCTTTACATAGGAGATCTAGAATTATAATAGAGCATTGAAAAAAACAATATGGTAAGTAAATATTTATTCCTTGTATACAGAAAAGGATGTTTTGATTACCTACTGAATGCACAAAAGAGGAAGTGGTTTTTATAGATATAATTAAAAAGGTGTTATACTTCATTAAATATATGACTGGCCAACAATCTTTGGATTCAAAGAAAATTAATATAGTAAAAAAAGAGTAGGAAGATAGTAGGAAAAAACAGTGTAATTGTTCTCCATCTCTGTTAGTTTAATTGAGGGCACTGGCAACTGGGCACTCTGCACTGCAATTCTCTTGGGCTGAGAGACTTCAGCTTTTTGTCCAGAGGTAGCCTTATAGCTACAAGTTAGAGTAGGGGAGGTTGGGTCTAACCTTGCCTCTCATTTCCTAATTCAGGGTTCTGGAAGTCTAAGGAAAATAAGGGCACTTTCCAAGTTCTACAATTGCAAGGGAATTCCTAGTCAACCCCAAACATCATCTCACATCAATAGACTCAGTGTATCTGTAGTATGAAAGGGCCAGAATTTTAATGAAGTTCTACCATGGCTTAAAGTCTACAAGGCCACATAAAATATGATCTCTGAGGCCACATTTTGCTCAACTATTAATAAGACCTATGCTTTGTTCAAAGTATAAATAGGCTAATTTTTTTTTTTGCCTTTTTAAAATATGGTTTACAGTCTGACTAGTACAAGAAAAATTAATGAATTGTTTAAAGCTACCTCTTCTTTCTTTGTGAAACAGTCTGGTATCAATTGTGGAAAACAGCACAACCAGTAATGGTGACAATTGAAATACCGGTATTAATCAACAATAGACATAGAGGGGATGAAAATAAATAGTCATCACATTTGCTTGGAATAGGTGTGATTTTACCAACATACTGAAAGTAGCAAACAAGGGCCAAAGAAAGCTTCAGTGAAGGAAGGGTAAAGAAAAAAATAAAAATTACTCAACTAACCAGTTAGAAGCAAAAGATGAAAAAGAACAGCAGCTCACAGATACAAGTATTTTAAGATTACAGTAGCATGACATAAAGTAACTATTTATTCCTCCATGATGAGAAATGGGAAAGAAATGTTTTGTGATTGTTGCCGTCATTGCTAATGTTTCATTTTCCCTAAAGAACTATGAAAATGAACATGGTGAATACAAGTTGTTATTTCAGACAAAAATGTTTTCAAATTCTACAATACTAATGCCATTATAGCCTTAATTGATATACTTGTAGTCTTCTAAAGTCATCAACCCTTGTAAAGTGCATGTACACATGCAGAATCACAAGCCTGCATAAAATACAGATGGTCGATAACCACGTAAATAGATCAATGATTACAAAGATGGATTGAGGAGACAAAAACGAGCTCTACTATTACACATGCATGAATTTCCTGACTATAAGAATAATTATACTCTAGAACTGGTTAATTGAGAAAGTTGAACAATCTTTTTCCCCCACAGAATCGATAGATACCCATCTATCTTTGATGACTTAGGAGGAGCATTGCCTGGAATCAGGGGAATGGATTGTATGACCTTTGCTCCACTCTCATCATTTTGTCAGGACCCAACAATAAGTTCTATAAATCATAAAATCTGTTTTGAGACATAAAATAACATTTGAAAACATAATCATGTGGTTACCTGTAGACCCCTACCCACTGGGTTCAGAGTTGGATACTTGAATGGGTTTCAGAAAAGTAACAGAGCCAGCATAAATGGAAACTATCTGGGGAAGAAAAAGCCAGCTGGAATATTTCTGTGCATGTGAATGCAGCTCTTTTGTCCCTTTCCTGTTTGTCCATTTCTTTGTGAAACAGTCTGGTATCAATTGTGGAAAACAGCACAACCAGTAATGGTGACAAATGAAATAAGGTTAAGGTTCCCCTCTAACCTTAAAAGAACCTAATTATAGGAATGAGATCACTAAACTATTGAAACTAACTCCTGACTTACACTCTCCTGAATGCACACCATGCCTTGTCTAACCTGTTGAATTCCTTTCCTATAGAGGAGTAAGAATGTAGAATTAAGCAGGCAGCCCCCTTAGCAATCTTGCAGGCAGATCACGCAGGCAAAATAACATCTGAAGAGAGTCAGCCAGTCTGCATGCAATGGAGAATGATGCAGAACCCAACCTCCTGCCTCGATGATTCACTGAGATTCTCCCCCACTGCCATTTCTCCCTTTAAAAACTGTCATGGCTTAGCAGAATCTTCAGAGTTGGTCTCTGGATACAAGTCCACCCTCTCCCCAGATTGCCAGCTTTTCTGATCAAAGCACCCTTCCTTTCTACCAACACTTGCCTCTCGAATTATTGGCTTATGAGCGGCGAGCAGCTAAACCTGAGCTCAGTAACACATGTATCACAGAAAGACATCTGTGGAGGTATTTCTGTAGTTTCCAGGTGAGAAGGAGATACCCTAGAGCTATATTTCACCAAGGGAGAATTATTTAGAATGATTAGGACCCTTTACACAAAAAAGAATTTATTTAAATGAAAGAAAAGAAGAAAGGAAAGGGGGGGAAGAAGGAAAGAAAGAAGAAGGGAAGTGAGACAGAGTAGGAAAAAGGGAGGGAGGGAGGGAGGAAAGGAAGGAAAATTCAGAGAAAACAAAGCAGGTGCAAGGGGAGCAGAAAATATTATACTGGACAGTTGCATGCCCAACAGGAATGCATCTGTCCCTTAAAAATAAGGGCAACAGAGACCAACAGACAATAAATAGAACATTTGCTTAAGGAATACAGGTGTCTAGTAAATAGTGTGGATTGTTTGAAGAAAGAACTGCAAGAAAATAACTACTTTAAGTACGACACTACAATTCAGGATATCAAGAGAGGTATCTTTTCCCCTGATATCATTCTCTTATTCATCACTCCTCAAAACTCTCTCCTGTGCTAGCTTTTGTGATGAACCAAAGAACCTGGCACTCCCTCTGATATGCTGGCTCCCTTTGTTCTGATTTCTCTAACAACATCCATCCCCTCAACCTGTGTGGTCTCCAGAAATGTGGACCTTAATGTTCCAATGGTCACTTTTTTCACTATCAACCTCAAGAATTTCTCTGGTCTTTAAACTAGAACAATCACTTCTTTGCAAATGATTCCCCAAATCCTTAATTTCAGTCATCATCTCTATTCTGATTTCCAACACATATTCTCATGCAATGTATCCATAAAAATTTTCTCCTCTACCCTGGAAATATTTTCTCCCACATGATTTGCCTCTTTTTATTAGTAGTACAACCATTCTCTCTATCACCAAGACTTTTCGATGAATCTTTTCTTTGTAACTTCTTATTCATCCACCTTTCCTCTTTTTTTCTCTACCCACAATGTATTTCAGGGCTTCATTGTACCTTATACTTGTTTTTCTGTTTTTGTTTTTGTTTTTTTTCAGCCATGCCACATGGCTTTGCAGGATCTTAGTTCCCTGACCAGGGATTGCACCCAGGCCCTCAGCAGTGAAAGCATGGAGTCCTAACCACTGGACTGCCAGGAAATTCCCCTATACCTTATACTTGAAATTACAGTTATCTCCCTCTCTCTAATCTCTTTTCACAAAGCCATTTGGCACACTGCAGCTACAGAAATCTTCCTAAACATACATGTAAACATGTCCAAATCCAATAGCTTGGCATTCAAATTATCTACCAGGGGTCAAAAAGCCTGATGCTTATAGGGACTAGGAATAAATCAGAGTGGGTAAAATGTAGTGGGGGGTGGTAGGGCCTGTGGCAAATGGGACAGTATGTAACACTCAAATTCTACCATTTAAGCACTACAAAGGCCAAAGAAAACATATTGTGGGTCACTAATTTGTGATCTCTATGCCTCAAGAGCATGACCCCAACAAATCTTTTACATGCTCTTTCTCATTGCCACCCTACATGACTTCTGAGGCATAGCAGAATATAAATATTTTCCTTTAGATGCTCAAGCCTTTGCCCACTATTCCCTTTTCCTAGCCCTCTCTAACTGAGCCCTAATATTGTTGCAAAGTCCAATTTAAGTTACACTTCTCCCAAAAAACCACTGTAACCACAGGCCACCCAAACCTACAGCTCCCCTTCTGTGAGCCTCTGTACTAGTTTCTTTCTTTTTTTATTAGATTTTATTTTTTAGAGCAGTTTTAGTTTTACAGCAAAACTGAGCAGCAAAATACAGAGAATTCCCATGTATTTCCTGCCCTTATACACGTATAGCCTCACCAACTATCAAGACCCTCCCCACTAAAATGCTACATTTGTAACAACTGATGAACGTACACTGACACATCAATATTGCCTAAAGTCCGCAGTTTACATTAGGGTTCACTCTTCCTTTTGTACATTCTATGGGATTTTAACAAATGTATGACATGTATCCACAATTATATTACCACACAGAATAGTTAGTTTCACTGCCCTAAAAGTCCTCTGTGCTCTGCGTATTCATCCCTCCCTCCCCACTAATGCCTGGTAACCACTGATCCTTTTACTGTCTTGCAATATTTTTAAGGGAAACTTCAAAGTCATGTAACTGGGAAACATTTTCTTTTTAAAATGTTTTTCCAGTTTTATTAAGATATATAACATTGTGAAAGTTTAAGATGTAAAATGTGATTATTTGATATATGCATATACTGCAAAATGATTATCAGAATAAGGTTCCTTTAAACACCCATCACATATACAATGGAATATTACTCAGCCATAAAAAGAAATGAAATTGGGTTATTTGTAATGAGGTGGATGGACTTACAGTCTGTCATACAGAGTGAAGTAAGTCAGAAAGAGAAAAACAAATACAGTATGCTAACACATATATATACGCAATCTAAAAAAAAATGGTTATGAAGAACCTAGGGGCAGGACGGGAATAAAGACACAGACCTACTAGAGAGTGGACTTGAGGACACAGGGAGGGGGAAGGGTAAGCTGGGACAAAGTGAGAGAGTGGCATGGACATACATACACTATCAAAGTAAAATAGATAGCTAGTGGGAAGCAGCTGCATAGCACAGGGAAATCAGCTTGGTGCTCTGTGACCACCTAGAGGGGTGGGATAGGGAGGGTGGGAGGGAGGGAGATACAATAGGGAAGAGATATGGGGATATATATATATATGTGTATAGCTGATTTACTTTGTTATAAAGCAGAAACTAACAAACCACTGTAAAGCAATTATACTCCAATAAAGATGTTAAAAAAAAACACCCATCACAACACATAGTCATAATTTTTCTTTATTCTGGCAAGGATTTTTAAGACAGACTTACTCTCTCAGCAACTTTCAAATATACAGTACAGTACTATTAACTATAGTCACCATGGTGTACATTACATCCCCAGAACTTATTCATTTTATAGCTGGGATTTTGTACCCTTAAGCCAGTTTCATTCGTTCTCCCCTTCCCTCCACCCTTGGCAAACAAACAACAACCTACTCTGTTCCTATGAGTCTGGTTTGTCTTAATTCCACGTATAGGTGTTACCCCACAGTATTTGTTTTTGCCTGACATACTTCATTTAGCATAATGTCCTCAAAGTCCATCCATGTCGTCACATATCGCAGGATTTCCTTCTTTTTAAAACCTGAATAATATTCCTGTGTGTGTGTATGTATACATACATCACAACTTTATCCACACATCCGTCAATGGACACCTAGGTTGTTTGCATGCTTTAGCTATTGTTAAAAAAAAAATGCTGCAATGAACATGGACATTTGGATCTCTCTTTGATATGGTGATTTTATTTCCTTCAAATATATACACAGAAGTGAGATTTCTGGATCATATAGTAGTTCTATTTTAATTTTTTAAGGAATCTCTGTACCTTTTTCCATAGTGGCTGTACCAACTTACATTCCCTCCAACAGTGCACAAGAGTTCCCTTTTTTTCATATCCTCACCAGCATTATCTGTCTTTTTGATAACAGTCATTCTAACAGGTGTGAGGTGATATCTGATTGTAGTTTTGATTTGCATTTCCCTGATGATTAGTGATACTGAGCACCTTTTCATGTACAGGTTGGCCATTGGAATATCTTCCTTGGAAAATGTCTACTCAACTCCTTTGCCCAATTTTTCTTGTAGTGTCCTTATCTGGCTTTAGTATCAGGGTAATGCTGGCCTCAAAAAATGAGCTTGTGAGTGTTCCTTCCTCTTCAATTTTTTGGAAGTGTTTCAAAAGGATCAATGTTAATTCTTTTTTAAAGGTTTGGTAGAATTCACCAGTGAAACAGCCTGATCCCAGACTTCTCTTTGGGAGGTTTTTAAATACTGTTTCAATCTCCTTAGTCATTACTGATGTGTTCATATTTTCTATTTCTTCATGATTCATTCTTGGTAAGTTGTATGTCCCTAGGCATTTATTCATTTCTTCAATTAGTTGGTATCTAACTGTTTATAATAGTCTCTTATGATCTGTTGTATTTCTTTGATATGGGTTGCAATGTCTCCTCTTTCATTATGATTGTATTTATCTGAGTCTTCTCTCTTTTTTTCTTGGTCTAGCTAATGGTTTGTCAAATTTACCTTTTCAAATAATTACCTCTTAGTTTCATTATCTTTTCTATTGTCTTTTACTCTCATTTATTTCTGCTCTAGTCTTTATTATTTCCTCCCTTCTACTAACTTTGGGATTAGTTTTTGCTTATTTTTCTATTTCCTTGAGGAGAAAAGTTAGGTTGTTTGAGATCTTTCTTTCTTCTTGATGTGTTTATCCCTACAAACTTGCCAGTTAGAATTGCTTATTTTCCCCCATCCAATAATTTCTGGTATGTTGTGTTTCCATTTTGATTTGTCTCAAGGTACTTCTTTATTTCTTCTTTTTTCCTTCTTTGATCCATTAGTTGTTCAGGAGTGTTATGTTTAATTTTCAAATTTCTATGAATTTTCCACCTTTCCTCCTGTTATTGATTTCTAGTTCTATGTCACTGTGGTCAGAAAAGATATGTGATACAATTTCAATCTTCTTAACTTTGCTATCTATTAACTATCGTATGATCTATCTTGGAGAATGTTTCATGTGTACTTGAAAAGAATGTAGTCTGCCGCTGTCGGATGAAATGTTCTGTATATGTCTGTTAGGTTCATTAAGTCGTAGTGTTGTTCAAATCTACTGTTTACTTATTGATTCTCTGTATGGAGCTAATTGTTTAAAGTGGGGTACTAAAGTCCCCATCTATTACTTTATTGTTGTTTATTTCTCCTTTTAGCCCTTGTTTTAGTTCTATTAGTATTTACTTTATATATTTAGATGTTCCGATGTCGGATGCATAAATATTTACAATTGTTACATCTTCTTGATGAACTGACCATTCTGTCATTACATAATGACTGTCTTTGTCTGTTTTGACCATTTTTTTGCTTAATGTCTATTTTGTCTGTTATAAGTATCACAACCCTTGCTTTCTTTTCGTTACTATTTGCTTGAAGTATCTTTTTCCATCCCTTCAATCTCAAGCTATGTGTGTACTTAAAGCTAAAGTGAGTCTCTTATAGACAGCATATCTTTTAATCTTGTTTTTATACATTCAGGCTATTCTATGTCTTCTGATTGGAGATTTTAATACTTTTATCTTTAAAGTAATTGTTGATAGGTAGGAACTTGCTTTTGCCTTTTGTTAATTGTTTTCTGAATGTTTTGTTCCTTGCTTCTTCTAATGTTCTCATCTTTTGAGATTTGAGTACTTTTTGTGGCAGTATGCTTTGACTCCTTTATCATAAACTTTTGTGTATCTACTATAGGCTTTTCCTTTGTGGTTACCATGAGGCTTACATAAAATATATTTATAACATCCTAATTTAAACTGATAACAACTTAATTTCAATAGCATACTAAACTTTATAATTTTACCTCTTGCCCCCCCTCACAGTTTACATTATTTTAGGTTACAATTTACACATTTTATAATGTGTACCTAATAACAGATTATTGAAGTTATGATCATTTTTAATACATTTGTTTTTTTTAACTTTTAAACTAGAGTTGTAAGTGAATAATGCAACACCATTATAATATTAGAGAATCTGACTTTGGCTACATATTTACCATCACCAGTGAGTTTTACACATTCACATGTTTTTACAGTTTAAATTAGCATCTTTTCATGTTAGCATGAAAAACACCATTTAGTATTTCTAGTGATGATGAACTCCTTCAGCTTTGTTTGTTTGAGAAAATATTTATCTTTTCTTCATTTCTAAAGGATAGCTTTTCTGGGTAGAGTGGTCTTGGTTGACAGGTGTTTTGTTTGTTTGTTTGTTTGTTTTCTTTCAATATTTTGAATATATCATTCCAAATTTTCCTGACCTGTAATATTTCTTTTGAGAAATTCACTGATAGTCCTGTAGGCTTTCTTCACTCTTTTTCATTCTTTTTCCTTTTTCCTCCTATGACTGGATAATTTCAAATGGCTTACCTTCCAGGTCACTTGCCTCTCTTCTGCTTGATCAAGTGTGATATTGAATCTCTCTATTGAATTTTTCAGTTCAGTCATTGTATTACTCAGCTCTAGGATTTCTGTTTGTGTATTTTTTTGATGGTCACTTTTCCTTTGTTCAACTTCTCATTTTGTTTATGCATTGTTTTCCCAATTTTGTTTAGTTGTCTTTCTGTGTACTCCTATAGTCCACTGAACTTCTTTAAGAGGATTATTCTTAATTATTTTTCAGAAAGTTCATACATCTCCATTTCTTTAGGGTCAGTTATTGGAGTCCTATTAGTTTCCTTTGGTGGTGTCATTTTTACCTGATTCTTTGTGATTCTTGACTCCTTGCATTAGTACCTGCACATTTGAGTAAGTGGTCTTCTTTCCCAGAATTTATGTTTGCTATCACAGGGTAAGACCTTCACTCATCAGCCCAACCTGGGGTACTAGATGAGTCAGCTGGTAGCATTTTTTGGCAATTGGGGCTTGCTATTGGAGTCCCTAGTTGGATGACGCTATTGCCCAGTATCTGAGGTCAGAGGGGGTGCCACTGGTTGAGCTCCATCATTGGGTGGAACTGCTGGCTGAGCTCCACATTCAAGCAGGGCTACTGCGTGGATGCTCAGATTGAGTGGGGCTACTGACTGTGTTCTGTGGCCAGGTGGGGTCACTAACTGGGTTCCGTAATCACTTCTGGTCAGGTGAGGTGACAGGCTATGTTCCCTGGTAGGGTGGTGCTACTGGTTGGCAAGTGGGCAGGGCTATGAATGGGCTTTGCAATTGCTCCTGGTCAGCTGAGGTCTCAGGCTGTGCTCCTTGAGTGAATGGCACTGCTGGCTGGACTATGTTCAGTTGGAGCTGCAGGCTGTGCTCTGTCATCAAGTAGGGCTTCAGACTGTGCACGAATGTTGCACAGGGCTGCAGGCTGGGCCTCACGACCTGGTAGGCTACTGGCTATGCTCTGACCGGGCTCTCTGGTGGTGAGGGACTTCCAATTGTATCCTGCAGGTGGGTGGGGCTAGGGACTGTGCTCTGTGGTCAGGTACGGTCACTGTCTAGGGTCCCTTATCAGGTGAAGCAACAGGCTATGCTCCACAATTGGGCAGGGTAACTGGCTGGGTTCTCTGCTTGGGTGAGGCTGCAGGCCTGGACAAGGCTAGATGTTCAGCAATCGGGCAGGGTCATAGATTGCACTCTGCTGTTGGGTGGGGTTATAGTCTGGACTCCGTGGCTCAGTGTTACTGTAGATTGGGCTCTGAGACTATCCAGGGTCACTCTTCAAGCTCCCTGGTTATGTGGAGCCAAAGAGTATGCTTAACAGTTGGGCAAGGCTGCTTGCTTGGCTCTCTGACCAAGCAGGGCTATAGCATGGGTTCCACAGTGGCCTGGGTTCTCAGGCTAGGCTACTTGGACAGGTAAGACTAGAGGCTATGCTCAGCAGTTACACAGGGCTGCAAATCTGCTTTCCAGCCCAGGCAGGACAGCACAACAAGCTGCATGGCTAGCACAGCCCATTGACCAGGCACCTAAATCAGGCAGAACTGTCCACCGAACTCTCTAGCCAGATGGGGCCACCAGTTTGGCTCCGAAGATGGGCAGAGCCACTGGCTGGGATCTCTGCTTGGGCACTGCTACAAGCAGAAATGCAGTCTGCCAAGATCTAAGTGCTGTTGCTGTAAGCCCCACCTCAACTTCTCCACCTCTATCTGATCTCCAGTGGTTGAGCCCCACAGAGATTCCCCCATTATCTCTATGCAGTGTGGCCCAAATGGTCCTTCTGGGAAGCGTCCCACAATGCTGGGGGAGCTAGATGTCCACCTAGGGCTCTCTTTTTCCAGTGGAGAAACTATAGGCCCAGGGGGCCCTCTCGGTGCAGTGCTGTGCCAGTCTGGAGAGGGCCAATGTGGTCAGAATGTAGCTGATCCTCTCACCCTTCTAATGTTGTACTTCTTGGTCTGCCATCTCGATTGGCAAACTTTTCTGGACTAGTTTCTATCCTCTTTGTTTTTGCCATGAACTCTTTAACACCAGCTTACGGATCCCTTCTCAGAATAAAGTAAAATACATAAAATTACAAAAGAAACCAATTATATTGAAATGGTTATCAAGATATTTAAGAAAATAAATTGTGATATAATAATAGATGTGCTTCTTGATTAAAGCATTAAAAAATAAGATCTAGTGGCAGCTTTAATAACTAGTGTAATTTTGAAGTAGTAATGACTATAAACAATATTTCAAGATATCTGCCACAAATTTAATGTGATACGAAAACATTTATTATTTCTATTAGTGACAAAGTTAGAGGTACTGTTAATACTACTTTGGTCTGTTGCCTATATTGTTAATCAGATGAAATACTAAATATTAGTTAGCAGGTAAAGAAAATAAAGAAGCCGTATTTTTCACATCTAAGTTCAGGAGCCCCTGAATTCTCTCCATGGGTCTCCCAGGGGCCTTTGGACCCCTGGTTAAAAACCCCTGCTTTTTACATATCTTTGTAATGATTCTGCAGCAATTTTATACTGCCTTCTATGTTAATCATCTTTTTTCTGCTTAGGCTTTGTGAATATGACCATAATCTCCCTACCAACATGAATTTCCTCAGCATTTAAGAATCATTTGCATGCACTGATGTTCTAAAATAGAATATACTGTTATTTTTCCTTCAACACTTGAATCACTTTTTTAAAACTGCTAATTTCTTTTTCTTTTGGTCAATGTTCTATATGTAAATGTGCCTACAAATATTTCATTTTTACCACTGATGTCCTAAAAACACTGGTCTTAGAGTTTTCTCTCAGTAGATCAAATTAAATTACACTAAAGCAGATTTTCAAAGCTGAAATAATAACTCCAAGAATCACCTAAATTTAGTATACATTATTTGTAACTAACTCATAATTGCATATATTAGAAGCTCCTCAACAATCTCAGGATATGGTGTACTTTTTAAGTGTTTCTATGTGTTCTTGTAAGTATTTTAGGACTTTTCAACTTCTTCCATATAGTGAATTTGACTTCTAGCTTCAATTTAGATATTTTGAAATAAAGGAGACATTAATATTTTTATTAATAACCTTAAATTTGGGGCTCTCTTTTGCTGATTAAATTAACATTTGGGGGTTTGTTTTTGTTTTGTTAGTAAAGGATTTATCCTGACAAATAACCAAAATCTATTAGTTGTCTGGCAGGAAAGAGCTTATTGACCCATACTGGTGTTAATTCAAGTCTCTGGGAAGCAATGTGTCCTTAATTGTTTTTTGTTGTTTTTGTTGTTATGGGGAGACAACCATGCCACATGAGCAACAAACTATGATTATGCATGGATGGAGTTTAGCACTGTAATCAAATAGAACTTACAACAAAGTTAATCTGATGATACATATTTAATGCTATGCATTATCAATGTGCTACATGGTAATTAGTCATAAATGGTAAACAGCTCCTTTGAATGGCAAATTGATGTTACTTTTGCATCACTGAAGCAAACCCTTTCTAGGATGGGAGGGAGAAAGGCAGTGGTGATCTAGTCTTTTCTCTGGCCTGAGGGAAGCAGTCTCCTTTGGGTACTTGAAAATCAAATGACTGTTTCTACCCAGGACCTTCCTCCTTACTAGAAGATACTCAGACATTGGATTTGTCTGCATAAACGCAATATTAACTTTCATAACTCAGATGAGTTATTCACAATTTGTGCCTTGTACCCAAGCAGCACAATTCCAATCACGCATACTATTAAATTACATGTTAAATTGTTTTCTCCTACAAGCAGAAGTAAGAAAATGAGTTTTGATTGAGCAGGGTAAGGAATGAGAAGAAATTTTAGAGTATCTGGCATCGAGGAGGAAGGCAAGACAGCTTGGAAAAAAGTCTTCAGTGGCCTGCTTTAAACAAAAGGAAAGCACAAAATTGTTGGGGCAAAGGATGCAAGTGATAAAACACACAGAGATGTGAAAAAGAGAAAGATACAGGCTTAGAAAAGGGAATGGATGTCTAGAAAAGAGGAAGAGATGAGACAGAAAAAGGTTAACCCACCCCCAGCAAACAGGAAATGCATGGAAGCAATGGGTATAACACTCGCAGAAGGAACCTGGCAGGATCTACACTTTGTGGTTCTCCTTCACTCACCTTCCGAGATTTAGCATAATAATGTGATTTCACAAGCAGTCCTTTTGACTGCATAGTGGATAAGATTAAACCAACTGAATTCAGTAATTTAGACATAATTTACTGCCTTCTCCAAATTGAAAGCAATTCCTTCCTCCCAACTGGACCAGGCAATTTAAAGAGAGAAACAAATATGTATCGTTTATGCTACAAAATTAAGTGAAACAGAAAAAAAAAAAAATCCCACGTAATACATTTCTATACATACATTTTTAAAGCTTGTTGCATATTAGAGGGCCATTCATAAGTGAGACTCCTTCTGTTTCTTACATTCCCTAAAGAGCTGAAAACATGACTTAAAAAATGATAAATGTTTTTAATGTTACTGGTAAATAAGTATCACAGTAGCATTCTGCATATTTACATTCTTTTTTATTTACTAAGGCATGTGAAGGAAAAGCTACAGTTTTAATGGGCAAAATAAATGCCTACATTGATTAATTCTTCAAAATATGGTTCTCTTTTACTAAAATCTGCTTATACAGAAAAGACTAGAAAGCTTCAACTACTGAATAGGAGTCAGATGTTTGTTTGTCTTTTTGTACTTTAAAATGAAACTGTCCAACTGGATAAAAAGAGGAAGAACTAAGTCACATTTAGGCTTCTTAACTTGCTCATTCTGACTACTGTGCAGAGAATCACGGGACTAAGGCAGGCAGGACAAATGTGATCAGCTCTCCATTTCAACTCAGAGAACTCTGGACCTGGCTAGCTGGACAAAGAAAACACATTTTTCAAAAAACTTTTCCACAAGGGAATTTCTTAGCACAGTGTAACTTTTGTTGAGGTTAATAAAGTTGTGTCATTATAATAAAGAGCCTACATAAACTCATTAACTCTTAGTCCTACAGGGTAAACTGTAATGCAAGCCTACACTACACAATGGAGAAACTTCTATATAGACACAGCCTGCTCAAATGGCAGACAATGGTGCTCTGAGATTTAGAGACAGTCTAAGGGAGGTATAACAAAATTGCTACAGCATAAACTACTCAATCTTCTTAAAATCAAAGCAAGCCACGTGGCTCAAAAACAAACAACAAAAAACCTGCAATGACTATGCCCATCCATGAAATATCTTGCAGTTCTTCCTTCCAAAAATTAAACCAGACTGGGTCAAACATATGAAGAATTCTAAGAATTAGATCTAATAGAGTGCTTTATTCTACCAAGCAGTTTATTTGGTGTAATCCTCACAGTGACCCAGTAATGTCAGATGAGAAGATAGGGCTTTAGCAAACTGACACAGTTTGCCCATAGGAGGCAGAATAATAGAATAAAAAGAGCAGTGGCTTTAGAGTCTTGATAGGCTTTGTTCTGAGTCTCAGCTCTACTACTCTGCCACTTACCAGCTAGGTGACAGTGGGCAATCTCTCTAAGCCTCAGTTTCCTGATGTGTAAATGAGGATAATAGTACTTATCTCATAGGACTGTTGCAGGATTCAATGAGATAAAATATATAAAGAGCACAATCCCCAGCACGTTAAGTGCTTAACAAGGGATAATTTTACCATTCACCCATTGATCCTGAGGAAGCTATTTTAACCTCTTGGCCTGTACACTTTTACGTCCATACAATGGTAATAACAATATCTACTTAAAAGTGTCATGGTGATGATGAAATAGATGCAATTTTATGTACAGAGGATGATGCGTCTACATGTGCACAGAATTAAATTTAAAAGGACACATATCTAATAAATGGCAGACACATACCTAGAACCTAGATCATCTGAGTCCTCTTACTGTCCACACAGCTAGATATTCCTAATTCTATTATCCAAACATAGAAGAACATTTTCACACAACTCCATTGAAAGGACAGCAATCTAGAAATATCTGTGAAAATGAGATTTAAAAGCAAAATATGCAAGTTACCTGAATTAAGGCCTCACTCAACATGTCTTCATTAACCTCCAGAATGATGTTTTTTATATCTTCATATGGCATACGATATGATCCTAGGAAGATAGCTAAAATAAAAATTGATTTTATTAAAAAGAGAGCAGCATCCCAATTTTAAAGTCCTAATAAATACCTGATTCCCATTTCATAGACTCAAAATATGAAATTCCTGTCACTAATATTACTCTACAGAATTATGAGCAAACAAAAGTAGCTTCCATTTGATGGACTATACTACTCGTCTAGGCAAAATGGCCTATTAGCTCAGGGTCTAATGTTTACAGCTCATGCGTATTTATATATAAGATAAAACTACTAACAGCACTGATGACTACATGCTTATGCATTTTAGATGAAGCTAATACAAAATAACCCATGAAAAGTTAGAAATTTTATCTCAAGTAGGCCTTTTAATTCAACGTAGAATTTACCATGGAGATTGTCAGATGCATCCAATACAGCACTTCTCAAGAATGACAGTAAAGTAACCCGATACTAAGAAAACCATATCAATCTACTTTGCAGTTCTCCCACATAAGAAAAAATTAAAGTGTCTGAATCCTCAATGTTCTCTGCATCCCTGATGACATTCATGAGGTGTGCTATTAGTTGCTTTTATGTTGAATCAACGATTTCCCTTGTCAACTTTTTCTTAAATGCATATATATTATGCCATATGGGAATAATTCAACAAATTATACCTAGAAAAGCTTACACTGACTCAGAAAGCATTATTCAACAATACATTCCACTTTAACCTCCACTGAACATACTTTTTAAAGAACATACATGTGTTCTTACCACCAGAACATAAATATATTCCTAAGAATTTTTTTTTTTTTCATGGAGAGGTCTATATGCCTTCCCTGGTACCTAAAGAAAAAGCATCCTCCCCTGTCCAGGCAAATGATTACCTAGACATAAACACCAAATGAGACCTCCATAGTCCAAATAAATAATGTTGACAGATATCAACTAGCAATTAAGATCATACTATGTTTCTTTTTTTTTTAAAGTACTGAACATCCACTTTATAAAAAAAAAGGACTGTCGGGTAAGCAATGTACACAGGCAAAACAGCTATTAGGAGACTGCTTTTCTGACAGCAACATTCCTACTGACACAAAAATGAGAATGACGAGTTGTTTACTTTAATCTGATTCTCTATAGCACACTCCTTCACAAAATAAACTCCCAAGGTATTTCTCTGCATATTTAGAAATGCTTGATGTGCTGAAATTTCTCATACATAGTGTTTTAGTATCCTCAGAATATAAACACAGCATACTGTGGTCACTCACACACACACACACACACAAATGCTGAATTTAATACAGAGTGGAGACTATGTCAAGAAAAACTTAGGACCTGTGTAAATGAAGATGGGTTTAACTGTCCAGCTACTTTAGGAAAAGCGTATTTAATGGTTGACTGCTTTGTTAAAGGCTTTAAGGTTCACTAACCAGTTTTAAAGTACAGTGGTTAACAACTAGCTCACATCACAATTCCTTCAAATATAAAGCAAATAGTAGTAAAAGGATTTGCCCAATGTGACTAGTGAATACTCTAAAACTATCACTCCCAGGCCTAGGCAGAAGGAAAAAAAATATATAACACTCTTTTCAACTCTGCCTTTCCTCTCACTGTGGCCTCTAACAATGCTGAATTATCATTACTTTCCAAAGCTTTATTATTCATAAATTTCACCTGGCCTAGCCAAGGCTAAATTATGGTAGTCTCTATTATGGCTGAATGACAAAAAGGCAGCCTAAATCATGTTTACACAGAATTTTGTTCCTAGTAGGTGCTAAATATACCTGTTCAAAGAAGTTATAACTTTGTTTTAAATACATCCAACAACCCCTCACCACCACCATCACCACCACTCCCTACTGAGAAAATAATCACATACAAAGATTCTGGGCTGTTTTGGGATCCAAAATTCTCAACTCTTTCACTTTCTTCTTTGTAGGCAGGGTCTTCTTTTCTTCAAAAGCTTCTGCATTCTTTTGAACTGAAAGAAAAATGTTGATTCATAAATAATAACAGTGCTAATCCAAATACACAGAATCACATTAGTAAGGCATATTAACTACATTAATAAAGCTCATGCCCAAATCAATAAATGGGTTTATTTCATTAGTTCAAGGAAGAGGATAAACATAAAAATATAGACCTGTTTAGAGGTTTCCCTACAAATTAAATATCAGCACTTAAGCAGAAAAGATAAGCCAAATAGAACCAAAATTCAATTTCTGCTTCTTACCTAATGTGCAGCATTAATTACTCCTTAACCAGGTTCCTACAGCAGTAATGGAATTAAATATATAGAAAAATCTCCCTAATTTGGACTAATTGAGGAAAAAGGCAGATGTGCATTTATCCTAAAATATGCTAAAATTTAGGCAGGTCTTTAATTCAGTGAAATTGCTTTAAAAATATCTAAGGTAACTTTAACTGCTAAACAGGTTGCCATATAAAAACTCCTGCTGGGACTGCTTTGAAGAATAGACATGAAACATTTGCAAGTTATACAACAGTTAGCACCTATTTGCATACCCATAATTAATAAACCTCAAAGACATGGTCTTTTCAGTAAGTTCCCTTTGTCTCCCTCACCATTTTTTAGTGCTCTTTGCTTTCTCTAAGAAAGCAAAGAAAGCTCTTTGCTTCCTTATGCTATATTCAGAAGGTAACCCTTGAGTTCCAAACAGTTAAAATGTCCTGAAACCGTGAGGAGTGACAGTGCCAAGGAAGGGCTTTAGACCCCCATCACTTCCACCAGCCCTCCCTCCAAACAAGCCATCCCCCAAACCAAATTGAAAAACAACATCCTGTCTGCTAAGAAAATGAAGATTTATGTCAAATCCCTAAACCCCTCCTACACAGAAATTCTACAGCTACCACTATATTCCTGTGTTGGCAGTTTACCTCTTCTAATATAAAAACAGGGTTGTAGGTAATGGGAAAAAATATGAGAAAAGTAAAGCCAACATTTTTCAGTCAAGTCGAATGATATGCTCTTGGGCCCAAACTCTTGCTGCTAAATTTCATCACTAAATCACATGGCCATCATCATGCTGTCTTTATTACTTTTAAAAAATATAATGTCATTTTGAGGCAACCAGTATTTATCTGATCTTTGTTAAGGAGATCACAAATAAGTTACTGATCTTCTTGAGAGGAAAAGTAACCCACGACCACAGTAGATTTTTTGCTAAGCTATGTGTTTACAGGTGTGAGCATCTGGAAAACTTTCTAGAAGGCATCAAAATATTGTGGGTCCATTAAGACATCCCCCCTTTGTTTTACTGGTGCAAAATATATGAAAATTAAATGAACTTACTACAAAAATCACAGAAAAAAATAATTACCTGAATAACTAAATTCCTAACAGTTAGTGCTAAGCTCTACAAGTATGACCAATCTAAAGTGATGGAGAGTCCAATCAGGCTAGGTAATTACACTTAACAATCATGATCTTATGGGAGTGCCAAGTAGTTTGCCATGTTTACACAAGATAAGAGAGTTATTGGTCAACTGGAAGAAAAATGACTTTTAAGATATTCTTTTAAAACCATCACAAGTGTTCCCCCAAAGGATCTAAGACTACAGTGTCTCTCCAATAAAATAATCAGCATTTTAATTTATCCTAATTTTCAAGCCACTCCCAGCTTAACAAAACTCTATATAAAGAAATAACAGTCAAAGAGTCAGTCCTTTTGTCAATAAAAAAATTATCTGAATTTTATTGAAATTACTTCTAGTATCATTCAGAAATGTGTCGTAGTCAAACAGATTAGTCAAGAAAACTGTCCTAATCTTTCAATATGCCTTAAATCCCACTATGGGAGACTAATTAACAAAGTACATATACAATGAAAATGCTATAGTATGAAAGACATATTAAGATTATCCTGCAAACTAACAGACTCCTGACTAAACCAGGAATATACAATGCTCATTTTGTATGACTTCATAGTTTTGCTTTTTTTAAAAGTATATTTCAACCTCTCCCCTTTTCACATGAACAGACTGTTTAAAATTAAGATTAGATCTCTTAAATATCTTGAGTTCACAGTTTTGTTTTTTGAATCCTAGTATATTTTCCTTGTATTATACAATTTGGTTTTATCTCAGGCTCAAGGAATGGTAAGAATTCCATGAGTGGGCCCTGCTGTTCTGAGAATCATTAGAGTAAAGCTAGTTTAAAATAACTCCTTAACTAAACAGGCTTTCAGAAACAATAATGTTTTCACCAGGATCAGTAGATACTGACCAGTGGCTATTATCACCTTTGGCTTTCTTGTCTTTAAAAGCATTCCTTAGCAATCACAACCACAGGCTTAGATAAATATAGAATTTGAAGAGAGGCAATGATGTATGAAACTTAACTATATAGTATTGAAGCTTTCCTATATTAAAAAGTTCATGCTCTCATAACGACTAGAAAATGCCACTTTTCCTAAGATGCTTTTATTTCATATATGTTTCTAATACTTACAAAACTTAAACATTCCATAACTTAATTTAAAAAAACGGATAATCCCATAACTCAGTTAAAACTCAAATAGATATCTCTCCAAGGAAGACATACGGAATGGCCAACAGGCCTATGAAAAGATGTTCAACACTGCTAATCACAAAGGAAATGCAAATCAAAACCACAATGAGATATCACCTCACACCTGTTAAGATGGCTATTATTTTAAAAAAAAAAGATAAGTGCTGGTGAGAATACTGAGAAATTGGAACCCTTGTACACTATTGGTAGGAATGTAAAATGGTATAGCCACTAGGGCCACTAGGAAAAACAGTATGGAGATTCCTCAAATAATTAAAATAGAACTACTATACAATCCAGCAATCCCACTTCTGGGTATATATCTAAAAGAATTGAAATTCAAATCTTGAAGAGTTATCTGTATGCCTATGCTTACTGCAGCATTATTCACAATAGCCAAGATATGGAAACAATCTAAATGTCCATCAAAGGATGAATGAATAAAGAAAGTGTTGTATATACATATAATGGAATATTATTTAGCTTTCAAAAAGAAGGAAATCTTCCGAATAGCCAAAGCAATCTTGAGAAAGAAAAACCGAGCTGGAGGAATCAGGTTCCCAGACTTCAGATTATACTACAAAGCTACAGTATTCAAGACTGTATGGTACTGCCACAAAAACAGAAATATAGACCAATGGAACAGGATAGAAAGCCCAGAGATAAACCCATGCACCTATGGTCACCTAATCTATGACAAAGGAGGCAAGAATATACAATGGAGAAAAGACAGCCTCTTCAATAAGTGGTGTTGGGAACACTGCATAACTACATGTAAAAGAATGAAATTAGAACACTCCCTAACACCATACACAAAAATAAACTCAAAATGGATTAAAGAGCTAAATGTAAGGCCAGACACCATCAAACTCTTAGAGGAAAACATAGGCAGAACACTCTTTGACATAAATTGCAGCAAGATCTTTTTTGACCCACCTCCTAGAGTAATGAAAATAAAAACAAAAACAAAAATAAACAAATGGGACCTAATGAAGCTTAAAAGCTTTTGCCCAGCAAAGGAAACCATAAACAAAACAAAAAGACAACCCTCAGAATGGGAGAAAATACTTGCAAACGAAGTAACGGACAAAGGATTAATCTCCAAAATATACAAGCAGCTCATGCAGCTCAATATCAAAAAAACAAACAGCCCAATCAAAAAATTTGTGGAAGACCTAAATAGACATTTCTCCAAAGAAGACATACAGATGGCCAGCAAACACATGAAAAGATGCTCAACATCACTAATTATTAGAGAAATACAAATCAAAACTATGAGGTATCACTTCACACTGGTCAGAATGGCTGTCATCAAAAAAAATCTACAAACAATAAATGCTGGAGAAGGTGTGGAGAAAAGAGAACCATCTTGCACTGTTGGTGGGAATGTAAATTGATACAGCCACTGTGGAGAACAGTATGTAGGTTCCTTGAAACTAACATATGACCCAGCAACCCCACGACTGGGCATATACCCAGAGAAAACCATAATTCAAAAAGATGCATGCATCCCAATGTTCACTGCAGCACTATTTACAATAGCCAAAACATGGAAGCAACTTAAATGTCCATCAACAGAGAAATAGATAAAGAAGATGTGTACATATATACAATGGAATATAACTCAGCTATAAAAATGAACAAAATTGAGTCATTTGTAGAGATGTGGATGGACCTGGAGACTGTCATACAGAGTGAAGTAAGTCAGAAAGAGAAAAACAAATATCATATATTAATGCATGTATGTGGAATCTAGAAAAATGGTACAGATGAACCGGTTTGCAAGGCAGAAACAGAGACACAGATGTAGAGAACAAACGTAGAGAACAAATGTATGGATACCAAGGGGGAAGGAGAGTGGGATGAATTGGGAGATTGGGTTTGACATATATACAGTATTTTTTTTTTTTTTTGGCTGCATTGGATCTTAGTTGTGCAACATGGGATCTTTCATTGTACTACGTGGGCTTTTCATTGCAGTGCTCGGGCTTCAGAGCATGCAGGGTCAGTAGTTGTGGCGTGTGAGCTCTCCAGTTGTGGGGCACGGGCTCCAGAGCATGTGGGCTCTGTAGCTGTGGCACAAGGGCTCTCTAGTTGTGGCGCACAGGCTCAGTAGTTGCAGCATGTGGGCTTAGTTGCCCCATGGCATGTGGGATCCTAGTTCCCCTACCAGGGATCAAACCCACATCCCCTGCATTGGGAGGTGGATTCTTAACCACTGGACCACCAGGGAAGTCCCTGACATATATACACTATTGATACTATGTATAAAATAGATAACTAATGAGAACCTACTATATAGCTCAAGGAACTCTACTCAATGCTCTGTGGTGACCTAAATGGGAAGGAAATCCAAAAAAGAGGGGATATATGTATATGTATAGCTGATTCACTTGGCTGTACAGTAGAAACTAACACAACATTGTAAAGCAACTATACTCCAATAAAAATTAATTTAAAAAAAAGAAAGAAAATCACCATCCTAGGGTACACAGAAAAATAAATAAATCAATAAAGAAGGAAATCCTGCCATATGCAACACCATGGATGAACCTGGAGAACATTATGCTAAGTGAAATAAGCAAATCACAAAAGGGCAAATACTGCAATGATTACACTTATATGAGGCATCTAAAATGTCACACTCATAGAAACAGTGTAGAATGGTGGCTGCCAGGAGCTGGAGGGAGAGGGATATGGGGCATTACTGTTCAGTGTGTTATACAAGTTAAATAAGTTCTACAGATCTGTGGTATAACACTGAGCCTTACAGTTAACAATACTGTATTGTGTACTTAAAAATTTGTTATGGGGGTAGCTCTCATGTTAAATGTGTTTATAACAACAATAAAATAAAACTTAAATTTATTTTAAAACAAAGTAAATTATAGTGATTCTATAATTATTTCAAATTACTTGAATGAGACTAGAGATGTTTTTTAATTCTCAATACAAAAACTTCAAAAATTGATTTTAGCATCAATGGCCCTATGATCCTCAGGTTCACAATGAGGCCTCCAGTCGTATGTGATCTCTCCCTGTACAAATGAAAACCCATACAGCCACTGGGCTTAAAACCGATGGATTAAATTAATTTGCGTGCTTAAATTGGCAATGCTAATCGACTGAATAATGATGAAACATTATAAAATACTGTCTGTAGGAAGATAATGATGTAATAATAAGGCATTTGTATTATTATTAAAGATATGTTAACATCAAGATACTAATTATCTGACATAAAAGGCCCACTGAGTATTCTTATATTTCCTGTAATACATGGATTTTTACATGCAGTTGTACTATACATTTATTCCTTTACAGCTGAGGGATGATCATCAGCATAAGTAAAGTAAACATGGTTACATTCTTTCCCCAATCTAATTTAGGCAATGTTCAGGAATCCCCTATTAATTTCCACTATCCCAGTGGATACATAGAATATGTGTCAAGATGCTCGTAATTTGTAGCAAATATTAAGATAATATAAATGGGTAACACTGAATGATTTACATGGTGATAACTGCCATAAATCATAATAAAATTTTTATAACTAAATTATCTCAAAATTCCTGTGAGAAAGACTGATTCCTAAAGTTGGCATCAATACTATTCATTCATTCACTCATTCATCCAGCAAATACTTGTTGAACACCTACTATGCGTTAGCCTAGCATGAGCATATAATGGTACACAAGACTTAAATGTCTACTCACATGTCTTTAGTAAGTGGTCATAGGAAAATTACTAATTGTGGAAGTATCTCCAAAAGGTATATAACAATTATAATTTCCTTATCCATAATAATATAGCTTGAACGAATACCTGCATAGCACTCAGCAAATCTCCCTTTTGTTATTGGAAGCCATAGTTCCATATTAGATAATATTGTTATCTTCAAATCAGCATCAACTGATGTGTTACATCATAGAATAAGGAATATATGAGAACTTCCCTGGTGGTCCAGTGGTAGAGAATCCGTCTTCCAATGAAGGGGACACAGGTTCAATCCCTGGCTGGGGAACTAAGATCCCACATGCCATGGGGCAACTAAGCCCATGTGCCGCAACTACTGAGCTTGAGCGCCTCAACCACAGAGGCTGCGTGCCTCAAACTACAGATCCCATGTGCCCTGGAGCCTGTGCGCCACAACTAGAGAGAGAAAACCCACACGCTACAACTAGAGAGAAGCCCGCACGCCGGAACAAAAAAAAAAAAGATCCTGCATGCCTCAACGAAGATCCAGTGTGCTGCAACTAAGACCCAACACAGCCAAAAAAATAAAGAAAAGAAAAGAAAAGAAATATTTTTTAAAAGAAGGAATATATGGAAAAGTAAAATATGATACCTCCTATTAAGTGCACTATATACAAAGCCAGGGTAAATAAAGCTAATAATAGTAGTGTTCCAAGCCACATTGAAAATTTATATAGCTTCATACATACATATATGCACGCATATTCAACAATGCCCAACTGTCATTTCAGATATATCATACAAATAAAATAATTGTGACTTCCTGACATATGTACATATTTTGTTCACCTGCATACAATTCCAGAAGTGATTCTAACTATATGGAAATAACTTTTCATGTATTAGTTGAAACAGCTGTTATTTTAGCTTCAATTAACAATTGTTCAAATGAGTGCAACTATGACAATGGCAGGCAGGGAAAATCTACTATGCTTTCTGTATGATAGCTGCAACGATTTTTTCATTTAATTGTTATCTTCCACTTTCTTCAAATCATCTTTATCTTTGCATTTCTGGAAATATTAAACAAACACAACTGAAAAATGCACAAAGGCTTATATACGTATATATACATATATATACACACACGTATATATACATGTATATGTATCTGCATACACACTAAAGAGGTAAGTGTACTAATGGTAATAACTAAAACAATAATAATAGTGGTAGTAGTACTAGAAGTAGTAGTAACTACAACCACAAACATCACAACCCTCACCAAAATCAACTTTTATTAAATATCTGCACTGTGCCTGGAATTAACTAATTTAATTTTTATATCACCTTATACGATAGGTATTACCAATGTCATTTTACAAAGGAGGAAACTAAGGAAGAGAAAAATTGAGTCATTTGCCCAAGGTCGTATAGCAAGTAATAAAAGGATGCTCAACCTCATCAGTAAATCAGGGAAATGCAAATGAAAACAACCAAGGAAACACCATTTCACACTCATCAAATTGGAAATCACAAAAAAAGTCTCACAATACCAAGTATGGATGACAAGGTGGAGAAATAAGGATTTGATTGTGCCAACAGTAGCAATAAAAATCAGGACAACCTTAAAATAAACATTTGTTAATGCCAAATATATTTAAGGTCTGCTTACCCTGAGTATACCCCAATCCTTCCACTTACAGGTCAAACGATCAAGGAGACAAGGATGTTCACTGTAGACATGCGTTTATAGCAGTACAAAAATTGGAAACAACCCACATGCCAGGGGTTATGAAATGGGTAAATAAATTGTGGTATATTAATATAACGGAATACAACCCAGCATTTACAGTGACAGTGCTACAACTAAATATTTCAACAAGAAGAGATCCCAAATACAATGCTGAATGGAAAAATAAAAGTGGTGGAAAATGGTGAATGCAGTATATTAGCATTCATCTAAATTAAAAATAAAACACAAATAATCTTCTGTATTATTTGTAGATGAGTATATATATACATGCACACATGCATGCACGCACGCATACACACACACACACACACACATATATATATAAAGAAAAATTATAAAAACATAGAATAGATACTCAGCAGATTAATGATGGTGTTTGTCTTGGAGGAGGAAAGTGATACCAGAATAAGCAGAACCCTTAAAACCTCAACTTTAATGTTTTATTTCTTACAAAGCAAAGATCTGTAGTAAATAAGACTAAATGTTATTAGCATTTGTTAATTCTGGGAGGCTGCTGCATGGATGTTTGCTATATTGGCCTGTGCAAAGAACCTTTCTTTTCAACATAAAAATAAAAATATGGCTAGATTGATACTTAAATATGTCCATCCTTTTTTACAGTTTACAGACTGTTAGTTAGCCTCAGCAATCCCAAGTACCAAGTATAAGCAGGAATCAGAAACAATAGAGAAGAGAATGATATAAAAAAAAAATACTGGTCAAGATTAGTCAGTTTGGAAAGCAAGTACAATTTTATTTTCGATTGTCTGTGAATCCATTTTGTGAGGAGTAACACATTTGTTTACCAAACCTTGGGAGGAAAGGCTGCTGTAATATGCACTGGGAAATTGCTTCTCTGTCTCCTCTTACAAGAGCCTCATATTGCAGCTGTGAAGCTTCCCCTCTCCACATTGCCTACAGCTGTGCACTAACTACAGCATCCCACAGAAAGGTAGATTTCATCCTGACACCTGCACAGTACCTGAAGCCATAGGAACGGCATTACCAGGAGTGTTCTCGAAGTTTAGAGCACACTGCACAAGACTAATGGTTCTAATGGTGGGAATCACACACACATACTTTGTAATGATTTCCAAATTAAGGAGCAAATCTTACTGGTTGTGTTTTAGACAAGAAACCCCCAAATCAGGCAGCACATGTTACTGCAAATTAACATCTGCATAACTAATATACTTGTACACCTGTTCATTAAACCAATTCCTGAACACTGCTAAATGTCACCAGAACACTATGTTTAACAACGTGCATAGCTAATGTTGTATATCTTCAATTGGGCCTCAATAGCTAAGCAGGTAATGGATATTTTAGGAAGGACAAATAAAGTTAGCTTAGAGGTTTTAGGGAGAGTTTCCCTCATTTGAAATGATCATTTAAATGCCAAAACTCAAGTATGGTTTTTACCTCAACCTGGTACTTGACAAATGAGGTGGTGGGAGTTCTTCCTGTTAACCTTTAATCTCTGTGAGTACCTGACTCAAGCTCTAGTTAATCCCTTTACCCGCAGCTTGGCTCTGGCTTTGCTACATAGGGACTGATGTTTTCTGGCCATCTCATACACTCAGAGGACCTCCTGTTCTGTCAAATTTCCTAATTTCTTGTCACAAATCAGTACGTCCAGCAAGAAACCCCAAGAGCTAAGTGTGTCAAACAAAGAGGAGTATTGAGAAAACACCACAGTTAGGAATTATGATGCTAAAACCCAGTGCCACTGGGCTAATAGGGCATTTCTTGCTGAGAATACAGTTTGGGCATTCATCATATCCAGGTTTTTCTTTCTTAATGTGGTCCATCTCAGACTGGTACAAGTCCTGCACACAATTCAGTTTAACGCAGAAGGCAATTAACCTTGTTGAGCAAGAGTGAGCAAAATAACACCCTGAGAGAGTTGGAGCCAGAGCCTCAACTTGACAATGTAGGATTTTTCAGTCTGGGTTTCAAGTATACCTGAGCATGTCTAGAAGAACGTCAGTGTTCTAGATCCCACCAGGGACTTATTCAAACGACAGAAACTGGGAGACTATGTATCCTAAAAAGAAACTTCTAATCTCCTGGATATTTCCACTTGGTTGCCCAATAATTGTCTCTAATTTAGCACATCCCAAACCAAACTCCTTGTCTGACTCCCAAATCTGCTTTAGTCTTTTTCTCGACAAATGGCAACTTAATTCCAATTGTTCAAGCAAAAAAAAGGTGGAATCATCACTGACTCTTTTCTTTCACAGGCCACATCCCACTCTTCAGCAAATCCAGCATTTGATCACTTCTGATCACCTCCACTTCCTACCCAAGGGTTTCAAGCCACCGTAACTTCTAGCCTAGGTTATTGCAGTAAACTGATTAGCCGTCTCCATCCTATCTTTGCCCTTCTTCACTATATCCTGTCAATTCATTTTATTCCACTGTTCAGAAACCCCCTATGGTTTTCTGTCTCATTCAGAGTAAAAACCAAAGTCTTTACAGTAGCCTAGAATGCCTTGCTTTGTTTTTTATTAAATTTAATTTTTTAATTTTATATTGGAATATAGTTGATTTACAATGTTGTGTAAGTATCAGGTGTACAGTAAAGTGATTCAGTTAAACATATACATAGATCCATTCTTTTTCAGATTCTTTTCCCACATAATTTATTACAGAATATTGAGTAGAGTTCCCTGTGCTATACAGTAGGTGTTGTTGATTATCTATTTTATATATAGTAGTGTCTATATGTTAATCCCAAATTCTTACTTTATCCCCCGCCCCACATTTCCCCTTTGGTAACCATAAGTTAGAAGGTCTTACTTTATATTCCATGTCCTCTCCTTAGCTACTGTGACCTCAGCTTCTACTACTTTCCTCTCATTCCTTCTCCTCCAGCCACACTAGCTTCCTTGTTGTTCTTCAAATATACCAGACCAACTCCCACAGCAGAGCCTTTGCACTCGAGGTTATATCATCCCCAGATCTTCCCTCACTTCTTTCAGATCTTTGGTCAATGTCACTTTCTCACAGAGATCTTTCCTGATGATGTGCTTCAAAATCATAACTCCTCCCTCTTGGCACTCCTTTCCCCCTTTGCCTGCTTCATTTTTCTCTATAGCAGTTATCACCATCTGACATAATACATGTCTTCTTTATTTATTGTCTGCTCCTTCCACTTTGATGTCAGCTCCATTTAAAAAAGGTATTTGTGACTGTTTTGTGCACTGTTACATGCTAGCACCTAAATCTGTGCCTGGAAAAGAACAGGCCCTCCAATTATTTGGAATTTATCCATATATATATATTTTGGAATAATCCATATATATTCACATTTGTGCACAATGATTTATGTCTAAGGTTATGTATTCCAGTATTGTTACTAGCAAAAGATTACAATTTTTTATCAATTGGAGACAGATTCAATAAACTATGGTACACTGGGCATTGTTTGTTTTTTTTGGAGGGGGGTTTTGGCCGCACCACGCAGCATGTGGGATCCTAGTTCCTGGACTGGGGATCAAACCTGCAGTGCCCCTTGCAGTGGAAGCACGGAGTCTCAACCACTGGACCGCCAGGGAAATCACTGGGCATTGTTTTTAACAGCAAAAGGTTTGAAATGACCCAAAAGCTCATCAATAGAAGATTGCCTGATTAAACCATCATGTGTCCCACTCAAAGGACTACTCTGCTGCTATATCCATGACCAAGGAAGCTCTTTATGGAATGATCTTCACAAATATCGTTAAATGAAACAAACAAGGTATACAAGACTGTACAGCACATGCTACCATTTATGGGGAAAACAGAGGAAAAAATATTGATATGTATTTGCCGGTATATACGTAAATGTTTCCGGGAAGATTTACAAGACATTTATTACATTAGTTACTTCTAGGGAAGCAACTAGGTAGCTGGAGGAACTGATTTCTGTGTAACTTATGAAGAACTAGAGTGAGAGGCTTAGAGATTATATCAGGGACCCAAGGACTCAGAGAAGTCACCAGATTTTTAAAAAATGGTTGTGCGGACTGGAGAAATATACTCATAAGAGGCACAGGCTTGATGAGGAAGCCCAAACCAAAGAACATTAGCTGACGAAGTGTGATCACCGCCACCCCCACAGACTTCTGGCATGAACCAAGAGAACCTTTGAAAAGCAGTTGAGGCAAATTCTAGGAATTGTGTAAGTGGCAGTCCCGGATAGGGCTAGATAGTCAATACTTGACATAATAAGTGCTCAGTAAGTATCTAGTCCCTCATCCCCTTCCTTTTGTAACTGAGGTCAACTTATTCTTACTTCAACTTTTGAAAATGTGAGTAAATGTTCAACCTCTTCCCTGCAAAATAGCACCTAGAAGTGCCTTACTGTAACTGTTGATTGATAATTTTGTTTTTCAAATAGCGTTCACGTAATCAAACACATTTATACTCCTGATGTTTTTTTAAGTGTGTCAACCTTACGGGGATCAACGATTTAATCACAGACCATAACTGTCTCTTATTTATTCTCTGTATATTCTCATATGATTTCATCATATGTCTACACGTAAAATGACCATAAAAACAAATTAGCCTTAATAAAATTATAAAATTAGCTTCTACCATCCCATCAATATCTGGGGAGAATGAGAACTCATAAGGAGCTAAAATGTTTGGTAATGTTTCACTTGGGATATACTGGTTTATGAAAAGATGAAATCCAAGTTCTATAAAAAAACACACATAAATCAGAACTTTGAATTTCATATAATACAGTTTTCTTACTTTATGTACATAAAAATATTACTGAGTATCTCAATTTGGTTTGTTACTGGCTGAGCTCAATGGGAAACAACCACAGTTACATCGTCTCTGTTTTCCCCTTTTGGATTCCAACTGGTTTCAATTTTATCTTTCAGCAGTAATTTTCTTTAGTTCAGAAACCACATCAGTGTATTTTGTTGAAGGCAATCGAAGCATGTGTAGGAGAGGGGTATCTGAACTTTTCATTTCTTTCTTTTTTTTTAAGTCAAGTTTGGTTTGTTGGTGACTTTCTATTTCAAAGTAGTAAGCAATATGTGAGATTACTCTGGAAATGTTGGAAAGACATGTTCAAAACAAAATCTGAAAAAGCTTAGAGTTATCCTGTTCTTAAGACAAACAGATTCATAACCCTCTTCTATCCCTACCTATCATCCTGTTATACTATCAAGAATGTCGAATGCTTGACCCCATCTCCTTGTCCTTCCCTACTCTCTCATCTACTTATAATCTGGATTGGAACACACCCATAATTACAGAATCAAAATGTCAAGATCTCTGTACGTAGGGCCTCAGGACCTGTATCTCTTAACAACTCCCCAGGTAATTCTGGATATCAACAAGGTTTAGAACAACTTCTCTTTGGCATATAATACAACACTCTGTAATAGCTCAATAATCCCCAAATTGAAAACTGCAAATATCATCAACAGTAACCTATGGAAGTCCTGTTTGTAATTTCTTCTACAGCTCAGAATCTAACACTGAAGGCAACACTTGCTCAACAGCTGGGTACACAGTAGTGACAACTGATGAGATTTTAAAAGAAAGTGAATGATCCTCATGGCACACTCTTTACTTTTATTTTTATATTTTTTGGCCACGCCACGCGGCATGTGGGATCTTAGTTCCCCGACCAGGGATCGAACCCACACCCCCTGTACTGGAAGCATGGAGTCTTGACCACTGGACTGCCAGGGAAGTCCCTATTTTTAAATCAATTATCAACTAGATATATTCCCTGAGAGCAAGGATCTTGCCATATGTTGCTTGCTATAATCTATCACTCTAAGTACACAGAAGTACATAGAAGTTTTAAGAGTAAATAAGAATGCATTTTGCACATTAATTTAAAATGTGTATATACATGATAAATTAATAGATAATACTAAAATTAATATTAGATACCAGGGCCTCCCTTCCCTTTTATAGATGCAGTTATCACCATGCTAGAAGAGAAAGGAAAAAACAATGATTTGTTGTTGAAAGGAAAGTGGAAGATAGTTGAAGACAGATTCATCGTTGTTTGATGTAAACATGCTCCTTTTTTATCACGTCACCGAGAACAACCAGAGCAGGTAAAGCTTGGAATATGCAAAATAGGGAGAGTTAAAATATTTTATTCTATGAAAACTAGAGTTTTCAAAAAAGGGAAAATTCAGTCTAACCAAAATCCACAGCTGAGCTCAACAAAATGATACTGAAGCAAGCACACTGGAGCTTGGTTTCATTGCTTTTGCACACCAGGTAGCCATTTTAAAGACTGTATGCCTTAGACCAATAGATCTCAAGAACCAAACTCTAGTGAAAGTACATAATCCCTAAAGAAAGTACTCTATTTTATGCCAAGGTCAACTTCAGTTATGTTCCTAGCTAGTAGCATGTTGATATCACCTATAAACAATGAGAATAATGATAACCTGAGTTCAGCATGTAAGCTATTCATCAAAATAAATTAAATCAACTTCTATGAAATCTATTCCATAGATGCATTTAGTTTAATATTGAGGCATTGATAGCCATAACTGGCGTCTATGTGTGAGTGTGCACATCACTAAATAGATCATAGTTAGGTGGCTTCTGTTTAACAATGACCTTCCATGAGGTACTTTATTCTACCAAATGCCAGAAACAGTTTGGGTTGTAAGCTTTTAAGAACTTAAAAAAAAGTTGTTGGATGAGGGTCCAGCTATAAGAAACTCTGTCTCCTGTGAGAACTATCTTTTAATAATACCATATTCAGTGCTGTAGAGCATTTTTAACATAACTAAAAAAGATACAGTATAAAACAAGAATATAAGCCTAATAGTTTATTGTAGAATAATTGGTAATTGCCTTCTGTGTACCTTTTATTAGTTTTTGAGCCTAAGTTCCTGTATTGTTTATAGAGGCATATATAAGATAAAAGCAATGTTTAAGATTAAATACTAACTCTCAGAGCAAAGCAAAACTCAGTGTATCAATACATTGCATCCTCACTGCACTGTTTCCCAAATTCTCTGAAATCTGTAGAATTCAGATACAGCTATCACCATATAAAGTCAAACACATCTCATAAAGATTAGAATGAAATCTACATTATGTGTAAAAAAAAAACCCTCAGAAATCCCTTGAATTGAAGGTTTTACCTGAAACATAAAAGAGAAAGTAATAACCCAGGTAAGAAGCAGCTGCTAATAGTCACAGACAGCAAATAAATTTGACTGGATGAGGACAGCAACCTGCTGACTCTTTTTCCTAGCAAACTATTTCAAACCTGCTGTGCTCGCCATTAGGCTGGCCTTTACTTCACCCCAGCCACTTCAGTCCCATCACTGCAGGGGTTCATTGTGGCCTTACTCATGGCTGCCACCAAAGTGTGCCTCTGCTTTCAGCCTGGAATACTTTGAATGTGAACTTAAGCACTGGGCATAACTACAGAGAGGGAGCAGGAAGTCAATACATAAAATTTGGAACAGAGGTGTCATAAAGAAATATAATCAGTGACTTCCCTGGTTGTGCAGTGGTAAAGAATCCGCCTGCTGATGTAGGGCACATGGGTTCGAGCCCTGGTCCGGGAAGATCCCACATGCCGCGGAGCAACTAAGCCCGTGCGCCACAGCTACTGAGCCTGTGCTTTACAGCCTGCGAGCCACAATTACTGAGCCTGCATGCTGCAACTACTGAGCCCACGTGCCACAACTACTGAAGCCTACACGCCTAAAGCCTGGGCTCTGCAACAAGAGAAGCCACCACAATGAGAAGCCTGCGCATCGCAACGAGGAGTAGCCCCCGCTCACCGCAACTAGAGAAAGCCCGCTCGCAGCAACGAAGACCCAATGCAGCCAAAAATAAATAAAATTAATTAATTAAAAAAAATAAGTGTAATCAAATTAAAAGCTTCAAATTGGCTAGTAAGAAATGATAAGACTCCTATTTCTTCCTGGAAAATGGTTCTAAAATATCAGGTGAAAAAAACATAAACTCCAAAGTTGGGTGTGACAATCCATGAAGAGGAATGAAAGAAGAGCTAATATATCTAGCTTTCCACTCAGAGCTCATGGAGATAAATCTGAAAAGACAATTAAAAGGTCAGAGATTACATCTGATATCTGGTGTAGTATATTTAAAAGCCAAGGCATACAAGATACAATAGGACTAAGTAAATATAGAAAGCTAAACAGTTATACTTCTTTAAAATTACCCTTGAAGTTCTGCCTCTAATACATATGTATTTTAAATATATTACGGGTATGACGAGTTATTGTGCATACTGTTATTCTGGGTGTCTAATATAGATGAAAAGATTACAGGTTCCAATTTTAAGCAATATTTTGCGTATTGTCTACCTAGGACAAGTCTACCTACGGTCAGAAGAATATGACAGGACTCCCAAAGGACTGCAAAATAATTTGAGGGCTTCCCTGGTGGTGCAGTGGTTGAGAATCTGCCTGCCAATGCAGGGGACACGAGTTCGAGCCCTGGTCTGGAAAGATTCCACATGCTGCGGAGCGACTAGGCCCGTGAGCCACAACTACTGAGCCTGCGTGTCTGGAGCCTGTGCTCCGCAACAAGAGAGGCCACGACAGTGAGAGGCCCACGCACCGCGATGAAGAGTGGCCCCCGCTCGCCGCAACTAGAGAAAGCCCTCGCACAGAAATGAAGACCCAACACATCCAAAAATAAATAAATAAATTAAAAAAAAATAATTTGAGCTCACCTCCCTTCACATCTGTGCTGTCAAACCTATATCTATCCATTAAGACCCAAATAAAGTGTCACTTTCTCTATGAAACCTCCAATTATCACTACATGGTTTGCCTCCTACATCACTGATAAGGTACTTCCATATGTTGTCCTACTTAACTAAGGCTCATGTATGCATCTTTTTGCCTTCCCTAAGTTACAAACTCACAACTTTGTGAGGGAAGACAACAGGTTTGGTACAAATTTGTCTCCCACATCCATTCCACCTCCCATGGTATCTAGAAAATGATACTCAAGAAATACTATGTGAATAAAACATGTGAAATATGAGAGTGGAAAATGATGAGGGTGCAGGAAGAGAAATGCAAACTTGACAATCTTGTCTTCAAGATATAACTGAAGCCTAAGCAGAGATTGAACAGTTAGTGAGAAAGAATCCAAGACAGAAGATTAGACCCTGGGGATGATGCCTGAAGTCGTGGACACAGAGACGAACAGCCAATTAAGAGGACAAAAAGAACAAGCAAAACTGTGAGAAACAGGAGACCACATTGCCCCCACAGTGAGAAAGGAAAATGTTTCAATAAGAAAAAATAATCAACAGTGTCAAACATAGCAAGAAGGTCAAGCATAGACTAAGTCCTGAAAAAAAGACCAGAAGAAAATAGTCCATTTCAGACCATATAGAGCAATTTCAAGAGAGCAATGACAACAGAAGCCATATTACAGGATGCAGGGAAGAAGTGAAGGGAAATGGCGTAAAGACCACTCACGTGTGAAGTTAGGAAAAATAACCATCTATAGTATGAAGGAGACAGAAACAAAATGACTGAATCCCAGCTTGGCATAAGTTTGCCTATTACAAGAAGGTACCTGATTGTCAAACTCAAGAACAGTTTTTACGCCCAAAATGATTTCAGAACAAACCCAGCATACAATGATTTACTGGACAAGATCAATAGAAACTGTGCAAAAGAGATTATACTGTTCAGTGATCCATGTTGCATCAATATCTATAATGGAATGAAACAAAGTGATACAATGGCCCAAAGCTTCCTGAAATTGCTTACTAATGAAATCAAGCAGGAAAAGAAAGTCCACATTGACAGTAAGCAAGTACCCCACCCTCTTTTTACTGATGATGAAAGAGCATTTTCCAGGGTCATAGTAAGAGAAAAGTAGTATTTAGCAGTACCACCAGAACTAGATTGGAAATTATTGTTTAGAGAACTAAATGTTTATACAGCAAAGGCCCATGAGGTCCTGTCAACATCTACGGCGAAGAAATACAACTCCATCTATCTGAGTCAACAAATGAACAAAATTGGTATGTTCAAATGGTAAATTCTCCAGAACCTGCAGCCTCTGACATTTTTATTGAAATACAAAGTTTCTGGATCACAAAGTGCTGATGAAGATTAGAACACTGTAATTCTGTCATAGCAGGGCTAAACTAAAATATGAAGTGTTTATCTACAACATTAGTTGAAGGAAATAAACTGGCTATCACCCAGTTACCAACGGTGTCCTGAAGGTGTGAAATCTGACAATATGCAGACCTAATGGTAGTTTTTAAAGCTGCCCTCTACACCAAGTCCAGATGGACTAGCTAGGTGGCCTACCAACAAGAAAGCAGGTGGCTTTCTCGACTTACTGACTGCATGTATAGTCATATTAACAGAAAATATTCAAATGAAAGAATAAAATTTGCTGGGCCAATGTAGTTACAAAATCATGCTACCTCAAACAATTTCAGTGTGATACAATTAAAGAAATAGTTAAGTTCCTAGTAGGGGGCAAGATGTTACACTAGGAAGGGAAAGAGTTCCATGAAACAGTCACTGACCTTAACAAACCTACGATATCCAACATGCTTGCCAAATTAACATTTTAAAGTTTTATTTAAAAAGTGATTGCTGGGGCTTCCCTGGTGGCGCAGTGGTTGAGAGTCCGCCTGCCGATGTGGGGGACACGGGTTTGTGCCCCGGTCCGGGAGGATCCCGCATGCCGCGGAGCGGCTGGGCCCATGGGCCGTGGCTGCTGGGCCTGCACGTCCGGAGCCTGTGCTCTGCAGCAGGAGAGGCCACAGTGGTGAGAGGCCCGCGTACCACCAAAAAAAAAAAAAAAAAAAGAGTGATTGCCTATACCTTCCCATTTCTCTGTATGCCATGCATGAATTATTTAATTCATGATAGAATTAAAATCAAACATTTAATTTCCTTTCTAATATCCGCTATTATTAATGATATTGATTATTCTATTATTTCCTATCTAATGAGTGCCTTAGGTTATATATCTCTATCCCTTAAATCATAATAACTCTTCAAGGTAAATATTCTGTTTTTACTACAAAAAAACCTAGGCTCAGAGCAGTGAAGTAACTTTGTCCATCCAACAAGTAATAAATCTGGATTTCAAACCCACATCAGTAGAGCTTTCCAGTTCATATTCCTTCCACCACAGCAAGGTGCCTCCCGTAGCGTGTGAACTAACATATGTAAAACATGAAGCAAAGTGACTAGCTCTTAATAGGAACCTTCCTAAATGCTAATTCCCATTCAATGGCCTCCACCAATCACTCTCAAATACTGCACTACATGCTCTCTAACCCAGTGAGCTACAGAAAGAAAAGGGGTTCTGTAAAGTTACAAGTAAGCATACCAGACATCCCAAATTCCATCTCTAAAGATGATAAAGGAAAAGCCTGGTTTAATATAAAGAACAGAAATGAATCCATGAGTCTATCCACCGATATATTTAATGGTGATTGAAGCATGACACAATGACTTAACTGTTTCCTAAAGACAAGGATGATTATTTGCTGGCAGTTTTCTGGGCTTGCCGTCCAGTGCATATGGTCATTTTCAGTTTGAAAATACAGAATCTCGGTATGAATTTTGCTTAAGTAATTCCAGTAATTTATAATCCACAGTAAAAATGCACACTCAAAATATAATACAAACCCTAGCCTTCTATACAAAGTGGAATGAAATTTCCCTGGCATAAAATACCTTTGGGAATGAGTTACCTCTTGGCAAAATAAAGAGTATCAAAATAATAACAAAAAACCTGTCAAATACAATAAGAGAGAAGACACTGCATTTTCAGCAGTTATTAAATGCTGGAGTTTACCACCACATAAAGACTCTTACAGCTACATCCTCAATACTTGGCCACATTAAAACCTTTTAAAGCCTGTAATCAATGAAACTGAAATGCATAAACACACATAAAAAAAAACAAACAAAACTACTTCAAGCTGATCACTTGAAAAATGAGAGAACCATTCTATTAAATGAGACATAAACCAAGAAGTGTCTGTTCTTTTTTTTCTTCACTCCTTCCTAGAAATTGTCTTATTGCTTTAAGGTATGAAATTACATAACACCAGATATGGGTGATCTCACTATCCTCCAAGTCTATATTAATATATGTGTGTTGCATATATATCCATAATATCATATGCATCAATACAGGAAACTACTGAATTACTCCTTATTACTAAAACAGTTCTGGAAACTTTCTCTTCAATGACTTCGAAGACCAAAGACTTCCCTGATAATCAAACCTATGCTTCTGACCAGCCCTTGGTTTTCCACACTGTATTCTCTACCTACTCCTTAAATATTAGTGACCCATGCTTCCAGTTTTTTTTTTTTTTTTTTTTTTTGCGGTATGCGGGCCTCTCACTGTTGTGGTCTCTCCCATTGCGGAGCACAGGCTCTGGACGCGCAAGCTCAGCGGCTATGGCTCACGGGCCCAGCCGCTCCGAGGCATGTGGGATCTTCCTGGACCGGGGCACGAACCCGTGTCTCCTGCATCGGCAGGCGGACTCTCAACCACTGTGCCACCAGGGAAGCCCCAGCTTTTTATTTTATATTTTCACCCTGTGTGATCTGCTCCCCTGACTTTGATCATTAATCTATGTGCTTATGTTTCTTGAATCTTTATCTCCAGCCCAGGCTTTTCCCCTGAGGTACAGACTCATAAATCAATTTCTTACTTCTTCCACAGGACATACAGAGAAAGATGCTCCAACATTAACTCAAATCCAGTAAAGTGAAAAGTAGTTTGCCTGTTCCCTACATGTGTTAAAGGCATCATAACCCAATTATCATACAAGTAAGAAACCATCAAGTTGTCTTTGACCTTTCTCTTCCTAAGCCTACGCTACACCCTGTAAAATTCTCCTTCCCTTTCTACTGTCTTGTTTACAGCCTTCCACAATTATTGCTTAGATCATTCATTCATTAATCGATTTATTCTACAGCTATGCACTATGGTAGGCAATATGAATGCAAAAACGATTAAAGGACATCTCTGTCTTAGGAAAGAACAAGTGAGTAACTCCAAAAATGTAAGGTGTATGAAAGAGCTATGAATTTGAAGTAGTCTCCTGGATTTTTGTTTTGAATTTTTTTCACTCTACTCTGGTCTTTTCTACACATTCATTACTGTGGTTACCTTTGAAAAATATTATGATCCTACTACTTATACATGATTTTTTTCACTACCTTATAGGATAAAGCTTAAGTAATAATAATGGCATTCAGGACCTTTCAAAACTTCACTGGTAAGTAAAGTAATAGCCCCCAGATAGCCCAATGAGCCAGCGATACCAGAGTACTCACCATTCTTGGAAAAAGTCAGTAAATTCCAAGCCTATATGTCTTAGCTGAAAGCTCTTTACGTCCCACTCCTTCTGAGCCTGAAAACATTTGGCTGGGCTAAAATATTATCTCCTCCGGGATGTCTTCCTGAACTCTTCCAAGCAGAATTAATTACTCCCTCCTCTGGACCTCTACAGCTTTTTGTTCCTAGCATGGATATAGCACTTAATATACTGCCTTATCATTAGTTTAGATATCCAGCTCCCTAATTAAGTGTGAGCTTCTTAAAGCCATCAGCCATATCTTGACCATATTTGTATCACTGGAAACTAGTACCAACTTGGTACATAACAGGCATTTTTAAAACATGCTTGCAGAATTGGATGAAAGTACTACATGGCCAAACCATAAAATTCCTTAAAATTCTATGCATTAGAAATGAAAACATATTCTAATTTAACAAATTAAAAGCCAGCCTTTCCAGAGTTATTGGACATCAACCCTTATATCCATAATTAAATTACTTTTAAGATGACACAGCTATTCACTGCTGCATATTGCATTTAATAATGGTGATTCGATGATTGATTTGTTTTCTGTTTCCATCACCAGCATGAAACTTAACAGCTGGCATACGTGTTTCCCTGGTAAAACCCATTACTGGTGGCAGATAACAACTAAGACGGATTTTCCCATGGCAAAATCCTAATGTCAAGTCACTCTACCTGATAAGCAGAGCCTCTGTGAGTGCTTCTAGAGCCTGAAGCAACTGCATGCAGGCAGCTTTCACTGAATGCCCTCCAATCCTGAGCTGAAAATTCAGAAACCACACACATATACACAGAAGCACACATGCATTCATTAAGGGCCCGTTAGTACGATACTGTTCTATGTAGACTGAATTGATTTTTTTCTTGGTCTTCTCCCCACCTTTTTAAAAAATTTCTTTTGTGAAAGAGGAGGGGGATAATTTTTATGTGAAAGTGGGACTAGAAACTATACCTGTTGACAAAACATAGTCCTTGGAATCACCTCTTAAATCACTGTGATTCTTCAATAGCTCGTTACAATTTTTTTTCCTGTTCTAAAAATGAGCATTAATATGTAACTAAGTTGGATCAGAAAAAGACTGGACACCACAATTTCTGTATTCAAGTATGAATGTCTCATGTTTAGGAAAGTACAAGATAAGAATAAAGTCATTTTGAGGTGTCACGTGTCCACAAAAAATGGGTCACCTGAACTTCTGTTTCTGAAAGTATGGCAGAATATATACCCTGATTTACGACCCACTGAAATAACTAAATGTGATGAATCTTTTAAAAATAACCTTAAAAGCATAATCTGGCTAGAAAGTAAGGAATACCTGGAGGCCAAAAAGTAAGTGAAAGAACTCAGAGAGGCAAACATCAGTAGAGCCAGCTTTAGACCTTGAGTGAATTTGCTAAAGCCAGATGAACTTGAGCTTGTTTCCAAGGCATCAAGTATGAGTGAATAGAAACGAAGCCCAGGGCCTGATCAAAGTGGAAAGAGTAATAATAGAACATGGCCCTAAAAGCCCCAGAAGACTACAACTCAGTTTAACAGTAAATTAGAAATGAACTTGCTCATCTCCCAAGGGGCCTAAGAAGAAAACTGCCCACATCAAACCCTGGTGCTAAATGGAGATGGTAAAAATCTTCTCTGAGAATTCCTAATCAAAAGCCAGTCCTCATACAGCCTGAATTCACACTTCCTTGAGTCTTAACTTAAGCCAAAATTTTAACATGATTCTAGGTTGGTAGCAACCTGGCAAAAGCAAATATGAATCTCCTCTGAAGGATATTAACTCTCACATGAGGCCTTAAAATATTCCCACAGATAAATGTACAAGAAATAACATATTTAATATGCTTAAAGAAATAAGAAGGATTGAAATTATTAACAAAGAGCAAGATGCTATTAAAATACTAATACCAATATTCAGCAGATCTGCAAAAGAACCAAATGAAATTTCTTAAAACTAAAAAAAAAAAAAAAAAAAGTAACAATTAAAATTTTAAAACTCAAGAGGGTTGGTTTACCAGCAGATGAAACAGAGATTAAGAGAGATTCATGAAGTGGAAGATACAGCTGAAGGAATGTTCTAGAATGTATCACTTAAGCAATAAATACATAGAAAATTTGAGAGGTTAAGAGAAATGCAGCATAGCATAGAGTGACAAAGTATAATTTTTATAATTCAATTTCCAGAAGGTCAGAAAAGGGTGAATGGGACAGAGGCAATATTTGAGGAGATAATGGTTGATAATTTTCCAATATTCCAGAAAGACACAAATACACAGATTCAGGAAGCTCAAAAAACTCCCAAGTAGGATAAATAAAAAGAAATCAACACCTAAGCATAGTGATGTAAACTTTAATACCAAAGATAAACACATGATCTTAAGATCAAATACACAGAAAAGACATTACCTTAAAGGTAACAAACATAGAATGAGAGCTAACCTATCAACAACAACAGAAGCCAAAATTGGGGGACTGATATCTTCAATGTGCTGAGAGAAAATAATAACCCAGAATATCTAGATAAAATATTTTTCAAAATAAGATATTAAAAAGGCATTTTCAAAAAAGCAAAACCTAGAACTCTGCCACCAACAGACCCTCACTAAAAGAAATTATAAAGGACATACTTTAAGGAAGGAAAATGACTCTAGAAGGAAGGTGGAAAATATATGAAGCTGTGTGGAGCAAAGAAAGCGGTAAACATGTGGGCAAATCTAAACAAATAATGATGTCATAAAACAACTGCAACAACGATACAGTTTTGTAGATGATGGTGTGTATATCCCACGACCCAGCAATTTCACTCCCAGGAATATACTTTAAAAGAATTTTCACCCAAGACTAGACTGGCATTTCTAAGCCTACTGGATAGTTCCTCCTGGATGCTGAGAACTAGCAACCTAATCTCATGGTTTCCAAGACCCATTCATCACCTTCCTCTGAGCCTGTTCTTCCTCTCTCTTTCCCTCCCCTAATTACATTAAAAGTATTGTCATTTTCCCAGTCACATCGTCTTAAAATTCCAGACTCATCTTTAACTCTTACCTGTACCCTATTACACAACAATAATAAGTTCTCTAGTCCTAGAGATTCTAACTTAAAGGGACAATTCTTATTCAGGCCCTCAGGCCCTTTCACCTTAGCAACTCCACTAAATGTCTTTAAAAACAGCTTTGCTCAGGTCAGTCTTCTAAGATCCCTCAATGCTTCCAAATTTCTTATCAGTTAAAGTCAGGATTTCTTAGTCTAGCAATTAAAGGCCCTCATAATCCAGTTCAAACATATCTTTCTAACACCATTTTCTGCCATTTCCTCTAAAGTGCCCCCCTCCTTCCATCTCTAACATGAACACTACAGTCTAGCCACATGTTAACACACCTGCTGTTGCCTGGGGAAAAGGACATTATAAGCTCCAGGTTTTTCAACATAAAATTTGTTCCGCTGAAATTTTTTTTCCTTCTCAGCCACATTACTTAAATACCTGAATCTCACTCATCCTTAAAGGCCCAGCTAGCTTACCTCCACTTTCATGACATTTTCCACTATCTCCCCTTCCCTCATTCCCTTAAAACCAGCACCACTTCATCTCAATCTCACCTACACGACTTTGGTATGTTTGGTATATTCTTATTAGCTATGTGAATGTCTCATTCATGAAAATTAAGCTCCTAGATGTAAGGGTCCAAGTCTAACTTAATCATCTTGGTAGATCTCACAATGCTTAGCAAAGTAGCTTTCATGTAGCTCAATAAATATTGTTTGAATTGATCAATAAATTGGCCTTAAAAGCAAATATTCAGTAATCACTATATTGATGACCTATAAACTGAATCATGAGCATCCCAAATCCCTGTTGTTTGTCAGTGTTTATTTTTAACCAAAGCAGCTAATGAGGTAAACGATAAAAAATCAGGTTGGCCCAAGTTCTTCACAGGCTATCTCATCTCAGATGAAATGGGGAAAATGGTTCTTCTTTAGCCTAGGTAGGTGATTTTACTATAGAAATGAGCCATGGAAATGAAGCTGGCTGCGGTTTTCATTTTCTTTCTTGTAGGTAAACTTTTGAGCTAATTATAGAAATCCCACATTATTCTTGAAAATATATTCAACTACTTAACAGAAATGTCCATCTAATTCAAAGGTTTTGGTAGAAATATCCCCTAAGCTATTAAAATTCCTTTGAGGGGCAGGGGCCAAAAAAAACCAGGGAACAAAGCAAGGCAGTTTTATACCAGCAAGATCACAAAGAAATAGATATTATGAAATGTTAAACTAGAGAACAGATATCTGTGTCTCTTTCTATATATTTGAGAATACTTCAAACTCCAGATTCTGCAAACATCTGCTAAACATACCCCCCAAACCCACCAAGCCAGCAGCTGTGTGATCTATTCATATTCCCACTACCACCTGGAAAAATGCAAATTGTATAGCCTTGTTCATAAAAGAAAATAAATAAATGTCTCTGCTGAATTTCTACACACCCTGTATCATAAAAGTTAACAGCCCTGCCAAGGGAGATTATACAATTAAGAATTAAAATCTTAATGACTTAAGTATTCTAATCAGTCTTTGATATCACCTTAATTATATGATAGATGGCCAGAAAGGGAGAAATGTGATGTCCTGTAGAAATTTAAGGTCTCTTTAAATCAATAATAAAAATGAGAGTGAAAGTATATTTAACATTATCCTAGATATACCATAGGACCAGACACTAAATATAGTGTTTTAAGAATTTATGTAAACTGATACTTTAAAAAATCATTCTGTAAACCTACAAACCATGTTACCTCCTTCCTGCCACATGACTGTTAATTCAAGACACAATATTCCACAAAATTTGCTTTAAATTTAGCAAGTAACATTACTGAGAGTAATGAATGCATAGATAATCATCGAGACAGTATGAAAAATAAAATAGAAATGCCAAGTTTTCCAAAGACGAGACAAATCAAAGGAGAAAGGACTACAAAAAAATCATAAATCAGATGGATGTATTAAATAGGATCCTCAGGCAATGATCTAGTTTAATGTAACACTCAAAGAGCATAACAAAGTTCTTCTGTTCCCTTAAGCTAAGTGAACATCTTTGTATGGTTTCACAAAATTGACACATTTGAATAAAGTCCAAAGACGACTCCAGTTTCAGTGTTAGTATTCCCTTTCCAGAGAGGGATAAAAAACAAACTGGCTCAATTATTTGTAAGTTGTGATGTCTCATATAGATTGGGTCAATCTAAAAGAAATTCTTTAAATACTCTCATAATTATGCTACTACTACTTAATGAACCAAGTGAGAATACATAATTATTCATAAAGCAAGAGGCAATAAAAGGAAAAGATGAATCAAAAAGAATCACTGGTTAAAGAAAAAATACCTCATTTGTACATGTCAGGAAAATGTTTCAAAAAGCAAGCACTTGAATTGTCACTGTCATGTTAAAGGGGGAAACGGTACCCCATCAATTCCAAGATATGTTTTAGAGAAAACTTAATATCTAAAAATATAAGATTTTAGGAAGAAATATATTTGGAGAGAAGAGAGATAAAAAGTATTATCTGTTTTCACTACCAGATATGGCACTGGTAATGAATAGAGAGGGAAAACTTCAAATGTCATTATGTTATAAACTTCAAGCTCTGACCTTATGCCTTAGCAACCTAACGAGTAATGTATCTTACAAGGTGGTCTAATGTGGTTTGGTAGGGAGGGACCGTACTCTATTATCAGCTTCACTGGAAACACTAGTAATTCAAACAACTTTTAAAGAAATAGAGCTCCCTGCACAATGCCTTGAATACTGTAAGTGCTCACTTAATGTCTTGAGCATAAAAGAACATATCTAAGTGTGTTAAATAGGTTTCTGTTGCTGTAGCTCCATATATGCTTATTTCTAGAAAGGTCAATTATCAAGTGATGCAAGAGTGAAGAGAAAAATGTAAATGCTTAGGAGGAGGAAAGGAATTCAAATAAACAGGGTGATTTCAGAAAATAAAGTAGAAGACGGAATGCAGGAGTTTTGAATTGAATTTTGAATTTAATTATTCAATTTATTGAATAGGTAGGAGTTTGTTTCATCAACTGTTATTTCCCAACTACCATAAAGATATGTTCAGAAAAATCAAAGAACTATTTATACACAGAACTCTATGAAACTCCATAACCTGAGAGATTTTTTATGTTGATAATATAAATTCAAGAAGAATTTTGTTCATCTGTAGTACTCCATAGTGGATTATAAAGTTATTGTTTAACTGAAACTTTCTGAGGTGGAAACAGATTCTGTTTTCTCACTAAAATCCCTTGTCTAATTCTGTTTGATATTTCAATTTCTCATTTTATTAACTATGTTACCAAAGCAACTCAAATAGAGTACTAACATATGGCCATTACACAAGTTAGCAGTATTTTCTTTATGTTAGGACAGGTAAGTACTTGCTACTTCCTCACCTTACACACTAATTATTATTTTTTAAAATTAAACTTATTGGGCTTCCCTGGTGGCGCAGTGGTTGAGAGTCCGCCTGCCGATGCAGGGGACGCGGGTTCGTGCCCCGGTCTGGGAAGATCCCACATGCTGCGGAGCGGCTGGGCCTGTGAGCCATGGCCGCTGAGCCTGCGCGTCCGGAGCCTGTACTCTGCAACGGGAGAGGCCACAGCAGTGAGACGCCCGCGTACGGCAAAAAGAAAAAAAAAAAAAAGAAAGAAAATTAAACTTATTAATTATAATTAGGCTACCACATATGGGTTTGAGGTTTCATACCTCTGTCACACCAATGGGACATTCGAAAAGTGAAACCCAATGATTTGGGTAAAAATGTCATATCCTAACTACATTTTTAATGCTTTGCCCTCTGTTGATTTAAATTGTTTTTATTTTCTTTCACTCCAGTAACAGTGACCACACACCTAGTATCTAGGTATTGCTCTGTCATACGATTCCCCACTAAAAGGAATCAGATTCCTCAGAGAAATAGCTATCCCAGGGCTATGGAAGAGTAGGTACAAGATGAAACTAAAATATCTTTATATCAGCAAGTAAGGTAGTGCTAAAAGTGTAGGGAGGGGGTAGGTATGTCACAAGGATAGCTTAAGGGGGCTCCCTCTGACCAAATCTGGGAAAAGTTGAGCACCAAAATCATTCAGTAATGCATTATGAACCACTGCAAAAGAGGAATTTATAAGTCCGTAGTGATAGCAAATCAATCATTAAGTAGATACATCAATATACTGATCGATTGATAGGTGAGAAAGGAGAGGTCTTGCTTACAACAGAATGCTGATTACCAACTGTGTGGAGGGAGGTTGGAAAATCATCATTTTACAACCATTATGGAAAATATCAGATAACCGAAGGGAACATTTTGATGAGAAGCAGGAGATCTGCATGGTCTTCAAATGTCTCCCTACAGACTGCTTATTAGTTTCGAAGGAAGAATAGTAATTACACACTGGAGAAATCATATAATATCTCGACCAAGTGATCAAAATGAATGCCATCTATAAGGGACAGACAGAGATTGTGTGCCTCTAGATGTGATACTTGATACAGCATGACCTCTGTATAATTCTGACCAAGAATGCATATCCTAAATCTAATCATGAAGAAACATTAGATATATTCAAGATGAAAAAACATCCTGTTAAAGAAAAGGAGATACATATTGCTCAAAAATATCAATGTTTTAAAAGACAAAGAATGGCTGTGGAAATGTTCCCAGATTCAAGGAGGCTGAAGAAGAAAGGGAGCCAGAGATGGAGATGGGGTTGATGGGAGAGGAGTGAGACAGAAAGAGATGGGTGTGGGGGGGAAATGGGGTCAACAGTATATGAATCTGGGTAAAAGATATATACGAGTGTTCTTTGCAATATTCTCACAATTTCTGTCAGTTTGAAATGATTTCCAAATAAAAACTTAAAATATAACTCATCTTTCCTTAGTGTTTCTTAGTTTACTATGTTATGCTATTTTCCTGGTCTTATTTTAAAGATATGCCTATTTAATGATATTTATGATTATTTATATTTAATGATGCCACTTAAATGATATTACAGAATAAGAGGAAAACCTGACGCATTAAATCACACCATCACTAACAGCTTGGAATCCTGTATCAAGGGGGTACAAATATACATAGCATATATTTATATTTGTCTACACTAAAAGCTAAGATACAATTTTCATAGAAATGTCTCAAATTTATTTTCATAGAATCATAAAACAGAATCAGAGGATCTCTTAAAAATATCTTAACACAATCTCCCCACGTTTCTGTGTATGGAACTGAGGTCACACAGTCACAGAGAACCAAGACTAAAACACTAGGACTCCCCTTGAGCCTTGTTACCTCCCAAAATATAATCTTGGCTAACCTGACCAATCTAAACTGTTTCAAGTAAGTCCCTTATACACCATTCCTATGAAACAGAGTAGAAAGCACATTTCATCTCTGAAATCATGACTGTCATATGTTATTTTAAAATCATTTGTAATTATATATTTTTCTTTACAACATGCTTTTTTTAGATAAAGAGGAGTATGTAAACCTAACTGATCAATCTAAGCTTGACAAATCGATTACAATCATAGCTAGCCATCATTAATGTCACTCCACTTAAACTGTCCTCATTAAATGTACCATACAAACTAGATAAACACAATGGAATCCATTTTCATTGGGCTACCTCTAACAATGCATGAAGTTACCTTCATTCAGTCATCAGTTTATAAGGTAATTCGCTTGCCAATATTTAACTTTCATATTACCCTTGTGAGGTAAATAGGTAGTAGCCAGCATAATCCAGCTACACCATTTTTTCCATTATCTTCAGATCTCTTAGTCACTCCCCTTCATTTACGGAGGACTTGACCAACTGAGTTCGTTTTTTTGTCCACTCTAAATTCTGTTGTTTTCACTGACTTTATCAGCCACATCCCAAACCTATCTAGTCTCTCAATTTCCTGTGCTTCTTTACATCTATGTTGTACTGAATTCAACCAAAGCCATTCAATCCCATGGCTACACCATGGTCACCAAAAATAACTCAACCTCCTAAATCCCAATTCAATCACAATATCTGATGATCTTTTCTCCCATAGTTCCTGCTTAATTGATCAAGTAACCCTGCTGAATCAATCTCTAAGTATCATTGAAACCACCAGTCCTTTGACCCACCATCCATCATTCCTCTCCTGTCCGCAATTCTCTCCCCCTCTAGTTTAAATTCCAAGGCCAAATAAGTATTACTAGGCATTAGTAATCATTTTCTAACATACCATACTCAACACACTTTCCTATTAATGCTTCTACTCTATTTCCTAGGCCTGCATTTGCACAGCTGAGTATTTCTGGAAAAAAAAAAATGACCTAACTGGGAAGAGTCATATCACTCTAAAGTAATAATCATCAATTTCAAATGAATACTCAATATTGCCCAGCAATGTTGGCAACTCTTTACCAAGAATTATTTCAAATTTCTTCAAATGATCTACTCCTCATCAAATCACACTGTTGCTAAACTGTTAGGTGATAACCCTGATGACTAACCCATGAGAAAACAGAAATCACTAATCAAATGGAAACATTCTAATCATGCCACTAGCAAATAAACCTGCATTTACACCACCTCCTTCTTTCCCATTATAAAGGAGAAAAGGATCCTCCTATCAAAGGTAAGTTCTTCCACATATGGATCTAGTACTCCTCTCTTTTCAGTTTTTTTTAATCACTCTTCTACATCTTCAACCTTTCTTTCTCAACTCTATTATTCCCAACAGCATTCAAAGATGCTTTAGCATTTCCCATCTGAACAAAAAACTTAAATCCCCTACTAACATACACCCTGCAGATACCACCCTCTCTGTGCTCTTCCAGAACCAAGCCTTGCAAGAGTTATCTAGCCACAGTGCATACACCCCCTCACCTCCTATTTCACTCTTCAACTCACTCCAACATGGCATCTAGGTCAAACTCTATTCTGAAACTTCCTAAGGGCATCAATGACCTCAATGTTGCCAGCTCAACTGATATTTCACAGTCCTTCTCCCTAATCTGTCAGATCATATCTTCCTTCTTGGAACATTTTCTTATCTTGGTTCTCTGACACCATATTATTCCACTTTTTTCTGGCCATACTCTCCTCGATTTCCTTTGCTGAAATCTTCCTCCCTTCTCCAATCTCTAACTGATAGAATACACCAGGGCTTGGTCCCATACTTCCTTTCCTTCTCCATGTACACACTATCAAAAAGTGATTTCATGCAGATGCATTATTTTAATATGATCTGCGTGACAATGATCTTAAATTGATATCTTTAGCTATAATTAATCTTTGGAATTCCAGATTCAAATCCAACTACTTACCTGACATCTTCACTGTGATCTCTGCCTAGAAGGTATCTCAAACATAACGTGGCCAAAGCAAAATTCTTCATTCCTAACCCTGACCCTACCACTAGCCAAGTCTTCCCTTTCTCAATAAACGGCACTATCATCCAGTTGCTTGGGCCAAACAATTAGGAGTCTTTCTTGATTCCTTTTTGTCTTTTATCCCACACATCCAGTTCATCATCAAGTCTTGTTGATTCCAGTCCCAAGACATATCTCAAAAGCAACTAAAACAGTGAACAATACAAACTGAGAAAGAGTGGGCTGGAGAAGAAGGAAACCCAGAGAGTATGGAGTCATGTATAAATGTCCTCTATGAGAGATGGAGTGATCAGCTATATCAAATGATGCTGAGAGGTTAAAACAATAATTACAAAGCAAACATTGAAGGTCACTGGTGATCTTGACAAGAGTAGACTCTGGAGTGATGGGGATGAAAGTTTAGTTGGAGGGGACTGAAGAAAGAGAGTAAGATGAGAATGCAAAGTCAGCAACTAACAGAGAAATCTTTCAAGGGGTTTTGCTCTCTGGAAAGCATAGAGATTAGTAACAGCTGGAAAGCATAGAGATTAGTAACAGCTGGAGAGGGCGATGAGGTCAAGAGTGGTTCTTTTTTTTCAAGAGAGGAGATACCAGGGCATGTTAGTATGCTGCTGAGAATGATCCATTTGTGATGAAAAACTAAATATAGCATGGGGAAAGGAGATGAATCACTAAGGAGTGGGAACCACTGCCCAAGTGGACAAGCTATTTTTCCACAGGTGGAGGGATTCTTTTGATCCACAGGCATAGGAAATGGTACACTTATAGATGCAGGGCAATTTGGTAGGTTTCACAGGAGGAGATGAAGGAACTCTTAATTGAGTGCTTCTAGATTTGTCAAAGAATTGTGAGGCGGGTGACCAGAGTGTGTGTGTATATCTGTTTGTGTGTATGTGTCTGTGTGGTGTGTGCTTTGGGGATTGAGAACTTGGTCATGAAAGAGGTTAAAGAAGAGAAAAGATATAAATTAGCTATGTTAAAGAGAAGATACTAGGCAATTTATTAATACAAGGCAGAACTGAGTGTCTATTTGGTCATGTATAAGGTTTTCTAAAATTTTTTTTATTGAAGTATAGTTGACTTACAATGTTGTGCTGATTTCTGCTGTATAGCAAAGTGACTCAGTTATACACATATATACATTCTTTTTTATATTCTTTTCCATTATGGTTTATCCCAGGAGACTGGATATAGTTCCTTGTGCTATACAGTAGGACCTTGTTTATTATGCACTCTGTATGTAATAGTTTGCATCTACTAACCCCAAACTCCCAGTCTATCCCTTTCCCTCCCCACTGCCCCTTGGCAACCACAAGTCTGTTCTCTATGTGTGTGAGTCTGTTTCTGTTTTGTAGACAGGTTCATTTGTGCCATATTTTAGATTCCACATATAAGTGATATCATATGGTATTTGTCTTGTGTAAGATTTAACAAAAAATTTTATATAAATATAAAATATATGTCTATTTAGTGGATTTTCTTTTACTGCCAAATTAGAATTTCTTATTATACAGCAAAGTATTTTTGGAAGATAAAACATTACATATTTCCATTGTTGTATGCCCAGACAGAAACTCTGTTATGATGGTTCACAAATGAAATGACATTCTTGTACACAAAAAAGTTATTCATTTTCCTTTATACAAGTTTATCTCTGTATAGAGATGTCACAAATTAATTTGAAGATATAGAAGCATACAATTAATATTGCACCATGGTAAAACTATGCCCATTTCAAACATGTTTATATTATTCTGTGGTTTACCATTACATGATCAGAAAGCATTATGTCTTAATGTCAAGAGTATTTATTTAAAATTATATCAAGTAAGCAAGTTGTATCTACAATACCAGCAGCACTGGCTGCAACTGTTTGCCTTCCTTTTGGCATTTTAATTTAGAGCTTTCTAAATACAAATTAGGCAAAGAAAGTCTCTGCTCACTAGATGGTAAGTAGTTTTTTTTTTAATATCTCATCTGTATTAGCTGTGTTATTTTATTGGGAGTATACGTACAGACAGCCTTCATGCATGGCCCTCAAAATAATTTATAAATATTAAAAGCACACCTACAATTCCCTCCTCCAAAATCTCTGCAATGTACCATTAAAATTATCCTCCAGAAAAGGCAAAATATCACTATTTTTACCTAAAGAAGTAAGCTGTTGATTACTTTTCCTTATTGAAACATTTTCCTTTCTCATTGGGGGGACAATGTGGTTTCCTGTTTCTCACTCCTTTTTGATTGTTCTTTTCGTCCTCTTAATTGGCTGTTTGTTCTCTGTGTCCATGACTTTGGCCTTTCAAGTCTCTGCTCCATTTTTATTACAGGGAACTAAAACACTATGGGGCCAAGTAGCAGAGGGAGTTTTCAAAAAGTCATCAAATCCTCTCCCTCTGTCAAGCAAAGATAGCAAATAATTCAAGAGATAAAGCCTTTTGTGAAAAATGACTCATCTTAAGTTCTCCAAAATTGAAATGCTAAAATTGGTGAAGCTTGTCCACATTCACAAAAAGGAATTCACTCATTTGAAAAAATACCAACATGGAAAACAGTCTAATCCCAGTAATATTTGCAGCCATAAATATATGAACTTTATTATCAAAAATCAATGTCCACTTGATTTTGCCAGCTTTCACTCTGGATAACACAAAAGAAATCTCATTTTAAACATCTAAATAAGTAATTTGAACTATCAAAACTAATGTCCATGCATTTTAATCTATAGATACTGTCAGACAAGTGTGATTTAAAAATCCAAACTTTAAGGTTATTTAAAAAATAAAAGCATCTTCATGTGGCACATATATACAATGGAATATTACTCAGCCATAAAAAGAAACGAAGTTGAGTTATTTGTAGTGAGGTGGATGGACCTAGAATCTGTCATACAGAGTGAAGTAAGTCAGAAAGAGAAAAACAAATACTGTATGCTAACACATATATATGGAATCTAAAAAAAAAAAAAATGGTTCTGAAGAACCTAGGGGCAAGACGGGAATAAAGACGCAGATGTAGAGAATGGACTTGAGGACACAGGGAGGGGGAAGGGTAAGCTGGGACGAAGTGAGAGAGTGGCATGGACATATATACACTACCAAATGTAAAACAGCTAGTGGGAAGCAGCCACATAGCACAGGGAGATCAGCTAGGTGCTTTGTGACCACCTAGAGGGGTGGGATAGGGAGGGTGGGAGGGAGATGCAAGAGGGAGGAGATATGGGGATATATGTATATGTATAGCTGATTCACTTTGTTATACAGCAGCAACCAACACAACACTGTAAAGCAAATATACTCCAATAAAGATGTTAAAAAAATAAAAGCATCTTCAATCGAATTTATAGCTACTTAAAAACAGCTGGTTGAAAAACTGATTTATTTTGACCAATTATGGTGAGTTCCAAATTTTAGCAGTGATTTTTAGCATAAACTCGCTTAAATTTTTCCTCAGTGCCAAGTTAAGTAGCAAACAAAATAAACAAGATGATAATAAGCAATAGTTTCTCCAGTTTAGTGATAATTGTTTCATTTCTTTTATTCTTATGGGACTGTCAAAGTTAAACTGACCTCACAAAACAAAAATAAGCACAAATAGGATTTCAGTCCTTTAGGTTAACACACACAGACAATAAAGGCTGATATTATGATAGTAAAACTCAAAGGTCACGCATTCTTATTTTAAAATGTAATATAGTTAAAAGAATTTTGACTAGACTTTATTTTCAATGACTGACTCAACTATTTTCTGGATTTTACCTTATGACATTAGAAATGGTCCGATAGTCACTCAATGAAAACATAAATCAGAAGCCTGAGAGAGAGAAAATAAAGTACTAGCTTCCCGATTTACATAGAAAGAGAACTGTAGTTCTACACTGAATAGGAAATTTTTCCAAAGCACAGCCATTAGCTATGAAAAGAAAGCTCTCCCATGTTCAATAAACGCGTGTAAGAAACATTAGAAATGTATTCATGGATCAAGAAGAAGTCCAATTTGGTCTATGACAATATAACCGTCATTATTGTAACAACAAATTACTAGTGACTAATGACAATGTTTTCCATGTACATTATTCTATTTAATCACACTAACAACCATATGAGAAAGGTATTATTATCATGACTCAGAAGAAACTGAGATTTAGAGAAGGTAAAATATTTGCTCTTGGTTGCATAGCAGCTAAGATTTAAACTCAGATTTCCTGACTTCAAATCATATGCTCTCAAACTCCTGCTAGAACAATAACAACTAACCTCTGCAAGAGCAATAGTCAGCAGATTATGTAAGAATTTACCAAGAAATTATGGTAACGCCTAGCCTGGAGGCATCACGGCCAGCTAGTCAATGTATAATCTTACAACTAAAAAGAAAAAGAATGATAGAACTAGAAAAGAAAATAAATTAACTTAAATAAGTCTACATTTATACTCATTTCTGCTGATATTTACTTACTTATTATTTATTTATTTGGAATGCTTTGTTCCACTAAAAAAAATGATCCACCCATTCATTTTTGACCCATTCAGGGAATGTAAATATTAGAATTCTTTCTCACTAACTGATAAACTTATTGCAGAAAATTTACAAGGGGAAATTCATTAAGTGAAGTCAAAATTTCCCATTAACTTACACTTTCCCAGAAGCAAGGAATAATTAGTTACAAGGAAAAATACTGCTTTTTCTAATGCCTCCACTAACTTCTAATAAGGAAGACATGAAGAAATGTCCATCACAAACAGGAAAATGCCCAGAACGGCCACCAATTAAAACAGCCCCCATACACCATTTCCTTGCAAATAAATGTCTGAAATATAATTGGAACTTAGGGAAACACTTCACAAGCAGAAATCTAAAATCAGTAATCAGTTATTATACCATTTGGTCAGCAAAGCATTTTCCCTTTTAAAGCCTTTCTCACATATTACCTCATTTCATCACTGGGGTGCATAGGTTGGTGACTTCCTACAGAGTCTCTCGGAGTGTCTCAACACTCAATAAACAAATTTTATTTATTAAGCACTCAATAAATAGTTACTGGAGAAAGGTACAGTCTAAATGAATGAATGAATGAGTAAGCCAAAGAAGTGACTACACCATCATCAAAGGATGAGCCAAATATCAGTACACGTAAACAGGATATTATGTGTTTGTCAAAACCTATAGAATGTACAACAGAAAGAGTGAACTCTGATGTAAACTATGAACTTTAGTTAATAATAATGTATCAAAACTGGTTCACCGGGCCTCCCTGGTGGTGCAGTTGTTGAGAGTCCGCCTGCTGATGCAGTCCGGGACGATCCCAAGTGCCACGGAGCGGCTGGTCCCGTGAGCCATGGCCGCTGAGCCTGCGCGTACAGAGCCTGTGCTCCGCAACCGGAGAGGCCACAACAGTGAGAGGCCCGCGTATTGCAAAAACAAAAACAAAAACAAAAAAAACTGGTTCACCAATTGTGACCAATGTACCACATTAATGATAAGGGAAATTCTGTGGGGGGAGGGAAGGGGCATATGAGAACTCTGAACTTTCTGCTTAAATTTCCTGTAAGCCTAAAACTGCTCCAAAAAGAAAGTCTATTAAAAAAAGATGAACAGTATATTTTCAAATTAAGAAATGCCAGACCTGTCTGAAAAGCTAACTTATTATTATTATTTTGAAAACAGGAAAAAGAACAAAAAGCAAGAAGAATAAAAAAAAAGATCTGTTACTAACACTTCCCATGAAAGGTTACAGTCATCAAAAGAAAGACAACCAAAAGAAAAACAATGAACACCATATGTATTACTTATTATTTTGATTTCTAAAATGTAGCACTGCAAAAGCGCCTCCAGCAACATGTATAAAAATGTGTCAATCTACATATTAAAATGAAAACCCTCAAAAAAACCCAAATACAGACTAATAAAACTGAGATATACATGAAATTCAAAGTACATTCAATGCAACCACAAGTCTCAAATCGCTGGGAAAGATAAACCACGCAGAGGCAGGCTTGCTCAAAGCCCTGACATCTGATGATGTGAGCTACGGTCCTGTCAGGTCAGGAGGGAATAATATATTTCATCTGAGGCCCCAACATATTTCCAGCCTATAACATTCCAAGCTGGGAAATGACGGCTATCCCAAACTGCTGTGAGACCTGTGAGTTAAGTAGTACTCACACTGACTGAGATATGTTTGTTAAGTTATGTAAACTGTGAAAAACAGTTACTTTTGTCTCCCTATGTTAACAAACACATAAGTGTGTTTAATTAATGCTTTTCATAATAGCACCATAGACAGAACACCACCACAGACACCACATTCTGGAAAAACCCTCAAATGGCTAGGTTATTTGCCAAGTCTCATAGAGTTTTTGACAAGAAAGAATCATGCACTATAGTAGCCTAGCTTCTATTAGATCAAGAAAATATTATACTCCCATATATTATAAGTACAAAGTAAAAGTGCAATGGGATCAATACCAACAAAGTCTCTACAACATAGTGGGGCTGTCCGGGACTCAAGCAAGTTCACCATTTTCCAGTGAAGTCTGCATGCCTGAGAAAGAAAACAAAAGCAGTGTCTCTGGGTTTGACTCATCTGCACAGTGAGATTTTCAGTGTTAAGGTCGCTTTCAGATTGAATATGCTTTGGTTTGATGACATAGCTATGACCCACTTGAGTCTTAGGAAACTTGAATGTTCTACACGTATGCATATATTGTTCTGCCAATACAAGAGCTCCAAGCCAATATGTGTACAGTGACAGGGAACTCCTCCCAGAGAGCAGGAGAAGCTGGCTCAGCTCCAACCACAAATAGAAACGATAGAAGTGGACTGAAATCCTGCCAAGAGACTGTCACAGATGGAGACTCAGGAAGGGGAATATGAAAATAACAAAGCTTAGCTCCCTCTGAATGGAAGCCAGGGATAATGAATAGCACTACGTGTATAATTTCTCTTGAGTCTATATTACAATCATTATACTCTCCCCTGTGTCCCTGGAGTAACTAAAGTAAAATTTTTCTACCTATATGGGAAATTCTGGTTTAAATGGTTCCACCAGCTTTCCACGAAAACAAACAAAAACACTTTACTTCTTGCTAAATAATTTCAACACAAAATTAAAATGCAAATGAAAACTCTAGGGAAAAAACTGCAAACTGCGATAAAGGTGACAAAGGGTTACTATAAACATACAACAAGATCTTTAAAGATATAAGAAAAATATTATCCCTGTAATATAAAGTTGAGTAAAAAATATGAACAAATAATGGACAAAGAAACACAAGTGGTCAATATGTATTAAACCTGTTTAACATAATTAGTAAGCAAATGAAAACAATGAGATACAGTTTTTCAGTCATCAATGACAAATTATTTTTTAATTATGATACTCAGTGTTGGTGATGGTTCTGAATGATTGCCACTCATTTACAGCTGGTAGGAATCTAAATTTGAGCAGGTTTTTAGAAACAATTTAGCAATACATAACAAGAGTTGAAGATAACTCATACCTTTCTGTTAGTAATTTCAATAAGAGGTTTACAAAAAGATTAATATATACAAGACTAGTCCATGTGGCATAAGACCAAATAATTGGAAATGATCTAAATATTGAACAACAGGGGAATTACTAAATAAATCAGGGTATATCCTTATGAGGGAGTTTTATACAGCCATTAAAATCACGTATTTGCAAAATATTACTGTTTATATCCCAAGAAGATATTAGGCTCAAAAAGCAGAATATAGTATATACCATATATACAGTAAGATACTATTTTATTAAAAAAAAAGAATACAAACATAGATTAAAAAAAAGAACACAGAAACTATCACTGAAATAATTCATAACAAAATGGTAAGAGTGGCTATCACAATTAGGTGATATAAATTCAAGAGATCTTTTTAAAAAAAATCTCTTCTATGCTTTCTAAATTGTATAAATGAACATACATACTAGAAATGGACATGAAAGGGAACATGAAAACAGCCCCCAAGGTAACCCTTAGGGGAAAGAGACACTATGTGTAGCAACTACAGTGTCAAGACAAAGAGGCCAAATTACAAACGTTTGCAAGAGCAAAAGGTATGTGGAAGAAGTAGAAGGGAATACATACATGCCTGAGATCTCAGCAGCAGAAAGCTTAGGATGATTTTCTAACAGCAATATTTCAGTACAGTACACAAAAGATGGAATAAGGTCATCTATTGGCCAGCTAAATCAAAAAGTTGATTCAAGAGAAATTTTCATTCATCTCAATGTTTAATTATATAATTCAATTGTATGGAAGTGGATTCGACGATTGAATTCTGGATTTACATTTAAAAGTTGTATGACTTCAAGCAAAATGCTCATCTTTATAAATTTGTTTCTTCAACTGCAATTTTGAGATTAAAAATTAGTTCCTTTAACTCACAAGGGATCTGCTAGCGTTAAATGAAGAGTCTTAGGTAAACTCATCTAGCACATCATGTAGCACAATCTAAATGCTCAACACTCAGCAAGTATCCTCTGCTATTTTGATGACTGTCATATATCTACTGCACAGCCCTAAGTTAACATCCCTAAAGTTAAGTATGTTCGCATAAAATAAAGAGCAGTTTAGTCTGACTCATGACCCACTTTTTGTCAGTCAACTCTCTCCTCAAAAGTGTCCTGACAGTGAAATGAAAAACACCATGTGCTTTTTGACTTGTTCAAAGCTGGGACAGATAGAATGATAATTATTTCTAAATTTATTACTATTCCTATTCTATTTTCATCACCAAAATAGGTATAACCCCCTGCTCCAGTTATACCCAATGAGTGCATATAAAGGTATGAATTAGTATTGCGGACAACCATGAGAGCACTGGACACGGTAAGCGCCATACAGAGCCTGCTTTTCTGCTAAATGGCACAGAGCACTATGATCCTACATACAAATAATCTGTTTCTTAGAATAATTCTATAAAATAAATACATGGTTTATGTTAGCTGTTTTTCTTCTAATTTCACATCTCAAAACACTGACTTTTCTTCAAGAATATCGTCTTTGTAGCAGTTTCTAAGATGTTTGTAAACAGAAAGCACATGAAAAATGTTACTGAGATCAGATATAAAATAAAAAAAATATTAACATTAATTGTGTATTTTACATAAAATCTAGCCATACATTTAAATGAGGAATCTAATGCCAAACTGTTTTGAAGGGGTTGGGAGTGGTAAAAATAATTCCTCAATTTAGAGTCTTTAACAGTTATCAAAAGTAGTTTTAAATTCTAGGTGTTCTTATGCTAAATTATAAACCTTAAATTAAGAATAAAATAGTTTAAATTGAATGAAATGTCTAATTTTCAGACAGCTCTCATACTCCTGAATTTTTCTCAACTGGAGTTAAATCTGTTTTTGAATATTATTCCTCATACCACTTCTTTGGTTCCCCTTCCCATAAGCCTTAAACTTAAAACAAATTAATTCCATTCTCTCTCTAAATCTTTCCTCAAAATTGATGATTTCTTTGGTAAAGACATTTTATAGCCCCCAAAGAACTGAATCCAAGATTTTCAACACTCTGGCTAGAGGCATATATTCTGGAATATAATGTGCCCAGATCACCTTATTTAAAATATCAAAGTGATAATATCTAGTGCATCTCTATCAAACTACTCATTAATCAATTTAACTGGTTCTATGAAGAATAGCTACTGTTTCCCACCTTGTGTATTTGAGACTTTGAAGAAAATAGGTCCATTTCATTTGATCATACTATTTCATGATATGCAATTTCTTTTTTTGTGTGTGTGTGCTCCAGAAATTGAGACTATGCAGAATCAAAAAGTTAAAATACTATTTTAAAATTCTTTATACAGCATAATGCCTGAATTTCTCTTCATTAACTTGGCACAAAAATCATTCCCAATAATGAAGGAGTCCCATAGATCAAGACTACTTATATGAATGTATTAATATTTCATGATAATTAGTCCCTGTACACGTAGTCTCTTCCCCTGGTGTGTCCAGTACATGTGTCTCTGTCCTAGATCGCTCATTAAATCTGCTATAGTTCATTTGAGCACTGCATCACTGTGACTGGGTTAGACATTGCAGAATCCAAGACCTATGATTCCTTTCTCCTGTGTATTTCTTACAAAATCTTACAAGCAATGCTCTGGTAGTGTTGTAGAAATGATGCATACAGTAGTCGATATGTTCTGTAAGTCTATAAACAAGGTTATCACAAAGGTAGACTGCTACCCTCAATGCCTCCATTGTGAATGCAGGTAATATGCCCAGTATCTGACAAGGTTTGAGAAGTAGCAATCCTTATTCTTTTTAATGGGGACCTCTGAGACCAACAATGTCTAGAAAAATACCAGGCTCACTGTTATACAGAGACTTTTCCTAGATTACTGGATATCCAGGCCACACACACACATACACACAAGCCCTTTTTAAAAATTAGGTAGCAGAGAGTGTTCAGTAGTTACAATGGTAATATATTCCTGCCTGAACTATAATGTTCTGAATCCAGTTCTTTATAAGTGACAGAAGGAAGTTATGTTAAAATAACACAGTGGTGCAGGGGTCTCAGGTATGGATTAATTTTTAAATCGTTACATGGCGGTAGCTTGATTTCTATATTTTTTGCAGTCCTATGTTATGAAAGAACATTGCTGGAGGATGAAGTTTCTGACTTTTCTTTCAGAACCAGTTCTGTACAATCCCAAGGTAAGATATTTTGCAGACTTGACAATTCCAGATTGATTTTCACTTTCCTATTTTTTGGAAAGTGAAAATTGTTTTAGGCTAACAATACTGGAAAAAAAAAATCTGTCCTGTATATACCATACAGATTGTTTTAAAGACCAATTTATATCATGTATGTGTTTCTACTCAGAATATATTTGAAACTGTTAATTATCTACATGTCAATAATACAAGTAGACTGCAATGCTTATTGAAATAACTATTTTCTCTTTTTCGTTGACTTTTTAAAATCTAATTTCTATATACAAACGATTCTGACCAAATGCTATCTGGCAATACCTGCACCCTTTTATTTTTCATTTCTAGCAGTAATAAAAGTATTTGCCATTAAGATTAATTCACAAAACAGTATCACGGTCTCAGAAACATATCCACTAAAAATGCCTACTCTACAAAAAGTCACAAAATTAATAACTTCAGATTTGTGTAATTTAAATTTGAAATCCCTGTTAAATTATCAATAACCTTCAATAGAAAGTTTAAGAAATTGACTTAATAAGTCAGAAAGAGAAAAACAAATACTGTATGCTAAGGCACATATATGGAAACTAAAAAAAAAAAAGGGTTCTGAAGAACCTAGGGGCAGGACAGGAATAAAGATGCAGACGAAGAGAATGGACTTGAGGACACGGGGAGGGGAAGGGTAAGCTGGGACAAAGTGAGAGAGTGGCATGGACATATATACACTACCAAATGTAAAATAGATAGCTAGTGGGAAGCAACCACATAGCACAGGGAGATCAGCTAGGTGCTTTGTGACCACCTAGAGGGGTGGGATAGGGATAGTGGGAGGGAGACACAAGAGAGAAGAGATATGGGGATATATGTATATGTATAGCTGATTCCCTTTGTTATAAAGCAGAAACTAACACACCATTGTAAAACAATTATACTCAAATAAAGATGTTAAAAAAAAAAGAGTAAGTTAAGTCACTTTTACCCTTTACATCTATGTATATTTTCTTTTGGGGGCCTTTGTGCTTAATACCTACTTGTAACATCATAATCATCAAAATATGGATTTACTCAATATTTATAGTTTATTTTTAAGAGTTTGAAAAGTTACCTTGACCCACTGACTTTTTAAAAAAATTATTCTTATGTATCACAAAATATCTGACCCTGAGTGAATTTGCTAATCCTTGTGATAGTGACTTTTGTTTTCCAGCTCTTCTCTTTGAAGAAAGTATGTGTTTACTTATGTTGTTATACTACTTAGACATTCTCTATTACTTTATTTTGCTTAAATATAGGGGCTTTAAATAATTCATAAAGTTCTCTATTTAGTTAAAAGTAAGTTATGGTACACCAGCGATCATTTTAAAAAGAAAAGAAGAGAGAGAAAGAGAGGAAAAAAACCTCAAGGACAGCAACAGAGGAACTAATGGAGATGACCTTTCAAAATGACATTTACTAGCACTCTAACGCAACTGACTCAGTTTATTAGATCTGGAATCTTTCTACTCTCCAGTGCTATTATCTTACTTCGGAAAATAAGCACATTTCAAATGTGAGGATTCTAAATATTTAACGTTCCTAACTGGTTTTAACTGTTTTCTGATCTTACTCCTAAAAATCTCACATTTTCATTTCCTGACATAGAATGGATACCTGATCTGGAGGCATCTAGGCATACCTAACAATATCTGAAGATCAAATATTCTCAACAAAATTTTAATAGCCTACTAGGAATTGTTTTTTTATAGTAGAAAAAGAAGAAAAGTTGTTGTGGATGGGTGCAATGGACTTGAGACTTTCAGAATACAGAATCCAGAACCTTTGGGGAGGATACCATACAATGGTTTACATGTGTTCCCTAAGAGCATCATGGTGTCTTATTACATGGGTATTACAGCCCTTCAAATAGAGTAGTCCTTCAGCAAATGACTGTGTGAGATAAACAATTAATCATCCCAACAGAGATGCCAGTAATGGAAATTAAATTATTTTGACCAAAAATAGGTTTACTGCATTATTTGAGAAAAACATAAAACCACCAACGTAGTTAGTTATACAAATCAGACTCTCTTAAATAAGGGGGCTCCATCCCTTTAGGCAAAACTTAAAGGGTACAAATAAAGTTTTTATAATATATTCTTAATAAAATGTTCCAGGAAATTATATAAGTCTTCAGGTAATTGGGGTAATCTCTTCCAAATTCTTTTTTTTACCCTAAAATTTGTGGACTTGAGTGCTTTTTAAAGTGGAATATGACAGTAATAGGAGATATAAAGGGGGACAAGAGTGAGAGAGATGCTACACCAGCCCCCAAGAGCTTAAAAGTTAGAGAAATAAGACTGGTAAAAATCCTACACATAATAGCTACTGTTAGCTATCTAGTGGCATAAAACTGAGATTAGTTCAGAGATTTGGGCACTAAATTGCCCAATCACCACTCGAAATCCCAATCAAGATGACAGGGATAACCTCAGGAAACAGAACTATAATTTAATAAATTGAGTAATGTAATATAATAGCCCTTATCATGTTCTAGGAATTAAATTTTACACTTTCTACATCTACAGAATTTGTACCAGCCTTTATTCCCACTACTTTCGTTTGGACGTGTGCAATGTCTTGCTTAGATTTCTATTGCAATAAGCTCCAGACAGGTCTCTCTTCCTTAAGTCCAAATGTCCCCTCCATACCTGCAACCATGTCCCAATCACCTCTCCTACCATAATCAGAGTGATCTAATGTTTTAATGTGAAAATGTCAATTCTGTGCTTAAAATTCATATTCCATGTTGCCTTTAGGAAAAAACGTCCAAATTCCTAAATATTGCAGAATAGGTCATTAATGAGTTGACCCCTACTTGCTTCTATACACTTATTTCTTACCACTTTCCCTAGAATTACACTACCCATTCGCTATACCAAACAACTTAAGAGTTTTCTGAATACACCTTGATTCCTCATACCGTAACACAGGCCTCAATTTGTACTTCCACTCTGTCTAGAATTCCTTGCTACCGCAATCTCCTTTTTCCATTGACTAATCTTTATTAAGATTTTGAAACTCACACCTGGCATCAACAACCACTCTGAATTCTTACTTCCCTTCAACTGAATTCAGTGGTCCTCCAGTACCCTACTTAACCTCTCTTCTGGTGTTTATCACATGTTATGATAATAATCTATTTGCCTATCTTCCCCACTATACTTGAATTGCCTGTGGACATAGAGTCTTATTTCTGTCTCCCCAGCATTCAGCACAGTGCCTAGAAAGAAGTGGGCACTTAATAAATGTGTATTGACTGAAGAAAACAGAAAGGTGCAACTAGCATTTGCAGTTAAACTGCTATTAACAAGACTGGATACAGGTAGGCAACCCCTATAAGGAAAGATGCTGGGACAAAAATATGGGAATACATTATGTCATAAGGTTTATTGAATTATGGGGTTTTTTTTCCCATTATTTCTCTAACTTTCTGTATAGTGTTATCAGAGTTTTGGCTTTCTTCTCTCCCTTAGGTTCTAATGAAAACATCATAAGGTCATTCCTCAAAATTTTATCATAGGGCATTCTGGTGAAATCTAGTTATGGAGACCTCTTGTGGGGCTCCAGAATCCAGTAGCCTCCATAACTAAATGGCTCCCCTGAGGTAAACTGTAGACATCAGCTTCAGCAAATACTTAATGTCTCCCTACATAGACTGATTCCAACTCACACACTAGAGCTGAGAAATACTGCAAACGATGATTAATCAGTGGGCCTTGGGAAGCCAGAACAAGTCAAGATGGATGTATAAAGAGGGTAGAAGAAGTAACACCTCTGCGCTGAACAAATATCTTAAAGTCTTGAATAAAGCAATTAGTTAAACTAAATAGGAAATAAAATCAGTGCTCAAAAATATGGCAGAAAAGGCAAGAGGTCTATAAAAGACTTTCTTGTATTAAAATTATGTCTCTACTCACTAAAATTTAAGCCATGAGTTACTTTAGAATCAGTAGCTATACCATCATGGTACAAATGACACTACTATATTTTCACAGTGCCATGAAGAAACACTTCACTAAAATTCTGAAGGGGTTAATATAATTTTCTCTTTAAAAATGAAATCAGTGATATTATTATTTATATACTATGTTATATCTGATTCAGGTGCAGCAAAATTGAATAAGGTGGAAACACATATAGAAAACATGAGGGGAAACACTAAAGTCATTCTGAAATAAGAGTGTGAAAATATGAGTTCTTTATTCCTGTGACTTGTATATTTCCCCTTGTTGCCAGATAGAGTTTATACCTTATGGGTATGCAAGGTACATATAGGTATAACATTGTAATATTAAATTATCAATACTAAGAAGTATAACAAACCATCAAAAATATTTGCCTCGTGCTTTAGCACTTTCAACTAAAACGAGATTTTATCATCTTGCTATCAGATATAACTATCTGATTGGTGGAAGAAAAAGGAGGAAGTGGTGGCGATTATGATTTTTGCTAATATATAGTAAAACAACTTGTTTTTTGGTTCTCTGTCAAGTGTTCAATTATTTCTCTAATAGTAATAATCTTGTTCACTCTACCTTTAAAGGATTTCTCAAAAACTTCTCTCCATCTCTGCTACCTCCTCTCTGATTCGCTTCAGGCCTGAGATATATTAATTGGTCAATTTAAATTATTTAATTTAATTTTAAATTGAATTAAATTATTGAATTATTTGTCTTACTTCTCCATCTTCCACTCCTCAGCCCACAGAACATTATTAAGTAGGTAGGATTTGGGAATATTTTTCTAAGTAAAGACAATAAGATTATATAAAACCATCAAAGGATGTGATAATGGTAGGTATTTGGTGTGATGGGGACCAGTGAAGAATGTTAAGGAAAAGCCGAAGAAAACAGTGGTCACACGCTGGTGGGAAGAAAACCTGATCATCATAAGAAAGCAGAAGGATTAGACAGCATGTATCAAAAAAAAAGAAAAAAAGGAGGACTCACACTTGCCAGTTAAAAGCTTACTACAAAGCTATAGTAATCAAGACAGTATGGTACTGACACAAAGATCTAGATCAATGGAATAGAACTGGGAGTCCAGAAATAACTCCTTCTATTTATGGTCAGTGGATTTTAGACAAAGGTGCCAAGAAAATTATGGGGAAGAAAAGTCTCGACAAATTGTGTTGGGACAACTGGATATCTATGTGCAAAAGAATGCAGTTATCTAAAATAATAAAACTCTTAGAAGGAAACATAAGTGCATATCTTTGTGACCTTGGATTAGGCAATGGTTTCTTAAATATGAAATCAAAAGCACAATCAACAAAAGAAAAAGTAAATAAATCAGGCTTAATCAAAGTTAAAATTTTTGTTTCAAAAGACAACTATCAAGAAAATGAAAAGACAGTCCACAGAAGATATTTATAAAAATTCAACCATAAAAAGACAAATAATCCAACTAAAAATGGGCAAAGGATCTGAATAAATACCTGTAAAGAAGATATACAGATAGCTAATAAATACATGAAAAGCTGCCCAACATCAGTAGCCACTGGGGAAATGCAAATCAAAACCACAATCGTGGGCTTCCCTGGTGGCGCAGTGGTTGAGAGTCTGTCTGCCGATGCAGGGGACATGGGTTGGTGCCCTGATCCAGGAAGATCCCACAAGCCGCGGAGCGGCTGGGCCCGTGAGCCATGGCCACTGAGCCTGCACGTCTGGAGCCTGTGCTCTGCAGCGGGAGAGGCCACAACAGTGAGAGGCCTGCGTGCCGCAAAAAAAAAAAAACAAAAAAAAAAACCCCAAAAAACCACAATCGTATACCACTTCATACCCTTTATGATGGCTACTATCAAAAGACAAATAATAACAAATGTTAGAGAGGACATGGAAAAACTGGAACTCTCCTACATTACTGGTTGGAATGTGAAATGGTACAACCACTTTGGAAAAGAGTTTGGCAGTTCCTCAAAATATTAAACACAGAATCACCATATGGCTCAGTAATTCCCATTCTGGGGTACAGAGGCCCCAAAATTGAAAGCAGGCATTCAAACAAATACTTTAACATGAATATCAATAGAAGCACTATTCACAATAGCCAAAAGGTGGAAACAACCTTTGTTTATCTAATGTCTATCACCTGAGGGAAAAATACACAATCCGTGGTAAATCATACAATAGAATATTATTCAGCCATTAAAAGGAATGAATTACTGATATATACTATGACATGGATGGATCTTGAAAACATATACTAAGTGAAAGACGTCAGAAGACACAACAGGCCAAAAATGATATAATTCAATTTTTATGAAATGTCCAGAATAGCAAAGTTCATAGAAAGTATCAATAGATTAGTGCTTATAAGTGGCAGAGGATTAAGGATAGGAAATGAGGAGAGACTTCTAAGGGGCTGGGGTTTCTTGTTCGATGATGAAAATGTTCTAAAATCAGATTGTGGCGATGGCTGCACAACTCTGTAAATATACTAAAACCACTGCTTTGTCTAAAAAAGCAAAAGCAAAAGCAAGAGAGAGAGTATGTATCGAGAAGATCCTGTGAAGCATAATATAAAGATGCAGAATAATAAGAAATAGCTGACAGAAAAGTTTGGGAGGTAGTAGCTAGAAGCCAGAGAGAAGGTAGTTTTAATAGAACAGCAAACATGGGCATCATACTGCCAGGAGTCAGTGAAATTGCAGGGAAGCAGGAGAGGCGCCGAATGTGTACATCATTACTGAAGATGATTAGCCATAAAGGAATACAAAAAATATCATTTAGATGCTAGAACAATAAGCACATTGAAAACAGTTCCATGGACATTTTTCAAAGATATTCTATGGAATATTTTGGCATCATTGTTTTTATAATGCAATTAATTTTCTAATACCTTAAGAAGATTAAAGTAATATTTATGCAAATGACCAAGCTTATACATGACATTGCCACAGCTTTTGACATAATACAGCTTTTGAAATTCAAAATTACAGTTAAAACTTTTTCCATTCTTGTTCTGCATCAATTATTTTTTTCCCCTCAAAATAAAGACCTGGATGTAATTCCATGAAAAGTAAAAAGGAAACACAGGCAGACTCAGTGTTGACAAGCGCCCCTGCTTGGGGGAAGCACTGATGTCTTTTGGCGTCATTGGAATGCTCCTCTTTATGTAGGTCCATTGTGCAGTGATGAATGAAATGGCTACTGATGCTCTCTAAATAAAAGACTCACTCTCCCTCAACAGAAGCAGGTGCTATCGAACAGCTACTGTTTGCACAGTGATTTTCCAGACAAAAACTTTACACAAAAGGAACATACAAATAATTCCTGGGAGGCCTCCTCCGTGAATCTCCTAGACAATAGCCCAGCTGCAGTAATGCCACATGTGTCATTCTTAAGGTCAGTTTGGTATGGGTGCCTTTTTTTTATAGCACTACTACAAGCATATTTATAAGGCATTCTCATCACATAGAATTAGACATCGGGGGTTATATTTCATTACTTAATGAATGTCTTAGTATAAGACCTTTATTGCAAACAATCTTTTGGTTGTTGATGCTTACAGCATTAACACAATTAAGTATTGGCAAGAAATATCTTTATAGCACTTTCTCTATCAGCCATCATAGATTAGACTAATCTATTATTACCTTAAAAAGTAACAGTTGCATATACTTGACTTACTTGACAAAAGGAAGAATTAGGTTTGCAGCTTGTAAAAATGTAAAGTGATATTATTCATGATAATTCAACAATCCACACTAAGGGCTATGTTATTTCTAATCTACTCTGCACATAATTTGCATAAATGTTTGTATCTCCACACCTTCACGGTCCCAGGCAATTTCGTTAAAATAAACATTTGAATGAATAAAGGGACAGATGAGACTTAGGTTTCCACCTGGAGTTGTACCAGTAGGTTTTCATATCCAGTTATTTGGGTACTTCTAAAAACCCTTAGTACCAGATGAGTCCAAAATAAATTATGGGATAAAATAGCAATGCTACTCTGAAAATGAGAAGAAATATGAATAGAATCATCTTTTTTTAAAATAATGCTAGAACACTGGTATACTTTCCAGAAGCATTATCAACACTATAATTGAGATTTAGAAAATCTTCATACAAGACATGCAAAGGAAGACCAGAAGCATTCTAAAGAAAGGCTAAGCAATATGTTTTTAAAAATCAATCTTCTACATGTGAGAAAACAAAGCTATGTTGCTTAAGATCCAATAATAAGACAATTATCAGAAGTTTCAAGAGGAGGTCTGATAATCTGAGTGAAAATGTTTTTCCAAGCAGTTAGAGGACAGGAAGAAGGCAGAGCAACAGTTCTTAACCTAAACGTAGAACTGAAAGATCAAGAGAGCCACCTGCAGTTTAAAGTCCAGAAATATGAAAACTCCCCTGACCTCCCATTTAAAAGCATTGCTTCTGGGGATGGTACTCCCTGAGTTCCTAATTAAGTTAGACTTGGTGAGGAAAGCACATCATGATATAACCCAGATATACTATAAAAGTAAATTCATGTTTTAAGTTCCATGATGCTTTCAATATGAATCATTTTTTAAAAACAATTTGATATTAATGCATTAAAACAATCACTTGAAACATATTTATTGAGCACCTACTACACTGTTTACTTCTTATTTCCTAACCAAATGGCAGCTGGACAAGTATTATAAATGATATTTTCCTATCTATGTTAACATATTAGTCCTCATAAGAAGAATCATCAACTTTTGGGGACATTATCAAAAATATAACATTATCCTGTTTTTAAAGTGAAGTTTCCATTTTCAAGTTTGGATTATAATAATTCTCAAATGCTTTTATTCCCTCTACCCCTAGTTGGGTATCATAACGTCCTCATGGCCTGTATCAAATATGCCCTTAATAAATAAATGTACCCCAGTTAACATATAAAATTGTCAGGCAAGAGCTCAGTCTCTTATGAACCATGAATCTGTTGGGGTACTAAAAGATAATACTGTACTTGATGTTGGCACGTAAGTCTCTGCTGGATCTTATCAACATTCAACCAGGGGAATAGGCTATTTCCCATCTTCAGTTTTCACAATGGAAGAGAACCTCCTTCACCTGAGATTTAGGAGAAAGTTGACTGAAATTGTTTATAAGTCTGTTTACTACTTATAAAAATTACCACATGACTTCTAGACTGTTGAAGATGGAACATTGGTTTAGAGATTACTGCATTCTTAATTGACCTCTGGGTAAGTAACTCTTAAGTCTAGAGCTGAATCTATCAGTAGCACATAAAACCTAACATGATAGAACTGCTGCCACCACAAGCAAATGTCCCACAGATAGCCAGATGCCAGCTTTCTCAGAAGGAACACCACCCCCAATCTAGGATATTAGAAAAATATAGGGAATCAGGTCTAATCAACAGGAGCCTATTGGCTTTTTAAAGAAGGAGTGGTCAGAGTTGATGAGCTAGCCCATCTTTAGTAGATTAGGTCATTCCCAACTTGAGAAATAATTCAGCTGTTTTGAGCCAGAAATCAAGAAAAATCAGCTCTTATCCAGAGAGCGATAAACCAGCTTTCATCCTGCCCTGGCTAGTTGCTTTGTTTCCTTAACTCTTCTCATAAGATCAGATTCAGGAAAAACAAGTGGAAATATAAGTGAAACTGTTCACATCTGCTACTAGAACAAAGCTCTGGTAAATTTACATTTGAACATAACCCCCACCAAGCACTAACAGGGTTAAGGGAGAGGAGACAAGGCCTTCATTTGGGTGGAGGAGTGAAAACGGCTGACACACAAAGAGAGCTATTCTTGCCTCTCTAGCCTACACAGACCAAAGTATGCCTTTCTCTGGTGTGGGAACAACCTAAACATGCATCTCTTTCAGAGATACTTGCTCTGGTAATATGCGTAGATATGAATACTACTCCTGGGTGTTCGTTTGAAGGTATCGCCAAAGATTTCACAGACACTCAGGGATCTTACAAACCTCTCCATTTCAAAGAGTTTGACAACATTAACTGAAAACATTAAAGGCAATATCATACTTTTAGCACAATCTATGCACAAAGTAGAAATATATTTTTCTGGGTACAATAGCCTAAATGTAAGTGTAAAGATTTCTAATCCACTTTGATTAGTCCCTAAGATCTAAAGAAACAATGTCTATCTTCTCATGTGAGTTGATACATAAGAAAACTCCCAGTATCTCATTGTATTGCAGATGGCTACTATTTCTTCCTAGACTAATACTTATAAATTTTTAGACGGACTATAACTTGCAAGAATGACTAGTGTATATGTATGTGTCTTTGTGTGCTTGTGAGTGTGTATAAATTTTGTTTTCAAATGCCTGCTTATTGATCGGTACTCATTCCAACTGAAATCTGACTTTGGTAACACTGGAGTAGATTTGTCATCTTTAGCTATGTTTTCGTGGAAAATCTTTTATGTGTAGTGTCGCTGCCAAGATAATGAGTTTAAACTGTTCATTTACATGGGTAAAAAGTAAATTGTGAATAAAATACTGAATCTAAAAATCTTACCTATACCAACACGGCATAACCATTTTTTCTTACATGATTACATTCTTAATTACATTCTTAATTGTGATTCTTAATCCTTACATTGATTACATTCTTAATTCTATAGGCATGAATCCAAATCTGCTTCCAATATGTCACCCTCAAAAATATTTAATATTATAAAGGCTAAAATGCATAGATATGTTTGTCATGTAATATCAATAGAAAATAGTAAGTGAAATGCCTGCTTTGGTAAATCTTTTCACTTGATAAAATGTCCTAGAAGTCAAGAGGAGCAGTATAATGAAGGAATTAAAGAGTATGAGCCATGGAGCCAGACTGCCTGGGTTCAGACTCCATCTCTCTCACTTACTAGCTTTGTGACCTTGATTAATTAACCTGTGCTTCACTTTTCCCATTTATAAAATGAGGATATTATCAGCTTTCATTGGGTTATTGTGAGAATTAAATGAGTCAATATGTGTAAAACACCTAGAACAATGCCAGGCACATAAGGAAGCACTAGATATTTGTTGGCTGTTAGAACCTTTAGAATAATCTGAATCGATTAACAGGCACACAGAAAGATACAACAACTATGAAATTTTCAAGAAAATTAAACAGAAGGGAACTATTAGAAATAAGGAAAGAATAAGAAAAATAGCAAGCCTTATAGCACAGGGACCTATATTGAATATCCTGTGATAAACCATAATGGAAAAGAATATGAAAAAGAATATATATAACTAAGTCACTTTGCTGTACAGCAGAAATTAACACAACATTGTAAATTAACTATACTTCAATAAATTTTTTTTAAAAAAAGAAAAATAGGGGCTTCCCTGGTGGCGCAGTGGTTGAGAGTCCGCCTGCCGATGCAGGGGACACAGGTTCGTGCCCCGGTCCAGGAAGATCCCACATGCCGCGGAGTGGCTGGGCCTATGAGCCATGGCCGCTGAGCCTGCGCGTCCGGAGCCTGTGCTCCGTAACGGGAGAGGCCACAACAGTGAGAGGCCCACATACCGCAAAAAACCAACAAATTATATAATAATAAAAAAATCAAATATTGTAATATGCTGAATAGGAATGAAATTTGTGATTGCCAAAAAGCTAACACATCCATATATCATACATATACATATGTAACATTTTAAGGAACATGTATCTATCTGAAAAGATGGATTTTGAGAATATTATATAAAAGTTAAAAATCATTATGTTGAGCTGCCAGAATTCCAGATGACAGTAATTTTTAATTTATATACTATTGTTTCTAAATTTGCCAATGATTTCTCCAGATTTTCCATAACAAACATTAATTTTAGCATAAAATCACTTTACTAGAAATGAATTGCACTTCCACAGTCTTAAGAACATTATTTTCTAAGAAAAAGCTAACTTAATGTAAACAACTTTGCATTAAAACAAAATTCACATATATGTACAGACATCTACCTAGAGAAGAGGTTTTCTTCTGACAAAACTCACTAAAGTCACCTTATTGAACCTTTCCTATTCTACTTCAGAAGGAAAGTAATATCACACCATACTCCAAACAAAGGTGTTCAGGATGGACATCACACACTGTCAACAGTAGAAACAATGTATGTGAACATGTATATAGTATTTTATAGGAGAACCATTTCCCCAGTTTCTCATCACCCTAAAAATAATCCTAAAACTAGTTTCATTTACTTTTAATACTAAAACCTAGTACTGTTATTGTACTTTACACTGGAGGAAACGGGTTCAGAGAAGTAAGCTGACTCACTTGAGGTCAGGGCTAGAAAGTTACAGAGCTGGGACTTTAAGCTAGATCCTCTCATTCCCAGACCAGTAATAGATCCTATTCTTGGTTTTTTTTTTTTTGTTTTTTTTTTTTTGCGGTACGCGGACCTCTCACTGTTGTGGCCTCTCCCGTTGCGGAGCACAGGCTCCGGACGCGCAGGCCCAGCGGCCATGGCTCACGGGCCCAGCCGCTCCGCGGTATGTGGGATCTTCCCGGACCGGGGCACGAACCGGTGTCCCCTGCATCAGCAGGCGGACTCTCAACCACTGCGCCACCAGGGAAGCCCTAGATCCTATTCTTTATTACATTCCATGTAATCACTGGCCTTTAATAATCTAATTGTAAACACTTACTTCTAGTCAGGCCAACTTAAGTTTTCTTTTCCAGTTTTTAACCATTGCTCTTACTCTTAGTGCATGCTTTCGTTAGAATAACTATCTTACCATACCATAACTGTTTCTTTACAAGCCGCTCTCCCCACTACAGGATAAGCTCCCTGATAAGAGTACTCCGCACAAAGGAAATACTCGGTCAATATTTTCTGAATGACTATTCTGCACTTTAAATGCATACAATATATTCTACTTGCCCAGCCTCAGAGTATGTTGCTTTATCAAATGTACTGATATAGTAACAACTAATTACTAGTAACGATTTCCTTAATTCAGAATCTACTTATTCCTTATATTTCAATATCACTGACCATCATTAATTTCTAGACTTTAACACTGTTTGAATTATATTCTTTGCTCTTTGGGAGATTCCTATGTAACATTTACTCTAAATAGATTGCTCAAGGCTCTCAATATCCATTCATATAACAATAATTTTAAAGACTTTCTCTGCACAAGTCCCTAAGGACACTAAGAGGAATAGAAGACGGCCCCCACCCATGAAGATCTCACCTTCTGGGATGAAGAAAGACTACTTGCTCGTCAAAGAGTTAAGGACAGCATCGGAAAGCAAGAGTTATATTCATCTTACCTGCAACTTCCCTTTTGATGGCTCAAATAATCTTCATTGTGTGTAATAACATTTTTTAGGGAGTGATAATGAGTACAACCACAGAATCACTTTGCTACTACAAATACATGTACAAAAGTTGCCTGTTGTTAATTAGAAGGAAGCCCTCTAAGATATAGGTACACACACACATACATGTTTAGAGAGCTCTAAGTAAATTAGGAATTGTGTTCTGGAGTCAGCTCACACAAAGGTTTATTTAAAGTACGCTTCAGGTTGATTCTCACTAGAAAGTGTTTCATATAATAACATTAACCATCCCTTGTTAAAATGTATTGATACTGAAGCTCGTGTTAACTTGATTACCTGAACAGAGAAGTGAATGGGTCAACCACAGCACCACATGGCTGACAGCTTCCCTTTCCCTCGTTCTTTAGGATTTCTTTTAATCCAGTTGATGTTTCAGTTGAACTGGCATTATTCCCACTAGCTTTAGGGTGCAGGTAGATTTAAAATACAGGAGTCTTGGCATTAACAATTTGACATATTCCCCCAAGGATCTGCTTCTCATAATGATGTGACAATCCTAGTCTTTCCTGATTTTCATAACTTCACTAACAGCCTTAGTTCTTTAGCAGAAGACTCTTTCTTTTTATGTCGCCAGTGGAAAATATATCATAAATACTTAGAACAGCATTGAAATGGATAAAATTAATAACAGTTCAAGTAAAAATCTATTAAGGCCTATTGCATATTCGGAGAGTGAAAACTGTTCAAAATCATTTGTTTGATTATTCTTGAGAAGTATGGCCTAAATAACTGATTAACTTTTAAGCAATAAAAACACATAGTGAACCATTTTTAAATCTAAACTTAAAGAGTACTGGCCTTGGTTTGGGGGAAGCACAGGACGGACTGGTTATGAGAGGCATGGAGTTAAACAAAAGGTTATTGTCAAGGTCCTAGATTTTGTTTTGGGTGATGAAGTCAGAGGAACTGAGTATATTATCAAAAATAGCTAATTAAACAATGTAATAAATAAATAGTGAGTCACCCACAAATCAATTATAACAGTGGGTTATGAACTAAGGGGGTGTGATTAGTCCAATTCTGTGCACCTGAAGTCCAAAAAAAAAAAAAAGGGAAGGATAAAACAGCACCAGCCATACAAAACTAAATATATGATCTAGCAATCAGGCTCCTTGGTATTACACAAATGAGTTGAAAACTTACATTGGCACACAAATGTTTATAGCACATTTATCCATAATTTCTAAAACATGGAAATAACCAAGATGTCCTTCAGTAGGTGAATAGGTAAACTACAAGGGAATATTATTCAGTGATAAGAAGAAATGAGCTATCAGGCCATGAAAAGATATGGAACAACCTTAAATATGTATTGCTCAGTGAAAAAAGTCAATCTGAAAAGGTTAGGCAAAACTATGGAGACAGTAAAATGATCAATGGGTGTCAGGGGTTTTGGGTGGGGGTCAAGGAGGGAAGAATGAATAGACAGAGAACAGAGGATTTTTAGGGTCGTGAAACTATTCTGTATGATACTATAATGGCAGATACACGTCACTAAACATTTGTCAAAACCCATAGACTGTACAACATAGAGTGAACCCTAATGAAAAGGATTTTAGCTAATAATAATGTATCAATATTGGTTCACCAATTGTTACAAATGTACCACAATAATGAAAGATGTTAGTAATAGGAGAAACTGGGAGCAGGGTGAGGGCATACATGGGAACTCTGTACTTTCCACTCAAATTTTTTGCAAACCTGAAGCTGCTCTAAAAATAGTCTGTTAACTAAGACAACAAAAACTAAAATACCTCAGCCACTTACGATTGCCTAATTAACCACATGGGTTTATAGTATATTATAAACTAATTTCTTTCTATTAAAGCCAATGTATGGTAAGCATGATACAAAAGTATAATGTATAAAATATGTTGGTATTTTGGTACTGTTGTCATGATAGCAGCAACGTTATTGTAGTACTTCTCATAAAAATAAAACCTAAAATCCAATAATAACAAAATCATGTTTTACCACCTTACTTTGCAATGAAAGAAGGATATTTTTTTTAAAATCACCCCAAAGCTTCATAAACTAAACATATGTACATACAAATTTTTGTACTAAATTTCTATGATGCTAGCCTCTCCTGTTTCACATATGAATAGGCAAACAGAATTAGAGGCTTGTTAACATGACAAGACAGCTATACTTTATTTTATTTTATTATTTTTAATTGAAGTATAGATGATTTACAATGTTGTGTTAGTCTTAGGTATACAGCAAAGTGATTCAGTTATATATACATATAAATCCTATTTCAGATTCTTTTCCACTATAGGTTATTACAAGATAATGAATATAGTTCCCTGTGCTATACAGTAGGTCCTTGTTGTTTATCTATTTTATATATAGTAGTACATATCCATTAATCCTAAACTCCTAATTTACCCCCCCCCCCCCACTTTGGTAACCATAAGTTTATTTTCTATGTGAGTCTATTTCTGTTTTGTAAAGAAGTTCATTGTATCATTTTTTTTTAGATTCCACATATAAATGATATGATACTTGTCTTTCTATGTCTGACTTACTTCACTTAGTATGATAATCTCTAGGTCCAGCCATGTTGCTGCAAATGGCATTATTTCATCCTTTTTATGGCCGAGTAGTATTCCATTGTATATAAACACCACATCTTCTTTATCCATTCATCTGTTGATGGACATTTAGGTGACTTCCATGTCTTGGCTATTGTAAATACTGCTGCTATGAACACTGGGGTGCATGTAACTGCTCCAATTAGAGTTTTCTCATCTTTTCCATATATATGCCCAGGAGTGGGATTGCTGGATCATATGGTAGCTCTATTTTTAGTTTTTTAAGGAACCTCCATACTGTTCCCCATAGTGGCTGCACCAATTTACAACTATATTTTAAATGATCAACTAAAAATATATGAACATATGATGTTGATGGTAAGGGAAACTTCTTCTAGATCTGGTCTTCTGTTTAAAACACAGAAATACATCATAAATGCATTAAGGCAGATTAATAAATGCAAATGCTAAAACATCTTATGCTAATAGCTTCAAACAGGTTTTGCACACAGTAATTTCCTTGCTCACCTAGGCAACTAAGATTCTGCTACATTCATGTGCTTCCCCCAGGTCCTGGCTCTCCACCATGCTATCTTGGCATAATGTACTAAGGTACAATTAATTTACAGCAGGACAGTTCCACTCACATAGCTTTTCCTCCTTCTATTATTTGGGTTTCATGAAGACTGTACCAGTAATCTAGAGAAGAGGCAATCCTGTAATTTTTTTTTTTGAGTTGCACCACTGTAACGTTTTTAATCTCACCATCACTGAAACATTTGAAAAGTGCTAAAGAAACTCATTAGTAGGAACTACTTGCACCTCCAGCTACCATTAAGCTGCACCATAAGCTCACAGGTGGGGTTAAAAAAATTAAATTACATAAAATTGGAGGGTCATGTTATCAAATTAATTAAAAACCAAAACACTAATTTGAAAAGATACGTGCACCCCAATGTTCATAGTAGCATTATTTACAGTTGCGAAGATATGGAAGCAACCTAAGTGTCTATCAACATGGAAATGGATAAAGAAGACACACACACACACACACACACACACACACACACAATGGAATAATACTCAGACATAAAAAAGAACAGAATTTTGCCATTTGTACCAACATGGATAGACTTGAAGGGCATTATGCTAAGTGAAATAAGTCAGACGGAGAAATACAAATACTGTATGATATCACTTATATGTGGAATCTAAAAAATACAAAAAATGAGTAAATATAACAAGAAAGAAGCAGACTCACAAATATAGAGAACAAACTAGTGGTTACGGTGGGATGCAATATAGAGGTGGGAGGTACAAACTACTGGATGTAAGATAGGCACAAGGGTGTATTGTACAACACAGGGAATACAACCAATATTTCGTAATAACCATAAATGGAAAGTAACCCCTTTAAGAATTGCATGAATTTTTTTAATTTTAAAAAATAATTTTTTAATAAAACCATATATTTCAATACATCTGTGCTGTCTCAAAAATACACAAAAACAAATCTCCAGTGAAACTTACCTTGAACATATATGACTATAAAATGAACTAAGAAGATCCCAAATTACCCTGAGGGAGACATTTCCTATCCCTTCTTACCGCATTTGAATTATATCCAAATTTGTGTTATTACACAGTGCTTTATCAAAGTTTTACTGTATTTATTACCTCTGACTTAATATGCAATTTATAATCTTTGAAAAATGAGCTTTCTCCCCTCACCACCATCGACCAAAGGAAAAAAAAGTGTAAAAACTCTAAAATACTGATGTCCAATAAGTAAAATTCATATAGGGAACTGAAAAGACTAGTGGTAACTATTTATAATCCTTTCCTCAAAGGGCCATATTAGAAAGATTCAGTGATTATCAAGTTAGTATTAAGAGACACACCTTAAGGGTAAAGTTTTCTGGTAGTTATGTTTGGCAAATACTAAATTAAGCATGTTCCAATAAATGTACCTAAAAAGTTCCTGCAATTGACCTCAGGCAGCTCCAAGAAAAGTGTTCAAAGCAGAAGTGGTACGCAACTCCATCCCAGCTTCACGATGGGAACTGGTGACTCCCAGTTTTGCCAAGGACAAAAATCAGTCATATTTAAGATTAACCAGTAAAAGTAGATCACCAACAAGTTTCTTCTAGAATCTATTATCTCCTGCTCACTACACAACCCTGAAGAGCTGTAGTGTGAGCTAAGGCAACTATAGACAAAGTAGATGGACACAATGATTTAAGGAATACTACAGTTTAGGAGAGTAAAACAAATTACATTGTGATGGACAGCTTGGAAACTATAGAAGCAGTGACAACAGATAAATATGCAGCACCTAAGAATTGGGTGGCACCTTTTGAACAACTTTTTTGGGAAGAGACGGAAGCTACTTGTCAAAGGTATCCATAGCACCCATTCTATAAGTAGTGGCTCTAGCCTCAAACTATTAAGAAAAAGGACTTCTATATCCTGATCGTTAAGAATAAACTAGCTTAGAGACAACATAAACTCCATCAGTATGACCAATTCCTTACACAAAAAAAGTAACCCACAATATACAGCACATCTACAGTTAAAAAGAAAGCTGATTATCTATGTCTCTTCATTTTCTCTGATTTTTTCTTTTTCTTTTTTATGATTTTTTTCATAAAGACATTCTGATGACACTAAAATTACCATTCCAAAATAAAAGGTCAAGAATGAGTTAATTTTAATACTTCAAAATATGTTTTCACTTTTTGCCAAATTTTATAAACTCATAGGCTAAGTGAAATGTTCTCTACGACAAATGAGAACAACTTAATCTTAAGAAAAGCCAAGCATCAATTTTTCATGAACTAGTCACTGGTGGGTTTACATTTCATGAAAAGAAAGATTAAATGTCGATTTCACACTTGGTGAACTGCCCCACCTACTGATTCAAATGAAAATAGAAGAAATTCATCACAACATATTGACAGCTTGTGATTTGTTTCAAGACATGCCTTTTTACCAGTATTCTAGTCTGAGGATAATAGATTCCTACGATATGAAGTTAATAGTAGTTCCTGACATAATCTAACTTCTAACAAAAAAGCACTTCTAACAAAAAAGTCGAGTAGCTTTTTAAGACATTCCTAGCAACAGAACCATTTAAACATAATTTGCTCAGAAATAAAGCAAGCATACAGGAATTGATCAATATATAGTTTAAGTGTATAAATATGAAGTTCGATCACTCCAGGTGCAGCTATTAATTTTCTCTTACACAGATCACCTGTTGCCTGCTAGATGAAGAAGCTTTTTTAAAAGAGATTTTTGAGGTACTGTTTGCTTTAACTGAGGAAGGTATGTTACAAAGCCACCCTGCATAAAAAATGCCATGTTAACATGTACATAGATACATATTTGAATGTGAGTCGTGAAGCACAGATTAACGAATTTTTAAATAGAAAGAAAAAAGTAAACTGGACATAAGGTCAGCAGACTGGATGATATTTGTTACTATATGAAGCTTGGAAGCATTGCCAGAAGCCGGGTCACTTCAAGAACAAAGAGTGAATGCACGTAGGCAAGACAGTATGGTAGTTATTGCATTCAGTCATTGTTTTATTGTGGATTCATGAAAATCAAAATGAGATCTTCCCTAAAACGAAACACTAGAGGATTTAGGAGGGCAGAGCATTTACACAATAAAAATAGTATTATCATCAGAGTGCCATTTAAAAAATAATGTTCATTAAAAATGCTTATTGGTTCACTTATAAAAGTTGGTATTAAAGAATATTTGAAGCTAAATATGGTAAATTTTGGTGTCTCAAAGATACTATACATAGCCGAATTTCTTTTCTGTATAATTGTCATGTTATTTTTATTTTTTGGATAAATAGAAGCGCTACGTTTCCCCATTCTTCCTGAAATACGTTTTTAAATGTGAACACTATCCCATTGTTAAAGAGACTGAATTAAACATCTTATTTTAAAAATAAAATCAATTACTTTGAGGATAAATTTCTCCAATATACAAAAAATCAAATCAAGTATAAAAGTGGGATATATTACTTCAAGTCTGTATAACAATAAATCAAAATAACAAGAAGAAAATATTGGCACCCAACACTCATAACATTTACTATGGAATAGACCACTATTCTAAACCTCGTAATCCTCTGAACCCTCATGAAAACCCTACGAGGTAATATCATCCCTCCTATTTTACAGATGAGTAAGTTGAGATGTAAGAGGTTAGGTAACCTGCTGAAGGTCACTCAGGTAGTAAGTGGCACTCTGCCTTCAGAGTTCATTCCCTGTAAGCACTCACTATGCTGGAGTTGCAGAATCTCCACCCACTGTGAGAAAGCTGATGGTATCTCAGAAGTAGTTTTGAACTGGTAAATGTCTGTAACTAGTTCTCAGAGGAGTAAAAGATGTGGAATTTATCCGGTTCAAGTTGTTGAAAATGTGGATGCTCAGGATTTATGACAAGATTAGAAAATAAAAAGTTAAAATGATGATGTTTCAGGAGGGATGGTAGGAAATAAGTGTGGGGAGAAATAGAGGCAAAGAAAAGTACACAACAAAAGTGATAAGTCTGGGAATCTGAAACAAAAAGAGAAGGGAATTTTGTCAAAAGAAAATAAAATTAAGAAGGAAAGCCAAGAAACAGATCATACTCCATTTTTAAACCCTAACAACCTGGTTTGCAGATATACCACTTGACTGAAACTGCTAGTTTTGCCCATAAATTTCCCCTGAATTCTTTTTCATTCTTTTTCTTCCTGAATGATTATCTAACCTTAACTGCTAGCACCATCCCCACTTTTCTACCTCTTTTTCTTCCTTTGCCATTAACCATGGCTACTTCCCCTGGTTCAATGCTAAATTTCTAGTTCCTCTCCTGAGTGACAATCTTAAAAAGCTCACCTTTCAACATCTATATTTTTAGTTGCCGAAAACTCACCTCTAATTATGCATCCCACTGCCTCATGAAAGTAAATGCAGTAAAAGCGTGAATAGTATACCACATTACAAAAAGGCTCTTTCCTATTTCTCCATCATCAGGGCCATTCTCTATTTCCTTAGGCTTATCAGCCAATTGATCCTTGGGCTCCATAGTCAATGCTCACAGATCCTTTAAGACGTGCCTCTTTCTTGCTATATCCACTCTTATTAGCAGTTTCTCAGCTTTCACTATTTTCCCCCCCTTGGTTGCTAAAACAGTCCCATACCTCATGCCTCTGCCCAAACCTTCTCCTCCTCCAGTGTCCACATCCAGTTGCCAGATCACTTCGTCTCAAACATCACCCTGCAAGATCCACCAAGGCTCCCTAATACCAGTTGGATACAACCTAACCTCCAAAATTTCTTTTTAAAAAATGATTTAAACAGTTCTCCCATCCTCATTTCATCTGCCACCTCTTTAAATGCACTTCTCCCTATTCCTCAACGTGCTAATCCAGTCAAACCGACTAAGTTGTACAATCTCATCCAATATAATATTTGCAAACTCCCTACCCTGTGCTTTCAAAGGTAAACATCTTAAAATATCAAGACCTTGGGTATTTTGAATAACTAACTGCACCTATTTCTTTATGGAGATGTGGGACTGCAGAAAACTTCACATTCCTTGAATGTCTACCCTAGCAAAGGAACAGTGCTAGGTTAGTCTTCATCACAATAGTGCAAAGTAGGTATTGTTAAACAATTTTCTACCTAAGAACAAGAAGTGATATTAAACCACTTGTCCAAGTTCACACAGCAGAACCGAAATCCAAAGTTGATGCTGATGACCCTTCCTATTCTTTTCCTCTGCACTTTCTATCTTGGAACCCAATTGGAAGCCACGGGTACTTTTGCTGCCCCTCTGAACCTAGCCAAGTCTCTTCCTTGCTGGTGCCACTGTTGCCCTGCTGATATTGGAGGCTTCCAACAGCCAGGCTAATTTCGTGACATATTATAGAAAAAAAGGTGTTGCAGCCTTTAATTTCTTTAATGCCAGCACTTGGGCCCTGACTACTGAGGTATGGCAGGCACACTGACAGTTGCCCAAAGTGACAGCTGACAGTGAAAGAGAAAAAAAATACCTATAAAAAGCAGATACGAAAACTATTAAATGACAGCAGGGTGGGACCATGAGCCTCTCCTGGTATTCGCTCTGTGCATTCCTCTCCCACTGAAAACTGACAAGCAAGAACAGAACAGCTGTCCACCCCCTTTTCTCCATGACTATTTTCTGTTCAATGAACACATGAAGAAAAAGGAGGGTATCTCCCCAGTCCCTTCAGTTTTCTCTGTGTTTATTCCACAACTGCCTCCTTTTCCTTGTAATGATGCCCACATATCAGACCAAGGCAATGATCAGCTCTCAGCAGGTCTGCTAACAAATTTCAAGTGCTTTCCTAAGGAGGCTTCTCAAGGCATCATCCTGTTCTTTCAAACTACTTTTCTGCGGTGAACTCTGAACTCATTCTTCAAGGCCCAGTGCTACTTCTTCTCTGATGCTTTCCCTAGGGAATGTGCATAAGGAAATGCATGGTCATCCCCGTGAAGCTGGTGGTCTTATCCCTGTTTTATAGTTGAAGCAACAATGATACCACGTTTCCAAGGTCCCAGATCTAGTAAGTTTTGTGTAACTTCAAAGGCCATGTGCTCTGCATTGCCATGTAAGTGCCTGACAATTAGCTTTTTTGACTGTCATGTAAGTGCCTGACATTAAGGTTTTGATTGCTGAGGCATCCACTTCAAAGACACCCATCTCCAATAAACACATTGCCAACTACCAGACTAGATGAAGAGCCAGGCCGCACCTCTCATGAATTTCCCTCTTCTTAGAGAGATCTGGTTGACTTAGATAACTGATCATTTGATCTCTTGCCTTTCCCTCCCAGAGTTTTAATTCCCACTCTTGTGTTTTAAATTCACCAGTAAAGAATGAACCTGTGAAACCCTATCTATCTATGACCTCCCTGTGTGGCCCTAGGCATCCCATGTACCCTCCAGGGCCTATGAGTCATAAACTTTGTTTTTTTCAAAGTTCCCTGATGCTTGTTGCTGAGGTGCATCTTACAATCATAGTAAGAATCACAAGGGCCAGTCCGACAACAGCACTGGCTTCACAGAGGAAATGTCCTGGGCGGGGGGTGGGGGGTGGGGGTGGGGGTGGTGGGGGTGGGGGGGTGCTCATCTTGGGCCCAGGGAGTGTCCCCAGGCATTTCCAGCCAATAACATCACTATCTATAGGTGGAGACCGGCACAAAACACCAAGGACACAAAGTTTTCTCAAAGGAATTCTATTTGTTATTATTTGAAGATGGTAGATTCAAAAGTCACATAGTGCTTTCTACAGCCTTATTGGTTTATCTTATTAATTATTCGTAATAGCCCTATAAGGCAGTTATTGAGTTTAAACTCAATTTAGAATCCTGAACATCAAAAAAGCTAAACAATTTGTTTAAAGTTATACAGGTAGTAACAAAAATGGGGATTGAACCTATATCTTTTGCACTAAATCTGGTGGTTTCCTCACAATTAGAGAGCTGCTTCCAGAACCTTAAAAATATCTCCAGCATAGGATATATCATTTTACTCTATAACTATTTATGAGTTGAACTGCACGACTCCTCGAGTATGAAATTCTCAAGGAGAGAGGATGTGTCGTATTTAATATTTATATTTTTCATTTCCACTGTAATATATGAGATGGCTCATTGCATGGAATGTATGCGTTAAAAAAGGATCTAGAGTCAGATTGACTGGGCTTAAACCCCAGTTCTGCCATTTCCATGAGACTTATTTAGGGGACTTATTTAACCACTTGGAGCTTCACCTTTAAAACAAACAAAAAAAATTGGCTTCAATAATATTCAATAGTATCAACTTCAGAGGGTTGTGAGGGTTAAATGAGAGAACACATGTGATGTACTTGGCACAGTGGCTAGCACAGAGCAACCTTTCGATAAATGTTGGTGGATATTATTCTTGCTGTTGTTGAGGTCATTTGCCTCAGGAACTACTTCTTTCAGTACTAGAGCTGTCTGCCCTATAAAGCTTTCCCAGACGAGGCACAGTTAGGAATATCTTCCCATGTTCCTGCTGCATCTTAACCCATATTATTACTAAACAAAATGGCTGGTGGTTATCTGGTTTAATGTCTAGCTCCCACTCTGTAAGAAGCACTCCTTCTGGGCAGGAACCATCTTATTCAATCTTGTAACATCATCATCTACAGTGCCTTACATGCATGCAAAAATCTCTTTGCCTGGTAATATCCTTTACTATCTTCTCTACCTGGAAAATCCCTACTTATTCTTCGGAAGCAATTCTTACTTTTAATGTGAGTCCTTCTCAACTGTCTCAGGACAAATTCCAATTCCCAGACCAGTTTTTTCACACCTTGACTATAGTACTTAGCACACTATAGTATAATTTATTTATTCATCTACACGTCCGTCTCTCTAATTAGACTGTGAACTCTTCCATGTCAAGAATCCCATTTTATTCCTTGGCTAGGCCCAGCCCAAGCAGAATATAACATATGACAGATAATAACTAGTTATTTTGATGAATACCTGATGAACATATGAAGCAAGCAGGAATAAACAATACCTAATACAATTTGTTAAACGGAATTTGAAGTATTATGAAGTAACTAGACCCCAGATCACCATTTATGAACTGTTGCAACAGCTATAATTATTGTAGAGAAGGGTATTTTGAGAGGGATTCACATCTTCACGGGTTATTTCACTTTGAAGGAATTACAGGAAAGTATATGTGTAGGTAGAGACTTGGAGTTAAAGGCAAGTAAGATTTTGCTTCTTGTCTTGAGTTGTTCAGAAAGCAGAACCATTTGACAATTTCAGCATAATCATAAATAATACTCCATGGGGTAGATTTTTTAAGAGATAAAGAGATCACTTCATCCTTGAGTACAGGTTGTAGTATACATTTGTGCAGGAAAGAGCAGAGAAAAGAGAGAAGATAGGGAGAAGGCTGGAAATGGGGAAAGGAAAATGCAGAAACAGAGGTAAACACAGAAAGGGGTGTGGTTTGCATCCAAAAACTAGAATTGGAAAGATCTATATAGGTCATCTTAAGTTTGGACTACAAAGTTGCCTGGCTTTAATCTAACACTGCTCAGCCTGACCATTTTCACAAGCACTAGATGTATTGTATAACAATGAAAATAACACCTTATAATATCTTCCTTTGAGAAAAATCACTCTCTGCTATTTCCCATTTCCATTTCTTGGTGATTTGGCAGCAAATAAAATGAGAATTAGAAATGTTAAGAAAACTTATAACATAATTTATTTTTATCCCATCTTATAATTATATATTAAAAAGTGATCAGTTTGATACAGTGAGTTAAAAAAATAAGGAAAAGGGGAGGATATTGAGATCTTGAACTAACAATTAACGGTCAAAATCTTCTATGGAATCAATGCAGTCATGCTTTAGGAAAATATCAATGTTATCTGTTGGCTTTATTCACATTAAGAGTTACAAAAAGTTTCAATGAAATTGCAGCTTTGCATTCAGATATTTTGATCATCCTTGCTCCAGTCTGCACAGAGATGGGCCACAGGATACTGAAGTACACGTACATATATGCAATACAAGTTATCACTTTTTTCCATTGGAAAGTAAAGATAATGGATAAAACTTTTAATAATGTACTCAAGCTTAGATATATAAAAACATGTAATGCTTAAATACACAGAGTTAAGCCAATGTGCAAATGAGCAGTTAAGACTATAGATACATGGATTAGATTTGACCTACTGAGTGACAACAGACTCTCAGTGAGACTAATACACATTCATGGATTAACGACTTGAATTATCAAGACAGTATCTGTTCATCAGCCTTTCTTTTTACAGAAAAGCTCATTATACCTACAATTTTTTTTCTCTCTCTGATCTTGGAATGTTCATTCTGATTTCAAGAGAAAACTAAAGTTATATAAAATCTTGTACAAAATTTAGAAAATTAACATTCTTCCAAATGTGGAGTTACTTAAACACATGGCCAAATAGGACTACCTTTGCCAAGCAAACTGGAAAAAAAAATCTAGGCTACAGGTACAATCTTCAGTGTCTAACATTTCTAGGGCCTGCTCCCATCTTCAGGGTTAAAAAAATAAAGAATAGGCAAAAAAGAAAAAGACAGTTCAACATTGATACGCTCCATACTAATAAGAAATACATTTGGCTTGGGGTTGTAAAGAGATCATAAATCTCCCCAACTCCTGCATTTGCCTAATTTTCTATTATGTAAGCTAACTTAAAATAAATCTGTATACCCTGAGCATTTCCCCACTGAGGTAGTCAGGAAAGAGCTTGAACTAAACACCCAATGGTGTTGTGAAGGGAACGAAACAAATAGATGACCTGTTTCCTACCCTTAGGAAGCTAGAAACAGGTTGAGGACACCAAAGAGAACATTTAAAAGTAGCTCAAGAGCATTTAGAAAGCAAAATGCACACCTTAATAGCATGCATATTAAGAAAATGAAAAGCTCCACGCAGGCATGCTTAGCTCCCCTCAGTATTCTCAAAGCTGGTATCAGGAATAATTAGAAGTAAACAAGATTGGGAAGGAGGTAAGTGCTGTGATTAGTTGAGTCAGAGGCATCGGGCATTTCATTTCGGGAAGTGTCTGTGACAGGGATATGAGCAGACTGTGTCACTCATATGCACAAGTATGAGCAGACTGTGTCACTCATATGCACAAGTAAGCACAACCAGATTGGCCTGAATGAAGCAAGAGTATGGTTCAAACACACAAAACACTGAGTTTGAAAGCAGTGAGGGTTGGACAAGGAACTGGTAGATAATGATGGCAGGTGACAACAGGAACACAGGAGGGATTATTCATTTTTACTGTATTAATCAATAGTACTATAGGTATTTTTCATTTAAAACATATATTATAATGTACAAAATTCATAAAATAGGCATATATTTTAAACGTTTTCTAGAAACTCATGTTTATGGAAACCTGAACCTCTAAACTAAGAAGTGAGAAAGAAGAATCAATACTATTGAGCTAAAAGCTGCAAGAATGAATGAATCTTGAAACTTTCAGCAATCTCTGTTTACTGAAGATGGAGGAATTTTCTATTCCTCGGTTGTCAGACCTTTACTTTAAAAGTGAACAATTTGGGGGCTTCCCTGGTGGCGCAGTGGTTGAGAATCCTGCCAATGCAGGGGACACGGGTTCGTGCCCCGGTCCGGGAAGATCCCACATGCCGTGGAGCAGCTGGGCCCGTGAGCCATGGCCGCTGAGCCTGCGTGTCTGGAGCCTGTGCTCCGCAACGGGAGAGGCCACAACAGTGAGAGGTCCGTGTAACACACGCACACACACACAAAAAAAGTGAACAATTTGGAAATATTACATCCTACCTTTATTTTGAAAGTGGGCAATTTGTAAATATTATACTCCTATCACTGATTTTTTTTCAAGCCTATGTCTTCTACTCATAATGGTCAAAGCCAATCTCTGAGTCTTATTTGTCACTAATCATATTGCCCTCCATTCTCAAGTCTAAACTTTTATCACATGTTAGGTACACTTATACACAATTTCATGATAGGCATCAACAGAAAGATAATTCCATAAACTGCATTTCAGAGTTCACTTTTTTCCCCTGGTTAAAGCCAAAACAACCACACCTATACTAACAGTTCATACATTTCACACATGGTGCTTAGACTGAAGGAATTCATTATTCAAAAATGAAGAAAAAGACATGGCCAAACTTAAACCATAAAAAACTAGCACCAAAGAAGCCATCAGAAGAGCTATATTCAAAATCAGACTCTTGGGAATTCCCTGGTGGTGCAATGGTTAAGAATCCACCTGCCAAGGCAGGGGACATGGGTTCGATCCCTGGTCCAGGAAGATCCCACATGCTGCGGAGCAACTAAGCCTGTGTGCCACAACTACTAAGCCCACACACCACAACTACTGAAGCCTGCGCGCCCTAGAGCCCAGGCACCCCAACTACTGAGCCCACGTGCCACAACTACTGAAGCCTGCGCACTCTGGGACCCGTGTGCCGCAACTACTGAGCCCGCATGCTGCAACTACTGAAGCCCACATGCCTAGAGCCCGTGCTCCGCAACAAGAGAAGCCACCGCAATGAGAAAACTGCGCACTGCAACAATGAGTAGACCCCGCTCGCCACAACTAGAGAAAGCCTGCATGTAGCAAAGAAGACCCAACGCAGCCAAAAAAAGAAACCAAAATCATACACTTCTGGCCCACAGTTTCTTTATCTACAAAAGAAGATTGCTGTCTGTACCAAGTGCTAGCCAGATCACAGACTCTCCAAGGAAGTTGAACAGGTAGTAGTGGTGTCAAAGGTCTTGACCATATTCTCTGCAAACAGACGACAAAGAATTGACTACACCCCTGGACCAAAAAATACATGCTGCTCTAATAAGCGAACATTACTGGTAGAGATAAAAATGATCACAAGAACTACCTCATCTAGTACGCGACGAGCACTATTTCAAACGTACATTGACTCAATTGTCACAATAAACCTAAGAGGTAGATACTATTATTATCTCCATTTTATAGATGAAGAGATTGAGATATTAAGTATTACCCACAATCACACCAATTACAGAGTGGTACAAGTGGGCTTTGAAGCTGGCTCTAAAGCCTGCTTTCCTAATTCTGCTTCTCTGACCAACTGTTAGTGGGGCTTTGTTTCTCTTTTTACCATGACCCTCCACTGATGAGCATAAAGTACCAAAAAAAGCATGTGAAGTTCACTAATTTTTATTCTATCATAAAGGACTACCTTTAACGGAAAAATGCATGTAAATCAATGCTTCATTTTTATCATCAAAGACAATTAGAAAATTAATATATGAGTTTGGCTTCACTTAACAACAGTAAAAACTATTACTAATATTAAAGGAATCCAGTTTTCCAAACTCAAAATGATTAACGTATTCCCCATAAACTGAGCATTTGCATTTCTTCCCTCATTTGGGGAGGGGGGGTAAAATCATTAAAATGAGATGATTTTTTCTAATACAACTGTCATTTTTTCCCCCAATCAAAAATCTACTCAGTAAGTTATGGCAAAAAACATGTGAGTAAAATAGATTTTAGGGTTTTTTTTTCCTCCTTGTTTTGTGATAACTGACAGAATATATTCACATATTCTAAACAGAAATGTCACAGAGGTTAAAGGCTAATATATATTAATTACTATATTGAGGTACAGTATAAAAATTTCTTCAGAGTATAACTATCTTTACTGACTGGAACAATACCCAACTTAAATCACAGGAATTAAAAGCTAAGGATGTCCTTTAAGGAAAAAGCATTTGCTTCCTCTGTAAAATGTTGTCATTTAACTATGAATACAGCCTCCCACAATTTAATCTGATAAAAACTAAGCCAGTCTTAGTGGACAATGACATTTTATAATAAAAGCATGAATTACACAAATGATAGTTGGTTGCCTACCTTAGACAATTTAGCACTAAATTCACCATTTTACCTTTAATGTTTATGCTATATATTGAAATACCTTTTCAAAGCAGGAATATTAAAAGCATGACATTTAATATAATCAAAATGATCGCAACCATCAGATGAAATGAGAAAATCCAACAAAGTACATTAGACATTGAAGATTGTTAAGAAAATAGAGATGATATCAGGATGGGGGTAGGAATACAGCTCTGCCTAGAAAAAGGGCAATGATGGCTCAAGGTCATCTGAAGACCCACGAAACTCACAAACTCTCAGAAAATGAGGAATAGCTATGTTCAGAGCTTTGAGATTCTTAGACACATCTATAATCTTTAGTAACCAAAAGAGTGTCATGATTCCTATATGGAATACAAAGTTGAATAGGATTGAACACTTCAATGAAGATCTTGAAGGGGAAAAAAAAAAAAAACCCAAGGTACTAGAGAGCCATAGAGTGTACATCCATTTGCTAAATGTGATTCAAAAATCCAAGTTAAAAGGTCATTTATAACAACAAGGTCCTACTGTATAGTACACGGAACGAACTATATTCAATATCCTGTGATAAACCATAATGGAAAAGGACATGAAAAAGAATGTATATATATGTGTAACTGAATCACTTTACTGTACAGCAGAAATTAACACATTTACTTCAATAAAATTAAAAAAGAATCCTCAAGTCTCCCATTTAGAATCCCTTCACCAAAGATGACATGTATCAAGTCAATTAACAAGTGAGAAGGTACCTTCATCCTCAGTTTGTTTGCATTAAACACTGACATTTCCTTGAAAAAAAAAGAAAAAAAGGTCATCTGTATCATGGGACAGCAGGCATGGGGGAATATGAGGCCGTATATACCATCCAAGCCTCTCTAACACACTGAGGCCAAAGAATTCTGAGGGATAATTTCACAATACTTACATAATTTCCCAGCTACCACAACCATAGCATCTCCAAGGATACATGAGTTTAAAATATTTGTCCACATACAGATGGTCCCAAGTTACCATGGTTTAACTTACAATCTTTTGACTTTACGATGCAAAAGCAATACATGTTCAGAAAATCTGTACTTCAAATTGTGAATCTTGATCTTTCCCTGAGCTAGTGATATGCAGTACAATACTCTCTCGTGATGCTGGGCAGTGGCGGTGACTCACAGCTCCCAGTCAGCCCCATAGTCATGAGGGGAAATAACCGATATATACTTACAACCATTCTGTACCCATACAACCATTCTGCTTTCCACTTTCAGTACACTATTCAATAGATTACATGACTTTATTATAAAATAGGCTTTGTGTTAGTTGATTCTACCCAACTGTAGGCTAATGTAAGTGTTCTGAGCCAGTTTAAGATAAGCTAGACTAAGCAATCATGTTATGTAGGGTAGGTATATTAAATGCATTTTTGGTTTATGATATTTTCAACTTATGACAGGTTTATCAGGATGTACCCTCAACGTAAGAGGAAGAAGATCTGTACTACATCAATAGGACATATATGTGAATACACCTAAGTATGGATAAACACACATCCACAGAGAGAGAGAAAGGGATCTTACTATACACGTACTCACTGACCTCATTAAAAGAGGTAATCCTGAGATTTGTTGACATTATGCTTATATATCCATAGAAGGGTAGCAGAATATGCCACCCCAGAATATGCCTTGTTGACATAAAGATTATTTTCAATTGATTATTTTTGAGAAGGAACAGATACAAGAGAAGCTCTGAAACCAGAGTAGAAGTTACCCTTCCATAAGAGAAATTTACCTTTATAATGGAAATCTCTATTTATAAGGGCATCTTCCTCTCTGTACCAGGAAGAGAAGGGTGACTAAATCACAGGAGGGCCTTGTCAATGGAGAAGGCACTGACTGGAATCTGCATAAAAAGCCTTACTCTTGTCTATTGTGCTTTTCCTGGTCACCTCCCATAACTGGCCTCTCCCCTACCCAACATTTTTCTTTTAGTCTTTAGCTGAAGATGGTATTTAAGATGGTGGCTTGGACCATGGTTGGGGCTGGTAATCTCCCCAGGTAGATATGAGGTACATATGTTAATAAACTTCTGTTTGTTTTTCTCTTGTTAATCTGTCCTTTATTACAGGAGGTCTCAATCAAGAACCTAGAAATGGGAAAGGGAAAATTATTTTTCCTTGCCTATACCATATACTCATTATATTTCAATATTAGGCCTTCAGAACTCTTGTGTTTATTATAACCATCTCCTTAAAGAGGACCAGGGTTGGGGGGGAAAAACATAGCTATGTAAAAACTGAAACTCTTGTTTAGGAGGTAGGTAACAAATTGGTTCACAAAATACACACTGCACTGACTAGGTGATGGGCAAGTTTTGAATAAGAAAATAAGACAAGATTCCAGCTTTTCCTTATTGTTTTTGTTCTGTGACTTTACTAGTTTAGAGTGTGACTTTGCAGATCAAATTGTGGATGTCTAAATTCAATACTGCTATCAAAAATACATTAAGGTCAGCACAATTACCAATGCGCTTGGAATATCCACACAATTACATCTCATCCAAATGCACGCCATATATACATAGTCATTGAGAATGACACAACTATCACATTTAAACTAAATGTATATTAAATGAGAATTGAGATTGTGACCACTAAGTTTTGACACTTAACACACACTCTAATTAAGGCAATATTTAATGAATTAGTGGTTGTTACTAAGAAAAATAATGAGCAAAATCTGGCCTTATTATTAGACAATTTCTTTAAAAATGTGACAGTATTGTCAGTGAGAATTCAACCACCTAGTTAATTTCTGTCAATATTTTACTGACAAAAATGTCCTAATAGAATCCTTGACCTTCAATAGAGTTTAAATGTATCAAGCACAAATCATCAACTATTTTTCAAAAGCATATAACAGCAATTTTGACATTTTACAAGATCATTTTTCAGAAGCATAAATGGATAAAGGTTTTATTCTGTAAAATCACTAACATAACTTTTATTAAAGTGTATAAAATTAAAATTAATAAGGTCAATCATATTCCATGTTTTCTTTACTAGTATCAAAAACTATGTGACAAAAATAATTTAAATCAAAAATCATCATTTCCACATTTGTGATTGTACCACTCCATTGTGAATGAAATAGTCTGCGGGGGGGGAACTTTTACTACAGAATTTACTTCCAAAATAGCTATTTGAATTTCAGAGATTCTCAGCTATTTGCCTGACAATATTTTTATCTTTAAGTGAACAGTAGAGATAAATAAGCAGATAACTTAGGATGGCACTTCATAAAAATCTGGAGTATAAGTATAGTAGAAACAAATCAGTGATCTATATTCTTAAGTCTTTCTCTTTTTTCAAGGCTAGCTACTTAAATGGGACTATCTGCTTTGATTAGGTTTGGGTTTTAAAAGGATGCTTGATTTTAACGAATTTTTTCATTAACTAAGATCCTAGATTCAGAAAATATACTCTTTAGGTATTAACTGCCTTGACCAATGTAAGAGTGTATTCAAATAATTAGTCTTTAGAGAAGGCTAAGTTAACCCATTTCATTTGTCAATTGTCTCCTTTGCAAACTGCGATGTACATGTGTATAACTGTGATGAATTCTACATTAATAAAAAATGCCAATATTCCATAATAAATTGGTCCCAATTTTATGTCAAATGTGGCTGGGAGTATCCAGTGAGGCTTCAACTACTGAATAACCTCCCCAATCCTTATCTCCAGGCCAGATTGCTCTTGTGAGTTCCAGATCAGACACTTTTCTAGCTACTGAACATCTCCAGGTGAGTATCATACTTAACAGGATCCACAGTTCATTCCGTCTTTCTCCTACCAAAGCTCATACTCCTTCTGTACTATCACAATGACTGGCACCCCAGATACCTCCAATGATCCTAAACTCCAAAGAATTCCAACCTGGCTTCCATTCATACCAACCCTTAGAAAATATTTATGTTAAGATCACTAATGTTCTTCGTACTGCCATAGCTAAATGGTTTTTGCTGCCCTCATCTGACTTAACTTCTCAGCAATATTCTACCTGATTAAACCAGCCCTTTTTTGCTTCCTGAAATATTTTCCTCTCTTGGCTTTTATGAGGACACATTTTCTTCATTTTGCTACGTCTTTTGTTGCCATTTCATTTGCCGGCTCTCCTCTTCCACTGGCCCTTGAAATGTTGGTGTTCCTCAGGGATTTATGTTGGGCCCTCTTTTTTCTGTCTCTATAATACTTCTTTAGGTAATCTCATCCATTCTCCTAATATTAAATTCCATATACATGTAGATAAACTCCCAATCTCTCTCTCAAACCCAAATATTCTTCTGAGCTCCAATTTTCTACATATAACTGCCTATAGGACACGGCCACTAAACTATCTTATATCTCAAACTTAGAATGTCAGACACCTAACTTTTGTTTTTCGCACTCTTCCTCACCTTGTTAAGTAGCACTGTCACCCACCACATGGGAATCATATTAGAGGTCTCTTTCCTCCTTCTTCCCTGTCTCTCACCTCCCCAAGTTTAATGCCATTAATAACTGTTAATTTCACTTTCTAACATTTAGTTCCCTCTTTATATCCCCACTTCCACTGCCTCAGTTCAAGTCATTAAAATCTCTCAATTAGATTATTAAAAAGCTTGCTAAATGCCTTCCCATCAATCTTTCACTTTCCTACTGAAAGTGATCATTCTAAAATGCAATCTGATCATACATCGCTAACCCCTAATTAAAAATGCATTAAAGGTTAACCATAGGTCATAGTTAAAAGGTCCTTTACTAGTTGACTTCAACCTTCAATCTCCCTCCTGTCCTTCACACCACATTCTCCAACCAAACATTTTATGTCTCACTCCCAAAGTGTGATGCTTTATCATATCTGCCCTTGTTCATGTAGTTTCATCTGCCCTGAATACCCTTCTCTTTTTTGGGGAAAAAAACCAAAAACCAAAAAAAACTACATAAACTTCAAGTCCCAATTCAAATGTTTTTTTTCTCTGAAAACCTCTGAATTCATCTTTAATTATTCTTCAATAATAAGGATAGTATTCTTTCATGGTTCTGTATAGCAGTTATCACATTTTAGTACAGCAATTACTTTATGTATAACAGATACTTTATGTATCTCCCTCTCTTTTGAAAAATAATGAGCTCTTTGAGGAGCCAAACCCTTTCTTCTTCATCTTAACTGCCAAGACCATGGTGGCCTGAAATGTAATATTCTCTCCCAAAGAGCCAAGATATTGGTCTATTGCCCTTCTTTACCAATAAACCCATACTAGGAGGTGCTTCTCTCACTTTAGCACGAAACGCCCTCTAGCGGACAACAATCACAGTGTCTTGTCACACTGGTGTGATATCAATTCCGAGGTAAAACGCAGAGGTTTTTTTTGTGGGTATTTTTTTCCCCAGAGTTTTTATTTTCATAAATATTTTACGAAAGTGTGAATCATGTTAAAAAAAATTGATTCCGTGTTTTCTCTGTAATAAAGTCATTCTAACTTGCTCTCATTCCAACATGTCTTTTGAGACAGAAAGAATACAGTAAAGTTGCTGCTAGCACAGGAATAACTGCACAACACCTTGTATACGACCTTGGAAGCAGTCATGGTAGGAACATCGTTCATTACCCGAATTTTGTCAGGCAATGTTCTGCTCGAGATCTTCTTCCCAACATCTTTTCAACTAGGAGTAAATTTCTAGACCTCTTTTCTGATTCCCCACTTAGAGACAGTCCCAGTGTTCTTCCTTTGTACTACCTCCCACATAAATCTTCCTCATTAATTCTGCTTGTAGGCATTGGTCATATCACACTACGCAATCCCATTCCCTGAGCTATAACCATTTGTGGCCATCACACGTGGATTACTATGGCTATACAAAATGCAAAGCAAAATCAGATTACTTAATAACACAAAAATACTAATAAAACCTTAAATAAAAGGAACAAGAAAACTACTATTTGGGGAAGTAGCAGGAAAAAGATGCGCAGGTCATTCTGTACCCTGCCTGTGGAGTAAAAGAGAAAGAAACATGGTGGTCTGAGATATAATATATTTACTGTTATAAAATGTCATCCAGTAGCAGAATTTCATCAGGAAACTTCTGCTCTAGATCTCCTTCCCCAAATACTTCCAGTTTGGAGCAAGTACCAAAGTATCAAAAGGAATATGGTAGACAACATAGTTTGTGTTAAAAAGAGAAAGAATAAATCCTTATCTACTATATGCTTTTATTATCTTGGTTATCACTGCTCTTTATCCAGTCACCTTTTGACAGTTCGATTGAGGTTTAATGCCAACTAACCAGTTGAAATACCATCATAAATAATCTTCTTGTTTAATAGGTCCAAATGGATCCAATCTCCCTATACTCATCATATTAACATTCAGGCTAAACAGTGGTCTAGCAGCATGCACATCAAGGATATCCCCGTATAGTCGTGAAACATGTATCTATGAACTTTCAATTATTATCACAAACCTCAGGCATTACAAAAATTTAGTTAGGGTGTAGGTCTTCATGTGCTTGACCACCTGGAGAGGCAAATATATATATTCCAGGGGAAAAAAGATGATGAGGGCAACTCTTTGAAAAGATGTTACAGACCAATATTTTCATTACTTCTTTGCTATACTGTACGTATTTTGGAGTATTTCTTCTTTCTAAAGAAACGTTGATAAGTTGAGGCACAGTAACCACACTTAAGGCCCTCTGAAGTTTACACCACTAGCTTAGAGACAGAGAAAACAAACTGTCGGTTATATATGTGTTCACATATATACAATAAGCTGGTTCTTCCAGCCATCCATTATGGAAATGGTGCTTTTATAATACACTAACTTCTCAAAACACTACACTGATTAAACAGAAAACCTCTGATAGCTACTGATACGATGCTACTATATCCCCAGTGAATAGCAAGAAAAAATAAGTGATGATTTATTGCAGAGCTTGATGAAATGTTAAAAGGAAAATGATATCAAGGCAATTAGCAAATTCATAAATTACAGCATTAAAAAAATGCCATGAAACAGAATGCCTAGGTTTGAATCATCATCCCCTCATTTTTTAGTATCTGTGTTATCTTGGGCAAGTTATGTAACTTTTCTGTTCCTTATTTTCTTCATATATAAAATGGGGCTAATAATAGTAAAGTCAAGGAGTTTATTGAGAAGATATAATGAGTTAATGCATGTAAGACAATTATAACAATGCTCAGCACAGAGGAAAAGCTATGGAAGTGTGAGCCGTTATTATTATCATTTCCTTCCCAGCCTCCACTTGTGAGTTTATTTAAATTGGATTTTCTTTTTAATGCACAAGACTTCAATCATTCACCCAGGGGTCAGGAAAGTATGAAAATTGCAATTAAGGATGCTGCATTTTGAAGTAAGAGGGTGCTGAGAAAAGAGAGAAAATGCTGAGATACATTCCAGATGCCAGTGATATTGACATAATAATTATAGCAAATATAACTCTCCAGGTCAACATTTGCCTTATTCCCAACAAAGACAAATAATTAAGCACCTTTAGTGGAATTAGCTTCCTGCTAGCAAAGGAAAAGTAAAGAAGAGTAGAGAATGAAGCAGCACAGGGCAGGAAGCACGGCAGGAAACACTCCAAGGGGAGCATGAGGAATGAAGGCCAGCAGTCATGCTCAGTGCTGCCTGGCATATGAGCAGCATGGGCTGGGCTGCCTCTGGAGGGCTACGACACTACTGCGCAAATCAAAGAAGCTGGATGCAGACCTGCGGATACACAGCTTGGCAAGTAGAGCTTGCACCAAACTGCAGCCCTAGTCAGACCTGCAGTAGGGCATCCCTGTGCAATAAACAACCATAACAGAAATCCTGGCCCTATGGTACCATGCCCCTAGAAAGAGCCTCTCTGGAATATCGAACTGGAAAAACTGGGGTTTTCCAAGCCTGGCACAAATCACTTTTTCTACTGCTTAGCTTTCTACTGTCTCTAGGTTGAAGCTGGCCTTTTCCCTTTGTTAAAGTCCCAGTATGGGGGAAGAATTCCTGAGCAGGCCAGGATCCACTTTAGTCTAGGGCATGCACAAATGACTGAGATTTTATGTAGAAATGTAGACAAGTTATATAAATTTAAAGATAGGCTTATGTGTGCAACTTATATAAGACACTAAAATATGTTGGTCACCCTTCTACATACATATGCACATGCATGACTACACACGTTTTAAAATCCCCATTGTGATATTTTTAGAAGACAAAAAACCGATGACTAGAATTGTGTGATCCCTTTTATACATTACTATTTCAAAATGTCAAGTGATAAACAAACACTGGAAACAGAAGAGAGACCAATAACCTAAAAGAGTTGCTTTGAAACTTTCTTATATACCTTCCAGAGGCCTTCCAAAAAAATTTCTCTGGAGTTCACTAATTAAATAAACTAAGCTATATTAGATGCAGGTTAGCATATCTCAATTGCAATATGCTTTCCACATGTGCTAGAATGCTGTTTGAAAAGATTATCATACAGAGAATTTGCATTATCTTCCTGAGTTCAATTCTCCCATGCTTTCACAAACGTACCTGTCATACTGGTGCTAAAACACCTCTCTGCTTACATGAAATGAAGTAAAATATCACAAATGATATATATCAATGGTCATGAATAAAGCTGGAAAGCTCAACCAACCCACTGAAGATAAAGATTTGGTGCTAAGTTTTCTGGGTTATAAAGACAAGGAAATAATAATTAACAATCACAGTTGCTTTACTAATTCCGCTCATTCTGTAGGACTAAGTTATCAGAGAGAGAGCTGCTTAAGCGCGAAGCACCAAGAAATGAGTGAGAAGGCCCTTTAGTATCTATCATAAATAATACAACCACAGGAAGAACACTTTAAAAGTTAACATGAACTTGTCACATAGGTATAATCCATTTTGGCAATTTCCCAATAATTAATAAACGATAAATTTACTCTCAACTCGTAGAACAAGATGATGCAAAACCTTTTAAAATTTCCTAGATAGAGGGTTTTATTTCTATCTGGAAAGCGGACTTTGGAATCTGGTGCTTCAGGCCATTTAGTAAAAGATCCGAAAGAAATGACCTATCTTTCTGAACTCGACAATAGGGTTTTTATCAGTACACTTTCGGTGCCTCTCTGGCACACAAAGAAAGTAAAGATCTTCCTTAGATCACAGATTTAGTTGGAATGAGAATAAAATTCTCTTTTCACCAGAGCAAAACTGTTCATTTTGTAATTAATTCATACTTAGTGCACAATGTGACCTCAGCCTAGCGTAAATCAAAAGAAACACTTAAAAGTGCAATGTTCATTTGACCAAATAGTTAAACACAGAGGAAAAAGTAAAGGTTGTCTTTACAGTCAAATCAAAAGAGGCACAAACCCCTAGAGTTGAAGCAAAGGTTAATGCCAAAGAGATACATCTTATTTCCATGCATCAACACTGAACTAATTCAAACGGCACTGTATTTCCTACCTTTGGAAATACTAGCATAGTATATCCAAAGATGGTTTTCTCTTGATTATTACATTGTTTTAATCCTCTGACCACTTTTTCTGTCAACACCATCCCTATCAGCCTTTTCTGATTCTAGTGTGGCTAGAATAGGATATTTATTGTACAATACTTTATTTGGCTCAAGCCCCCAACCTCTGAGTAATCAGATTCCTTGTGTTTTCCTTACCCGCCGGTACCCAACCCATCAACAAATCCTGTTGGCTTCTGCATCTGAAGATATGTGTCTTAAATTCCCCAATTTATATGCTTTTAAAATGACTTCCCTTAATTAACCGCCACACTTAATTGTCCACCTAGGGAATTCTCTATCACATCACTATATTATATCATCTTTAGGATACCTAACACCAACTGAAATTCATATTAATTTAATGACATGTTTATTATTATATTGTTGCTGTTAGACTGTAAGTTCTAAGACAATCAAGATCACATCTACTTTAATTACAGCTATATCCCCTCCCCCCCCACCCAAGGATAGCATTTGGTACAGAGTAGGTGCTCAATAATTTTATTTGTTAATATAAGACTGTATAGAAAAATAAACTTACTGATAACTATTAAGGGACTCAGAATTTCTAGAAAGATTGTTTACTATATACTTCTTGAAAATAAAAAAATACATTTCTGAGAAAATATAAGCAGTTCCTTCAAAAAAAGAAAATCATATTACTGTATTAATTCTGTAAAACAAATGCCATAGTGAGGTGACAAGCATATCATATCACCCCTAACAGTCTTTATCATGAATTTAGTTTTCCTCTTATTGCATATTCTAACTGCTGTCGTTTTCACTCCCATTTCCAAACCTCAAAATATAGGTTGACCCCAAAGTCCACTGGAACTTTTTGGTCGTATTGTGTTTTAGGAAGCAATGAGAGGACTCAGATAAAAATAGGGCAATGAGAATAACTAAGCAGAAACTTTCTGGAAAATACTGTCTGTCACTGAATACAGTGGTTCAATTAACATGTAACAGGTTAAGCATGTCTAACCAACAACAATGAAATAATTTAGATCCTAGGAAATTCTTGAAGGTAGTAGAAATAGTTATCTTGACTTTAAGTAAGCAAGCAAGGCTGCCCGTGCAGAAATACAGGCATTCTGTCATGACAAAACAAGACAAACAAAATCCTTTTTCACCACTGGATTCAGTTACTCATTCTGTGGGTCACAGGCCTAATGGAGCAATAAACATTCTGAGAAAACTAGTAGTGTATAGCATATAATAGAAATTCAATACATATTTGTTGAATGCGCAAATAAGACAAGGAAGACGCAGTCTCAATGACAGCTTGGAGGAATTGCTAGAATAATGCTGTTATCTCATTTCTACAGTAAATTAGTTTCCATGTAGGCCATCATTACTTATTAATACCTACACACGGAAATATAGCTCCCAAGCATCAGTGGATCCAAGATTTGTGAAACATAAATTTGTCACTATGTTGATTATGCAGGTATCTGGGTCCACTGGGAGAGGGGAGATGTGCGCGTCTGAGGGAAATAGGTGAAAAGAGGACTACTTTACAAAGTTTAGTTATACTGAATTTAGACACATTATTATATGCACGGTTTATAAAAAACTATTTCATCTTTCACTAAAATTTAGTCGCAAAAAGAATCTTCAATCACTGCTCAGTAATGGAGATTAGCAGAGAATATCTCTTGGGAAATGCATTGTCCACAGCCAGCAAATTCTGTACAGTGGTTAGCATATTAATATATTAAGCCTATTAGATGGTATATTTAACTCATAGCTGGTGCCTTCACTAAAAGTTATTAGTACATCAAAATATTGTCTATTCTGACTGGCAAAGAGCTGTCTAATATTATATGTGCCCCAGTTGCCCTGGTAAAGGAAATAGGTTGCTTTAATTCTATAGATTTCAGGGCACACATCCTGAAGAGTGAAGGCATTATTAAAATATTAATTGCTTAGGTAGAAATAGATACACAGATGTAGAGAACAAGCGTATGGACACCAAGGGGGGGAAAGCGGCAGGGGGGTGGGGTGGGGCTGTGGGTGTGGGATGAATTGGGAGATTGGGATTGACATATATACAAATATACAAACATGTGTAAAATACATAATTAATAAGAACCTGCTGTATAAAAAATTAAATTAAATTAAAAAACATTAATTGCTTAAGTTTTGTATTTCTATTATTCAGATATACATAATATAAATAATAAAGTAGGGCATACTTTCATTTCCTCTCCAAAGATCACAATGATGAATTTTAATCTGATAAGTAAAATACTGATGTTCTACAAGCAGCCATTCCACAGACTCCAATGTCCTGGCAACTCTGTTAGTTTCTGCATGGGAAGTTGCTTGGTTCCAAGGTAAATTTCCTTAATGGCAGTGTTCAGGCTAAAATTTGTTCAGAAATTCTCAAAGCAACCTTATTCTAGGTAAACTGATAGGTTTCATTATTCATAATGTGTAACTATTGATATGTTACAAATGCACATATTAATATCACTAACATATCAAATACCATTTATATAACCTCTTTTGCTGATTCAAATTTCAAATATTTTCTGTAAACCCTCTAATCCGACCTTAATTCAAAGTTGGAAAGTGTAGAAAATTTGAAGTGAATGCCCATTGAACACCAAACATTTTAGCAAGCCAGTACTGATGTGCATTCAATAGATGATTCTTATAAATGATCAGGTGCTTTTCATACAAAAAATAAAAATGACATAGCATGATTTCAATTTAATAACTAATTTGACAAAAACTGTTGTAAAATTAAACTTTCCACAATCTTTCAAATGGTTTACACATTTTCAGTAACTTGGCTAAAGCAATCTATTTGAAACAATATAAAAAATGTTTGTTGATAAGTTGAAATATTGATTCCTTTCAGTCAAAGAAACATGTTATGCCTGCAACTGCTACACACAGTCACCTCCTAGGAGACATTTGGAAATGACCTTGAAACTCAAAACCCCAAACTTCAAAAGACTATTAGGAAAGCATTAATATTTACCTTATACATGTGAAATGTAATTTAGGTACCTATATTACAGTATTTCTAGGAGTCAGATGAACTGGAGGCCTCCAGGAAGAGAGAACATTACTGACAGACTCTAACCCCCTCATTTTTAGTAAGGGTAGATAGTAGGGGATAATGATCAATATATAAATACTATATCAAATATAAGACATAGCAATATCTGTTACGAATTCTCACTTTTAAGAGAACAGTGAAATAAACTTGAGAAACATTTTAGAGTAATTCCTAATAAAGGAATTCTGAAACCCTTCCTACAGGAGCATTTACAGTAGGAAAGACTTTTTGGTAAGAATTAATACACAGTTGGAGGGCTTAAAACAACAGCAGCAACTGCTGTTAAGAGCTTTTCATGTCCTTATCAAGTTGCAAATGACACTTCAAGATTTGATTCTAAAACAAGGACACTTAGATGCCAAGAATGAATAATATTGTTCAGACACAGAAGCAACTCAGAAATGTGGACAGTCTGGAAATTCTCCCACAGCTAGCATCTATCACTGAACCAGACTAACTCTCTTTCCTGCTGTCACACCCATTCCGGCTTCCAGATAAACCCCAGACCTGCGTAGGCATGTATCGGGCCAGTGGAAGTGGAATGTGGTTTCTATGATATATACTTCTTAAATGAATAAAAGGAACCTAGATTACCGGTTATATGACTGACTGAACCACTTACATAAATGAACTGGAACCTGGCAGTTTGTAGCATAAGTAAGGGCACTGGGTTCAAACTCAACTTTGCTATCTTCTACCCTTGTCACCTTTGGGCAAGTCACTTAATCTTCCTGTGACTCAGTTATTTCATCTATAGGACTGGAGATAAGAACATCATCTCATAGGTTTTCTTTCCTGAGGATTAATGAAATGATTTCATATATATAAAAAGTTCAGAAGAATGTATGGTATGTAACAAACACTTTTTGAATCAACTCTTCTCTGTCACTATATCCATATTCTCCCATTAGATAAACACTGAAGTTCTAGTTCATATGTATGTTCCTGGTTGTCAACTGCTGAGTGGCTAAGAAATGCAGAGTACCCTTGGTAACCAGCCAACAGAACACTCACAGACAAAACTGAATCTACCACAGTTCATGAATGAATTCGTTTTACATGTATTTATTGCAATTCTAACCATATCAATCCTGAGGTGTTTGTTGGACCCTTACCAACAATATCACTGTTGCTACAAGAGACAAAAAATGGAGATGGGGGAATTAAGACAATCTACAGAAAGAGAGTCTTACAACTTAAAATAGCACCCCAAACAGGACAAATCCATTGTAATCCTCATGACCATAAAGAAATTCAATAGTAGATACACAGTCTTCTGTAATGTGCACTGTAGAAGAAACTTAAGGTATGAGACAGGACCACTATGGGTTTTCCAAAGCCCAAGAGCACATTTTTCTCTCTGCTAACAAGGGTTTAAAAATTATCTTTGAAAAGTCTTTAAACAAGCCCTAGTAGATCTTGCCAAAGGACAGTCATTTTCACAGCTTCTTTTGTTTCTTACTCCTAATCCAAAAAAACACAAATAGGCCTGAGCTAAAGATACTGAAATGCAAGAAAAAGACCACTATAAAAACATTTAATTGCCTTTACCTTCCAATTATACACCCAACAGTTCCACACATTCATTCTACTTTATTAAAGCAGATAACTGAGAGCTGTCACATACATCTCATAAATACTAAATTATAAAAAAAAAAGATTAGCCATTTGTAGTCACTTGTAATATTCATAAAAATCAGAGCAAACTCTTAAGACTACTACTTTATTAGATCCTAACTAAGGTCTAGTCTAAATTAATAAACTTATTTATTGGTAATAACTCCCAAGCAAATATTATGCAATACATAAACGTCAAGGCACAAATATAATCTGCCCACCAAGGAAACTGATAATGGTATTTTGAAAAAATTATTAAATTTAAGAGAATGATTGATAATAATAGCTGATAACAATAAACAGTTGCCTCGATGTCTCTGAACATATGAAGAAATGTAGACTATCACTGAAACAAAGTGAAAATGATACCATAATATTAGGATAATGATGAAAAGGCTTTGTACAAGTTACTATCTCTCTCAAAAAAAGCTTAGTTAAAATATATTCAGTTATGTCCCTGAAAATAGCAAAATTAAGAATTAATTGTCTTGCCTCTTTTTTCTACAAGATTAATAATATATGGTTATATCCTTATCTGGTAAGGTACTAAATTTAAAAAGCACTTTTGTAAGTCTTCAATATTAAACAATTCAAGAACCCTACAGTATGAAGCTGTTGTCAGGCACTGCTACTGCAGAAAGCAAAAGCTATCAAGTTCATATCTACTATAGAAAAAGCTGTTTAAAATAGCTGACAGTTATCTTTGTCATCATATTGTTTAAATTGGTTATAACGCCACACCAAGATCATGAGTTCAAGGCGTACTGAGTCAGTTACCTTGTTTGTGCACCATGGGCACAAACTCTACCCCTAACCTACTGTCATCATAAATGAGTATCACTGGTCATAAGAAACATTAGGCAAAAATAGGTGAAATGATCAGTTTAAAAACATTCTTACCACTGGAAATCAAAATAGTATCATGCCCTATTAATTATGGTAGTTAGCATCATCTTTTTATATGGATGACAGACAACATTAGTAAACCAAATAACAAGCAGAAAATAATATGAAAAATCTCACTGCTTTCATAGGTTATATATAAGTGAACCTAACAAACACTATGGCTAATTAGAAGTCATCTCAGGAAAGGATAAAAAATTTTAAATGTTTAAGGAATTTTAAAGGAATCCCTTAGCTAAACTATATCTCTGTTGGAAATAATTTTAAAAGGGCTAGATGTGTCCCCAAATCCTGCTTCAAATCTATGAAATTAATTTCCTATGATTTCACCTTTATATGTGTTCAGTTTATGCCCTAAAATGGATTAAGAAGCTGTGTAATGCCAAATGATATTATTTATACAATGAATGTCTATCAAACTATGATACAAGGATTTTAGAACCATATTCTGATCCATCATACAGATATATTAACATTTGATAATACAATAAATTATTAAAATACTTAAATTGTCAGCATTGAGAAAACTAAAGCATGTGAAATAGAATAGAAATGCCAATAATTAACAAGAGTGTGATCTGATTGGTACTGAAAGAGCAAATAGTAAGTAAAACCTAGGAGAGGAGTGATAGCATCTTTATTATTGCTGTTAATGGAACAAAAGGTACCTAATCACACTAGCTTCTCTTTTCAAAGACAACTACAAATAGCATCACATGTCAAAGAGTACTTTTGCTGCCTTCTATTAAAAGCAATTACATGCTAGGAAACAACACTGCTCACACATTGCCAGGAGCGTATTATCAGTCTATTCTTATCACATGAAGCCAGACACAGTCAACTCTCAGTAAGCCATTCGCATGGAGGGAACACTGATAATTCACAAGAGTTTTATCTGCCATTAGAATGCATCACATAGTTTGCTTAGGCTCCTATAAAATTAATTTAAATTAAAAATATGATCCTTAGGCCAGTGTCAACACATGACAAAGAGCATGAGGTAATGGTGCTGGGGAGGCAGGGAAACATCAGACTAATATTAGTACTGGACCACTGGATAAACTAAAGGCACACCACACATATGTGGAGAACTTAGCCAAGAGTGGCTAGGAACTTCAATATATTGTCACTCTTTTTAGATTGGTTTTATATTGGGAGCTATGTTTTTCAACACATCATATGTATATTTTGTTTGTTTAGTGGGCAAATTGATTCATTCAGTTCTGTCACTTTATGAGTATAATTTTACTGGGTCGTATTAATAGAAATACATTAATACTCTACATAAGCTAGGTAGCATTGAGTACACAAGAATAAAGTACTTAAAAGGGCAAGATCACATAAATAGTCTATCCTTGTCCTGTGGGACAGACAAGGGGATATTGAATTGAGGTTTTTGATAATAGAGCTTTAATCGGCACAATCATACTACAGAGAGATGCAGTGGTGTTGAAAAGCACAGGCTGTGGATAAAGTCTCCCTCTAATGCACCCTATCTCCATGACTTTGCCCACAGAGTAAGCAAAGCAAAGTGGTGAAGCACATGGGCTGCAGAATCATCCTGCCTGAGCTTGATTTCTACCTCCACTTTGTTCATCTGTAAAATGGCTACAATCATAGTACCTACAGCATAGAATAGATGAAAAAATTAAATGAAATAATCCACGGAAAACACTTAACAAAGAATCTGGCATATAGTAAGTGCACAACAGATATTAACATTTGTAATTGTTAAAATTGTCAGTTTTGTTGAGTCTGTGATATGTATTTATCCTCATTCTCACAAGGCTACGATTGATGGTTTTTCTATTTTACTGATCATTATTCTACTTTATAGTTGTTTAGAGACAATAAGAAACTAAGTAGCTTCCTTAGAATCAAACAACAAATCATGAAATAGACATTCACTTTAGCACACTAAACTTCTGTTTAAGTGGGCCAACCATACATTTTAAAAATTTATTGACTAAATCAACCACAGGCCTCTATGAAAAAAACCTGGCTTTCGTTTTTGAAAATTTCAACAAAAATCTGTGGTAGTACACACACACACACACACACACACACACACACACACACACACCCCTAAATGAAGTGAATTACTAAATCATAGGAACTTAAGTGGCAAAATAACTTTAACAAACTACCACAGCCAGATTCAATTATGTAGATCGCTGGTATTTAATCAGTTACAAGAAGGATTTTCAAAAAACAGGTTCTATTATATATATCACTGAATGAATCATTAAATACACACATACTTCTTACTATATGCCTAAATTTTGGGTTAGCACCCATACTTTATTTTATTTGCTTGGTACTATGAAACTAAGTACACATAACTGTAATTCTCTTGTGTGTTCATCAAACACACTTATACTTGCCAGAAGCTATACTACATACTGGGAAAAAACAGTAAACAAGATGGAAACACTTCTTCCTGCCTGCAAGAAGTTCAGTGTCTGATGGGGAGTCAAATGAATGAAGACAATTATAATATATTATGAAGACTGCATTCTGACAGAAGTGTCATATAAACAGAAGCTAAATGAAGAATTGGTGAAGGTTCAGAGAGAAGTTGCAAAGCCTTGTAAGTGTCTCTGTTCCAGGAACAAGAGTCCAGACTGAGTATGTTTTAGGCAGAGTGAAGAGGCAAATGACCTTGAAATGCATGAGTTTAGATGTTCCCTAGGAGACAATGGGTGGTCCGTGAAATGTTCCAAGCATAGGAGTGCCATGATAATTTATACTTTAGAAAGACAATTCTGATTAGGTTGTAGAAAACTGATCACAAGGAAAGAGGACTGAAGGCAGAGAGACCACTTAGGATTCTGTTGAAGTCATCAAGAAGAGAGATGTCATAGCATTTGTAATTACTGAGAAATCAAATTGTATATATCCATATGGTAGGCAGCTTCTGAAATGGTTCCCAAATGCTTCCTGCCTCCTGGTATTCATGCCCTTGAGTAAATTTCCTCCCCATGTGTGAAGCCCGGACCTAGTTAATTGCTTCCAATGATGAAATCAGGCTACCAAGACTGTGACTTCCCTTTTGCTTCTATTCTCTATTCAATTCTTCTGGGTGTGCACAATTTGATGAAGCAAACTGCCTTTTGTCAGCTGCATTACTGAGAGGCCCATGAGGCAAGGAACTGAGGGCAGCCTCTGGATAAAAGCCAGCAAAGATGAATGGCGGCCCTCAGTCCAATAGTCCTAGAGGAACGGAATGCCCTGACGACACCTCACATGAAGCCTTGTGACAGACCTTGAGACAGAGGACTCAGCTGAGCTCTGCCATGATCCCAGAAACTGTGAGAAAATAAATGTGTGTTCATTTAAGTTGCTAAATTTGGGGATAATTCGTTATATATATCAATAGCTATAGGCAACTAACATTATCCACAACAATAAAATAAAAAGTTAAAATTCTTCCAACTTCCACAAAAATGTGAAGCTGTTTTCAAGTGTAACTGTATTCCTAGGAACCTGTGTTAAAATGGAACTGATATTTTTAAGTTATAATTTTTAATTTCTTGAGTCATCTCCCGTACAGTATCTGGAGGGCACTAAATAACAAAATTTAGCTCACTCAATCAACACACCTACAAGATGTTAAACGTTGTTTTAAAATAATGAAATGCTCATAGAAACAGAGATGAGTATTGTGGTTGCCAGAGGCAGGGGATAGGGGGTAGGGGAATTGGGTGAAGATGGACAAAAGGTACAAATTTCCAGTTATAAAATAAGTTTTGGTGATGTAATGTACAGCATGGTGACTATAGTGAACGATACACTGTATTGTATATTTGAAAGTTGCTAAGAGTGAATCTTAAAAGTTCCCATCACAAGGAAAAAAGTTTCTAACTATGTGAGTTGAGGGATGTTAACTAAACTTATTGTGGTAATCATTTTGCAATACATACATATATCAAATCATGTGGTACACCCTAAACTTACCCAATGTTATATGTCAATTATATTGCAATAAAACTGGAAAAAATAAAAACATAAGCAAATCAAAAACCAAAAAACAATGATATGAATGAAAATTATAATAATGATCCCAAAAAACATAGTTTAAAATTAGTGAAAACAAGATAACACCAAGATATTACTGAATAACCTATTAAAAATAAAGAATTAAATTTACTCTTACCAACAAGGACTAATTGGCCGAAGAATTACTTATATATAATGCCTCAGAAAAGCTACCAGATTTGCACGTCCCTAAATTAAATATATTTCTCTTAAACAAATTAGAGAAACCTCTTGCCCTTACTTCTTATATCACGTAAAATATATAGCCTGGAACAGGTATAACTGCCATCAATATACAATCGGACCAAAACACACCCCATTATAGTTTCATATAGCTGTGTGAAAAAATTCCACAGGATTTCAAATGTAAATAATTTCTATTTGCCAAAATAAAACTAATTTAGCTAGAACAATAATTCTAAATGAGAATGATTATCTGTGTGAATTGTAAGTGCTATCAACTAAACACCTGTTATTGTGCCTAATCCATACAATGTATATAAGCAAAAATTACTGAAATGGGGAGAGACAGTCTCACTAACTCATAGCTAAAAAGTGTTATATTAAAATAAAACAAGGTGTCTATAATGTTATAAAGCTAACCTCAAAGGAGCCCCATGAAAAACTGATTTCATTACTTTATGTACCCCATGTATATTAATATATACTTACCAAATGCCTAATGACATGAAGACCGCATTCCTTCATTCATTATTAGAAGAGACAGACCTTAAGTCATAGCAATGCTTTACAACTGATAGATTCCATTCAAAAAATGCCTTAAAAATTTTAGTCATAAAAAATATATAACCTTACTCCCTTCCAAATATACAACTTCCTAGCTTTGGTTTAAGTTCTAAAGAACTGTCTTCAGTGCCAGAATAATAGGACTACACATTTCACAAGATAATATATGTGAAACTATAACTTTAAAGAGGGATCAGTTGGGGCTTCCCTGGTGGCGCAGTGGTTGAGAGTCCGCCTGACGATGCAGGGGACACGGGTTCGTGCCCCGGTCCAGGAAGATCCCACATGCCGCGGAGCGGCTGGGCCCGTGAGCCATGGCCGCTGAGCCTGTGCGTCCGGAGCCTGTGCTCCGCAATGGGAGAGGCCACAACAGTGAGAGGCCCGCGTACCATACACACACAAAAAAAGGTATCAGTTAACTATGCAACAAAACGCACAAATTACTAAGGGCATAAAAGCCGTTGTTACAACATGGGGAAGTGATTAAGAACAAACCTGGGTTCAAACCTCAGCTTTGCCATTTACTAGCTACATAAACAAGACATAATTCTTAATTCCCATAGCCTGTTTCCTCACCTATAAAACAATAATATAGGTTATCTAGGGCTGGTGTGAGGACTAAATGAGATATGAATTTAAAATGCTTATCACAGCTCTTGGGACATAGTAAATGCTTAATATATGTGCTATTACTGCTATTATTGTTATTATTATGATTGCTATTATTATTGTTATTAGTAGTGATGGTATAGGTAGTAGTACAGTCACCATAGCATCACCAATATGTAAAGAAAGCTATTTTGAAGCCTACTCATTCAGAAGGCTGAAGATACACTGCCTCAATTTCTCTTTACAATTAGTGACTCTTATAATTAAGTAATGGCATGGACCTCTGGCTCATGAATTCTTTGTTTCCTCTTCCATAAGCCAACTGGAAATGAAAACATGAGTCATCATTAAGTTAAAACACTTAAAATGTTCATAATGAAAAAATCTTTGATAAGGTGATAATATATATATATCCAAAGAATTTAGATATAATAAGAATGATGAAATTATATATGGTTTTTAGCTGGCTGCCTGAAAAAAATTAAAGCCTTCTCGGTTTGTTCCCTTATATATTAATGCTTACACTAAGAAGCATTTATATTATGTCATTAAGATGACAAATTATTTGTTAAGACACCAGGTCTCTCTGGACACTTTAGCACCATTTATAAGGAGTGTGTGCTAAGACTGACATCTCATTATTTTCAAGTCAATTCCAAGACTTCCTATATTATAAAGACAGAGATAAATTAGATTTTAACACTTTTTTGCTTTTTTTCATTGATTTACTAAATATATAAGACTGTGTTAAGCAACCAAACAGGGGTGGGTATCTTCAAAAGCAACCAGCTGATTCTAAGACTAAGAAACATAATTTAAAATATGATCCTAGAGGAAAAGTGCTTTTACATAAATATATCTTCAGACTCAGTGCCACCATAATTTTGAAGCTAGCCCAATATTTCAAGCATTGCAAAATGATCTTTATATGCATTTGAAATATTTATAACACCTCAATTTTCTGTTATTAAAGCTAAATTGCACTACAGAAATATATTATTGAAGAAGCTAAACTTTATTAGCCTTCTATGTTTATTTCTTAAATTTCCTCCAAGTAACATTAAAACCAAAGAAATTGCTTACAACTTGCACACACACTATCTTTGTTCTTCCTGAAGCCTCTAGGGAACCCTATAAATTCTAATTAGAATTAGCAGTTATAACCTACATATTTTATTATTTATTTCAAGTTTAGTTAATATTAACCATCATTACTTTAATTCTTATATAATATCACTATTATCTATAATTACTATAGATTTTTAAGGAAAATGACATTATTATTATAGCTTTGTTGTTCATATGTCCCCAAATATCATCAATTTGAATAATAAATAAAACTAGAACACATATGCAAATTCCAACAGTTACATATATGATGTACAGTCCAAAGTATCGGGTGTGTTTGGGTTTTCCATAAGATCTTACGGACAACAAACTTTTTGGCCAACCCAATACTAAGTCTTTTCCAACTGCCTCTAATATATACACTTTTTGTCATTAATCCAGAGAGCATTTTGAGATCTAGTTTGTCATACAGCATCATTATGGCTTATAAGAAGACCCTAAATATTATAAGCATGAGGACACAGGATTTGGGAACTAGAAGAAACTGTAGAGATTAAAAACTCACACTGATCAGGATATCATCACATCTTGTCTAGCCTACTGGTATTGATTCACAATCAATGGTCCATCATCTACCTGTGAATTCCCATTACCTATCCTCCAAAGGCCTGCTCAATGGCTAATCATCAAATTATTGGGCCCCTAGGCTTAAAGAACAAAACCCCATTTCCTCAGTGTGAAATTCACCTCACCACCTTCACTCCAAGTTCCAGCCCAACAGGCTGTGCTTTCAACACAGCATGCACTTCACCCTCTCCATATTTTGCTAATGGTGTTCTCTGCCTAGAATGTCTTCTTTCCTTCTCCCCCTATTGAAATTTTGCTTAAATTTCAAGGCCCAGAACAAATTATACCGCCTCTGGGATCTCCATTTGCCCTAGTCAAAATTAACTGTTTCCCTTTTGTGCTCCTTTGGTTTCTTAAAAATATCTAGGCTAACATTTAATAAAAATTGACTAAGTGGAGTATACCTCTTTCTTTCTCCCTGACTAGATGAGTTCCCTGGTACAAAGACAAGACCTTATTCATTTATCTCCCTCCTATTTAGTATAAGACCTTGCACATAGTGGGTACCCAACAAATACAAATTAAATGAAATGAGAGATTCATTCTCTCCTAAGACAGAAATATTTTGGATTATTATAGGAAATTTAGAATAATTTTCTCTACAACTCCAAGAATAAGTGATTCAAATAGAAAGTATAATTTGATGGTACTTTCCCATATTAAACATTTACACATTTAAATATTATAGGTATCAGAACTAGCCTATTTTAAAACTTCTTTCTATTTAGCAATCTGAAGCAACTATAAACTCCTAAGTGAAACGTTTTCTTGAAACACAGACCAGTAATGCTTCACAATGCATTTAGCGAGAAGAGAGACACGAGATTTCCAAACCCCTTGCAGGAGGAGGAAATTCTCAGAGGTTTTGGAACACTGGGTCTAAGAGCTTTGGAAATAGTTCTTAGAAACAAGTATGTTGCTCCTTCCAGAACACAGCTGCGTGAGTGGCAAACAGCAGCAGAATAGGGAAAAAAGTGGTGCCCTGAAGCTAGGAAAGCCAGGGCAGTGTGGTTTGAGTTGCCTGGAGCCAGAGCCTCCAGCTGATTTCTTACTGATCCTGCCACCTATTGACCAAATTATGAATCAAGGCACTGCAAGTGACAAGGAACTTCAGCTGTTAGAGTTAAGATCAATCAATACTTATCAAAACAAATGGAAGTTTGTATCATTCAAATTTGTTTTGGCTATGTTATGGAATATGCTATGATGCTTAACTGTTCCTTTAAATGTCCCTTCAGAAATAAATTTTAGTAAAAGTAATGGTACTCAAAGGTGCTCCTGACCTAATTTGGACTCAAATATTCAAAATTAGGAAAGTAGAAGAGGTAGTAGTATCACATAGAAAATTCAGAGAATCAGAGTTAAGAGGAATGGAAATGCAGAATTCTCAGTAGTGAGTACGTGAGAGCCTTTACATGACTTTGGTTTTATTTTGCTTTGATTATGTTTTAGCAGCCAAAGTAAGAATGGTTTCTACTCTAACTGACTAGCTTTGCCAAGTGCTGCTCAAAAGAGCATGGAAGTCTCTTGCTGAATTAACAGTTGTAATAAGTGTCAATAACTAAAACAAAACACACACAAACACACACACAGCATCATGTTAAATGAAAGGGAAAGGAGAACTCATATTTATTGAGTGCCTGCTATATCAAGTACCATGCTGGGTGCTTTAAATATATAACTTTATTTAATTCTCACACTTCTAGTTAAACATTAGTCTTTCTCATTTTATAGATGAGAAAATTCAGTTGCAGAGGTTACTAGTATCACAGCTGAAATACAAGAATGTATGACTTCATTTCCTCTGGGCTTTTCCCACTATACCACACTACCTTGAGAAACTCTCTAATGGATTTTATACTAACCTCCATGTTTCAAACTCCACTTTCTTCATTTGTAAAATAGAGTTTGGCTTAATCACTTCTAAGGTCCAGACAGACCCTGAAATTTTATGAAACCTATAATTCTTATGGGACTCAATACAAATACATCAATAAGTAAAAGAACAAGTGCTCAACAGGAAATGTGCAAATAACTGGAGGAAGTTGTTCACAGAAAAAGAAGTTAAAATTGCCTTTGAATAGAAGGAAAGCTACTCAACTTCACTCCTAATTTAAGGAGTAAAAATTATAACATGGATGATTTACCATTTCACCTCTGAGATAGGCAAAGTTTGTCGGGAAACAGATGTTCATATGTATTTTAGATGTAACACTATAAATGGACACAAACTCTTTGGAAGGAAATTTGGTAATATCTATCAAATTTATAAATGCAGACAGCATTTTATCCAGGAATTTCACTTCTAAAATTTATCCTACATATAGATCCTATGTGCACAAATGTATATGTAGGTACAGGTTTGCCGCAGCATTGCTTGAAATAGCAAAAGACTGGAAATAATCTAAATATCCATCAATAGGGGACAGGTTAAATAAATTCAGATAGGCTCATACCACAGAATTCCGTTCAATGTGTAAAAGGAACAAAGTAGATAAACATAAACTACTATGGAATAATATCCAAGTATATAAAGTGAAAACAGAAAGAAGTAAAAAACAAAAAATGATATATACACATATGCTTCTAGAGGCATAGACTATTTCTAGGAGGCAATGTGGGAAATCAGTAAGAGTGGTTTCTCTAGGGAAGAAGCTGTAAGTCTGCGATTGAAGGGATATGCTTACCACGCATCTTTTTATTATTGCTATTAATACCTTGATGTGTAAGCATGTTTTACTTTTTCAATTAAAAAAAAGTGGTTATAATAAATAGTAATGTCTGGAGTCCTTGAAGAATCCTTTAAATGTGAAGTCTAGTAGAGCAAATAAGGGAAGCAAAAGACTTTAATGGCAGGAATTTTCTTAAATGTCAAAACTCTTCAGAATACTCTAATCACCCCAGATTTCTGTACATGTGTGAGCTTCAATCTACAAGGAACAACAAATATCGTACAAGTACCTCCAGTGCGCAAGATAAGCTAGAAGGGCTGAAAAGGAATAATTTTCACCTCTCTCTCTCTCTCCCTCTCTCTCTCTCTGAAGCTTCCAAAATTCACATTCTCACATTCTAAGGCATGTTGTGACAAATCAGACAAATGAATGGTAAAGGAGCTAATTCCAAGGGCATGGGTGTGTGGAGTATATCAATTTCTTAGTTGTAAAGATTCACTCAGGCTGAAAAAACTCCTATGCTTAAGTAAGCTATCAATTCTGTGATAATTAGTAAAATAGTAATGTTAAAATGAAATACCAAAAATTCACAAACCACAATGATTAATTATGAGATTGAGAAGTTACCTATATAGTACCAAAATTATGTGTGAAATTCATAAGTGGTTAAGGATCTAATCATAAAGAAGGTACTCAATTATCAAATCTGTAAAATATACTTATTAGGTACCAGATTTTGATATTATTCCAGACAATCTGCTTATAGAAAGAAACTATCAAATTTCCAAAAAAAACCAAATGGATTACTACAAATGTAAGACTACATAAGCACGATGGCACCAAACTTACTCAAATTACATTATTTTCTCTTACATGGTGAATCAATAGATTCATCCCCTCTGCTTCTCAGTAAAAATGACAACTTTACAATAGAGGAGTATAAGTTACATATTAAACAATAAAAATAAAACCCATATTTTCAGGTGAATAATAACATTTATGCAAAATAAATTTAACAGGAAAAAAGCTATCCTTCTTTTGCTGCTAGGTAAAATACAGTTAATATGTCAATCTAATTATGTTTGACTCTGCCCAAAAAATTATACATGTACACATTACTAGATTTTTTTGCAAAGCACTGAATTCAATATATCAGAACAAGAACTCTATATTAAAAAATAAAATATACCTTTTATCTGGGTAGCGAAATTCAGTGCCAATTTTGCAAAGAGATCTGGATTTTCAAACTTCTCCTCCTTAACTTTCAACCAGAAACAGTTCTCAGACAATTCTTTGGGTTCAATCTGAAACAAAAATAACAAAGATAAGTTTCTAAAGTATTACTTCATATTTAATTTTTCAAAGAATTCACTTTCACCAAGGTTGAATGATATTACCTTCATTCATCTACTTACTAAATCAATTTTAGGATCTATCAAAACAACACTTCTTAAGTAAACATTCATTGGGAAAGTCACAGACTTCTACTAGTGTACAGAAAAATACACAACAGCAACAGGCTATGTAGCAAATTACATTTTAAAAAATCTTCTATTGGAAGGAATCTTAAAAATAATTTAGTAAATCCCTCCCCCCAACTTACATACCTTCTTGCTCCTGGATTTTTAACAATGGGGAAACTGAGATTCAGAAAAGTAAATTCCCCATGGTTACAGAAAATAACCATAATAGCTGACACTTACATACCTCCTAAAATGTGTCAGGTACTCTTTTAAGTGATTTCACACATTAACTCATCTCATCTAATCCTCACAATAATCCTTTGAAGTAGGACCTGTTATCATCTCCATGTTAAAGATGAGGAAACCGAGCCCCAGGAAGTCTGAGTGGCTGCCCAAGCTAGTAAATGGTGAAGATGGCTTTCATACCCAGGCAGTGTAGCTCCACAGAATTGTGCTCTCAGCCACTACACTGAAACCCAATATTAGAACTGTGCATTTTCCAGTACATGTCATGATGCTTTGTGATATGTAAGTGCCATTACACTATATGCTTAATTGCTAAATTAACATATCATTACATTTACACACACAGATAACTGGGCCAGCAGCTTCTAGGTCCTACAGTTTGGTCGATTGTGCCTAACAAAAAATAACTACATTCCAAAAACATTTGTACCTCATTTACTCTTATGAGCAAAGCATAAGTATATGCTTAATTTAAAAAATGATTTAACCATTATTCTGGTCAAACCAATTTAATATGTAAATACTGTCAGATATCACTGTAACTATGTTCTTGGAATAGACATTTCCCCAAATGGTGGCCTGGGTAATTGTATTTTCATTAGATTAGTTCCCAGTGAATGCGGACTGTGTCAATCTTGATAATAAGCTTTTTATAAGACATGTTATTTGATAACAATAAAGCAAAATAACATTCAAAAGAAAAATCTTTCACACATCATATAAAAAAGGTTTATGCCTCTACTGAATACTGTCAGCGATTCCACACTATCTGAAAGTTTAAAACTAAAAAAAAAACTAATAATTTTCTAAGAAAAAAATAACTAAGATAAAAAGGCCCATTAATACAAAGATTATATTTAAGAATGTTATAGCAATTAAAGTTAACATTGGTAAAAGAATCAAAATTATTTTTCATATACTATTCTCTAAAACCACTTTCACTTTGATTTTCCTTTTGTCTTCTATGTTAATTTCAAGTTGTCTGTGGAGTTTCCAATTCTCCAGCTATGAAAGATGAACATAAGACGGTGAATTCACAAGCAAAAGCAAAAGAATCAGTGGTCATGTTCTCAATTATTATATCATACTTATAAGTAGCAATACCTTCATTCACACATTAATGAGCAACTATGACTAGACAAAGCCATAAAGCTATAGTCATAGTATTACCTTTGACCAATTGATCCTCTTCATGGACACCTCAGGTTTATATATTTTTTTATGCTTCATTCCATATGGCAGATCAAGTGCTCCTGGAGGAGGAGGAGGAACTCCTCCAAGGGGAGGTGGTGGAGGAGGTCCCCCAAACAAAGGCAGTGGTGATGCTATTCCATGTACCCCAGGTAAAGGAGGTGGAGGAGGAGGGGGACCTCCTCTGGGTAGAGGTGGTGCTGGTGGAGGTGGGGGCGGGGGTGGCCCAGCACCTGGCAATGGAGGAGGTAGAGGAGGGCCTGGAATTTCTGATGAACCTGAGAGTCCATGTCCCTGAAATATAAAATAACCCAATGCTTATTTAAATGCTTACAGTAAAGTATAGTAGCAAAGAAAACTTATCAGTAGACATTTGTGGTTGGGTTGTTTAAGATTTATTTAATTTAGCAACATCTAAGGACTTAAGAATACATGAAAAAGACTTGCATAGATTTTTGATAAGCATTCTAAACCCTGGATAATGACTAACTCTGCTCGTATACTAAGGCTAGGAAAGTTGGCATGCTCAAAGATTTTGTGAAACACTCCTCCAAAATAATGAAAACTTACCTTTCATTATAAGTATATGCAAAGAAGAAGTACTGTATATGGCTTGGGCCTGTTAAGACTAGTTGGTATGAATATGGGATGATTAATACAAAATAACTGATTTAACTCCCTTGGGGCCGATTAGCTTTACACAAAGAGTCTCTCTCATAGCACCAGTAACTTAGCTATCTTCTAATACCAAGAATTAATGCTAAGTAACATCCATTGCATAATAATACAGGTTTATCAATGTTTTTACATCTATTATTTCTTTTCATCCTTATTATAACCCTATAATGTAGGTTGGGTATTTTTATCTCACCGCTTATAGATGAGGAAACTGTAACTGCAAAGAGGTTCAATGACTAACCAAAGGTCGCACAGTCTGAAATATGATTAAGATTTACATGTGGTTCTTCTCATATCTAAGGCAGTCCTCTTTCCACTACAACAGACTAGCTCCTAACGAATGGGTGTCAGTTGCCTTGAGTGGAATTAATTACAGCTTGCAGTATGAGCAGATTATAACTTATTTCTCCCATCAGAAAAGAACTTCAAGCTCATTCTCTAATAATGATGGATGACAGCTGACGGAGATCACTGCATTCCATATTGTCCACTTTTTGATTATTAATCTGGACCTGTTACTTTAAACCATTACTGATGACAACGGTTTACTTTCCAAAATGAAAATGAATATAAAAGTGAGTTTGTTAATTATAAACACTCCTAAGGAATGTCCTACAAATGAACATGCATCTTCTGTAATTGAGATACAACATTAGACTAACTGAATGAAAAGTTTAAAACTATTAACATGTCTTGGTATAGTGTTATTTTTATTTGGGGAGAAACTCTTCTAATCTTTACTAAGAATTTCCTCCACAGACTAATTGAACTAAACAAACTTAGAATAATCGTTACATAATAAATAAGTGGAAGCTTATTTTTGAAACAATCAACTTAAAGGACTGACCCATTTACAAGAATGTTAAAAATTAACAATCACAGGTAAACAGCATCACAGAAATGTTTCTCCTAATATTCAGTGCACACTGTCCACAAATATTTTATTCACACATATGAATGTTTATGTGTGTATATACATATATACAACTAAAGTGTTTATATACTTAAATGACAATCCTCTCCTGGAATGCAATCCCCTCCTGAGATTAGGAAGAAGGATAGGATTAAAATATGCAAATTCTTTCTATTTTATTTTTAATGCAGCAAAACTATAGAAAACAGTCTGATTTTTCCAATCTTGATTGAGATAGCAAAGAAATTGAGGAAAATTAAAATAATTTTTCTGAAAAGTTCAGTCAATTAGTAATTTACCCTATAAATTTTGTATATAAATGGATTTGTTTAATAATTTGAAAGGTAAAATGTGTATCCCATACTTTGTATTAATTGACAGCAAAATGAAAGTAATACTTGTTTGTAAACATAAAATTTTGCGTCTATGAGATCATGTTTATGATATAAAACTTGTGTAACCACAAAAATGCTATTACTTTAAAATAGGACTTTTTACTCAAGTTAAATAGATATTTTACAAATTGAATAAAAGTCTCAAATGCCACCAGCCTTAAAATCAAATCATATCAGCCCTTTTCTTCCCTTCTATGAACAATTAGGAATGGAACAATTAAATGAGACCACAATAGAGTATTGAGAATTGAATACAGCAAATGGACCATTTACAATTTGACACAATTTGGGGCGCACTAGAAAGTATTGTGTGACTCTGCACTTTTCCAGATCCGTTGATAATAAATAAGCAACCTACACAATTAAATGGTAAGGCCCTGTGCTAGGTGCAGTAGGGACTTTAATAAGAGTAAGCACAGGAAGTAAAGACATTGTCCTCAAAGTGTTTATGCTGCAGGGGAAGGGATAAAGCAGGCACACAACCAAATATGATAGGAGTGGTCTACAAAAGTGATATAAAAGTTCAAAGAAATTCCCAGAGTTTTGGGTGATACTTTCCAAAGGATGTTATACTGAGCTGATCCTTAAAGGAGATGTTTCATTGGCACAGAGGAGCAAGGGAGGGCGTTTCTGAGAGAGAATAACCTAAGTCAGCATTTCTCAACTAAGTTCCATGAACAAACTCTTCTGCAGGAGATGTTAATAGGTGGTCTGAAATAAAGGGTTCTGTGGCTAAATGAGTTTGAGAAAGCTATAGGAAAAAGAGTTCGACAGGTTTCTTTAATGTAGGCCATCTCAGACCCTTTAGTATGCTAATGAAAATGATGAATCTCCAAGAGGAGAATTTCAAGCATACCAAATTTATTGGACTATGGAATGCTTTCCTCATGAAAATCCTATTAGCACCTCTGTAACTAATGTCTGGGAAATGCTGGCCGAAGGAAAAGTGTGGAGACAGTAAATTCTACATGTGAAGGGAGGAGGAAAGGTGACTTAGCTGCAACAGAGGCTGGAGTTAGGGGAGCAGAGACGAGGCTGCAAAGGGGAGATAAGGGAGCCCCAGATAGAAGGCCTTCAAATTCCCGGTAAGGAGATTTTTTCTTCAATCCTGAATGCAACAGGCAACCATTGAACATATTAAAGCCTGGAGTGACAATAATCAGGGCAGTGTTTTATGAAGATTAATTTGCAACTGACATAAAGCATGAATCTGAAGAGGAAGAGACTATAGGCATGGCAGAAAGTTCGGAAACTATTGTAATATTCCAGGCAGGATGGAATGAGAGAGTGGCCCTGGGGGGTTCAGGGTTTTGATGCAAAGCGAAAAAAAGAGAAAGAACTGACATAATACATTGACCAACTTAATAATCCGTCAGGAGGCAGGGCGGGGAAAAGGCCAGGGCAACTCCAGCTTCACAATAAAAAAAAAAATTGGTGGTAAAATTTAAACAAATAAGAATGGAGACCAAGCTGGTTTGAGGACAGAGAAGTGACCACAAATAATAGGTTTGATTTCAACATGCAGCAGGACCTGCCCACGTGGAGATCTAATCAAGAGCTGGAAATAGACGACAAACCCAGGGGACTTGACACCTACTAAACGGTGATATTTGAATTTATGATATTGGATGGGATATTAGTGCAAGGACATACAGAGAAAAAAGAGCAGAGGACAGAACACTGGGGAATGTCATCATTTGGAGGATGAAAAACAAAGAGAAACTGAGTTCTCAGATATGTAGAAAACGAAGTCAGATGACACAAAAAAGAGAGATTGAGTGAAAAGAAATTATCAAATATTACAGATAAGTGAAAGAGGCTAAGGGTAGGAAAAGGCCACTGCATTGGGTAATGTGGAGTTCACTGTTGACTTCTGAAGTCACTTTTCAGTAGATTGACAGAAACAGACCTAGTCAATCAACAAACACCCTACTGGGTATCTATGAGGCTAAGAACTAATCTTATGTTTCTTTATATTCATTTAAAAAATATGTTGTGTTGAGAGTATGTAATCAGCTCTAAAATTCAGACACCATAATTAAGATTTTAAGTGTATATGGGGGGTTTTCATCATAGGGAATGTAGGTGGAAATATAAAGTTTACAGATTTTGAAATTATGGTAGTCAAGATATAAAGAGATCTCAAAAAGCTTTAATGAACATTTCCACATTTCTTTTGAAAGAAAATACTATGCATCTAATTTTTCAAATCATTATGAAAATTTCATCTCAAGAAAGAGTTTTGCTTGTGTAATACATTCCATTAAAAATATTCAGGGCACTTTATGCAATGAATGCCATATTTTTATCCAAACATTAAAATGATTTATTGTCCTGGAAAATCAAATCTGTAGTTATTTCAAGTAAAATGGGAAACTACCAGAAAGTCTGCTTCTGGTCACATTTTTTCCTTCACCTAACAAGATAGTTTTCTACCTTCGAACTCAATGTGACAGGACACAAAGTCTGTATCTTGCTTTATTACCTGGGTTCGAAGTTGTTGGATTTCTGTTTCAAGCTCTTTGATTTTTTCTTCTCTTTTTTGAAGCTCAGCTTGAGCTTCCTGTCGAGCTGTGAATTCTTCATCGAACTGCAATGATCACCACCATAAATGTACACTTAATAATACAGTTTTGAGAAAGCTTTAAACAACAATATGCATTAAATAAGTGGAGTGTCTTTTGCTTCTTAAATTTCCCAGGCCACTCAGAAAATCAGAGCTCTTGATTATTTTATGGCAATTGAGCACCTCCGTGGGGATGGGGTGGTAGTAAAGAAGAACTATGTCCCCAGCCCAAGGTAAAAAAAAACATTTTCACTTCTGAAAAAAACATACTAAACAAAATTTTAAAAGGGTGGACTAAGAAGGCTCTCTTCATATATAATGGACATTTTTGTGTTTTGTTATTGAAAGTTAGGTTTTAGAATTAATCATGTTTTTTTTAATGTTTCATACCATACTTTTAAGTTTATTTAATTAGAAAATGAAACCTAAAAATTAGGAATCAAGCAGTTCAACTCTTTAAAATTATATTTAATCTTGAAAAGAGACTGTACTTTTAGAACGCTCAAACGGACATACATTAATACAAATCAGACTATTTTTATTATAATCTTAATTGTCTAGCATTCAAAAAGTGATGCTCCACAAAATCTGACAGTAGAATGATATATGCTCTAATGGCATTCTCATTCAGCTGGTTAACCAAAACACTTGTATAAAATGTCATAAGAGGGAAAATGAGAGGTTAAATTACAGTGTGCTAAGCCAAAGAGAACATCAGAATGGTGACTATCCATTTACTGCATCGTGCCCAGCACTTACCTCAGTCAGGTGAATACCGCTCGTGTCCAGCTATAGAACATTTGCCCTTTATTGTCACTGTCACTTCAAGTTATTTTAGAAGTCTATACATTATTCCAACAATGTTATTTATGTTTTTAAAAGTGATATATCTTACTGCCAAAAACTGCCTTTAGAGTTTGTGGAACAAGGAAAAAGTGTGGTTACTGTTAATAAATATTCCTCCTCATAGTAGACTTGACCTTTGGAAATTATAAAATGCCATTCAGATCCAGTCTGAAGAAAGAGTGGGTAAGCAAAGTGGATAACAGTGTTTGAGTCAAACCTGCAATACTACTTAATTAATTCTTTTATTCATCTCTACTTGAGTCCTGGGAAAATGTCCCACAGAGGATGGTCCAAATCGTTTCTAATCTTTACATTTCAAACTTACCCTGATCCTTCAGTATCAGCAAATGACCTTGTTTCCTAGGTCACTGAGAAGATGGAGCTTTTTTGACTTCACTAGTATCCATGTTAAGATTGATCTGATTCTGCGACTTCCCTGGTGGCACAGTGGTTAAGACCCTGTGCTCCCAATGCAGGGGGCCTGGATTCGATCCCTGGTCAGGTAACTAGATCCCACATGCATGTCACAACTAAGAGTTCGCATGTCACAACCAAGGAGCCCATGAGCCGCAATTAAGGAGCCTGCCTGCTGCAACAAAGAAGTCCCCCTGCCACAACTAAGGAGCCCACCTACTGCAACTAAGACCCAGAGCAACCAAATAAATAAATAAATATTTTTTTAAAAATTGATCTGATTCTATACTCCCAGCCTCCTTGCCAGTGTTATCTTCTCCTGTGTGCTTCTCAAGCATGCTGTCCACACAAGCACACTACAATTTTGCTCTACAAATGGTTTATTAGTACACTTGCGGAGAGGCACACAAGGCTTCTGCTTGTAATTTCAAATGATCTTAATCTGTAAACCCACAGAGTAGGAATCAGAGAAGCCTGAGATATGTGAGCTGGAAGACTTCTTACAAGTCCACTAACCTTATTCTCTCCTTTTAAGGATGAAAAAATTAAGATCCAAGGAGAGTAAGTGGCTTAAAGTCACAGCTAATTAGCAGAAACACTGAGATCAGATCTTACAACTACCGCTTCTCATTCTAGCTGTCCCCGTTCATTTTTCTGTTTTTTCATTTTTTTTTTACTACTTTATACTGCCTCTTAGAATCACCCAGAATAAGAGAAGGTACGCAGATAACCACTAGGAGACCATACATGTTTTCATTCTAAATGTTGGTGAGGAGACTAAAGCATCAAACACTGAAACTTCTTTTTTATTATTTCAGGACTCCTTTTCCAATAATAGATGCTTACAGAAATTTTTACCAGATAGATCATCACAATTTGCTCCAGTCTTGTGGTATCTAATCACAGTGCCAGAGAAAAAGAGATCCTAAGATTTTCAAAGGGAATTTTAGATGTGCTACTTAAAACAAGAACATTAGAAATATAAAGGTCTACTAATTGAAGTGTACAGTTTCTTTCACCAATAAAAATGACGGCTTCACACAAACATTTTGTGCTCAAGCTCTTAAAATCTATTCTAGTAACTGAAAGAGCAAAAACATTTCTTCAGATGCCCTGAAGTAACTTCAGTAATACTCTATAATTTCTAGAGTGATAGCAAAAGTGATTATCTAATCTCCAAGGTAAGTCATAACTTTGAAGAGACAGCAATATGTAAGCACTTTATCTTGCTGCCAAAAGACTCAAAACTGTAGAGCTTTTAGACTTGGGCTTCAATCCTTCTCCTTCCACCAAGAGGAGAGAAATACTATACTAATGCTTTATAGGGTCTAAAACTAAACAATGCAACTTCCGGTAGAAGCTCATAAAATTATAGCTATGCTTTCATGAAATAAGGAAAAGACCATCTGAGATCTAAATAAAATTCAGATATTCATAAAGGTGGCATTTACATAAAGCATTACACAAAGAAAGGGGAACCTCAAATTCCACCAAGACTACATACATGGAGTAGCAGCATCACTTTAAAAATGGTAATTACAAAATTCAAAGAAGATAAGTCTAAGCAGAGAGAGACAAAGAGAAAGAAAATATTGGATCATTCTGTTTCTATCAATAGCACTGATTTAAAGAACATAACAGATAAGACTAGCTAAACATCTCCACAGTTCTCCAAGGAGTTAACTACTGTTAAGTGACAGCTGCAGGAAAGCAATGGGGGAATGTGTTTTGGTTGACCATTTCAAACTATATGCTTCCAGCAACCTAATTTTATTTCATTTATCACTTTAGTAGAATATGGTTAGTGTTTTTCTTCCATAATAGATTAAAGGTGATGAGCAGGGAACAGTAGCAACTTTATCTTATTGGGAAAGAAATCAATATTCTGTGGTGGTGTCTGAATCCAGAAACATAAAGAACTATATAACTAAAACAACATTTATAAGACCTCGCATAAGGAAACAAGGTAGAATATGTATTGTGATTACATTTTACATTTCATAATTACGGCTAATATTTGATAAGTCTTACCTTCTTTGAAAATTCTGCTGCTTTTTGTTCACTTTCTTCAACTTTTGCCTTGTTCACACAAGAATCTATTAAGATTGATGAAAAATGATTAGAAATTACTGCATTGGATCACTAGGCAAATGACGGCTACCAGCCTATAATTCTACTATGTAAACTATCATTTTTATGTCAATTGCTGTTAGAGGGAAATTGACCTATACTGCATGTAAAACATAAACTACCAGGTTTCTTTTGTATACTAACTGAATTCAATGATGGTATCGTTGAGGCACAAAACCAAGCATCCAAGAATATATTTGACTCAATCATCATCATTTTAAAGGTATTCCATTATTTACCAACTTTAACAATTATAAAACTCTTTAAAATTTTTTTGTAGTTTATTATGGGAGGAGAACTGCCAAAGAATCTATGCTATGCTTAAGATTATTAAAGATCTGGGACTTCCCTGGTGGTCCAGTGGTAAAGAATCCGCCTTACAAAGCAGAGGACTCGGGTCCAATCCCTTGTCAGGGAACTAAGATCCCACATGCTGCAGGGCAACTAAGCCCGTGCACCACAACTACTGAGCTCCTGCGCCTCAGCTAGAGCCCGCGTGCTGCAAACGACAGAGCCCACGTGCTCTGGAACCCGTGCGCCACAACTAAAGAGCCAACGCACCTTGGAGTCTGCACATCACAACGAGAGAAAAGAAAACCTGCACGCCACAACTCGAGAGAAGCCCACGCGATGCAGCGAAGAGCCCGCGCCACAACGAAGAGCTTGTGCCATAACAAAAGATCCCACATGCCTCAACGAAGATCCCGCATGCCACAACAAAGACCCGATGCAGCCAAAAATTTTTTAAAATAAAATAATTTTTTAAAAAAATCAACAAGCTCATCTTAAAATATCATATTAAAAAAAAGATTATTAAGGGTCAAAATGGCCCTTAAAATAAGGCTACAGGGGAAGATACAATAACATTCAATAATTCAGGTTTCCTAAAGAAAGATTTCACTTGAACAACTTCTGAACAGGGGCAGAATATAGTATTACGTAAATAAGAAAACAAACATCAAACTTCTCAGGTCTAATCAAACACTCCAAAATATAAATAAGTGAAGCACCTCTTTTGGGAAATATTCTCAATACTGTATACAGAGTTTATTCTGTATACCTATACGTAGCCATCCTATACCTATTTATTTACCTAAAAGAAATGAAAGCATATGTTTATAACCAGAATTGTATGTGAATGCTCATAGCAGCTTTTTTTTTCATTTTAACATCTTTATTGGAGTATAATTGCTTCACAATGGTACATTAGTTTCAGCTTCACAACAAAATGAATCAGTTATATATATACATATGTTCCCATATCTCTTCCCGCTTGCGTCTCCCTCCCTCCCACCCTCCCTATCCCACCCCTCCAGGCTGTCACAAAGCACGGAGCTGATCTCCCTGTGCTACGCGGCTGCTTCCCACTAGCTATCTACCTTACGTTTGGTAGTGTATATATGTCCATGCCTCTCTCTCGCTTTGTCACCATTTACCCTTCCCCCTCCCCATAGCCTCAAGTCCATTCTCTAGTAAGTCTGTGTCTTTATTCCTGTTTCACCCCTAGGTTTTTCATGACATTTTTTTTTCTTAAATTCCATATATATGTGTTAGCATATGGTATTTGTCTCTCTCTTTCTGACTTACTTCACTCTGTATGACAGACTCTAGGTCTATCCACCTCATTACAAATAGCTCAATTTCATTTCTTTTTATGGCTGAGTAATATTCCATTGTATATATGTGCCACATCTTCTTTATCCATTCATCTGATGATGGACACTTAGGTTGTTTCCATCTCTGGGCTATTGTAAATAGAGCTGCAATGAACATTTTGGTACATGACTCTTTTTGAATTATGGTTTTCTCAGGGTATATGCCCAGTAGTGGGATTGCTGGGTCATATGGTAGTTCTATTTGTAGTTTTTTAATGAACCTCCATACCGTTCTCCACAGTGGCTGTATCAATTTACATTCCCACCAACAGTGCAAGAGTGTTCCCTTTTCTCCACACCCTCTCCAGCATATACTATTTCTAGATTTTTTGATGATGGCCATTCTGACTGGTGTGAGATGATATCTCATTGTAGTTTTGATTTGTATTTCTCTAATGATTAGGGATGTTGAGCATTCTTTCATGTGTTTGTTGGCACTCTGTATATCTTCTTTGGAGAAATGTCTATTTAGGTCTTCTGCCCATTTTTGGATGGGGTTGTTTGTTTTTTTGTTATTAAGCTGCATGAGCTGCTTATAAATTTTGGAGATTAATCCTTTGTCAGTTGCTTCATTTGCAAATATTTTCTCCCATTCTGAGGGTTGTCTTTTGGTCTTCTTTATGGTTTCCTTTGCTGCGCAAAAGCTTTTAAGTTGCAGCTTTATTTATAATAGCTAAAACCAAGAAATAATCCAAATGTCCATCAACAAGTAAATGTATAAACAGGTTGTGCTACATCGATATACCATAAAAGTACTCAGTTATGAAAACAAATGATACATGCCACTACCACAACACAAATGAACCTCAAAATAATTATGCTGAATGAAAAAAGCCAGCAAAGAAAGGACATGCTGTATGTTTCCATTTACATAAAATTTTAGAAAATAAAACTAGTCTATACCAAGAGAAGATCAGTGATTGTCTCACAATGGGGAGAAGGGGGAAGCATGGGAAGAAGACAAAAAATGAGAATGCAGAAATTTTAGGGGGTGACAGAGATGCTTATTATCTTTAATTTTAATTATTTTTTTATACAGCAGGTGCTTATCAGTTATCCATTTTATACATATTAGTGTATACATGTCAATCCCAATCTCCCAATTCATAACACCAATACACCCCCACCAAACTTTCCCCAGCTGTTGTCCATACGTTTGTCCTCTACATCTGTGTCTCAATTTCTGCCATGCAAACCAGTTTGTGTGTACCATTTTTCTATGTTCCACATATATGCGTTAATATATGATATTTGTTTTTCTCTTTCTGACTTACTTCACTCTGTATGACAGTCTCTAGATCCATCCACGTCTCTACAAATGAGCCAATTTCATTCGTTTTTATGGCCAAGTAATATTTCATTGTATATATACATATACCACATTTCTTTATCCTTTCGTCTGTCAATGGGCATTTAGGTTGCTTCCATGACCTGGCTATTGTAAATAGGGCTTAAGGGAACATTGCAGTGCATGTGTATTTTTGAATAATGGTTTTCTCTGGGTATATGCCCAGTAGTGGCATCTCCGGGTCATATGGTAATTCTATTTTTAGTTTTTTAAGGAACCTCCATACTGTTCTCCATAGTGGCTGTATCAATTTACATTCCCACCAACACTGCAAGAAGGTTCCCTTTTCTCCACACCCTCTCCAGCATTTGTTGTTTGTAGATTTTCTGATGATGCCCATTCTAACTAGTGTGAGGTGACACCTCATTGTAGTTTTGATTTGCATTTCTCTAATAGTGATGTTGAGCAGCTTTTCATGTGGTTCTTGGCCATCTGTACGCCTCCTTTGGAGAAATGAGTATTTAAGTCTTCTGCCCATTTTTTGATTGCCTGTTTGTTTTTTTAATATTGAGCTGCATGAACTGTATATATATCTTGGAGATTACTCCGATGTCCACTGATTTGTTTGCAAATATTTTCTCGCACTCTGAGGGTTGACTTTTCATCTTGTCTGTAGTTTCTATTGTTTTGCAAAAGCTTTTAAGTTTCATTAGGTCCCATTTGTTTATTTTTCTTTTTATTTCCATTACTCTAGGAAGTGGATCAAAAAAGATCTTGCTGTGATTTATCTCAAAGAGTGTTCTGCCTATGTTTTCCTCTAAGAGTTTGATAGTGTCTGGCTTTACATTTAGGTCTTTAATCCATTTTAAGTGTATTTTTGTGTATGGTGTTATGGAGTGTTCTAATTTCATTCTTTTACATGTAACTGTCCAGTTTTCCCAGCACCACTTACTGAAGAGACTGTGTTTTCTCCATTGTATATCCTCGTCTCCTTTGTCATAGATCAGCAGACCATAGGTGCGTGGGTTTTTCTCTGGGCTTTCTATCCTCTTCCATTGATCTATATTAGTGTTTTTGTGCCAGTACCATAATCTCTTGATTACTGTAGCTTTGTAGTATAGTCAGTCTGAAGTCAGGGAGTCTGATTCCTCCAGCTCCGTTATTTTCCCTCAACACTGCTTTGGCTATTTGGGGTCCTTTGTGTCTCCATACAAATTTTAAGATTTTTTCTTCTAGTTCTGTAAAAAATGCCATTGGTGATTTGATAGGGATTGCACTGACTCTGTACATTGCTTTGCGTAGTACAGTCATTTTCACAATATTGATTCTTCTAATCCAAGAACATGGTATATCTCTCCATCTGTTGATATCATTTCAATATCCTTCATCAGTGCCTTATAGTTTTCTGCATACAGGTCTTTTGTCTCCCTAAGTAGGTTTATTCCTAGGTATTTTATTCTTTTTGTTGCAATGGGAAATGGGAGTATATCCTTAAATTCTCTTTCAGATTTTTCATCATTAGTGTATAGGAATGCAAGACATCTCTGTGCATTAATTTTGTATCCTGCAACTTTACCAAATTCATTGATTAGCTCTAGTAGTTTTCTGGCGGCATCTTTAGGATTCTCTATGTACAGTATCAGGTCATCTGCAAACAGTGACAGTTTTACTTCTTCTTTTCCAATTTGTCTTCCTTTTATTTCTTTTTTTCTCTGATTACCATGGCTAGGACTTCCAAAACTATGTTGCATAATAGTGGCAAGAGTGGACATCCTTGTCTTTTCCTGATCTTAGAGGAAATGCTTTCAGTTTTTCACCATTGAGAATGATATTAGCTGTGGGTTTGTCATATATGGCCTTTATTATGTTGAGGTAGGTTCCCTCTACACCCACTTTCTGGAGAGTTTTTATCAAAAATGGGTGTTGAATTTTGTGAAAAGCATTTTCTGCATCTACTGAGATGATTATATGGTTTTTATTCTTCAATTTGTTAATATGGTGTATCACATTGATTGATCTGCGTATATTGAAGAATCCTTGCATCCCTGGGATAAATCCCACTTGATCATGCTGTATAATCCTTTTAAAGTCTTGTTGGATTTTGTTTGCTAGCATTTTGTTGAGGATTTTAGCATCTATATTCATCAGTGACATTGGCCTGTAATTTTCTTTATTTGTAGTGTTTTTGTCTGGTTTTGGTATCAGGGTGATGGTGGCCTTGTAGAATGAGTTTGGGAGTGTTCCTTCCTCTGCAAATTTTTGGAGGAGTTTGAGAAGGATGGGTGTTAGCTCTTCTCTAAATGTTTGATAGAATTCACCTGTGAAGCCATCTGGTCCTGGACTTTTGTTTGTTGGAAGATTTTAAATCACAGTTTCAATTTCATTACTTGTGATTGGTCTGTTCATATTTTCTATTTCTTACTGGTTCAGTCTTGGAAAGTTATACCTTTCTAAGAATTTGTCCATTTCTTCCAGATTGTCCATTTTATAGGAATAAAGTTGCTTGTAGTAGTCTCTTAGGATGCTCTGTATTTCTGTGGTGTCTGTTGTAACTTCCCCTTTTTCATTTTTAATTTTATTGATTTGAGTCCTCTCCCTCTTTTTCTTGATAAGTCGGGCTAATGCTTTATGAATTTTGTTTATCTTCTCAAAGAACCAGCTTTTAGTTTTATTGATCTTTGCTATTGTTTTCTTTGTTTCTGTTTCATTTATTTCTGCTCTGATCTTTATGATTTCTTTCCTTCTACTAACTTTGGGTTTTCTTTGTTCTTCTTTCTCTAGTTCCTTTAGGTGTAAGGTTAGATTGTTTACTTGAGATTTTACTTGTTTCTTATGGTAGGCTTGTATTGCTATAAACTTCCCTCGTATAACTGATTTTGCTGCATCCCATAGGTTTTGGAGCATCGTATTTTGGTTGTCATTTGTTTCTAGGTATTGTTTGATTTCCCCTTTAATTTCTTCAGTGAACTCTTCGTTATTTATCCTCCATGTGTTTGTGTTTTTGACGTTTTTTTCCCTGTGACTGATTTCTGGTCTCATAGCGTTGTGGTCAGAAAAGATGCTTGATATGATTTCAATTTTCTTAAATTTACTAAGGCATGATTTGTGACCCAAGATGTGATCTATCCTGGAAAATGTTCCATGCGCACTTGAGAAGACAGTGTAACCTGCTGTTTTTGGCTGGAATTTCTTATAAATATTAATTAAATCTATCTGGTCTACTGTGTAATTTAAAACTTGTGTTTCCTTATTAATTTTCTGTTTGGATGATCTGTCCATTGGTGCGAGGTGTTAAAGTCCCCCACAATTCTGGTGTAACTGTCGATTTCCTCTTTTATAGCTGTTAGCAGTTGCCTTATGCATTGAGATGTTCCCATGTTGGGTGCGTATATATTTATAATTGTTATAACTTCTTCTTGGATTGATCCCTTGATTATTATGTAGTGTCCTTCCTTGTTTCTTTTAACATTCTTTAAAGTCTATTTTATCTGATATGTGTATTGCTACTCCAGCTTTCTTTTGATTTCCATTTGCATGGAATATCTGTTTCCATCCCCTCACTTTCAGTCTGTATGTGCCCCTAGGTCTGCAGTGGGTCTCCTGTAGACAGCATACATATGGGTCTTGTGTTTGTATCCATTCAGTGAGCCTGAGCCTGAGCCTGGTTGGAGCATTTAATCCATTCATGTTTAAGGTAATTATCGATATGTATGTTCCTATTACCATTTTCTTAATTGTTTCAGGCTTGTTTTTGTAGGTCCTTTTCTTCTCTTGTTTCCCACTTAGCGAAGTTCCTTTAGTATTTGTTGTAGAGATAGTTTGGTGGTGCTGAATTCTCTTAGCTTTTGCTTATCTGTATAGCTTTTGATTTCTCCGTCGAATCTGAATGAGATCCTTGCTGCTTAGAGTAATCTTGGTTGTAGGCCTTCCCTTTCATCACTTTCAATATGTCATGCTATTCTTTTCTGGCTTGTAGAGTTTCTGCTGAGAAAGCAGCTGTTAACCTTATGGGAGTTCCCTTGTATGTTATTTTTCCCTTGTTGCTTTCAATAATTTTTCCTTGTCTTTAATTTTTGTCAATTTGATTACTATGTGTCTTGGCGTGTTTTTCCTTGGGTTTATAATGCCCTGGACTCTCTGCACTTTCTGGGTTTGGGTGGTTATTTCCTTTTTTTGTTAGGGAAGTTTTCTACTATAATCTCTTCAAATATTTTCTTGGGTCCTTTCTCTCTTCTCCTTCTGGGACCCCTATAATGCCAATGTTGCTGCATTAATGTTGTCCCAGAGGTCTCTTAGGCTGTCTTCATTTCTTTTCATTCTTTTTTCTTTATTCTATTCCATGGCAGTGAATTCCACCACTCTGTCTTCCAGGTCACTTAACCATTCTTCTGCCTCAGTTATTCTGCTACTGATTGCTTCTAGTGTATTTTTCATTTCAGTTATTGTATTGTTCATCTCTGTTTGTTTGTTCTTTAATTCTTCTAGGTGTTTGTTCTTTAATTCTTCTAGGTCTTTGTTAAACATTTCTTGCATCTTCTAGATCTTTGCCTCCATTCTTTTTCTGAAGTCCTGAATCATCTTCACTATCATTATTCTGAATTATATTTCTGGAAGGTTGCCTATCTCAACTTCATCTAGTTGTTCTTCTGGGGATTTATCTTGTTCCTTCATTTGGTACATAGCCCTCTGCCTTTTCATCTTGTCTATCTTTTTGTGAATGTGCTTCTTGCTTCACAGGCTGCAGGACTATAGATTTTCTTGCTTCTGCTGTCTGCCCTCTGGTGGATGAGGCTATCTAAGGGGCTGGTGCAAGTTGCCTGATGGGAGGGACTGGTGGTGGGTAGAGATGGGGGTTGCTCTGGTGGGCAGAACTCAGTAAAACTGTAATCGCTTGTCTGCTTATGGGTGGGTCTTGGTTCCCTCCCTGTTAGTTGTTTTACCTGAGGAGACCCAACACTGGAGCGTACTTTGGCTCTTTGGTGGGGCTAATGACAGACTCTGGGAGGGCTGACAGCAAGGAGTACTTCCCAGAACTTCTGCTGTCAGTGTCCTTGTCCTCAGGGCGTGACACAGCCACCCCCTGCCTCTGCAGAAGAGCCTCCAACACTAGCAGGTAGCTCTGGTTCAGTTTCCTATGGGGTCATTGCTCCTTCCCCTGGTTCCTGATGTGCACACTACTTTGTGTATGCCCTCCAAGAGTGGAGTCTCTGTTTCCCCCAACCATATTGAAGTCCTGCAATCAAATCCCGCTAGCCTTCAAAGTCTGGTTCTCTAGGAATTCCTCTTCCCGTTGCTGGACCCCCAGGTTGGGAAGCCTGACGTGGGCCTCAGAACCTTTCCTCCAGTGGGTGGATTTCTGCGATATAAGTGTTCTCCAGTTTGTGAGTCACCCACCAAGCAGTTATGGGATTTGATTTTATTGTGATTCCTCCCATCCTACTGTCTCATTGTGGCTTCTCCTTTGTCTTTGGATGTGGGATATCTTTTCTGGTGAGTTGCAGTGTCTTCCTGTGGATGACTGTTCAGCAGTTAGTTGTGATTCCAGTGCTCTCACAAGAGGGAGTGAGAGCACGTCCTTCTACTCCGCCATCTTGAAATGTTTATTATCTTGACTGTGATGATGGTTTTAAACGTAGACACAAATATCAAAATTTATCAAATTTTATAATTTAAATATAGGTCATTTTTCTCATATGACGTATACCACAATATTTTTTTCTTTGCTGTAAAGAACTTTGTGGCTGAAATAAGGTAACTAAGGAAGAAACTGGGAAATGATGAGATCAAAGCGGCACCAGATCTGTGCAGTACTGGCACTGGTTGGTAATGGTTTTGATTAAAATTTCATTGGGAGAGGGACCTTGAAGATGGCTGAGGAGTAAGATGTGGAGATCACCTTCCTCCCGACAAACACATCAAAAATATATCTACATGTGGAACAACTTCTACAGAACACCTACTGAATGTTGGCAAAAGCTTCAGACTTCCCAAAAGGCAAGAAAATCCCCAGGTAACTGGATAGGGTAAAAGAAAAAAGAAAAAAACACAGACAATAGGGACAGGACATGCACCTTTGGGAGGAAGCTGTGAATGAGAAAAAGTTTCCACCCACTATGAAGCCCCTTCACTGGCAGAGACGGGGGGTGGTGGAGGGAAGCTTCAGAGACACAGAGGAGAGTGCAGCAACAGGGGTGCAGAGGGCAAAGCAGAGAGATTCCTGCACAGAGGATGGGTGCTGACCAGCACTCACCAGCCTGAGAGGCTTGTCTGATCACCCGTTAGGGCAGGTGTGGGCGGGGAGCTGAGGCTCTGGCTTCAGAGGTCAGATCCCAGGGAGAGGACTTGGGTTGGCTTCGTGAACACAGCTTGAAGGGGGCTAGTGCACCACAGCGAGCTGGGAGGGAGTCCGGATAAAAGCCTGGACCCGCCTAAGAGACAAGAGACCACTATTTCACAAGGAGAGGGGATTCCTTCCCTGTCTGCCCACAGAAGGCAGAGCACCGCCTAAACGAGCTCCAGAGACAGGACTGAGCCACAGCTATCAGATCAGACATGAGATATGGGCATGAAACGCTAACACTGCTGCTGCAGTCACCAAGAATCCTGTGTGCAAGCACAGGTCGTTATCCATAGCCCCCCAGAAGCCTGTGCAGCACGCCACTGCCAGGGTCCCGTGATCCAGGACAAGTTCCCCGGGAGACCACAAGGTGCGCCTCAGGCTCCTGCAATGTCACGCTGGCTTCTGCCGCCACAGGCTCGCCCCACATTCCAATTATAACTACCGTACCGCTGCCTCCCCCCAGGCCTGAATGAGAAAGAGGCACCTAATTAGCCGATGCTTTACCCCGGCCTGGCTGGGCGGAAACAGATGCCCGAGGGTGACCTACACAGACAAGTAGGGCCAAAAGCAAAGCTGAACACTAAGAAATCTGAGAATAAAGAAGAGAAAGGGAAGTTTCTCAGTGCAGCCTCAGGAGCAGCGGATTAAATCCCCACCATCAACTTGATATACCCTGCTTCTGTGGAATACCTGAATAGAAAACAAACCTTCCCAAAATTGAGGCCATGGACTTTGTGAACAACTGGAGCTTGGGGTTTGCTGCCGTGACTGATTTGCTTCTGATTTTTATGTTTATCTTAGTTTAGCTATTAGCACTTTTTATCATTGGTGGATTTCTTTATTGGTTTGGCTGCTCTCTTCTTTATTCTTTTAGTATTATTATTATTTTTTCTTCCTTTTCTTCTGAGCCATGTGGCTGACAGGGTCTTGGTGCTCCGGCCTAGGGTCAGGCCTGAGACTCTGAGGTGGGAGAACAGAGTTCAGGACACTGGACCACCAGAGACCTTCCGGCCCAAAGTAGTATCAACTGGCGAGAGCTCTCCCAGAGATCTCCATCTCAATGCTAAGACCCAGCTCCATCCAACAGCCAGCAAGCTCCAGTGCTGGAGCCACATGCCAAATAACAAGACAGGAACACAACCCCAGCCATTAGCAGAGAGACTCCCTAAAATCATAATAAATTCACAGACACCCCAAAACACACCATGAGATGTGGCCCTGCCCCCAGAAAGACAAAATCCAGCCCCACCCACCAAAACACAGGCAACAGTCCCCTGCACCAGAAAACCTACACAAACTACTGAACCAACCTCACTCACTGGGGTCAGGCACCAAGAACAACAGGAACTACAAACCTGCAGCCTGTGAAAAGGAGACCCCAAACACAGTAAGTTAACAAAAATGAGAAGACAAAGAAATACGAAGCAGATTAAGGACAAGGTAAAAACCCAAAAGTCCAAACAAATGAAGAGGAAATAGGCAGTCCACCTGAAAAAGAATTCATAGCAAGTATAGTAAAGATGATCCAAAATACTGGAAATAGAATGGAGAAAATACAAGAAACGTTTAACAAGGACCTAGAAGAAATAAAGAACAAAGAAACAATGATGAACAACACAATAAATAAAATTAAAAATTCTCTAGAAGTAATCAATAGCAGAATACCTGAGTCAGAAGAACAGATAAATGACCTGGATGATAAAACAGTGGAAATAACTACTGCACAGCAGAGTAAAGAAAAAAGAATGACAAGAATTGAGGACAGTCTCAGAGACCTCTGGGACAACATTAAATGCACCAACATTCAAATTACAGGGGTCCCAGAAGAAGAAGAGAAAAACAAAGGGACTGAAAAATAGTTGAAGAGCTTATAGTTGAAAACTTCCCTAATATGGGAAAGGAAATAGTCAATCAAGTCCAGGAAGCACAGAGAGTCCCATACAGGATAAATTTAAGAAGAACCATGCCAAGATACATATTAATCAAACTATCAAAAATTAAACACAAAGAAAAAAATATTAAAAGCAGCAAGGGAAAAACAACAAATAACATACAAGGGAATCCCCATAAGGTTAAGAGCTGACCTTTCATCAGAAACTCTGCAAGCCAGAAGGGAGTGGCAGGACATATTTAAAGTGATGAAAGGGAAAAACCTACAAGAAAGATTACTCTACCCAGCAAGGATCTCATTCAGATTTGACAGACAAAGTAAAACCACTACAGACAAGCAAAAGTTAAGTGAATTCAGCACCACCAAACTAACTTTACAACAAATGCGAAAGGAACTTCTCCAGGCAGGAAACACAAGAGAACAAAAAGACCTACAATAACAAATGCAAAACAATTAAGAAAATGGTAATAGGAACATACATATTGATAATTACCTTAAATGTAAATGGATTAAATGCTCCCACCAAAAGACACAGACTGTCTGAATGGATACAAAAACAAGACCCATATGTATGCTGTCTACAAGAGACCCACTTCAGACCTAGGGACACATACAGACTGAAAGTGACGGGATCGAAAAACATATTCCATGCAAATGGAAATCAAAACAAAGCTGGAGTAGCAATTCTCATATCAGACAAAATAGACTTTAAAATAAAGACTATTACAAAAGAAAAGCAAAACACTACATAAATGGTCAAGGGATCAAACCAAGAAGATGACATAACAGTTGTAAATATTTATGCACCCAACATAAGAGCACCTCAATACATAAGGCAAATGCTAACAGCCATAAAAGGAGAAATCAACAGTAACACAATCATAGTAGGGAACTTTAACACTCCACTTTCACCTATGGACAGATCATCCAAAATGAAAATAAATAAGGAAACACAAGCTCTAAATGACACATTAAACAAAATGGACTTAATTAATATTTATAGGACATTCCATCCAAGAACAACAGAATACACTTTCTTCTCAAGTGCTCATGGAACATTCCCCAAGATACATCATACCTTGGGTCACAGATCAAGCGTTGGTAAATTTAAGAAAAATGAAATCATATCAATTATCTTTTCCAACCACAACATTATGAGACTAGATATCAATTACAGGAAAAAAACTGTAAAAAATACAAACACATGGAAGATAAACAATACACTACTAAATAACAAAGAGATCACTGAAGAAATCAAAGAGGAAATCAACAAATACCTAGAAACAAATGACAATTAAAACATGATGACCCCAAACCTATGGGATGCAGCAAAAGCTGTTCTAAGAGGGAAGTATATCCCAATACAAGCCTAACTCAGGAAACAAGGAAAATCTCAAATAAACAATGTAACCTCACACCTAAAGCAATTAGAGAAGGAAGAACAAAAACTCTAGTTAGCAGAAGGAAAGAAATCATAAAGATCAGATCAGAAATAAATGAAAAAGAAATGAAGGAAACAATAGCAAAGATCAATAAAACTAAAAGCTGGCTCTTTGGGAAGATAAACAAAATTGAAAAACCATTAGCCAGACTCATCAAGAAAAAAAGAGAGAAGACTCAAATCAACAGAACTAGAAATGAAAAGGGAGAAGTAACAACTGACACTGCAGAAACACAAAGGATCATGAGAGATTACTACAAGCAATGATATGCGAATAAAATGCACAACCTGGAAGAAATGGACAAATTCTTAAAAGAGCACAACCTTCCAATACTTGTGACCAATCACAAGCACTGAAATTGAAACTCTGATTAAAAATCTTCCAAAAATAAAAGCCCAGGACCAGATGGCTTCACAGGCAAATTCTATCAAACATTTAGAGAAGAGCTAACACCTATCCTTCTCAAACTCTTCCAAAATATAGCAGAGGGAGGAACACTCCCAAACTCATTCTACGAGGTCACCATCACTCTGATACGAAAACCAAAGATGTCACAAAGAAAGAAAACTACAGGCCAATATCACTGATGAACATAGATGCAAAAATCCTCAACAAAATACTAGCAAACAGAATCCAACAGCACATTAAAAGGATCATACACCATGATCAGGTGGGAATTATCCCAGGAATGCAAGGATTCTTCAATATACACAAATCATTCAGTGTGATACACCATATTAACAAACTGAATAAAAAGGATATGATAATCTCAACAGATGAAGAAAAAGCTTTTGAGAAAATTCAACACCCATTTATGATAAAAACTCTCCTGAAAGTAGGCATAGAGGGAACCTACTTCGATACAATAAAGGCCATATATGACATACTCACAGTTAACATCATTCTCAGTGGTGAAAAACTGAAACCATTCCCTCTAAGATCAGGAAGCAGACAAAGTTGCCCACACTCACCACTATTATTCAACATAGTTTTGGAAGTTTTAGCCACAGCAATCAAAGAAGACAAAGAAGTAAAAGGAATACAAATTGGAAAAGAAGAAGTAAAACTGTCACTGTTTGCAAGTGACATGATACTATCCATAGAGAATCCTAAAGATTCTACCAGAAAACTACTAGAGGTAATCCATGAATTTGGTAAAGTAGCAGGACACAAAATTAATGCACAGAAATCTCTTGCATCCCTATACACTAATGATGAAAAATCTGAAAGAAAAATTAAGGAAACACTCCCATTTACCACTGCAACAAAAAGAATAACATACCTAGGAATAAACCTACCTAAGGAGACAAAAGACCTGTAGGCAGAAAACTATAAGACACTGATGAAAGAAATTAAAGAGAATATAAACAGATGGAGAGATACACCATGATCTTGGATTGGAAGAATCAACATTGTGAAAATGACTATACTACCCAGAGCAACCCAGTGATTCAAGGCAATCCGTATCAAACTACCAATGGCATTTTTCACAGAACTAGTACAAAAAATTTCATAATTTGTATGGAAACACAAAAGACCCTGAATAGCCTAAGGAATCTTGAGAAAGAAAAATGGAGCTGGAGAAATTAGGCTCCCTGACTTCAGACTATACTACAAAGCTACAGTAATCAAGGCAGTATGATATTGGCACAAAAAGAGAAATATAGCTCAATGGAACAGGATAGAAAGCCCAGAGATAAACCCACACATATATGATCACCTTATCATTGATAAGAGGCAAGAACATACAATGGAGAAAAGACAGCCTCTTCAATAAGTGGTGCTGGGAAAACTGGACAGCTACATGTAAAAGAATGATACTAGAACACTCCCTAACACCATACACAAAAATAAACTCAAAATGGATTAAAGACTTAAATGTAAGGCCAGACACTATACGACTCTTAGAGGAAAACATAGGCTGAACACTCTATGACATAAATCATAGTAAGATCCTTTTTGACCCACCTCCTAGAGGAATGGAAATAAAAACAAATGGGACCTAATGAAACTTAAAAGCTTTTGCACAGCAAAGGAAACCATAAACAAGACCACAAGACAACCCCCAGAATGGGAGAAAATATTTGCAAATGAAGCAACTGACAAAGGATTAATCTCCAAAATATACAAGCAGCTCATGCAGCTCAATATCAAATAAACAAACAACCCAATCCAAAAATGGGCAGAAGACCCAAACAGACACTTCTCTAAAGAAGATATACAGATTTCCAACAAACACATGAAAGGATGCTCAACATCACTAATCATTAGAGAAATGCAAATCAAAACTACTATGAGATATCACCTCACACCAGTCAGAATGGCCATCCTCAAAAAATCTACAAAAAATAAATGCTGGAGAGGCTGTGGAGAAAAGAGAACCATCTTGCACTGTTGGTGGAAATGTAAATTGATACAGCCAGTATGGAGAAGAGTATGGAGGTTCCTTAAAAAACAAAAAATAAAACTACCATATGACCCAGTAATCCCATTACTGGGCATATGCCCTGAGAAAACCATAATTCAAGAAGAGTCAGGTACCACAATGTTCATTGCAGCACTATTTACAATAGCCAGATCATGGAAGCAACCTAAGTGTCGATCAACAGATGAATGGATAAAGAAGATGTGAAACATATATACAATGGAATATTACTCAGCCATAAAAAGAAACGAAATTGAGTTATTTGTAGTGAGGTGGATGGACCTAGCTAGAGTTTGTCATACAGAGTGAAATAAGTCAGAAAGAGAAAAATAAATACCATATGCTAACACATATATATGGAATCTAAAAAAAAAAAAAAAAAGGTTCTGACGAACCTAGGGGCAGGATAGGAATCAAGACCCAGAGGTAGAGAATCAGTTGAGCACATGGGGAGGGGGATGAAGTGAGAGAGGTTAAGCTGGGATGAAGTGAGAGAGTAGCATTGACATATACACACTACCAAATGTAAAACAGATAGTGGGAATCAGCCGCATCGCACAGGGAGATCAGCTTGGTGCTTTGTGACCACCTACAGGGGTGGGATAGGGAGTGTGGGAGGGAGACGCAAGAGGGAGAGGATATGGGGATATATGTATATGTATAGCTGATTCACTTTGTTATACAGCTGAAACTAACACAACATTGTAAAGTAATTACACTCCAATAAAAATGTTAAAAAAATAAAAATTTCAATGGGAAGGCATTGAAGAAATTTAGGTCAGGATATGATCTGATTTATATTAAAAAAGTACTAGACTCACAGACCTGTGAAATCAGAAGAGACTCTATGCTCCTCAAGTCCAGATGATCTTTATTTTAAGAGATCCACTGATTTCCTAGAAGTTCTTCAAGCACCAGCTAATATCTGTGTGTGTGTGTGTGTGTGTGTGTGTGTGTGTGTGTGTGTTCTAATGAAAGGTTCATAGCCTTCATCAGCTACTCAAGACATCTGAGCATAAAATATTAAGGACCACACATATATTTGACTTATCTGAATTTAGAGTTGAGGAAACTGAAGCCTAGACAAGTTAAATGATTTGTTCACAATCACAGAAATGATACGTGGATGAGGTCATAATGGGTTTTTGATACTGACTACCCCCTTTCACCTGATCCCTTCATGTCTTCCCACCCCAGTGCTCTTGATTAACGGTACACAATCCTAAGTACCTGGCACACAGTACCCAAAACAAATATCCACTGAACACTGAATGAGCTAGCCAAAATCAACAGTAGCATATATGCACCAACTATGGTCCACAATAGATTATAAGCCAATACAAGTATTTGGAAACAGTCCCTTATAACTCTCTCAACAAATATGAAATAAGCTACTGACTTTATTAAGCTCAGGGAAAAATATGCAGCGAGGCCAACATTCACATTAATTGCAGGGGCAGGGTACATTGGCAGAAGCTTTCTGAAAAGCATTTGGCCTTTCAAAGTTCACACCCTCAGGGGAATCAATCCTAAGGAAATATTGAGAAGAAGCCAAATATTTACATAAAGGATGTTCACAGTAAATTCATTTATAATTATAAAAACCTGAAAACAATCTGTATGTACAATAAGAAAGGACTGGTCAAGATGATTATGACATTGTATAAAATGGAATATTATATAGATTTTCAAAGTCATATTTTGAAGGTTAATATTGAAAAATTCTAATAATATAATGCTCCATGAAAAATCAGCATATAGATATATAGAAGAGGAATACAGGAGGGAGGGAGATAGAGTGAGAGCAAGAGAGAGAGTGATGAAGATGGAGATAACAAGACGTACTGAGCTGAACAGTGAGTAATGGTGAAATGTACTGAGCTTGAAAAGTGTAATTGGTGGTTTATTTTGTCACTTACATAAGTCTCCAGATTGCCTATGATAAGTGAGCATTAGTTTCACAATCAGATGAGGATAATACATGATAAATAACAAGGAATTCATCTTTGAATATTACTGTGAGCCTTCCCTGGGCTATGGAGTGAAGAATAACATATAACTGGCATTCAACAGGTGTTGTTTCCTACCTTTAAAGACAAAGACAAATGAGTTCATGCTTGAATCGTAGCAATAGTGATTTCGATTAGGTATAAATAAAACTGCTTAACTCTAAGGTCATACGGCGTAGTATATTTCACAAGAGGTTTCACATCATCCTTCAGAGACTGTTCCAGAAAGTGTAGCTAGCTACCAGTCTCAGATAATATAAGGTCATTTCCACAACAATCCAAGTAGATGAACATGATCATCTCAAATTCTTTCCCAGCTCTAAGCTCTATGAAAATATAAAATGATCTACTTTAACAGAATTAAGAGGTCTTAAGTTACTGAAACCAACCTGTATTTCCTTTCTCAGACCTGAACACTAATAACATAGCATTACTAATTAGACCCTGCTGTTCACGTGATTTCTACAAAACCACAAATGTACCAGCATAAATTGAATCAATGCATTTCAGAGTTATGTTTCTAAAAAGCAAGGTATTCACCCCTAATATAATGTTTTTGGTTCAGCATTGACTTTAAACTGAATTCAAGAGTGTTGAAACTTAACAAATAGATTAGTATCTCCAATCACAGAGGCAGAACTCTCGTGATCATCATAATTAATAATTATAGCAAATGAGTACCCACAGATACAATGACTTACCAGATATTAATAGAGGAAGTTTAGTGAGAGAGTTACACTTAAAAAGTGTCTATTAGACAGAAGAGAGGAAAACAAAATCAAATGACATTGAGGATTATATCACATACCTATCAGATGAGTGAAATCAATGTCTAATCTTTGTCTGTACTTGAAATCTGGGTCCATACCACTGCAGTGCAGCACTATCTGTGAAACACACTCCTCAACTATTTTGTAATACTGTGGCCTGCAAAAGAAAAGTAATCTTGAATACCTTTTCTACATATACAAATCAATTTTCTTAAGAAGTGATTCTACATGATAAAGAAAACTAGGTTATTTTCTAGCAGGCTAAAAAACTCTTTTCTAGCCATTACACTCACTCTAGAGGAATATGCCTAAGCTTAAAGATGGGCTGGACGTTATAGTGCAAAACCCATTGTAATATAATCAGCTGTGAACACTTAGTGACTTAATACTCTAGTTTGCAGGGATTCATGCTTGTGTTCAAAGATACTTATCAACCTTATCTACTTACTTAAGCTATTGTTCCTAAAGTTAATAAAAACAAATGACTCTTTAGTTCTACATCTATGGATACAGAAATGGTTCTAAGCCTCTCCAAGTTCTCAATTTCAATAAGGAATGAGTATCTTGGCATTACATGGCAAACAGTGTATTGAATTTACTGCCACACTTTTACTCAAGATAGCTATAACAGCTTTTACAAAACTGGACTCAGCCACTTATGTTACAGACTACTCCAAAGGTCTATTTATTCACATATTTTAAAAGATCCATTTTGTAGAAGCATACACACTAAATATGTATGGCGATAGCTTCAATTTGCTCAAAGTGTCAAAGGTTTTGAAACATTTCCTAATTCTGTAATCTATCAAGGTAATTCTGGCCTTAAAAATGACCACTTACATACTTCAAAAATTTTTAAAAGGCACTTTTTGCATTAAAATTTGGGGAAAATTTAGTATTTATCAGCAGCTAATAAATTCAACAGAGAAAATTCAGAAAGAAATACTACTATGGACAAGCTATGACATAAACATCCCTAAAATCAGTGTGCTGATAACTAGCCAACCTACTAAATGTCTGCAAATAAAGGCAAACATATTCTAATTGCTCTTACATGTCTTTTGTCATGGGGCTGATCTCAAGGATAAGAATAAATAGTAATATGTATTACACATCTGAGTCTTTTTCAAGTCATCATCAGATCTAGGGTAAACAACATTGGATTATAATCAATCTAGTCAATGACTCTGGGTAAACAGGGAAAACACAATGGTTCTCTTTCAGGACAAATTAATTATCCATAGGTAGAATAAAAGTGCTAGTCGCACATCTACCTCACATGGATGTTCTCAGGATGAAAAGGACGTCATGTTAGAACAACTTCTCGTTTATTCAAAGTTACTGAGAAATGGATGGTTTCACACAAATTATTTCCCCAGGTAACTGTGTACCCATGGGCATAGTACCCCTTTAGTTGCCAGCACTTATTTGAGGAAACAACAATCATTTTGGTTGGATTACTATCTTTCCTGCTTTAAAAAAACCAGCATATTTTAAACATTTTTCTATGTCTCTGTAACATCATGATGCCCATCAGTTATTGCAACTAGCCTAAACTATAAAGGGAACTATAATAGTTCTCTATGGACTTTAGAATTGTCATTTTTGTTGTGACTGTACCCGACCCCATGGTAGCCTTCCTTTGCCCTTTAATCAAGCAAGGTTTGAGAAATCAGAGAACCTAGGTTGCTAGAATTTCATGCATATTAGAGTATGAAGAACAACTAAGAGTCTCTTAAACAGTTAAATATAAGATCATGGTCACCAACTTATGGATAATTTCAGTCATTCAGAAACCCTTCTCTAATTTTCTAGTTTTCAGATATATTCCCAGAACTACACTCTAAAATTTCTGACTTTATGATTATTATATTCGTTTATTTAGAAGAATTACATTGCTGTGTATAAAGCTGAAATATTAGTATTATTATTTTCTTAGATAAGATCACACCTATTTTTAGATAATACTATAAAAGAGGAATAACAATAGTCTTATTAAAATATAAAAGGACTTAAAATGCTTACTAAATAGCAAATGTTATCATTGCTGTTTTTATTATTATTAAATTTCTGAAGGAGGGCTTCCTTCAGCTACCAGGTTCAAAAAAATATCCACATCCACACACCCTGTGCACACTAAAGTTAAAGCACTTTTACCACATCACAATATAGTGATACTATCTCTATATTCTATTGTCCCTACCACCACATTATATAAATTCATGGGAAGTGTGGCAGATACTGCTAGATGTCCTATGATGTCCACTCTTCTCTTTTTCCTTTACTATTTGAACTTTATGTTTACCTGTGTATATTGCTTGCCAGAATAATATTTCCCATCTCCTTTCACTTATTGCTTCATAAAATCATCTCAGAACTTAGTGGCTCAAAACAATAACATAATCTTATTATCCCTCACATTTTTGTGGGTAAGAAATTCAGGAGGAGCCAATCAAGTCCGTTGGCTCAGATCTTACACATGGCTTCAGCCAGCTAGAGAGAGAGACCTAGAAGAATAGGGTAGACTGAACATAAAAAAAAAAAAGTACGAGGACTTAAAAGTTTTACCATAGACTCTTCAGAGCTTACTCTGTGCCACAAAAGAAATTCATCATAGGGTCAGTAAAATCTGTTGGGTTCATTGCTACTGAAATGGCATACCCCGTTTTTATAAGTATATTATTCTGGCCCAATTAAAAATAGATTGACACCTTTTTAAAAATGTTATCTAGAGTCGTCAAACTCTTATACTCCATGCATATATATATATATATATATATATGCATATACTGTCTAGACCCCACTATATTGTTAATTTTCCTTTAAAATCCAATTCAAATTATACAAATTGTACTCTCATAACAGCCTCTTACCTGATATAATAATCATTTCTGATGAGCAAAAAATGTTGTAGAATGGATAATAAGTAATTTTCAGCAGCAGTGTCCTTCAACATATTATACAGAAGATGGTACACTTCATTCATATCAGTGGAAAGTAAGTAAAGGAAAAAAATCAAGGATTCTTGGTAACAGTTTCATTCATAACAAAAGCAGCTTCAGTTTTGAAAACACTGATATATCATTTTGTTTGCATTACTGTTTCTAAACCTTCAACTCCATGTTCCAGTATTTAAAACATTTCCATAAAGAAGTTTAATCTATGGATCACTTTAGTCTTTTAACAAGTGAAAGAGACTTAGAGTATTTCCAAGACCATTTAACCATTAAACGTTTAAATGATCAGCTGTTCATTATATTTTAAAATTCCAGCTTATAGTTGGTACCATTAGAACAGCAATGCCATTAATGAAAATGTTTTTTTCTTGACCTTCCTGTGGTTGTGATGGGAACCTATATTATGCATGCAAGCCAATACTCCTGTCTTTTCACTGCCCACATAAAATAGTAAGGCAAATAAGCATTGTGTGGGCTGCTAAAAGTTCATAAAAACCAGTTTTATTTTATACAGATGAAACACTTACTACATATGAAATCACTACTGTTTGCATTCATTTGTATGTCAGTATTTGATAAGGAACTTGAAACATATTTTTCTTAGGATATAAAAAGAGTGGTAGAAGTTTAAATGCTTTTAGTAAACTAGAAAACAGATTTAAAAAATGGATTCACTTTTATAAGAAAAGCGAGCACCTAGAAAAATCGATGTAAAAGCAAAGGAGAAGAGGAGATGTAATCGAGCATCTTAAAAATAACCTGAAATGTCAACGCTTTCTCTGAAATAGAATTAAGTATATGATGGATTACTTCTTAGACCCCATGTAAGAGTGTTGTGTTAAAGTCGCATAAGGTCCTTTCGATGGCTACGGAATAGATCCAAAAATAGCTTTCTGATGAAGAGAAATTTATATAAAGCAAGATATTTATTAATTGATACAAAAAGCATTTAATATTATGGAGACCACTGTAGGCTAGAGTCACTGATGAAGGATAAGAAATTACTAGAAATTATCTCTCATAATAACAAAATTGTTATTCATTGCACTTATCCAGTACTCATGTGTAAGACGCTTTGATAGGAACATTGGAGGAAAAAGTTGAAACACTTGTGCCCTCCATCTCATAGGCACAAAGAAGTGTATATAAATAAGGCAGATGCAAGCAAAGCACTGTAGAGTGAGGAGGAAGATGGAAGAAGACGTTATAGAGAAAAAGTCCAACTCAAAGGTCATTTTCGTTCTGAAGTATTTCCCAATTTCCCCAGAACCCATAAGTAAGAAATTTAATGGGTGTGAAACAAATGGCCAGCAATGCTATGACAACCATCTTTTAGATCTAAAATCATTTTGTATAAAATCATTGCCATAGGAAGATTATATGCTAGTTGTATTTGACTCAAATGCTTCTACTCTAGCATCCTTGTTATAGTCAGACCCTATCACATCTAAACTTTTTTCCCCCCGCTAAGGAACCAAAATATTTGGATTGAGAATAAGACATCTATTTGAATTGAATGATATCTCTAAATCACTGGAGTACCATTTAATAAACTGAAAAAGTATATTACCTATAGTCACATATGAACTCACTGAACTTTCCCCTCCAAAAATCCTTATCCATGAGGAATACTGCCTTAGGCTCTTGTCTATTCAAGACCGTTGAGCAGAGTAAACCTATAATGCAGCAAGCCATTGTGTGGATTTCAATACAGTCTGTGTAAATCATCAGGACAGTCTGACAATTCTTCAACATGAATCTCAAGGACAGCATCATCGTGAAGTTCTAATATAAATAAATGGATATAAATTGGGCCGGCAGACAAGAATTCTAATAATGGTTCACAAAATCACCCACAAATCCCTTTTTCACAGTACATGCAAAATGATTTCTGTGGTTCGTTAAAAGGATATTCCATTTCTGCTCGAATGTCATTGAGACGGTGTGATAATTCAGTTAGGTCGTCCTCTTTGTTCTCATCAAATACTTTCAACTGAATATCAAGCTCGTCATTCTCTTTTTCTTTCAGATCCTAATATATAAACAGAAAACTTAACAGACGAATAACAGTTTGACAACCCCATACTTTGGCAATAAAGGCCTGACACTATTATTCATCTACGTACACAGAAGCAATTTCAAATACTGACCCAGGCACTTGGTTTCCTGAAAGAAAGTAAACGTACTTTGTTTTTCTATTTTAAAATGAAAGAACCTCATTGCATTCACCGCATTTCTTTTCATGCTCCAAATTTTGACGATTCACATTAAAAAATTAACGATCACTTTCACAAGGGAAAAAAACTAATTGCTACAAACCCACATTAAATGCTGTCGTTTTGACTAAACACACTAATCAAAGATCGCAAAAGAACTCATGCAGTTAGAATATTCACATATGCCTCTGGCAAAAAATGCGAATATAGATCAATTGTATTAATGAAGAACAAATGCAAGGATATATTCAAGGACAACAGTCCCAAGTATGGCGTGGAAAGTTGTAAAAACAAATTTACTTTAAATGACATTTTGTGATTTTAAAGCAAAAAGGCGTCAGGACTTTTTAATCAAGATGCACAACTAGCCTCCTCCCCCACCTTTTATTTTTGCTTAGCCGAATCACAAAATACCAACTTGGGCATCAAAGAGACCTGTTTTTGTAATACATTATAAGCACATGCATTACAAACCTCTGATAATTTTCAAAATCATAGTATAAACAAAATCTTTGGAAGCATGCCACACTAGAGATTGTTGGGCTTAATATATATCACCTGGAATATCTTTTAATATGTGTCCATTAAGTTGCCGCTTTCAAAACCCAAATCGATAATCACAACTGTGGATGCTCAAGGGTGATACCGAAAGAGAGACTAGGATGTTCAGAGCTGAGCTTGAACTCTAAAAGGAAATGCAAGCACGGTGTACTTCAAATTAGGTCGATTAAACAAACTCGGATCCATTTTTTTGTTTCTATTTTTGTTCAATAGGACGATTTTAAATGGAGATGCAACCGCTATTACTGAAGCCAAACACAAATTTATGCAATTTCTAGGTGTTCTTTTTCTAACGTTCACATACATAATAATTTACCTACAGAGCATATGAAAATATTAATGTTTCTATATAATTGCATATAAAATACATAACAAATACATGTATTTAAACTTAGTTTCCTCTTGAGTAATAATTTGTTTTAGGTCTAACTTTCCACTTTGAAAGGGAATGAAGAAATTTATTGGAATTAAAGTTATCTAACATTGGTGAGTTATATTATCAGGTGATTTCTGAACTCAATTCAGAAAAGAGCAGGAGCCAGACACACCCAATATGCTTGTCATTGCAGAAAAAACCTTTAATACGTGGGATAGGAAGGGTGGAAGGGAGGGAGACGCAAGAGGGAAGAGATATGGGAACATATGTATATGTATGGCTGATTCACTTTGTTATAAAGCAGAAACTAACACACCATTGTAAAGCAATTATACTCCAATAAAGATGTTAAAAAAAAACAAAACTTCATGGGTAATGTAAGGAGCTGATAAGAATACACTTTCATTTTCTCAAAAAAAAAAACCTTTAATACATTTTATAATATGGATTTTTTCCTTATTCTCATGTCATAAGATATACTTTCTTAGATGTTCATTATCAGACTTTAACACATTCAAATATGTTTGAAAAATAGAAAAAACAAGTTAATTAAATACTGTCATTTAATCAGCATCAGAACTTTACAAAACATGGACTCAACCTTCATGATTAAAATATTTTCAGTGAAAATAACTGGTTAAATATTTATTTCAGTTTTTAATTAGGACAACACATTATTTATATAAGATATATAGTATGTGAACATGTACAGCACAATATAAAAATATAGATATGTATAAATGAAATATCTCATAGTGTTCATTAATAATGCTCCATTAAAATATATATGCATATCTACATACACACACATATATAAAAAACTTCCTTTCATTCAAATGTCAAACCTTGAAAGGTATATTCAAAATTTTTGATAAAATAAACATTTAATGAATTAATAAAAGTTTCATATAGCACAAATGTGACAGATACCCCATTGAAAAAAGGGAAATGCATCACTGAAGTTTGTATTTTAAATGAAGAATGGCATAAAATTACTGAATTACACTACTAATAATTACGTGAAATACTGTAAATATGTTTCAGTTATTTTTTAAACAGTTTTGCTGTACAGGTGTGGAATATTTTCAGCAGATTCTCTAAAACATATAATTAAGTCTCTATAATATGGTGTACTTCAAAGGAAATCAAAGTCCATTACCAGCACATGACTGATTACCAGTCAAGCAATCAAAATTGATTCTTCAAAAGAGTAAGAAAGGGTTTGTCGGTCTTTTAAAAGAAGTTAAGAATGCCTGCTGCCTACAGACACAATTTCTTACTATCTTGTTCCTTCACATATCTGACTTATCTAATATTTTCTTAATTTATTTAACTAACTAAAAGGCAGATGGAGAAAACTTCACAAGAAATCAATGTAAGTTAACTACAGAGAAAATACTATTTTAAAAATCACTATATAGTTTTTAATAACTCATTTGTCCCAAATTACTAAAGCAAATTTATAAAAAGTAAATTTTCCATGTAAGTGAAATATAAACTCTCTTTAAACATCATAATTTATCTATAGAGACAGGGCAAATTTTGAAAATAAATTTCTACAGAATGTAATTAAAATAACTGTCCTTGTCTTGAGGATTCTAATAATTATATGAAACAAAAGTTTCACTCTACTACAATGATGGTCTCATGGATTACTGAAATACTAAGAACTATTAAGAACTATTCTTCCCCAACACCTAATGATTCCAGATATTTATAATTTTTGATCCGTGTACCAACAATTTATATTAGCCCTAGCCACGTCTAATTTGCTGCTTTGAATATGATATATTCCAGAAAATTAGGAAGCTCCTCCTGTTAGAACAATGTATAACATAAAAGTAAATAGGATAAAAGCCAGGATGTTAAAGACTCATCTATGAATATATTATTAGGTTCCCATGCATGTGTAAAAGATGTTTGATATTACTATAAATTCTAGTGGTTGAAATGTAAATATTTAGTAAATTAGATAGCTAGACAGCAGTTGACATGTTAGGTACATCTAGTATACATTAAAGCATGACCATTCTGACTTTTGCTCCAAATTGTGATAATAAAACTACAAGGACAACAGCAACAGTAGTGAAATGTATAGTATTAAGGGAAGGACCTCTAATCTCAGGGTCTATCTGCCTAGATTCTGATTCTCATATTGTATATCAGAAATACCTGGGGAGGATTATTTTCTTTCAAACCAAACATCTCTGCCCTACCCCCAATAAGATTTTGATAGACTCTCTTTAAGGGGACATGCCCAACTTCTTGAGAACCAGAGCCCTATTTAGCCATATTTCACTCCATTGTCACAGGAAGAAAAAGAAATTGAGAATCCTTGTAGGTTCTATTCCAAAACTTTAAGAGGCAGAAACATGACACTTCTCACTTTCCTCTTGCTGAAGGATCACTGAGATCTAAGAATCAGGGCATACTGAAGAGATGTGATAGTTAAAGAAAAATCTAGCTGGAAGCATAAGTTAAGAGGTACAGGGTACCGCAAGGGGCTTCATATACAGCTATAGGGCCAATGCGAAAGTGTAGCTAAGAAACACTGATGCAAAATCTTAGCTGTCAATGTAACCAAAGGAAAAATACCATGAGACCACTGAACCCAGCAGAAATGAGCACACCCTGGCAAACGTGCAAAAGGTAAGGACAAGAGCTACTGTGCATACCCTTTCTGAAAAGATGAGGACTTAAATAAATTGAGAGTCACAGTTTTCTTGACCAGCCATTCAGTAGCATACGGTAGAAAACGAATGTTTAATTATAAATAGACACAGGGAAATGAAAGCTGGAATAGACAGCAATAACTAAGGCAGAAAAACATGGCATATTAGTAAATGAGTAGAGGATCTTCAGGAGCCCCTGAGGCAAACAAGTGTCCAAAGACATGATTACTCTCCCAGAAACAAAGGACCAGCTCCGAGAGGACAAGGATGGAAACACTGAGTAGGCAATTCAAAAGCACACTAGAGGGGCTTCCCTGGTGGCGCAGTGGTTGAGAGTCCGCCTGCCGATGCGGGGGACGCGGGTTCGTGCCCCGGTCTGGGAGGATCCCGCGTGCCGCGGAGCGGCTGGGCCCGTGGGCCATGGCCGCTGAGCCTGCGCGTCCGGAGCCTGTGCTCCCCAACGGGAGAGGCCACGGCGGTGAGAGGCCCGCGTACCGCAAAAAAAAAAAAAAAAAAAGCACACTAGAATGAGGACTGTAATATTACCTCTAGCTACATAAGACCACAGACTTTTCATGAGGAGAGATTTGTGACAAAAAAAGAATGTGTGTTACATACACTATAACTAGTGAATGTGCCTAAGTTAACTGCATATTGAACCTCTATTCAGGTCACTTACGATGATGCTTTGATTCACTGCAACCAATTCCTTGCTTTTTAAAGTCATGGATGAAAGAACCATTTAAAGTGGAATTGACATAGAAATTTCTAAAACCTCACAGACCCAATCATATATCTTATTAAAATGGGTTTCAATAGACCCAATTGTATATTTTATGATGATGAGTTTCAACCACTTTCAGTTAAGACTATCAGAAGACAAGTTACAGACGCATGCTACACACTAGTCCCTCACCAGGAAATATCCCTGATTTTGCTATTTCTAATACCCTAGGAATACCTTATATACACGCTCATTGACATTTGTTTTATTTTGTTTTTTCTTTCCTCAGTCCTTTTATTCCCCACCCCTACATTTACTTCTTGTTTATCAGGTATGGTCTAAGTAGTTTAAATAAAGAAACTAGTGAGATTTTACTTGTCTCCTTTAAAAATACCATGGTCTTGAACAAAATCCTTCTTTAGTTAACATACTAAGTAAAGTATAAAGTCATGGTAGTTGTATTTCTATTTATAAAATAAGTGTGCTCATTTATCTTAGAACAAGTCTATAACGTTATTTCAAAAATGTTTTTAACAGTATCACAATTAGCACAGATATCCACACTCAATTTAAGAAATAAAATTGTTTTTCTTTAGAAAAGATGCTACTGATTTATAACAAGAATACCATCCTTATGTTATGTGTCTAGAATATACTAATCAAAATTTTATGCATACTTATGCTGAATATAAAGGAAATCAATCTAAGTTATCAAAGAGGAAAGCAAAAAATTTTAATGAAAAATTGAAATGGCAAAAAAATAGCAGTCTTTTATGTTCTCAGTATTCAAAGTCAAAGAAAAGTTCCCTTTCGACTTCAAGAAGACCAAAAAAGCCATCACTTCTGGACATATCATTAGTTGAATTCCAAATCATCAGTTTTATGTAGAGACTAACACTACTGCAATATCAAAAAGCTTACAAAATGTCCAGTGCTTTACAAAAGGAAACGGCAAGGCACATTTATTTACTTTGCTGAAAGTACTTTTGTCTAAAGAGAGAAAAACATTAAAGTTCATAAGCATAATAAATGTGCACATTCCACTTACTGGTAACATTGTTTTTAGTCCTGAACGAAGAAATTCATTCCTTAAATGTATTCGAAAATCAAGCTCATAAGGAGATGTGACAAGGGCATTTATAAACTGCATGCAGGCCACCTGCAATTAGAAAGTAAACTTTGTTAAAAACAAGTTTTTTTTAATTAAAAAAATAATGCATTCAGAATTTTTTTTCCATTTACTAAAGGAATACATACATATATTATGAAATACATCAAGAAATGCAAATGTTTATATAAGTATAATGATTATGACTTTACAGTAGAAACAAAAAAAATAATAGAGTTTCTAATGTCCAGAGAAATTCTAACGAAGATATGATGGTTGGTCAAGTACTGCTATGCTTTGTTAAACAATATGAAGGAATATTAAACTTTCTCTGAGAAACTCCAAGTTCCAACAGTGTGGATACAGAGCCCTCATTTTTGGAAAATGCTGCTCACGTCTAAGGCAATTGGCTAATAGTTTAAGAGCTGCACATCGAAATTTATTATTTTTAAAGTACGCAATGAGTCTAGTGTTCAAAGAGCTGACTGCAAGGGGACCACTGTAAAATACCAGATTTAGTAAATATGTTAAGTATATATAGAAAGGGGCACAAATAAATCAATAGTTAGTATGGAAAAACACATCAGCAAAAGAAAAATATTTCAAATGTATTTTGACTTGACCACATCCAGACCTGTTATTATGATAGTGATTTTTTTCAAGTAGAGACAAATATTAAACGCTATATTGCTTTTATTGTTATATCTTTATCTTATGCATTTAAGCTGTTTTGGGGGAGATTAGCCTATCTAGCTCACATCCAGGTTCAAAAATCAAAAGTTGCATGCATTAAAAGGGATTATTGAGGTTGTCTCTAACATTACTAGCTATCTAAATGATAATTGAACAATTCAGTCCAATTCTTATGAATGCTCAAATGTCAAGCTAAATCACTTAGACATCTGACTAAATATTTGCCATTGACTTGGCATTACCTCAAAAGTCATATCAGATAAGTTATTATGATGCTTATGCCTTAATGGGTTACTTAACCTTCCTGTTTACAGTAAGAAAATGTTTAAGTATTCATATAGTTTCAGTAGGCTGGAATATAAGTTTGAATAGTGTATGAGTCCATAGGTATATTATGACTGTATTTGCATGAATCATTCTTGTTATGTTACAACTCTGACCTGACCGAACAAGCCAAAATACATGTCCAATCCAAAATTAATAGAGAGAAAAGTTGCCATCTGCTAGGATTGTTTTTGCCAGAAGAAATTCTAGCTTAATGGCTTGTATTAATACCTTACAAGCAAAGAGAACATTTCCATAAGAAACAAGTTAATGAGTCTTGGAATTGTACCTTTATACAATAAAAGTATTGGGATCAGGAAATTATAAAAATAGTAAAAGCCAAAAAAATTAATGAATGTAACATCAAAATAATTTTACATTTAATAATATAAATGTTGCAATGCTTTTAAATACTCATTTAACACACAATGTATGATATATAACTAAATGCTAAAAAAAGAAGTTACATCCATTGACTATAGTAAAAAATAGCACACACTTTGAAGTCAGTAGTTTAAACAGGTAACAGCACTGGCTTATCAATGTACTATTTACTGTTTATCAAATTCTTAAAGATATTTAATTACTTACAAATAGCATAAGATGAATATTCATACTATCATGTCATTTTCCAACATAATCTGCTAAAGCAATGCTCTTTAATAGGAATATTTACATTGTATGAATGTGGAGAACAAAAAAACTCATCTTAATTATCTCCATTCCTTTATACTACTACACAATTACTGCCCTTTTCAGAGGATAGGAACAAAATCAATCCAATTGTCACTATTTACAAAGTTATATTTTTAAAATGTAATTAGTTTATAGGGCAGAGTATATTATTATTTAATTATAAATATGAAATACCCATTGTGTGGATTCTGAATTCATAGCTAAATACAAACCTCCAAACTATTATCATCATTAATATATTGTATTAGTTTTTGTTACCAACTTAGGAGCTTTACATAATGCACCATCTAATCTCACCCTCACAAAAACCATGAGATAAGTGTTACTATTATCCTTATTTCACAGATGATAAAGCTGAGGCTCAAAGCAGATAAATAACTTATACAAGGTGACACAGCAAGGAGGAAATTCATGATTCTAAACATATCACTTTACTCCAAATACAGTATAATTTCCAGCACATTCCAGATGCCTCATAGACTCCATTCCTAGATTAACACAACAAAATATTTTAAGGATGGGTAAGATAATAAAATTTAACTAGTGCATCATGTTTAAAATATTGGGAATACCTAACTTTGAAACTATAGGTTAATTAGAAAAACATATAATTATTTTAATATGCTGTCTAGTATATAAAATGGTTATCTTATGGTTATCAAGTATACCTCAATAAAAATAAAGTGGTTATCATAATACATAATGGAATGTGAAAGGAAGAAAGAAAGAAAGAAAGAAAGAAAGAAAGAAAGAAAGAAAGAAAGAAAGAAAGAAAGAAAAAGGAAGGAAGGAAGGAAGAAAGAAAATAAAAGAAAGAAAGAAAGAAAGAAAGAAAAGGAAGAGAGAGGAAGAGAGAGAGGGAGAGAGGGAGGGGGGAAGGGAGGAAGGGAGATAGAAAATGGTTTCTGGAATGTGTTACATTCCACTTTATATAGATCCTGAACAGTGACCTATGGACAGCATCCCATCATCCAAAACAATGGCCTCTCACTCTCCTTTGCTTCCTGCCACCCTACTCCCTCAACTCCCTATTCAGCATAGATGTGCACACAAATACACACATCACACACACACACACACACACACACACACACGAGCATGCTGTTCAATACAGAGCCACTGACTACAATTTAAATTTAGCTTAATTATAATTAAATAAAATTTAAAATGCTGTTGCTGAGTTTCATTAGTTACAGTTCAAGTGTTGAACAGCCACATGTGGCTAGTGGCTCCCATATTGGACAGCACGGATACAGGAGACTGCAGAAAGTTTGACTCAATAGCACTGCACTGGACACTTTAAAAAGGATTCTGGCCTAATATCTAAAACCTAAGCTCCAAAGAAGTATAAAATTCATTTCTGAATAGTGGAACTTTCAAAATTGGCATTGTTCGACTTCCAAGTATATAAAACTTTAAGAGCATGATTGAACGATATTGTCCTCTTACAAAGAAAAATCAATCTACTTTCAAAAAACAAAACTCCAACTCCAGAGATAGAAAATAAAGGATTACGGGATTTGAAAGCTAGAAAGAACATAAAATACTCTGGTCCGATATCCTCATTTAAAGATAAGGAAACTGAAAACCTAGGAAGATTAGATGATTTGCCCAAGACTGTATAGCTAATAATAAAACACAAAGATTGGATTTGAACTCAGGCCTCATGACTTTTAGTCTTTTAGGTAGAATCTTTTAGGTAGAATCTTTCTACCACACTATAATGCACAAATCAGGCATTGCTGAATAGCATTTTTCCCTGTACTGGAAAGAAAACAAGTGCCTTTAAATAGAAATCACAGAGTCCACTAGCCAGATTTCATCTGTTGCTTAGTTTCTTTATAATGTATCTAAGGTTCAAAATGATCCGCCACATTTATTTGATTTAAATTCAGCTTCCATGAGAACTAAAATTCAAAAATAATAGGAAGTCTGAATTTTCTCCATTATTGATAAACATACTAGGCTAGAACTATGATTATGATTTTTAAGCAGTAAAAAAAGTTTCTGTATTTGCAATGTTATTAAATGATCTCCCTATATTATATGGAGATTTTAACATGATATCTATATAACCCATTTAACAAATGTATAAACATGTAGATAAAAACCACCAACTTTGCACATATGAGAAAGCATCCAATAATTTCTGCCATGCATAACTATACTAAACTGAATTACTATCAATTTTTCTATAACATTATAATCCTTCTTTTACCATAATAGGATACATTCTTTGTATAATAATCACCTACATTCTTTAGTCACAGGGTTCTATTGTCTTCATCCTGGGGTGTGGGGTGTGGTATAGAGAGTGAAATATCACAAAATAAATTTCAAGCTTCCTCAAGATATGGCTCTGTATTTGCTTAGGGTTTTCTTTGTAACCCCTAACTGCTGCCAATAAAATGTTTAAAATATAATGGGTGAATAGTCATTAAATGTTTCAAATTTTATTGACGAGATATACTACTACAAAAAGAAATTGCATTCAGTTTCTTAAGTGATAGAGGGGAAAATATTTAAACATAAAATATCTTCAAAAAATTCCTGGGAAAATGCTAGAACCTTTTATTTACTGTAACTCACCAGCTTTGAAAACTATACAAACATCTATCTGTTTGATCACAATTCACAGAACTATATAGTACAGTAATTGCCAACTCTAGGACATTCTCAGACAGATTATCCATATTGCCATTAGCTGTGACAAATTGTGCTTTTAAAATGTTATTGACACTGTCACACATTGACCTTACTAAGTACTTTTCTGACACTAACAAGGTCTTGCTTTATCCCAACCCAGCAGGAGTTAGGAAAAAAGATGGTTTGAGTCAAAATACGTACCAACGAAGAAAGATACAAATGTACAGAGAAAGTTAAGTCATAAAATGGAGGATTCCAAGCATGGCATTGCCAAGTACAAAGGTATGGAGGCAGAGAGATGAAATAGCATTAAATGTTCAGGGAACTGGGTACAGTATGACTGGATCAAAAACTATATGTAGAAGAGTGACGGAATATGAGGTTAGAGACAAAGCCACAGTTAGATGATGAAGTATTGATATTTTGTGTGGACTAGCATTAGACTTTACTCCTAGTGGCTATGGGAAGATGTAACAGGATTTTAAACAGTGATATAACAAGAATGGCATTTCAGAAGTATAACTTTGTAGAAAATGATTTAAAAGGGGCTGGAATGAAGGGCAGAAGATATTTAAGAGTCCAGGGAAATTATAAAACATTGAGATGTGACAACGCCCTGAAACAAAGAAGTAGCAGGGGCGGGAGGTAGATACTATTATACTAAAGAAGGAGAGTACAGCACTAAGGCAGTATAATTGGTAGGATTTGGTGACTGAGGGAATGGTGGATGGAGAAAGAGTATATTCGAAAATGACTTATGTTTCTCGTTTATGCTACTTGGTGGACAATGCTAAGGTTAACCAGGAATGGGCAAACGAGAAAGGAAGGCCTGGAAGACCACCAAGATGGTGGAGGAGTAAGACGTGGAAATCACCTTCCTCCCCACAAATACATCAGAAATACATCTACATGTGGAACACCTCCTACAGAACACCTACAGAATGCTGGCAGAAGACCTCAGACCTACTAAAAGGCAAGAAACTCCCCACATACCTGGGTAGGGCAAAAGAAAAAAGAAAAAACAGAGACAAAAGAATAGGGATGGGCCCTGCACCACTGGGAGGGAGCTGTGAAGGAGGAAAAGTTTCCATACACTAGGAAGCCCCTTCGTGGGGAGAGACTGCGGGTGGCGGAGGGGGAAGCTTCGGAGCCGCGGAGGAGAGCACAGCAACAGGGGTGTAGAGGGCAAAGCGGAGAGATTCCTGCACAGAGGATCGGTGCTGACCAGCACTCACCAGCCCGAGAGGCTTGTCTGCTCACCCCACGGGGCGGGCGGGGGCTGGGAGCTGAGGCTCGGGCTTCGGAGCTTAGATCTCAGAGAGAGGACTGGGGTTGGCTGCGTGAACACAGCCTGAAGGGGGCTAGTGTGCCACAGCTAGCTGGGAGGGAGTCTGGGAAAAAGTCTGGACCTGCTGAAGAGGCAAGAGACCATTGTTTCGGGGTGAACAAGGAGAGGTGATTCAGAGCAGCGCCTAAACGACCTCCAGAGATGGGTGTGAGCCACAGCTATCAGCACAGACCCCACAGACGGACATGAAGTGCTAAGGCTGCTGCTGTAGCCACCAAGAAGCCTGTGTGCAAGCACAGGTCACTATCTACACCTCCCCTCCTGGGAGCCTGTTGCAGCCCGCCACTGCCAGGGTCCCGTGATCCAGGGACAACTTCCCCGGGAGAACACATGGCACGCCTCACACTGGTTCAATGTCACGGAGGCCTCTGCTGCCACAGGCTTGCCCCGCATTCTGTAACCCTCCCTCCCACCGGCCTGAGTGAGCCAGAGGCCCCTAATCGGCTGCTACTTTAACCCTGTCCTGTCTGGGTGAGGAACAGATGGCCTCAGGGGACCTACACACAGAGGCGGGGCCAAATCCAAAGCCCAGGAGCTGTGCGAACAAAGAAGAGAAAGGGAAATCTCTCCATGCAGGTTCAGGAGCAGCGGATTAAATCCCCACAATCAACTTCATATACCCATCATCTCTGGAATACATGAATAGACGATGAATCATCCCAAAATTGAGGCAGTGGACTTTGGGAGCAACCATAGACTTGGGGTTTGCTTCCTGCATCTAATTTATTCCTGGCTTTATGTTTATCTTAGTTTAGTATATACAGTTAATTATTATTGGTAGATTTGTTTATTGATTTTGTTACTCTCTTCCTATTTCTTTTTTTTATATATAGATTTTTTTTCCTTTTTCTCTTTTTGTGACTGTGTATGTGTACACTTCTTTCTGTAATTTTGTCTGTAAAGCTCTGCTTTTACCATTTGTGCTAGGGTTCTGTCTGTTGGGGTTTTTTTTGTTGTTGTTTTTTGTTTTTGATTTTTTTTGCGGTACGCGGGCCTCTCACTGTTGTGGCCTCTCCCGTTGCGGAGCACAGGCTCCGGACGCGCAGGCTCAGCGGCCATGGCTCACGGGCCCAGCCGCTCCGCAGCATGTGGGATCTTCCCAGACTGGGGCACGAATCCGCGTCCCCTGCATTGGCAGGCAGACTCCCAACCACTGTGCCACCAGGGAAGCCCGGGTTATTTTTTTTTTGTATAATTTTTGGTGCTTGATATCATTGGTGGATTTGTTTGTTGGTTTGGTTGCTCTCTTCTTTCCTTCTTTTTTTCCATTTTAATTTTTATATTTTTAATAATGCTTTTTTTATTTTTAAGTTTATTTTATTTATTTTATTTATTTCATGCTTCTTTTGTCCCTTTTCTTCTGAGCCGTGTGGCTGACAGGGTCTTCGTGCCCTGGCCAGGTATCAGGCCTGTGCCTCTGAGGTGGGAGAGCCAAGTTCAGACACTGGTCCACCAGAGACCTCCTGGCTCCATCTAATATCAAATGGTGAAAGCCCTCCCAGAGATCTCCATCTCAACACTAAGACCCAGCTCCAGTTGATGACCAGCAAGCTACATTTCTGGACATCCTATGCCAAACAACTAGCAAGACAGGAACACAACCGCATCCATTAGCAGAGCGGCTGCCTAAAATCATTATAAGGTCACAGACACCCCAAAACACACCACTGGACACAGTCCTGCCCAGCAGAAAGACAAGATGCAGCCTCATCCACCAGAACACAGGCATCAGTCCCCTCCACGAGGAAGCCTACACAATGCACTGAACCAACATTACCCACTGGGGGCAAATACCAAAAACAATGTGAAATACGAACCTACAGCCTGTGAAAAGGAGACACCAAACACAGTAAGTTAAGCAAAATGAGAAGACATAGAAACACACAGCAGATGAAGGAGCAAGGTAAAAACCCACCAGACCAAACAAATGAAGAGGACATAGGCAATCCACCTGAAAAGGAATTCAGAGTAATGATAGTAAAGATGATCCAAAATCATGGAAATAGAATTGAGAAAATACAAGAAACATTTAAAAAGGACCGAGAAGAACTGAAGAGCAAACAAACAATGATGAACAACAAAATAAATAAAATTAAAAATTATCTAGAAGGAATCAATAGCAGAATAACTGAGGCAGAAGAATGGATAAGTGACCTGGAAGATAAAATAGTGGAAATAACTACTGCAGAGCAGAATAAAGAAAAAAGAATGAAAAGAATTGAGGACAGTCTCAGAGACCTCTGGGACAACACTAAACATACCAACATTTGAATTATAGGGGTACCAGGAGAAGAAAAGAAAAAGAAAGGGACTGAGAAAATATTTGAACATATTATAGTAGAAAACTTCCCTAATATGGGAAAGGAAATAATCAAGTCCACTAAGCACAGAGAGTCCCATACAGGATAAATACAAGGAGAAACATGCCAACACATATTAATCAAACTAACAAAAATTAAATACCAAGAAAAAATATTAAAAGCAGCAAGGGAAAATCAACAAATAACATACAAGGGAATCCCCATAAGGTTAAGAGCTGAACTTTCAGCAGAAACTCTGCAAGCCAGAAAGGAGTGGCAGGACATATTTAAAGTGATGAAAAGGAAAAACCTACAACCAAGATTACTCTACACAGCAAGGATCTCATTCACATTCAATGGAGAAAGTAAAACCTTGACAGACAAGCAAAAGCTAAGAGAATTCAGCACCACCAAACAAGCTTTACAACAAATCCAACTTCTCTAGGCATGAAACACAAATGAAGGAAAAGACCTACAATAACAAACCCAAAACAGTTAAGAAAATGGTAATACGAACATACATATTGATAACTACCTTAAATGTAAATGGATTAAATGCTCCAACCAAAAGACACAGACTGGCTGAATGGATACAAAACAAGACCCATATACATGCTGCCTACAGGAGACCCACTTCAGACCTAGGGACACATACAGACTGAAAGTGAAGGGATGGAAAAAGATATTCCATGCAAATGGAAATCAAAAGAAAACTGGAGTAGCAATTCTCATATCAGACAAAAGAGACTTTAAAGACTATTACAAGAGACAAAGAAGAACACTACATAATGATCTAGGGATCAATCCAAGAAGAAGATATAACAATTGTAAATATTCATACACCCAACATAGGAGCACCTCAATACATAAGGCAAATGCTAACAGCCATAAAAGGGGAAATTGACAGTAACACAATCATAGTAGGGAACTTTAACACCCCACTTTCACTGATGGACAGATCATCCAAAATGAAAATAAATAAGGAAACACAAGCTTTAAATGACACATTAAACAAGATGGACTTAATTGATATTTATAGGACATTCCAACCAAAAACAGAATACACTTTCTTCTCAAGTGCTCATGGAACATTCTCCAGGATAGATCATATCTTGGGTCACAAATGAAGCCTTGGTAAATTTAAGAAAATTGAAATCGTATCAAGTATCATTTCTGACCACAAGGCTATGAGACTAGATATCAATTACAAGAAAAAAACTGTAAAAAATACAAACACTTGGAGGCTAAACAATATGTTACTAAATAACCAAGAGGTCACTGAAGAAATCCAAGAGGAAATCAAAAAATACCTAGAAACAAATGACAATGAAAACACAAAGACCCAAAACCTATGGGATGCAGCAAAAGAAGTTCTAAGAGGGAAATTTATAGCAATACAGTCCTACCTCAAGAAAAAAGAAACATCTGAAGTAAACAACCTAACTTTACACAAAAAGAAATTAGAGAAAGAAGAACAAAAAAAAATACCCAAAGTTAGCAGAAGGAAAGAAATCATAAAGATCAGATCAGAAATAAATGAAAAAGAAATGAAGGAAACAGTAGCAAAGATGAATATAACTAAAAGCTGGTTCTTTGAGAAGATAAACAAAATTGATAAAACATTAGCCAGACTCATCAAGAAAAAAAGGAAGAAGACTCAAATCAACAGAACTAGAAATGAAAAAGGAGAAGTAACAGCTGACATTGCAGAAATACAAAGAATCATGAGAGATTACTACAAACAACTCTATGCCAATAAAATGGACAACCTGGAAGAAATGGACAAATTCTTAGAAAAGCACAACCTTCTGAGACTGAACCAGGAAGAAATAGATATTATAAACAGGCCAATCACAAGCACTGAAATTGAAACTCTGATTAAAAATCTTCCCACAAACAGAAGCCCAGGACCAGATGGCTTCACAGGTGAATTCTATCAAACATTTACAGAAGAGCTAACACCTATCCTTCTCAAACTCTTCCAAAATATATAGCAGAGGGAGGAACACTCCCTAACTCATTCTACGAGGCCACCATCACCCTGATACCAAAACCAGACAACGATGTCACAAAGAAAGAGAACTATAGGCCAATATCAGTGATGAACATAGATGCAAAAATCCTCAACAAAATACTAGGAAACAGAATCCAACAGCACATTAAAAGGATCACACACCATGATCAAGTGGGGTTTATCCCAGGAATGTGAGGATTCTTCAATATATGCAAGTAAATCAATATGATACACCATATTAACAAATTAAAGGAGAAAACCTGTATGATCATCTCAATAGATGCAGAAAAAGCTTTCAACAAAATTCAACACCCATTTATGATAAAAACCCTCCAGTAAGTAGGCACAGAGGGAACTTACCTCAACATAATAAAGGCCATATACGACAAACCCACAGCCAACATCATTCTCAATGGTGAAAAACTGAAACCATTTCCACTAAGATCAAGAACAAGACAGGGTTATCTACTCTCACCACTATTATTGAACATAGTTTTGGAAGTTTTAGCCACAGCAATCAAGGAAGAAAAAGAAATAAAAGGAATATAAATTGGAAAAGAAGAAGTAAAACTTTCACTGTTTGCATATGATACTATACATAGAGAATCCTAAAGATGTCACCAGAAAACTACTAGAGCTAATCAATGAATTTGGTAAAGTAGCAGGATACAAAATTAATGCACAGAAACCTGTTGGATTACTATACGCTAACAAGGAAAGAATATCTCTGAAAAAAATGGTTCTGAAGAACCTAGGGGTGGGACAGGAATAAAGACACAGCTGTAGAGAATGGACTTGAGGACACAGGGAGGGGGAAGTGTAAGCTGGGAGGAAGTGATAGAGTGGCATGGACATATATACACTACCAAATATAAAATAGCTAGCTAGTGGGAAGCAGCCACATAGCACAGGGAGGTCAGCTGGGTGCTTTGTGACCACCTAGAGCAGTGGGATAGGGAGGGTGGGAGGGAGACACAAGAGGAAGGAGATATGGGTATATATGTATATGTATAGCTGATTCACTTTGTTATAAAGGAGAAAGTAACACACCATTGTAAAGCAATTATACTCCAATAAAGATGTTAAAAAAAGAGAGAAAGGCAGGTTAAGGTTGGAGAGTGGACTGGAGCAGGAAGGAGAGGATGAAGATAAGGAAGAAAAGTACAGTTAAGGACAATACTGAATTTGAAATCCAGTCAGAAGGGAGCTGAATATATGGAATCTGTGAGTCAGGATGCATTTGGAATAGAAGAGTTCAGAGAGATTCATCACATAGAAGTGCTGGTGGAAGTCATAAGGATGGATAATGCTGCCAAGGACAATGTACAGAATGAGCAAAGGACCAGAGCAAAGGATCAAAGGACTATGGATCAACCTCTAGGAATAAGTATATTTTAAGGCCAAGCATAGAGACAGGAGATTTTAAATGTAACAAAGAGGTAAAATAAAAATGAGGAGAGCTTAGTATCATAGAAGTTGAGGGAAGAGAGAGCTTTGTTCAAGAGTGACCAATAGCATTGAATGGTGCTGTGGAAACCAATATGATGACTTCCAAAGTGTCTGTTGCTTTTCATATTACAGAGGTCACTAGTGATTCCCCGTTACCAAAAATGATCGATTTGGCAATTATTCAACTTTGAAACAGGTTTAAAATAAAAGACATCCTTCTTTAACTCCGAAGTTATTTTTGTACTTGAAACATGACATGTTGTAAATATTTCTATACAACCCCCCATTGTACTAATTCTAGTTTTTAAATGGTAGTAGTATAAAATTGTCAATAAATAGTTATTTAGCTTCCTAAGTAGTATCAGACATTCCTTCAACACAATATTTAACACACTCATTTACTTTTCCACAAATTTCCTCCTTATCCATAGCTGCAGTGCCTTGTTTTATTATAAATGTACCTCTACTGACAAATAATAAATGATTTATCCAAAGCTACTTTCTCATATGTGATGGTACGAGTGCACTAATAGCTAATTTATAAGTATGCTTAGAGTAAAATCTCAACACTTGAGAACGACTGTGGAAAGAATCACGCTACAGAGAATCAGTCCATATGCCTGAGGGTTTGTCTATTTAAGCATGAACATCTGTTTTTGCATTGAACTCTTTCTGAAGAGAATTCCTGAATTCCCATATTCTTAAAATATCCTAGGTATAATTTGTTATTTTATTTTTTTGCTGACTCAGGGGCATGATTAAATATGTGAGTTAGTGAGAGATGATGGAACACATAGATGCCCTCAGGAGCTATTGAGAGATACAGGGCTATTTGCTCTGACGCCAAATGAAACCAAATGTTATAATTTTTGAATTCCAGTTCCACTCTTTTATTATGTTTCTATCTCCTTCTCCCTTGCTTTCATTGTGTCAGTTGTTGCTTCTTCATCATCTCAGTGCACAAGTCTGGAATAAATTGTCTTCCAACCTCCCAACTCGTGCTTCTAGTCTGCTATGGATGGAAAACAGAAAATCGGGCCATTAAGATAACATAGGAAGAAAGAGTTAATAGGCTCTGATTAAAGCCCAAAAGGTCTTTGTCATCATGAGGCTTACTTGATGGATTTGGTGACATTTTGTAGGCTACTCAGATTATTTTCTTTTTTTCTTTTTTTCTTTTTTTTTGGTTCTGAGTTATATTCCAAAATGATAAATCTCTCAAATAGGTGAGGTCTGGATAAGTGAACCAACTGTATATTTACTTCTATGTTTTTGTGTACCATATCTAATTATAACATGCACAATTTTTAAAATTATTTTCAGCATGTTAGACAACATTTTTTAGATGTATTAAATCATGCTAAAATAAAAACACTTCTGCACACAGCTCCTGAAATACTTTAAGACATTGCAACTTTCAGACTAATAGCAGCCTGTGAAGACTGGGGCTGGTTTTTATAATACATCATTGGAGGTTAACTCTATGACCTTCTCCTTCCATAAACAACTATTATTGGGAGGGACAAATTAGGAGTTTGGGATTAACATATACATACTACTATATATAAAATAGATCACCAACAAAGACCTACTGTTATAGCACAGGGAACTATACTCAATATCTTGTAATAACCTATAATGGAAGAGAATGTAAAATTTATATATACCCACATTCATAGGTATACAGGCATACATATATATGTATATGTATAGCTGAATCACTTTGCTGTACACCTGAAACTAACACAACACTGTAAATCAACCATACTTCAATTAAAACAAATTTTTTTTAATAATAAAAATAAAAGTTAAAGGGGAAAAAAAACAACGATTACTAATGCTCAGTGTACCCTAGCTTTTCCTGATGGGCTACGTAGAAATCAGTTTCAACTATATGTTGGTATTACCTCACTCTGTCTTTTGTGAAGGGGCTGGCAGACTACTCTGGCCTCTATTTTGTGTGTGTGTGTGTGTGTGTGGTACGTGGGCCTCTCACTGTTGTGGCCTCTCCCACTGCGGAGTACAGGCTCCGGACGCACAGGCCCAGCGGCCATGGCTCACGGGCCCAGCCGCTCCACGGCATGTGGGATCCTCCCAAACTGGGGCACGACCCCTGTCCCCTGCATCGGCAGGTGGACTCTCAACCACTGCACCACCAGGGAAGCCCTCTGGCCTCTATTTTTACCTACTGGAAGCCGTTCTCCTGCCTTCCACCCTACCAGAGTACTGGTTTTGTATCAGTAAAGATAATTTTCTGGAAAATTTCTATTGATCCTTCAATACCCAGTTAAAGCATCACCTCATCACTGAAGCCTTCCTTGACTTATGCAGGACATACCTAAATTTGCCTTCCTTTGTGTCCTCATTAAACCTTACCAAGAGGAAAGGGACATAGCTGGGGAAGCATTGCTATTCCAAGCAAAGTGTTCTGCATGATAAAATGTTTGAGGGCATTTAAAAGGCTACAGCATATTTGGGAAACACCAGGTTTAATACGGCTAAAACATATGGTACATTTGGGAGTGTGACAGGCTGTAAGGCCAGAATGTTAGATTGGGACCATATTGAGAAAGGTCATTCATCATGCTTAGGCTTTTCACTTTTATCAAGCAATGGGTCATGAGCATAGATAGGTTTCTAGGAATGCTACTATGTTAGAATCAGATTTATTTTTAAAGGATAACCAACAGTAGTACAAAATATTTGTCTGTTTTGGGGAAGAATGTATCAGTTTGGGGTACTAATTAGGAAATTGTTGGAATTATATTGCTGGGAGAAGATAAAGACAGTGGAGATAGACAGACTGGGATAGATTCATAGTCTTTTGTAAGACTTGATGATTAACTGGATGCAGGGAACAAAGAAGAATGAAGTCTTGAGGAAAACCAAAGATCAGGAAGAAAATGATACCTCTCTATTATCTAAAATGAGAAAGGCAGGAAGAAGAGTAGACTTCTTTTAGGGGGGAAATCATGCTAAGGGAAAGAGAAAATGAGCTCATTTTACTAAGAGGAGGTACCATATAGTGGTTAAGAGCAAGTACTCTGAAGACAGATACTCTAGGGTCTAAAGTGAGCTTTACTTCCTATTTACTATGTGACCCTAGAAAAGTTATCTAACCTCTATGAGCCTCAGCTTACTCATCTATAAAATGGGGATACTACTACTATCTCTCTCAGAGAATTGCTGTGAGGTTTAAAATGAGGTAACATATTAAAGTATTTAGAACATTGGCACATGGCTTATAAATGCTATTTTTAATTTTGAATTTTTATGACGCTTCTAAAACATCCAGTTAGCTATTTGGACAGGTAGGATTGAATACCGATATGAGCCAGACTTAAAACCTGGGGAATCACTAGAACATAGTTGGACGTTAAAGCTAGAGAAGCAATTGAGAGCATTCACATATGTGTGTATCAATACATATAGATGTATATGTATATGAGCTTATATACGTGTGTATGTGTGTGTCCATATGTATGTATAAACAAAAATGATGACAGAATGGGACCAAGAAAAGAACATAAAGAATAAAATAGCCAAGAAGTAAGAAGAAACGCACGAAGAAGATAGAGAAAGAACAGTTAGAGGTATTCAGCGAGCAAGAAGAAGATGGTGCCTAGAAAGCCAAAGGCAGGAATATTTTCAAGGAGGGAGTGACCAATAGAGCCAAGCAATCAGGATTGGAAAGAAGCCACTGGACTTTGAAATTCAAAGATCATTGTCAACCTTTTGAAGAACTGTGAAAAAGTTGAGTTGTGAAAGGTAATTTAGGAAACAGAGAAAACAAGTATGGATGATTCTTTTAGAGACTTAGACTATAAAATGAAAAAGAAAGATGAGAAGCTACTTTGAAGGATAACTAGGATCAAAAGAAGGCACTGTAGTATGGGGGAGACTTGAGAAGGCTACTCAGCTGAAGGAAAGTCAATGAACAGAGAACATATGAAGATATATGATTTATTGTCTATTTCTTGAACTACTGAAGATAATAAAACTCCTATCACAGGTACAAAATATATGAGCTAGAAAACTTCTGTGAGAACTTAATAACCTCTTTTGGAATCCAAAAAGCAGGGGGGTGGGGGGGGTATGTAGTTATTATTTAAAAATATAATTAGTCCTGTATTTTAACAGAATTACTTCCTGAGACTGTAATAACATTTTGAGAAGTCTCAGGATACTACAGAAATAGAAAAGTAATTCTGTTAAAATACGGCACTCATTTCATTCTTTAAACAACAGATTTTAAACTTTTGTTTTTCATTCTGTATTCTGAATATATTTTTGAACTTTTAGATATTTTTTTCATCCACGTGAAATAATCCAAATAAACAAACCCACTTCACAATTCTTCTGAGAGTACCAGGCTCTGTATATAACAAATCATTAACTTTCGTACCTCATTAAAATAGGAAATTTCAAATTGTGATTTGCATATGTTTGCATCTATAATCAGTATTCAACAATTTCTTGAATACCTAGCAAGACGTCTATGATCCTTCCATGTTACTTGTTAAAAACTTGCCACTTTTATCATTCCATTCAGTCCAGCTTCGTGAAGGCTAGCAAATGTCATTCCCACCTCATTGTGTGGGCTGAACTATTCTATGGCAGGGGTGTCATTTAAAGGTCAGACAATACAGTATACACATGTTGGCATCACATAGACCTGGCTTCAAATCATAGCTCTACCTCTCAACAGCTGTGTGATTTTGAGTGAGTGAATGATCTGAGTGAGGAATGAAAACTTTGAATATAGATAAAACACTTAATTCCTCCTAAGCAAACTTTGCAAGACAAGTACAAACTCCTACATACAACTGAAAGTCAATGAGATTTAGTTAGGTAAGCCCAAGCACAGAAACAAGAACAAAGAGTTCAAGAAGTCATCTTAAAAAAGACAGTTTCCAAACCTTTCAGTAGAGATGTTAAATTTTATTGAAATAAATTGTATAATAAGAAGTATATTTAAAAAAGGAAACACTGAAAGGAAATCCCCCAAGCATTAAAAAATGTAATACACTGGCCATAAAAGGCACACCATAAAAGTCTATCTGAGGCTTCCCTGGTGGCGCAGTGGTTGAGAGTCCACCTGCTGATGCAAGGAACGTGGGTTCGTGCCCCGGTCCAGGAGGATCCCACATACCACAGAGCGGCTGGGCTCGTGAGCCATGGCCACTGAGCCTGCGCGTCCAGAGCCTGTGCTCCACAACGGGAGAGGCCACAACAGTGAGGCCAGCGTACCGCAAAAAAAAAAAAAAAAAAGTCTATCTGAAATGTTCATCATAGCTGGAGTAGAAGTAACAATTAACAAATTTCTTCAAGTATTTGGAAAGGGATTATAGTTTTGTAACACTACAGTATTTTCTTTGGACAAGCCAAATTATCTATCTGCTGTAGTTTGAATCTCTGGTGAAAACAGGTAACTACACTTAACAATAAAATTAAAAAGGGGAAAAGAAACTCTTTGTTTTTATATCAGATAAGAAATTTTAATATTTAAACACTCACTACTAAATAATTTAATAAAATAAACGTGGACCCATGTTCTCTTTGTTGAATGACACTACAAGGGTTTAAAAAATATTTCAGAAAGTGTTTCCCATGGTACATTAAATGCTAAACACTGTCTAAAAGAAAGAGATGGGCACCACAGACTAACAAACCTGGCATCGAATTTGACTGTCCCACTTACAAGCTGTGGCACCTTAGACAAGTTATTTAATCTCAGCCTATTTGTCTCATAAGCAAAATGGAGATAATAATAGTACCTACATAGCTGAATTGTGAGAATTAAACTAGATAGTATATGTAAATTGAAATGTTTAGTCCAGAATCTCACACGATAAGTACAGTCAATAAATAAGAGTTCTCATCACTAAAGAACAATGTTATCTTTCATAAAATGGCTCATTTCCTGAAACCATCTAAGAAAAGATAGCAAATTTTGTCATTTTCTAAAGAAGACATATAGGTTGGGTCTACACAGGACTATGAGACAGACCATGACCTAAGAGTTGCAATTCAATCCTCCCTATTCTGGGCAGTGAAACTTCTGAACGCTGTGTGAATGGCACAAAAAAAGAGATGTGCTTAGTTTTCTTAAATTTCTACAACGAGTCCACACAGACCTCATTAACCCTCAGGATAACGGCAGTGGCTGAACTGTTTGCCCTCTTGCCCTGATTAATGCTAAGGCTTTAATTTCCATGGCTTATTACAATAATTACTAAATTTCTATCCAAATATTTATGATCATCATATTTATAATAATTCAAAGTACTTTTCCTAATTTTAAACAAATTGTCATTTTCACAGACAAAACCATAGCTTCTATGAATGACCAAGCAACAGGAAGAATTTCATTTTTATGTTCCCTTCTATTTAAATGCTAGCTAAAATGGAGTTGGTGTCATACAGAACCAGTACTCTAAATATAACCCCGGAAACTAACTCACCTGTAATTGCAAAGCTTCATGGTTTTCTAATCCTTCCACAATTGGTGAAAATCGTTCTCTGTTATTTCGTTCTGCTGCTGTAGTTATAGCTCCTAAAAGTTTATCTAGACTATAGAAAAAAAATAGAAATGAGAAATACATCTTACACATACTATATGAATATAGGTTATCCCTTATACAGTCTTCCCTGTTTTCTTTCTGGTGCTTGATGTTTTCACATAGACCACCACAATTTAAGAATTGTGTTCTTGTCCACATATTTCTACAAGGCAAATGTTGATAGAGTTAAATAACTTTAGGGCACTAAAATGAAAATTCAATTTGAAAGTCTTGAGGAAAATAACTTTTCTGGGTGACATTTAAAAAAAAATACTTAATTGATAAACATTAAAATTTTAAGTTTCAGGTTTTGATATTTCATGTGTTAACATAGATATTAATGTCACTTAAACGTGATATGGCATTTACAATTATTCAAAGTTTATTCAAGTGTAAACGGACTGTAATTTTATAATAAAGTGCTGAAAAGCGTAAATATTTCTTAAAGAACTTAAAAAAACCCCCAGGATTCTTTGCAAATGGAACAAGGAAAAAAACCTAAAAGAGAAAGCCCAGTAAATTAGAGAAGCATCTATAATTACCAAGCACAAGAAACTTATTCACCTGAACAAAAATATTGGAAACTATCTCGGTACAGTGTCTGAATCAAATTAACCTCTATGTAGTATACTACTATTATCAAACTATATCTGAAATTATAATTAACTCATAAAATATACCAGGGTAGGGTACATTATATGAATTAAGTACTGAAAACCTAACAGACTAGAAAAATATTTCTTACTTGTGTATAAACTGATTTTTCTATAAAACCTAAGGAAGGAAGCCTATCTGCATAAGTTATCTCATGCTCAGTTTGTTCTCACTAAGACTTAATGTGTGATAATATTTTTGTTCAGTGTTTGTCTTTTGGTTTCGAAGGATGAACAAGCACTAAGAAACATCTCATTTTATTCCAAGAGGTATGAGAAAGTCAACATATTAGAAGAATCCTAAATCTTTGCCTGCCCCATTATAATTCAAACTGAAATGATTACTGCCACACAGAGTGTTCAGAAGAAATATTTTAGTTCATGTCCGTAGCAGGTATTACATTCTTTATCTCAATGGTTTCTTACCAACTGGATATCAAATCTTTAATTTTGCTTCTAACTCAATATTATTTCCATAAGAAGAAATGATCTAATGCATAGTCAGCAACAACTTGCTGAAATTGGCACTTATGTGCACTCTGAGTAGTTACCAACAGCCTTTCGTTCTTTCCAACCAGTTAATTTAATTCCATTAATATTGCTTCATCTTTTCACTTACCATAGGCAGAAAGGATGCTCAACATCACTAATCATTAGAGAAATGCAAATCAAAACTACCTCACACCAGTCAGAATGGCCATCATCAAGAAATCTACAAACAATAAACGCTGGAGATGGTGTGGAGAAAAGGGAACCCTCGTGCACTGTTGGTGGGAATGTCAATTGATACAGCCACTATGGAGAAGAGTATGGGGATTCCTTAAAAATCTAAAAATAGAACTACCCTATAAACCAGCAATCCCACTACTGGGCATCTGAGAAAACCATAATTCAAAAAGAGTCATGTACCACAATGATCATTGCAGCTCTATTTACAATTGCCAGGACATGGAAGCAACCTAAGTGTCCATTGACAGATGAATGGATAAAGAAGATGTGGCACATATATACAATGGGATATTACTCAGCCATAAAAAGAAACGAAAATGAGTTATTTGTACTGAGGTGGATGGACCTAGAGTCTGTCATACAGAGTGAAGTAAGTCAGAAAGAAAAAAACAAATACTGTATGCTAACACATACATATGGAATCTAAAAAAAAAAAATTGGTTCTGAAGAACCTAGGGGCAGGACAGGAATAAAGATGCAGACATAGAGAATGGACTTGAGGACACGGGGAGGGGAAGGGTAAGCTGGGACGAAGTAAGAGAGTGTCATGACTAATATATACTACCAAATGTAAAATAGATAGCTAGTGGGAAGCAGCCACACAGCACAGGGAGATCAGCTGGGTGCTTTGTGACCACCTAGAGGGGTGGGATAAGGAGGTTGGGAGGGAGACACAAGAGGGAGGAGATATGGGGATATATGTATATGTATGGCTGATTCACTTTGTTATACAGCAGAAACTAACAGAACATTGTAAAGCAATTATACTCCAATAAAGATGTTAAAAAAATAAAATAAAATTATAGTACAAAATAAAGCATCTAGTTAATTCAGTTAAGGAAGTCAAATTTTGTGATGTGCATGTGTGAGGGTGTATGTTGTATAGGGTATGTATATGTGTGTGCCTGTGTGTGTGCTTAGCCAAAATTACTCCCTAACTGACCTTTTCCCACTTTTCTAATAATTGCTTTACCTTCAACTAGACAAAATTCTATTCATTAACTTTGAATATCCAACTTTGAAGAACTCTCCATTAGGATTCTATCTTTTTAAACCTATTTTTCAAAGAATCAAAAAAAAGCTAATATCCAAATAGATAAGGTAAAATATCAATATTTTTTCTAAAATTTAATAGCATTTTCATGCAAGTTATCAAAAGAAACAGCACAAAAGTAGGACTTGTTAATTTCTCAAGTGTCATTTTCTACACAGTTAATATAATAATAGAGCAATACGTACATGTTCTCTTCTCCAACAATACAAATAGCAGAAAGTATTTTTACTATTTCAGTCATCATGTTGGGTTGTTTGGGGTCAACTGCTCTTGCCAACAGTAAAAGGCTTCTTTCATCACCTAGAATCCTTTGCAATCCAAACTGAAAAAAATTTTTAAAAATGAACTTTCATTCAAAATGTTTTTGGAACACATCTTTAATTTTAAAAAGCAACTAAACAATGATTTTCTAAAAGCCAATACCTCCACAGTGAGGTTCTACTTAATTAGATGAATGTTCTTCAAATGCAGTTGTTTTTTATTTGAAATGACTGCATCTTGGAGTTTTGTCCTTTGGTCAGATATGATCTCCATTAGCCTGCCTAAAACTTCCATAAAAATTTGGAAGAAATATGGGAACCACCAATATTTTCTCAACAAAGAAGAATATGTAAAGAACATACTGATATGATTTTCTAAAGCAGTTCTACTTATGTCACTGGGTCTCCCTGGAGATGTCTGGAACTCATGGTTAAATTCTCCAATATGTCTGTATGGAAAACTAAGTTGAACAAAAAGGGTAAAACATTGAAAAGCTCTTTTGTATACTACATGCCAGTTAAAGAAGCAGTAGACCTCTGTATGGATTTTCCCATACCTTCTCTCTCTTAGCCTCCCTCTTTCAAGCAGTTGTGCTGCATTACAAAAGTTATGAACAGAAAGAAATGGAGCCTGGGTTTTACTAAGTGTCACAGTCAACTAGGCAGAGAAGCCAGACACCATTTTCATTTATTTTCTAGGCTTGAATATATGCATGCAAATGTGCATCATAAGAATGACTAGGTAAAAAAATGAAGAAAGCCCAAAACTCAGGTTTTCACTACATGAAGAAGGTGATATTTTCTTTGATCTTTGTCCCACAAAGTATTTCTCAGATTTCTTGTGAAATAATGTTTGCTTCTTTTTACACTTTAACAGTGAAATCCAACAACATTTCATTGGAGCAAAATTGCCATTTCAAGCTATCCTTTAGTTAAACACCACACATTTGAATATTTTCATGGTTCCTAATTTATCTTCTAAAAGAATTCAGGGCTAAAAAAAACATAGCTAAAGCTCTTAAATATGACTTTACTCAAGGTCATGACAAATAAGGAAATTTACAGAGACAAGACAAAAAAAGGAAATGGAAGAGACGAGATTAAAAAGAAGCAAAGAAAAACAGAAGGACTATATAAGTATAAAGGTAGCCAGTAAATAATAAGTAGTAAGGAAAATAAGTGATGTGGAAAACTGAGAGAGATGGTTACCATGCAATTACCAAACTTAAAATAAATTTAAAAATCAGTTAGACTGAGAGTGAAATCATTTAATTTTTCAAATTTCCATTTTATTATTAAAAGTAGTTTGTAATGTGTAGGGACATACTCAAAATAAAAATGAAGATATGAGAAATGATGGAAAACCATCAATCTAAACATCAGAGCAATATTATAGCAATGGAAGTTAAGGGACAATGGGTTGCTTTTTATGATCCTATTATTACATGCATTGTATAAGCAAAAAGAGTTTTTGATGTAGGTAATCAAAACTCCTGAGGGCCAGCAAATTTGATGTATGAGTCATTTCAGATGAAAGTTTCATTCTTTGATTATGACAATTCATTCCAACATGAAATGGATATATTACTGTATATTTTTTTTATTTTGAATGTGTACTTTATGCCCATTGTTTCACACGCCTATAATTTAAATGACCTACCATTTAGTCATGTTCCTAGGACCTATGTGCAAGACATTAACATGCTCTAACTAAAGCCTAATCTTAATATAGAATAATCTAAGTTAAACTATCGTGTTTTACAATGTTATTGGGAATGTAAATTGGTACAACCACTATGGAGCACAGTATGGAGGTTCCTTAAAAAACTAAAAATAGGGGCTTCCCTGGTGGCACAGTGGTTGAGAGTCCGCCTGCCTATGCAGGGGACACGGGTTCGTGCCCTGGTCCAGGAAGATCCCACATGCTGCGGAGCGGCTGGGCCCGTGAGTCATGGCCAGTGAGCCTGCGTGTCTGGAGCCTGTGCTCCACAATGGGAGAGGCCACAACACTGAGAGGCCTGCATACTGCAAAAAAGAAAAAAAAAACTAAAAATAGAACTACCACATTCCCCAGCAATCCCACTCCTAGGCATATATCCAGAGAAAACCATAACCCAAAAGGATACATGCACCCCAATGTTCAATGCAGCACTATTTACAATAGCCAAGACATAGAAGCAACCTAAATGTCTATTGACAGAGGAACAGATAAAGAAGATGTGATACATACATAAAATGGAATATTACTCAGCCATTAAAAAAATGAAATAATGCCATGTGCAGCAACACGGATGGACCTAGAGATTGTCATACTGAGTGAAGTACGTCAGACAAAGACAAATATCATATATCACTCATATGTGGAATCTAACTTAAAGAAAAGAAACAAATGAACTTATTTACAAAACGGAAACAGACTTACAGGTATGGAAAACAAACTTATGGTTACCAAAGGGGAAACATGGGAGGGGAGGGATAAATCAGAAGCTTGGGATGAACACACACAGAAAACTACTTTACATATAAGATAGATAACCAACAAGGACCTACTGCATAGCATAGGGAATGCTACACTGAATTCTTTTCGAAGATAAATTAGGAACCATGAAAATATTCAAATGTGTGGTGTTTAACTACACATTTAGCTTGAAATGGCAATGGTTAGCTTGAAATGGCAATTTTGTTCCAATGAAATGCTGTCAGATTTCACTGTTAATACAGAGTAGTACTAACCCATATGAGAAAAGAATCTAAAAAAGAATAGATACATGTATACATATAACTGAATCACTTTGCGGTAAAACTAACACAACACTGTAAATCAACTCTACTCTAATAAAAAATAAAACATCATGTTCTTCAAAACTGCCAAACTCTTAAGTAATAAATAATTACGTATGAACATATCAACTTCTGTCTCGTGGGAAAAGGCTCTACAGGAAATGTCACTTTCTCTAGTAACTATACTGATTACAGTTATATCCTGGAAAGCTGTAAGAGTTGACTACTCAAGTCAGTAAGAATTTAGATCAGAGTCCTAATTTTACAGGTGAGGGGACTGATTGGCAGAGAGGTCAAATGATTTTCTAAAGGCCACACAACTTAGTGGCAAATCATGGACTATATTTCCTGATTTCTAGTACAGTGTTGTCTTTCCTTTATTTCTTTGTTTCCCTCAGTTGAAAAAAGAGATCCATCTTGAGCTGTGGAGAAGCAATGTTCGTTAACTGCTTTCTTGTTAGGTATCAGATTCTGCATAACTTTGTCACCAAAGACTAAGAGCTCAGAAGTTCAGAAATTCTGTACTAGTACTGATGGAAATCTTTCTGGAAGAAACTTCCAAGAACAGCACAAATAGTATATTCTATACGGGAGACTCATGTCAATTGGCAAGCATCCATCTGTTCCACATGCCAAAAAATTCTTTGCTGATACATGTGTGTATAATATACACATAATTATATATAATCCCACACACTTAAGAAAGACTGCAGATTACTTAAGTAGATAATCTTACTGCATTGGCTATTAATAGCTATATTTTACTTCTGGCAAGTTTTGGGTTATTGTTATAATTAGTTATTTTTAATAAATATTTTGAGATTATTAAAATACCATATAAAGGGAATTATTCAATTAGTGAATTAGTCAGTGGTATTTTACCTATAGGAATATAGCATAAATCGTGTATAAGAGAGTAACAAAACAAGTTTATAGAAAAAATGACTTTAACTTCATAACCTGAGCAAAGACTACTTTTAGAAGAAAAACCCTTGTCTGGCATTCCTAGAGTCACTCATAATGCAACTGGTATCACACAGGTACAAAAAGGAAACCCTGGTATGTGCCAGAAATGTCTTTTATGTATGTTAACTCACTGACATTAATTGAACATAAAAAGAAAGAAAAATATTAACCTTATAACGTTCTCAGCAAAAAAAAAAAAACAAAAAAATCAAATCATAGCTTTGAATTGTCCTTTACATTAGAATAAAAACTCTCTGTAAGGAAATGGTATTCAACCTATCCCATTTAAATTTTCCTACTACCATGGAAAAAAAAGAGTATTAAAGAGTATTATCTGATTTGGGAACAAGACTTGTATGTTTGCATGATTGCAAAAACCTGCCAATAAATATTTTGTGAAGCAAAGTATATTTTAAATAATATTAAAATGAAACTCATGATGATTTGCATTATAAAGACCCTTTGGAAAACTGAGTAAGCATCCACTATTTTGCCTGTTTCATGGTGTCTGTCGGGCAAGTTCTCACCTTTTGCGACAGAGGCAGAAATAAATACTACTTACCTTATTGTTCATAAATGCTTTGAGGCACTGAATAAGTTTATACTGATTCTTCTTGTCAATATTTTCTTGCCTGAATAAAAGGAAAAAACATATTATGCTGTGCTTAGAAATGTCCCCCATGGTGATTTTTTTTCATGTTTATTCTTACTGTTTCTTGTCCAGAAGCTTTTCCAGCACATCCAACAAGAGTCCAAGACCTTCATGGCCAAAGTTGTTAACCCAGCTATTAAATAAACAAGAAAAAAAAGTATAAATAAGTTTATATAATTAAAACATTAAATATCCCAAATTAAATTTTGATTTTCAGATCTGTTAATCCTGTCTTTATATTGCTTGTCCTTCTTTTTTCCACTCCCATTGCTTTGAGTATTGACTCTATGGGGATGACTCAGAGATCTTTACCTCAATCCCAGACTTCTCTTCACATTTTAGATTGCCCATTCTACAGCACTGCCTTGGTTGTTTCACCAGCGTCGAATACTTAAGCCTGAATTTACAAAGCCATATTTCTCTTCTCCTATGTCTCTGTTCTCCTAAATCAACTCCTCTTCCATATTCTGATAATAATACTACTATCCCTTGCAACCTTCAGACTTGAAATACTGGCATAATTTCTTGATCCGCCACCTCTTTCACCTTTGCATTTATTCTGTTCATTCATTTAACAAATAGTTATTGAGTTCCCACTAAGTACCAGGCATGTTCTAGGTGATAGAGATATAACTGGCAACAAACTAAGCCCCTACCCTCATGTAGCTTACCATCTACTAAAAGGGAGACAGAGGATAAATAAATAACTATATAATAAAATGTCAATGCTTTGGTACTATGAAGAGAAATAAACCTTGGCAAATGGAATAAGGAGAGCCAGGATGTTATTTTTTAATGTGTAGTCAGAGAAAGATTATTTGATAAGGTGATATTTGAGCAGAGCCTTGAAGGAAATAAGGACTTTCCTAATAGAGGGAATAAAAGCAAATAGGGTGCTGAGGTGGTAGCTAGTGTGCTTGGAATGTTCCAGGATCTGTGAGGAAACCTGTGTGGTCACAGCTGAACAAGCAGGCTTGGAAGCAAGAATGGCAGGAGATGAAGTCCCATGTGTGACAAAAGACTTGAAGACTGATCACGGAGAACTTGATTTGACTTATTGTCATGACCCTACTCTACTACTACTCTACTTCTAGAATGACTCCCTTTCATTGTCTACCATTCTAATTTAGCCCTAGTTACCTTTCCTTTAATATGGCAGAAGCCTCCCAACTAGGGTCTCTGAGGCATCATTCTTTTCTTTTATTCATTTTATAAAATGCCAGATTACCACAGTCTTCTGTCCAAAAATTTTCTCTGGACTATTTAACACATTTCAAGTCCTGATTCTGATCAAGCCTCAACCTACCTTTCTAGCCTCAGGCCTTAGACCACATGTTCCAATAAAAATCAGACATATTCTCTTTCCTGGAGTCTTCCCTGCATTTCCCTGCTTGACCTCATTTTTCATTCTTTCTTCCCAGAAGGTAACTCCAACTCCATCTCTCCCAACCCATCAAGGCTCAACTTGACTGTCAATTCCTCCATTAATGTTTTCTTCCTGTAAGTCCTCCATCCAAATGCATTATTTTCTCTTTGAATGCCCGTGTTTGTGCATCTCTTACTACTTGACATTATGATTCATACCAAGTGTCTTTACCCACCTTTCTGGATTATAAATTCTCTGAAGACTGTTATATGATCTCACTCATCTTTCTGTCTCCCATAATGCTTAGCAGAATGGATTACATATAGTCAACACTAAATATTTTCTAATTAAAATTTAATTAAATTTACTGACTTGTGTGGTTAAGAGAATCAGCAGAATCATATTGTCCAAGAACTTTACAAACGTAAATTAACATACAGCAGGATGCCTGTGAAGCAATAATTAAAATCTATACTCAACATATTTAAACCATGACTATAGATCAATTCCACAGGTTTTAAATCACATTTCATATTTACCTAAGGTAAAGCTTATCAACAAAGAAGAGACCTAAATTTCTAAGAGACTATCAGTAAGAAATAACAGATCACTGAAGAAAATACATTTAAAAAATAGCTCAAATATTTGGAACCAATCACATCCACAATATATATGGAAACTCATTTTAAACAAATTCTGCTTTAATTTCCACAGAGGAAATAAGAAAAAATCAATATGGCATTGTAATGATAATTGGCAGCAAGCTACTGTTCAATTGAGGCATGTAATCAACCAGTACAATGAGCTATTTTCTCTAAAGACTTGATAATCAGTGGGGTGGTAGGAGAAGGAGAAATGGACATCAGCTCTCTAAACATAAAATACTGTATTTAATCTATCACAGACAGAAATCAGCAGATATCCTAACAGCAGAAAATACCCTACAGCAACCTTAAAATAACAGAAATTCTGAACAAATTTATATATACAGCCCTCAGTATCTGTTTTGGCATCTGAAAAGATGAAATAATCTATGATTTCCTTAAATTTAACACTCACAAATTCTTTAAAGATTCTAAATTTTACCTGTTTCTTTTTATACCTAGTGCTATTAAAGTTATGAGGATTATTTGCTTCTTGGTCTAGGGAAGTGTTTGATACAAGACCATGATTTCTATTTGTTCACTTGAAATCAGTCACCCACACATCCCAGACTGTTTCAGTTTGGGCAGCTGATGGTACTTTGGTTTCATTCAGTGAAAATTATTATCGGTCTGAAAAAAATAAAAGGATACAATCATGAAACCTAAGTGTGAGGAGGCTGGGCCTATTTATTACAAAGTAGGAAGTGAAAAGTCTTAACTGAGAATATGTTAGGGCAATGCGCAGAGGAGGACTGGTAAGAGTCCTCAGAGCTTTTAAAGTAGAGAGAATGGGAGTACAAAAGGAGCCTTTAGCTAGGGGAATAAAATACTTATGATATAGTAGGATGACACTCAAGAGGTGAAGAGGAAGGGGTACAGCTAGACATACCTTTTTTCCCCTTTGTCTTGCCATTTCTCTGTCTTTAAGCATCAAATACTTTGTAGCCTCTAGCCAAATGCTTACTCTCTGTCTGTCTCTCTATATATACATATATATGTGTATATATATATATATATATATATATATATAGTCTATATATAAATATACATATATTTAGGTTTTACCCAATACAAAAGTGGCCATGAAATGATTAAGTGGTTTATAAACAAAATGTTGGCTACTGTATGTAGGCAGGAATTTTGATACTGCAACACCAGGGTAAGTATAAATTGGTGGTTCTCAAGGTGTATGTCCCAAACCAGGGGCATCAACAGCATTTGGAAATTTGTTAGAAATACAAAATTCTTGGGTCCCACCCCAGGCCTACTGACTCAGTAACTGTGGGTGGAGCCCAGAAATGTGTTTTAATTACTCCTCTAGGTGATTCTGATGTTCACTCAAGTTTGAGAACCCCTGGCATAGAACAATGGTTTGTTGAGAAGTAGAGGAAACCTTTCTCAAGCAGGACTCCAGGCTCAAAATTCAAGATTGCTCTAAATACCCTCCCAACCATACTGTACATTCCCACTGCCACAGAACAGAGATGAGGAATCCAGTCAAAGCAAGTATATTTGGTATATTTTACAGTCTGCCAATTCCAGCTCTGAGTTATGCAGTACTAACTGGAATATCTAGAAGTATAAAAATACAGTTGATCACTCCATTTAAAATCTGACTCAGATTGCAGAAAAAGATAAAGACATCAATTTTCTGTAGTATCTCAGCTTTGAAATAAGAAATTGCAATTTATCATGGACCCCAAAGTTATGAGACACAGAAGCAACAGAGGATAATGAAGAACCAAGCAGCAGAAAAAATGGGCGAGGAAGATGATCTCTTATAATTTCCATAACCACTCTGAACACAAGGTTTTTTTCCCTTTCTTTATATTGGGATATGATTTACATACAATAAAGTTCATCATTTTGACAAAATATAGTCATGCAACTCCTAACACAAACAAGATTTGGAACATTTCCACCACACCAAAATATTCCCCTTATGTAGTCAATCCCTTTTCCTTACTCCCAGTTGCCTGGCAACCACTTACCTGGTTTGTGTCCCTATAGTTTTGCTTTTTCCAGAATGTCATTAGAAATGGAATCATACTGTATACACCTTTCAGTGTCTGGTTCCTTTCATTTAACATAAATATTATGATATTCAACTATGTTATTGCATGTATCAGTAGTCCATTCCTTTTTATCGTATGGATATAACACAATTTGTTTATCCATTCATCAATTGATGAATATCTGGGTTGTTTCCAGGTTTTGATGATTATGAATAGAGCTGCTATAAACATTCACATGTACGTATTTGTGTAAGCATATATTTTCATTTCTCTTGGGAAAATAACTAGGGGTAGAATTACTGGGTCTTATGATAAGTGCATGTTTAAATTTTTAAAAACTGCTTTCCAAAGTGGTTATTCCATTTGGGACTCCTTCAGCAAAGTGTAACAGCTCTAATTGCTCCAGATCCTTCAAACACTTCATATTGTCAATTTTTTTGACTTTAGCCATTCCCAAAAGTGTTTTCACATAAAGAAACTGAGAAGCAAAGTAGCTAAGTAACTTGCAAAACATCATTCAACAAGTATCAGTTCTAGGACTCACACCCCCACACCTAGGTCTGACTCCAAAGCCCATGTTTATTTTAATCATACCATTAGAAATTACTAACAGGACCAGTACATGGTTTCCTGTAACATCTGGCTCATGGCTCCAGCAATAACTCATTGAAGAAGAATTAGTGGTTGTTCCAGTATTATATTGGGCTTAAACCTACATATCTATGTCTAGACACAGAATTACATGTTTTGTAATATTTAACAGCTTACTTCATTCATTTAGGTGTGATAGGTAATTTTCAACGCACGTTTTTCTTGTCTTTCAAAGTCCTAAGCTTCATAAGAAATCTACCAAATACTGTCAAAGAAAGATATCTGGAGACTCCAACTAAAACTTCCAATCAAATTTAGGTACGGCAGCTTATTGGAAAGAACAGAGCCAGATGTAGCTTATACATTTTTTTTTAAGATGGGCTATAGCCCATAATCTCATTTCTTGGTATTAACATATTGGTGGTTCCATAATCTCATTTCTTGGTATTAACATATTGGTGATTTTATGTTATCAAGTTACCTACGTTAAAGAGTTGTCTTCACATGCTACAAATACATGGTGATATTTGTAACCATGACTTGACAGGGGACCAGGTGGAACAAATGAATCACCCAAACAAAAACAATAGAAAGATCAGTGAGGACAGTTAACATACGAGTGAGCAAGAGTCCAAGATTAGATCTGAACACTGAAAAAGAAGCCAGGAAAATTTTCTAGGGAAGAAGAGGACTGACCCAAAATGAGACAGTATTTTCTGACCTTAGGTATAAAAGGTGTAGCTATATCTATAAGGCAGTCCAACATCCCTATATTGCTCAAGAAGTTAAAAATTGGGCTTTCCTGGTGGCGCAGTGGTTGAGAGTCCGCCTGCCGATGCAGGGGATACAGGTTCGTGCGCCGGTCCGGGAAGATCCCACATGCCGCGGAGCGGCTAGGCTCGTGAGCCATGGCCACTGAGCCTGCGAGTCCAGAGCCTGTTGCTCCGCAACAGGAGAAGCGAAAGCAGTGAGAGGCCCGCGTAGCGCAAAAAAAAAGAAAGAAAGAAAGAAAGAAAATTAGAGATCTTTTTCCACGTTTACTCAAAGGTCAGAAAAATAAGCCTCCATTCATCAATGGATTATCTCTGTGAGATCGCAGAGTGACATGGTTAAGTGCATAAGCTTTAGAAGAAGATAGATCTAGGTTCCAATCCCATTTCTGTCATATTCTAGCTGTGTTATTTTTGATCGGTTACTTAAAACCTCTAAGCTTTAAAATAGGGAGGAAAATAGTACCTGTAGCCCAGAAGGCCTTTGTGACTATTAAATGAAATCGTGCACAGTGAACTTGTATTAAGATATTTCTGAAAATATTAAAAATCAAAACCTTGAATGCTCTTTAAATCTTCTTGTCCAAAATACAGTATGATTTTAGGCATAAATTAGACTCCTTTTCAAAAATATTAACACTTAATAACATTTCATCCATTCATTTATTGATAAGTATCTTAATTGTATGAAATATGCAGAAGAATCTAAATAGACACTAAACTTCTACTGATTGATTGTTTGGAAAAGATTTAATAATTTAAATATTTGGCACTCATATCACATCATGTGCTTTCTGTAACTTATTGCTATTATTCAACTTTGTGTATATTCATTACTATATTAATGCTGGCCAATTCACATTGAAATAGACATAGAAATTACAATGGTGGGGGAAGGGGGATATGCAGAGAGAGAGAAGTCTATTTATAGTTCATGCATAATTCTGACAGAAAGATATCTAAATATATCAAGGTTTTAAAACAGAAATCTACCCCAGGCTTTCAGAACTTCTGAGGTCATTATTTTTAAAGGGCCCACTTACACTGATTGGCATGATCAAAGGAAAGAAAATCTTACATTTAATGAAAGTATCAGAGAGAAAGTATCATTGAAAGTATCAGAGAGAAAGTATCATTGAACCCTAAGTCCACGAGAAAGCAAGATTCTCCCCTCTCTAGCTCTCCAGGGCAAAACAAAGTGAGGAAAACTCTATAAATTTGCCTATTTTACGAGGAAATGATGTTCTGCTCCCTCACACATAAATGTAAAGGAAAATCCTTCACAGATTCCAAAAACTTCAACCTTTTATCCGTAAGTTGGATATTCAGACTCTGAATTATTTAATTACAGTTCATGTAAATATAACTTAAAATCAGATTAGTGGACGATGAGTTCAGTATACTATACGCAATACAGATATAACAGGAAGTAGTGACTACATGCACATTTATAATTAGACTGTCCAGATTCACGTCTTTCTTTCAAAAGGCTTAAAGATAAAATTAGGAAGTTCTATCATGAGTCCCATAATCAGTAAAGGCAATTGGTCTCATGTGCCGAAGTCCAATATTAGTCATGTCATCCCTTTATCACTGTTTGTACAGTGCTAAAGGCTAGTATAGAGGGTTATGTGTTTTGTACAAAGAATTTTATTTCTCTCTAATGGTGTTCTATTCCCATGTGTAATCTCATACTACAACCCAAATCACTGGAACATCAAATAAAATGAAGGATAGTCCAGAGTTTCTTGGGGGAATTGATAAAATTGGTAAAATTATAAGACACGAAACAACTAATTCAAAGGGTTGAGGAGACTTTAAAGATGATTGCAAATGGTGTTTACATATTTTAATACCAGAGAAACATCTCATTTTAATACTAATGTTGCCAATGTAATGTTTTCAGTGAAATTAAAACCAAACCTTAGTTATAGGTCCTTATGGAAAGAAAAAGGGTGCTGGGTGATTAAAACTAATGCACAACCCAATGCAAACAGTATCATACCTTCAGTCCACATATCAACATCTCCAAACAGTAGCCAAGAAAAACCTAGTATTTTCAGCCTTTTTAAAGGATAATTTGTTCAGCCAAATCAACTTCATAGATAATTCCACTATCAATAACATACATCCGTGAAAAAGATAAATGTTAACAACAAAAACAACATGGATTTGTATATGCTATGACTGCCTTGTCTTAACCAGATAAAAAAATATATATCCACTCAGGTTTGTCTACATGAAAGTAAATACAATACCCTTGGGCATTTCAATGTCCTTCAAAACTATTCATCATGGTAGATTAGTACATGAACTATTTCTGACCAATTTAGAATATCTATTATTTGTAGCACTGCCATTTCCAGACATTTGTAAAAATCCCTTTGAAGCATGATATTCACTGACCACTTATTTCACCTGATTCATAAAAAGGTTGAATATGTCAATTTTCCAGCTCTCAGTGGTTTTGACTTCAGTATTGAAACAGGTTACAATTTCCTTAGAAAACACCAAAGAAGACACTGCATCTTTCCCTATATCCTCTGCTTTTTGCTTAAGAGGGTTTTACCTGGCTGCATTTATTCTCCCCATCAGGTCTCATTGGAAAAATCCTGCTCTGTTTCATGCTACTCACACATTTTTTTAAGAGTTGCTCACAACAAATTGTAAATGCCTGAGTTACATATAAAAATCTCCTGAGGGCAATAGTTTAAGTAAAATTCTCCCTCAAAGGATAAAAGTTTCTTATTTATTAAAATCAATTTCTTAAGCTCTCAAAATTATCAATACTTTGGAGATAGTCATAATGGCTTAAGTCCAAATCTGTTAAAATGCCCAAAAGGCTATCGAACAAAGAATATTTTCCTCCCCATCCTTCTTTAAAAAGTATTCTTAGAAAAATATAAGAGACAGTCTTAGCCTAATGTAATGATGAAAACAAAATGTACCAAAAATGTGAATGAAATTAAAAATAGAGTCTTTAATCTATAGTAAATAGAGGGGAAGCAGGGAGAAAGAGCATTCCAAACATTCAAGCAAAAGCCAGTCATGTTTTAAATTTTCTTCATATGTTTGAAATTGTGAATATAATTATGTTAGCATACTTAAGTCATCTTCTTAGTGATATAACCAGTCAAACTTATAATAAAATGTTAACTTCCACAGGAAAAATGTATTTTCCTAAGCTAAGTAATAAAGTTAAAATTCAATCGCACACTCCACAGGACGTCCAATTTCTTTTAGTAGTGGAATTTTGTTAAAATGAACTTACTCCAGGAAATCACATTCCTAATTTATACACCCTGGAAATGAAAGAGAGCTGACACCAAGTTTATCTATTGTGAATAAGGTTAGAAGTTCTTTGAATGCAAGGAGGAAAACAGAGAGGTATTAGCAGGTACCGCCACACATTTCATTTTTTCCTACACCAATCTGCATGTTATACTAACTGGCTCTGGTGGGCAGCAGAGAAGGTCAGTGAATGCTCTTTCATGGTAACAGGGGTAAGGAGAGTTGAAAGATAATTGCTATTTGATGACTGAACAACAGAAATGCAACAGTCCTCACCTACCAGGTGCAGTTCCAAAAACATATAATTAAAGACTCATTATAGAGTGTGATAGCTATGTAGACAAAGATCAAAGAAATTTAATGTTCCTGAATATTTTTAGCACAGGATAACTGCAACCAAACCACAAAGAACCATTTCTTTGGGTCCTCGTGGTGGATATCAAAAAATCTCAGCAAGTTCAAATGTTTTATTGTCTCAGAATGTGATCTGTAATGGTAAATTTCTGGTCTTTTCTAGTTTATCTTTATATAATATTTTAAAACCCCCTTCCCCTAAAACTGATAAAGATACTATGGAAATTATGTGTGTACCTGTATGTACATACGTGCACTCTTAAATATAAACATCTTAATACATCCAACTTTAATAAATTTTTTCAAAACATAATCATTGAACAATGAACAGTCAAAATCTTTAATAACCCCACATTAAACACCATGAGAATTGTTAAGGCTTATCTAACACAAATTAAACCAAAAAACTCACTATTTTTCTCTTCCACAGTGATATAAATCATCTAAAACAATGACAACAAAACAATAATAATAAACTGTATATGACATACAGATAAAATCTTTATAGGATTACAATGCAGTATAAAGTCCCTAAGAAAGAAATATTAGCCTTCTACTATATTCAACCTGCCTTGCACTCACTTTCAGAAAAATCTAGAAACATAGCTACTCCTAAAGTTACATATTTGATAAGTCTTTCAAAACATACGAATGCTTTTTAAAGAAAGCATAATGCTTTAACTGCTTAAGTAACTTTGACCTCCTTCAAAAATGCAAGGACCGGGCTTCCCTGGTGGCTCAGTGGTTGAGAGTCCACCTGCCGACGCAGGGGATACGGGTTCGTGCCCCGGTCCAGGAAGATCCCACATGCCGCGGAGCGGCTGGGCCCGTGAGCCATGGCCGCTGGGCCTGCGCGTCCGGAGCCTGTGCTCCGCAACGGGAGAGGCCACAACAGTGAGAGGCCCGCGTACCGCAAAAAAAAAAAAAAAAGCAAGGACTTTCTTTTCAATTGGAACAGTTAAAAACCGAAACAGACACAACTTAAATTAACAACAAGGTTTTATCTTCATTTATAAACAAACCTCTATGAAAGAACATGCACTCACAAGAGTAGCTTTACTGGTTGTGAAATTAAACTGTTACTCCATATTGGCTCCTTCATTTTACAGATGAAGAAAATAAAAGAATTTTATTGACTTGTTTTAGATCACAGAGCTTGTTAATGGCAAAACCATGATTGGAATCACTCATTCCTCAGTCCTTACATACCTCCCATTCAACTATGTTATCAACAATTAACAAATATATCACCAATTAGTGGTTACAAGTTTTTTGGTTATTTTCCTTTCATGAAGGAATATTGGATAAAAGTTAAAATATATTCAAATATCATCAATGTGTATATTTAGATGTGAAAGCAATACCAGTGAGGAATTTTAAAAAATTATTTATTACGGATTCTATCAAGAAGCAAGGGTAACTTTAGACAATAAACACATCGGGGATATTCAAAAATATACTTTCTTTCTTCTTCCCATATACCAATAAATAAAATAGTTAACTTGCTCAGCACAGATGCAGAGCCCTGCCATATTGCAATTCATTATTATAGATTGTAGACATACCAGTGAAGCACAGATCTGTAAACATCCACCTCAAAAAATGTAGCAATTGTTAGTTGATATTTAGCCTGACACAATAATCAAGTATTAGGGAGCACCTGGAAAAAATGGAGCCATTCAACTTTAATTTGGGAATAATAGTTCTTGGTTAGCCTTACTTGCTTCCTTACCCAGCACTAATGAAGTGGTCAGCCATCGGATTGCTTCCGATGGAGTTCAGAACGCAACACCCCAAAATATGGCACCCTGGCATAATGAATATCTTAAGCTGAAGGAGTCTGAGAAAAGGGCAGAACCAAGAAGGTCACTCTGACCTCACTGCTCCCCAATCCAGCCCCTTCTTCCATGAAAGCAGGAGCTAAATCTCCCATGTAAAAGTCACCCATCCTGCCTGTATGTACCACGTGAAGGAAATGCATTCTTATCATCCGAGGCAGGGAATTGAGGGCACAGAAGGCTGCATAAAGAAACTTTGTGAAACTAACCCTTATCGTCCTAGTTACTTCTTCACCATTTACTACCCCTAGACCAAATCCCTTTGTCTTGTCAATTTCTCACAAATTTGTTGTTTCTTTGTCTAAAAGGTATAAAAGCTTCTGGCTTTGTTCAGTTCTCTGGGTCTTCATCCTCTTGTGAAGGCTCCTATGTATATGTAAAAATTCAGTAAAGTTTGTATGCCTTTCTCCTGTTAATCTTTGTCAGTTTAATTTTCAGTCACAGCCAGGGACCCTAAGAGGGTCGAGTAAAACTTTTTCCTCCCCTACACTTCCTGCTAACCTCCTTAACTTCTCTATTCCTCTGTGCTTTGCCTTGCTCACTTTGGCTATAACAAACAAACCCAGTGAACAGTGAACTCTTTGCTGGACAATCAGTTCCTCTGTCAATTCCTGTCTGCAAAGGGAATGAGGCCTGAACTAGAGTATTGACAATAGAAACGTAAAAACTACGCAAGAGATATTGCAAATAAGAAAATGGGCAAGTGTGATGAACAAGGAGTCTCAAAGATGACACCAAATCATACACACAGGGCTCAGAGCCAAATCCTTGAATAGATGGACGAGTGCTCTAAGTCCAGAATCATGCTTACCTAAGCTCCACAGTATGTGTTCAGCATGGTGCTTGTATCTCCACAGTACTATTTGATAATTCATATTTATCTAGCATCCCTCCTATCAATATGTTTCAGAAATTTCCAGCCACATATTTGAAAAATCCATATGCATGTATAATTTGTTCTTGCCCCTCGAAATTAACTCCTCTATAGCTGTCTCTTCTTAACTTTTATTACTCCAATTTTCCAAGATCATTTGAAAGAGTTGAGAAATGCATGAAGGTGAATGCTTGCATCAAACTACTGTCATCAGCAAACACATGATTCCAACACGTAAAATAAATTCTGTCATTTATAAACAATACTAAATAATAGCAGAAACCAAAATTAATGAAAAGCTCACATGATAACACAGCACAGTATATCCTGCATTCTATTCCTGGGAGAAAGTAATGATGAGGAAATAAACTGACAGAAGTTTTTTTCAAGATACAAAACATGTCATAAGGTCAGAGAATATCCCTAGGGCAATGTCCCATACCACTTACAATTAAAATATTTTGCCATTTTAATTGATGCTTATAATGTTGACCTCAACAACATTACAAAATTCTTAAACATTTTCTATATCAAAGAAAAATGCTTAATATAGTTTTAGTGCTGGATTCATTTCAGGGTATTCTTATTCTTTGACAAATGTTAATTCACATATGGAAATTTATGATAACTCAATTTTTTAAAATCCATTTAACACTCCAGTTTAGCACTTAGTCTTTAATACTTTTTGATGAATGAATGTTGAATGCACCAATTTAAGAAACGACATCCAGGTAACTCTCTTGGAAGCTGGTATCAAGGGTGGTATGGTACCATAGCCTTGCCCTAAAAAAACCGATAGCAATACTCAGTACTCAGGCAGCACCCTCCAAAATAGAATTAGACCAAATCTGCGTATTTTCAGTAATGCTGGGTGCTGCAGAACAGACCTAACAAATAGGAGTGGGTTGATTCTGAGCGTATGAAGGTTTGAGATTCACATTCATATGGCAGACTACTAAGCTAGCTATCTCACTTGAAGCTGATTTACTTTTTCAAAGTACACTACAATGTTATACTGCCTTCTATGTTCTCCCTTCATGGATTCCATCTCAACAGAAGATTTTCAGGTTTAAACTGCCCGATGTGAGAGGCCATACACCTGCAGCTTTACTGACCAGGTGGGAAATCTCCCCAAATTAGCTGCCCATTATCTAACACCGATCAAACAGCTGGGGTCATAGAGCAAACACTGTTATCTAGTGCACATGGATCTTCTTTCAATCGACTACACAGAATACCTGCGCTCCAGGTGCTAGCTGGCATTTTTTTTTTTTTTTGTGGTACGCAGGCCTCTCACTATTGTGGCCTCTCCCTTTGTGGAGCGCAGGCCCTGGACGCACAGGCTCAGCGGCCATGGCTCACGGGCCCAGCCACTCGGCGGCATGTGGGATCTTCCCGGACCGGGGCACGAACCCGCGTCCCCTGCATCGGCAGGCAGACTCCCAACCACTGCGCCACCAGGGAAGCCATAGCGGGCATCTTAATTGTGAATTGTCAGCTATCCAGCTCCTATCAAAAGTCCAGCAGAGATGATAGATATTCCAGAGGGAGAGCCTCAGGGACACTACTCAAGTACACCTTGGTAGCAGCTTGGATTATGGGGAAGCTGTATACCGGTACTATTACTCTGGGTCTTTGTAGAAATATCATGACTTTGGGGTTTTTTTTGTTTTTTTTTTTTAACTCAAGGCCCCATGGAGGAAATGGACATTCACAGAAATCCTCTGTACTTTATGGAAAACTATCAAAGACTCACTCTACTGTGGTGTTCAATACCCCTCGTTTAAAGAAAAATGAAATAAAATTCTGAGTTTAAAATCAGAAAGAATGTCCTTCCCTGAAAAATAAATGCACTGTCATTCATCAGATAACAGCTATGTCTGTCAATACTCTGCCTTTTTTTCCCCTTGGCTATGGGAAAAATTGGAACTATTTTATACTCAAATCACTACCTGACAGTGTCCTAGATTTTGAAAACTACCACGTTCCCACCTTACTTGGAGCTTGTATTTTTACCCTCATCTTAATGGTATTGGGATATCTGCATCTCTTATTGAAAGCTGCAGTTGCTTTAGTAATAGTCCCATAATAATAAGTATATAAAACTCTAGTATGTGTCCAAGACCTTTAGTTAAATTAATTCATATAAACCAAAATAAAAATATCTCAAACAACGCATACTTATAAGCTTTTTCTTCCCAAGGCTAGTTTTGAATATACAGAAAATACAATAAAATGCATATAAGATATTTTTAAATGGAAAGAAGTTCACCTTCTATTTAGAAATCCATTTAACTATTGTGCTTAGACTCTGCTGCTAGATTTTATATACCTTTATAATTACATGTCCAGTTACAAGTTTCTAATTATTTTAGACAATTATTATATATACATATTGGTTTTCAAATTTAAAACACATCATTTAAATGAGAAAATGCATTGCCTTGGTGGAGCTTCCTATATCATATAATAATAAAATAAATACCAACATAGGAGCCATCATTTATTCTACTTTAATGTCTCTAACATTTTCTCCAACTGAAACAATACTGCAGAAACCCAAGTCAGTATTTGCTGTTCCTATGTTTTTCTTTTTGAAAATAATATAGGACACATAGATCTAGTTTGGTTCTATTATGAGATATAATATTGGATCTGCATTAAGTTAAAATTCTGTTTTGAAGCTAATATTATATAATTAGAATTCAATGTCACTGAATATCTATGGGACAAACTTAGCTAAATGAGCCAACATGGTTGCTGTTAATACAAATTGTTGACCAAGATTTTAAAAGAAAGCATACAATTTGACATAACTACTCTGAATTTACTATTTTCTAGTCTATGTAAAAATGTACTAGGGTCTTCTGAAACGATTTATGCATTTGAAAGTTAAAGCAAACAAATTTAAAATACAACCCTGCTTTCACAATACTGCACATAATGCTGCCTTATGAGATGTGCTCACAATTTTAAGTCCTCTTCCCATTTCTGCACCATAAAAAATTGTCCTCATTATTCTGCTTTTCATAAGTAGTCCAGTGCAAAATGTTCTTAGAGTATTGATCTGCATCTAACGTTATATTAACTTTCTAAGTACTGTCAGCTGCTTTGCCAAGCTTTTAATGCATTTAATATAGGCTGTTCAAATAGTTATTAACACCCATAATTCAGAAAGTACTTTCTACTCTTAATTTGTATTACTGTCAAGAGTCAGCTATTTTCATTACGATGATTATGTTAAAATGCATATTAATGTGCTAGAAAAATATATTTAAATCTAAAGGGAAGTTCGAAAATATCAAGTAAAAACAAATATGCCAGAGGTAATGCAAATAACCACACCTACAGAAACTCTAAAAGATATTTTATCTGTTTTCACCTGCTTGAAAAGATTGGCTGAGGAAGCTGTCGTCACAGAAAGGGAATATACACGGGAATATACACACTATGCCATGAGTTTGGCAGATAACTAAGATTCAAAGCAAAACAGAAAAAAACAGTTTCCTAGTGGGGTAACATACCCTTCAAGCTATAAGGCAATTTCAGCAACAACTCTGAAAGAATTCTACACAATCACAACTCTCATACTATTCTTCAAACCAGTATTTCTTGTTTTTGTCATGTGTTGAGAAAGCTTACTGACAATGATTTATTGCTACACATTTCTTTGGATCTTCATAAAATGTATTGCCAAGTACCTATGCATCCTGTAATGGGTTGGCTGGGAATAAAATCGTCCAAACTCATTGGTCATTTCTCAGCAGGCACTGCTTCCTTTCATAAACTTTAGTAGAGGAATATGAACAAAAATCTGTAAATAACATAGTTCTCATTCTGAAACACACAGACCATGGTATGTGCAAAGTCTAATATGATTTGTGGTGGCAGATTGGGATTTATTTTATAGTCAAAACTCATGGATTTTTAGGGTGTTAAATAGAGTTGTAAACATTCAGTTTCATTAACTCACCATGCAACCATAAAAAGACCATCATGGAAAGCATGCTACGTTGTCTGTAGCTGATGAATATGGTTCAAATCAAACCAACAGGTTTCACTCTTGTATGGAGGAAGTTTGCTTCATTCTTTTTCTCCGATTACATCTTAAAATGCATGGCCACAAAATAGAGCCAGATTAATGCAAATTCATTCTCATGGCTGGAGAAGCATAGGTTTTTACTGATGGTGGGTCAACATCTACATCAAATCACACATTATTGTATATAAATTACACCGTAACTGCCATCATGAAACAAATAAGAGGGCAAGAGGTTCCCTTCCCTAGAGGAGTCTAAAATAGAAATGAGAAAAGCAGACATACATGCATGAAATTATTACACAGCATAAGCAGGTGCAGGTGAATGTGTACAGTACAAAATAAATGTTGAAGGAATGTATAGTAATGGAGTGATTTGGGATATGGCCAGTTAATGATGGCTTATAAAAGGAATTTTTAAATATTTGCCATTAGCAGAAAAATAATATAAAGAAATTACTTTCTTAGAGCCTTTATCATCTAAGTGATTAAATACTATATGAATTTGAAAATCATGACTCTGTTTAATATTCTGAAATGACTGTTCTTTGAAAATGTTTAGTAAAGCTATTAGTGCGTGTATGAGTGTCTATATATTTATTATTTTACTAGGGGCTGAACAAAAAGAAATCAGTTAAAACTGGTACAGAAGCAAATCAGCCATGAAGAGGGCAAATGCCCAGATTCCAATGAATATCAGCTTTGGAAAATAGTTATGTAACAGAGACACAGAAACTGCTTCCTTCAATATTTTAAAGGAAACTAAATACCTTTAAAAAAAATAAAATAAAACTAAATACCTGTCCAGAGTTGGTTAAATATATTTACAAATGCAAGAAAATAACAGAATGCTAGGAAATCTTTTAGTCTTAATAGAGGAACATTTTTCTCACTCTTCAAAATAATTTCTTAATAATCTAGTTCCTATAGCAAAAGTAAGAGGATTGGAACTAAGCAAAAGAGAACACAGAACATAGAAGTTTAGAGCTGGAAGGCTCCAATCTCATTTACATATGGAAAAACTGAGGCCCAAAGAGTGCACTGATTGGACTAAGGTCATAGAGAGTGAGAAATCAAGGCCTGGAAATCAGATATCATGACTGGCATTCTAGTGGTACTCTATCATATAACGTGCTCTCTCTCATATTAGTATCCAGAAAAATTTTCTTTATAAAGAGAACAAGGCTAACAAAATTTAATTTCATTAATGATAGTTCTACATAAGGAAGAATAATATTAAATGATTACTGTTCAATTTCAAGGATTCTTTTACTGTTATATAACAAATAAGACATGATGCATTCAAGGTGATTTTTCCCCCTACACGCTGTTTTTTCTTTGTTTTCTGTATAATTTACTTATTATTATACAAATTATTCTCTTCCTTGGGTTTATTCTTACATTGATTTCCTCCTTTTCTTTTTTTTGGGGGGGGGTACGCGGGTCTCTCACTGTTGTGGCCTCTCCAGTTGTGGAGTGCAGGCTCAGCGGCCACGGCTCTCGGGCCCAGCCACTCTGCGGCATGTGGGATCTTCCCAGACTGGGGCACGACCCGTGTCCCCTGCATCGGCAGGTGGACTCTCAACCACTGCGCCACCAGGGAAGCCCCTCCTCCTTTTCTTAGGGCAACACTCTCCAGAGACACTTTCTGAGATGGACAAATTCTGGACATCACCTTGCCTCCCTTTCCCTTCCCAAGGACACGACTGACTCGATTAGGGACGGTCACCTGACCAGAGGTGTGGCCAGCACGTAGGTGGGCCTGTAGGCTGAGGTGGTCTGGCATGAAAAGCTTTGCCAGAGCAGAAACAAATGGGGACCAGCATCTCCCCATTAAGAATTCTAAATGAGGAATACAGCAAAGGCCAGGCAGTTAATATCAAGAAAAGAAGCAGACTCATATAGAATCCATGTTCACAATGAACAAACCAGGGACAGGCACCATGAATTTCTGCTGCTGAGTTGAAGACTCATGACAAAAATAATCAGGCTCTAGGACTACCTTGGGATGTCAAGTGACCTTCCATATCGGCCTCCACAAAGCACAGCTATACGGCTGTCTCTAGAATTCCTGTGAAATTTCTAGCTCCTTCACTGCAACATGTTACATGGTCTCCCTGCTTCTACCCAGAGTTATCCTTTAAAAACCTAGGTCAGGTCAGGCCATTACTCTCCTCAAAACCCTCTTACAGCTTCCCAGCTCACTCAGAGTAAAAGCCAAAGTCCTACCAATGGCTCACAATTCTCTGCCTCCAGCCACACTGGCCTCTTTGACATTCCTGGAACAGACATTCGCTGCTGCTGCTGCTGCTGCTGCTGCTTCCTGTTTCTAACAATGTTCTTCCTCCAGTGGACAACACAGCTCACTCTCACACTTCCTTTAGATCTCTGCTCACATGGAGGCCTTCACTGACCATGTGATATGAAATAGCAACATTCCCTCCCCAGGACAGATCACAACCTGACATTTTATGTATGTATGTATGTATGTATGTATGTGTGTGTGTGTGTGTATATATATATATATATATTTTTTTTTTAATTGTCTGACTTCTCTTACTAGAATGTAAGCTCCATATGCAGGCCCCATATGGACAAGGGGAATTTGTTATTCCTTTCTGGGATATCCATCTTCTATATAAAAACAAACTACATAATATTAAGTGCTATTCATTGAACTGCTCCAACCTAAGGTATTACCAAAAAGAAAAGAAAAATAGTAATTCTCAATAGTAAAAGTAAAAAGCTTTCTTGATTTATCATATAATGGTAAATAGGAATAATATCATATGGATGGCATTTGAATTACTAGAGGTATCATCCATAATGTCTAGAGCAAAGGAGTCCCAAATTTCTCTACAAAGAGCCATGAGGTCATAAGAAGACTTTTCAATGCAATGATATATATTCTTAAGATAGTACACTTCAAAAATAAATGCATTGGTTTATAGAAGATGTAGACTTTCAGATGATTTTTTAATCAGTGAAAATGCAGGCTCAAAGGATGTTATAGTGTCATTAAACATTAATGAGTTATATGGCTAAGTTCTCTACAACTATAATAAAAATAAATTTTGTTTCTTAAACTGGTAATGAATGCAGAGGTGTTTTTACATTCTCCTCTATACTTGTTGATGAAATATTTCATAGTGTTTTTTAAAAAATTCAAGTCAGGCAAATTTTAATGAAAGGAATAAAGTCAAAATATTTAGTATGTGACAAGAATGAAAGGAGGATATTTTAAAAGACTTTCCTTATTGTGAGGTAGTACAAAGAAGTGGATAAGGACCCAGGATTGGAACCTTAGCTCTGACACTTACTAGCCATGTAACATTAAAAGAGAGCAAATTACTTAACCTTTCTGAGCCTCAAGTTCCTCATCTATAAAATGAGAACAATATTAATACTAATCATAATGATTCCCCGGTTGTATGTATTTCAAGTTCTTAGAACATTTCCTGGGGGATAAAAAATGGTATATATGTTAAGTGTTCCTTGCTATTATTTTTTAATGTTTTAAAGATGTCTGTAGGGCATCTGGGAAGACATTTGGAGATGGGGTCTGAACTTCAAGAGAAAGGTCTGAGCTGGAAATATAAGTCGAGGCACAGGGGCCTCGATTATAAATCACAGGGACACACACATACACATTCTCTCTCTCTCTTAGAACAGTGCCTAGCAGATAATAAGTACTATATAAATGTTAAAATATTAACTATTATTATTTTTGATAAGCATTTCATAAGTCAATTAAATTTAAGCTTATTAAAATGAAAGTTAACTCCTATTGCATATAGTAGTTGCTCACTAACGGTTTAATGACTAAAGAATTCTCAGTGGTTACCTTTTTTCATTCATTATAAGTGAATGAAAATTGTAAAAATACAATTTATAATTTACTCAAAATATAAATCTAAATTTAGTAGGTAAAATAAAACAAGTACTAACAATTGTGATGACAGTATTAGCTTTGACTTGAAAACATTTTCAAATTTATTTATTCCGTTCATTTAGAATCAACTTCAATATAAATGCATACATTTCTTATGCCTATGAGCCATAGAAAAACAACCCCCAGTGGCTTATAATTATCAATTATCATGTTCCTCAGAGTTAAATGTCCCTACTGAAAATAGTCAATGGTATTTCCCCAGGATTTCTGTCTTATCCTCAAAGATTTGGCTCACATACAGGGCAGAACTGGAGAGGAAGGGGAGCACTGGCCAAGTTTATTCACCATCTAAACAAAATTGAAAAAGAAGTCTGCATACCAAGTGGATGGTTTAAAATGAATTTGAAAAATCTGCTACCCCTAACATGCACTAAATATGCATGTTCGGCAATCTAGCAATTGTTTCTGCCTCAAAATGTTTGATTTTCATTCACATTATAGCTAGACCTACTTAGTATTCTTCCATCGCAGTCCCTTACCTGCAGCAGAAACCCAGTAAAGCACAAGAAGAAAGGGGGGGGGGGGCTAGGGTAATTAACAAAGCTAAAAAGTACCCCAAGGCACAAAGATAGAGGACAGTCCCCCTCAAAGGATGGGGCAGGAAGTGGGGGTGGTCCCTGGCTTTAAATTCGGGTATACATATAGCATCAGTTCCCAGGCAACAAAGACAGCCAAAAAAAGCTTTTTTGGCTCTAGGAATATTCCTAGAGTGAGGGGAAAGGTGACTACCCAGCCAACCGCCAAGTGAATCAACTTGACAATTAGGAAAGTGACCTATGAAGTCATAAATATCAGATTTTAATCTCAGGCTTCCAGCATTTGTATAAGTGATACCACAAAAGAATATTACGTCTCTTAGACTATTTCTTTCCGCACTGACATCTTGAGGAAGAAATATGCCCCTCATCTGTCTCTCCTTCAGTATGATTTTCCCAGGGCAGGCAACCTTTTCGACAAAGAGTAGTTCAGAATTTCTTATGTTTATGAAGACTGGAATTTGGAAAGATGTCTGATAATTTAAATAACAAACACGTTCATAGTATGTTAACCATTTGTGGTTTTCAAAAGAGTGTCATTTATGACTTCCTTGCTTTTGAAGGGAAGAAAAGTTAAATTTATGCCTCAGGAAGCTTAAGCAAGAACTGTTGATAAGTTTTCCTAAGAACTGGCAAAAAGAGGCCACATTCTAACAGTATGGATTGTTGGCTTTTAAGAGATTTTCTGTTTTTGCACCTTCTTTTTGTGATTGAGACAAGTAATGCTTTTCTCTTCTACCTATATGAATGTATATATTTTTTCTTTCCACTAATGTAACAGAGATAGTAACTTGAAAGATACCATCTTCAGTGTATGTACAACTGAGTGCTTAGTGTGTTCAATTATTTAAAAGCCTCACATAAGTCATATAACCTATACTAAAATGTATTATTACAAATAGGATGTATGTTATTGATATCATATAGAGAAGAGAAAAAATTATTCTGGATAATTACAATATTAATATTCAAAAACAAAACTATAGGCTTTTCAAATGAATTTAGAAAAATATCACACAGGAGGTAAAGATTTGCAAAAGTGCTTTAATAAAACGTTTAAATAAATTTTGGTTAAACTTGCAAAGTTTAATAAAATTCCTATTATTACTTTTTGTTTGTCTACCCTACAAGAATAAAACCCTCTTATACATAAAACAGAGCATTTAGTACTATAAATAATACATCAGAGCATGAAACTTACATAAAGTCTGGTATCTGTACTATGCAACTGCAAGAGATTGTAATTTAATCCAAATATCTCCATATTGTATTTGAAACAATCATTAATCATATTTTAAGAAAAAAGTCAAAGCTGACCCTCCCATTTAAACATAGTATAATCTTATCTTTTAAAAAAACATAAACCTACAGTGTAAGAGCAAATCACTAAATGAACATTTGAACTGAGTGCCTGAATTCATAAACTGCTATCTTTAGCACATCTGAATTAATCAACTACTATATTTAGCAAGAGATACTAATATGACTATAATATGCTAAATCCAAACATAGAAAATAAGTCTAATGTAAAAACAAGAATATTTTTTTGTCTCTTAACTGGCTCCTTGACTGCATCTACTTTCTCCTAATATGTAGGTATTTCAGAAGAAGCTCCCATGCAACTAATAATTTTCAACTTTTTCTATACCTTTTCTTCCCCAAAATCATCTGTCCAAGAGTGTTTTCATTTGCTTGCTGGTAAACTCTACAAAAAGGCCAGTCAATTTATCCATCGCCATCTCCCTCTGAGCTTCAAATATAGTTAGAAAAATAGAAAAGTTCAAAGCAGTTGGAAAAGCAGTGAAGTTCCAAAAGGATGCCAGTTCCAATCTTTTGTTTAAAGAAATCTACTTCCTAAAAGTCAAACAGTCAAACTCAGTCACAACTGGAGGCAGCGTCTTCAGAAAATGAAAAAAGTTTTCACTGCTTCAATCAGCAGATTTAAAATGTTCCCCAACCACAGTGGGGTAGATGTGGCCCTTGACGGTCAGATACTCAATGGCTTGATTGATGGTCCCGATGCTCAGGTTGCTAAGCTCGGTCTGGAGCTCACGAACGCTCTTGCCTTCCTATCGAGGACACTCCTGAATCAAACGCAGCACCTCCTTACGGATGAAGTCGGGGTGGTACTCGCTGTGCATCTGGGCCTCATCCATTTCTGAGGGAACAACAGGGACACTTTGCCCAGAGGCCGCTTTATCCAGCATCATGTGCGCGTTAACCGTTTCTAGAATATGTGTGGTAAACTCGTTCATGTCCTCCAGGACACGGATTTTCAACACCTCAAGGCTCTTCACCTCCGCAGAACATTTGAGGATACCTAACACTTTGGCGTATACTATCACTGGAAGGAGAGTTATCCCCTGCTTTGCTCTATCTCTGCCGACCCACTGGCGGACGTTGATAGGCTTGGTGGTCATATCATCAATCTTGTAAAGAACGTAATTTGTAGCCGTCTCTGCCTGCCTGATTATCCCCATGATAGCGACTAGGGAAACCTCGATTCCCCTAATCGTGAAGACATTATCAATCACAACGGAGGTGAGCAGCTGGTTTACACAGCAAGGTATAATATCCTGGATTCGGGACCTGTATCGTATGGACTTAAAAGCAAGAGCTACCCTGCCCTGAGACGGTGGGTCATTGCCTCCGATGGCTCCGCCTGCAGCAGAGATGCCGCCATAGCTCCCAAACCCATTCTTACTCATTTTAAGGGCAGCTCAGGCAGACAAGGAGGTGGGGTTTGGCTCCCGTCAGCAAGTTCCACGAGTTCCACAGGCAGGCTACAACGGCTATGATGGCTACAACGGAATGCTGGGATTGTGACGACACAAGCAGCCCCATGCAACTGTGGAGCCAATCACCTGCCAGGATGCAGCTGTCTCTAACCAATCAAGACCTGCCATCTTCTCACTTCGCCCTACAATTCTTTGGAGCTGTCGGGTAGCGGCTCCCCTACATCTTAAAGGACCCGCATGTAATTTCGGACCTTTCCCGATATCTTTATAAAAATGCATTTTTACCAGGTTCCCCCCACCCCTGCTTCATTCCTAAATGTAACGACTTCTGTAGTCACTTCTAAAAGACTCATTTATTCAACTCACTCAACCACTCAACAGCAATTTTCAGAGCAATAAGTTCAGTATACTTTGTGTGTGGAGGCGGCAGCGGGGGAGGGGGGTATGGGGGACGACACACCGCGTTTACTGTCCACCAGTAAACTTTTGCAAATCATTAAAACCAGAAGCATTCTGGAAAAAATGGCAAGACAGCCACCTCTGAATAATTATCATATTCAAACGCAAGTCATATCTTACCATTACCTTTTTAAATTTTTTATTGTAGAATTACACTTTTCCAGTTATTCTGTCAAATGCATTATCGGTAAAAATAAATAGTATATTTCAATTTATACATAAATTCAAATGAAACAACTGAGCTCTAAATTATTTTCAAGGCTCTGTGGATAGGTCAGGGAAGTACAAATCCCATCATATATTAGGAAAAACAAGAATAAAATCAAAATATGGTTTCTATATACTCTTATCCAGTAATTTCTGAACTTAATATTTTAGTAATTGTGTAAGCAGATCCCAGAATATTTTCATATTACACTGAAAATCTATTTTTCCCTATAAAAACATTTTATTTGGGGTGTAATTAACTGAAAGGCTTTTTATAGTTAATAAAAGAACGTCAGTTATTGGAATCCACCATTGGCAAGAACTTCTTCCTTAAAAATCCTTTGTACCTAGGTAATAGCCTAAATGTGTAGACTTTTGAGGAGTTTATTAATATTTTCTTATTTATTTTATTGGTTAAAATTAACTAATTTTGCTATCCCAAATTACAGAAATGTGTGAATGACATATCTAAAACTTGTAGAATACAAAACTATATTTACTTCTCAAGTTAAAAAGGAAAAATATCATAGAGCCAATGTACTTAATTTATTTTATAAATAAATATATAATAATTGTTATCTGAGTACAGATTTTCATATAAATGTGGATGTTTAACTTCTGGACCCATATTTTACATAATCAAAGAGGACCTAACCATCCAACTAATATTTGTATTCTTAAAATTGCTTGTTATTAGAGATCAGATTAGCTATATATTTTTAAATGTTTACAAACTCATAGTTAGACATTGTTTTATTAACTAACATCAGACTTCTGGTCAGGAAAACGTGAGGTTAAAATGACGTAAGTGATTATATTCCCAACAATTATATACAGTACAAATTGTACGAATCATACCAAAACAGTAAAAAAGCACCTACCTGACAGGATTGCTGGTTAAAGAAACCCTCAGAGATTCTAGGCAATTAAGAAGTTTCTCATCTGAAATACCAGATCGTAATTCATGAACATATTCTTGTGAAGACAGAGTGCATTCATGTTTGCTGTTTTTCAGCCCTCCCTATTAAAAAAAAAAGATATTATTTTAGACAAACAACAGTTTTTTTTGGTAACTTTTAAAATACAATAATGCATAGAATATGCAAATATTTTACCGTATAAAAATGTGTACAGAGTGCCAGGCGCTTAAAAACTTTTGGTCATAAAACTCACGTGGTAAAATCATGCTATATATATCTCAACACTCTCCTCAGCCTCATTTAAAGGAAAATTACACTGATGGTACTCATAACCTGAACAGAATATGGACTTCAGTAGCATAAAGTATCACTGACAGGGATGCTTAAATTTACAATCCAGGCATTAGGATTAACATTAGCTGGTCCTCCTTAACCCACAGGATGAACATTTAGAAGTCATCTTATTAATTCTCCTAGTTATTTATATTCTATTCTACAGTGAACAAAATTTAATGCAAAACATTATACATAACCCAAATCTACTGAAATGTGTCAGAATATCACCCTATCTGAAAACCAAGTGAAAATGTTTATTAAAATGCAAAACAATATAGTCTCCAATTAGTATGTTAGTTAACAAATTAGTGTAAAGCATTCACCAATTCCTAACTATTCTTTCCTAACCATGTTAATCCCATGCCGTAGTAATCTTAAAAAGCCATTAAATGCATTTATCTGATAGCGACTAGTTTTTAGCTTAATTTCCAATATTCATGGGGTTATTTCTAGAACTCATTATCTCATCACAGCTCCTTAGCTTCATCACCTTGCCATAACTATGTAAGCAGTTTGGGGAAAAGGCTGGGAGGAAAACATCATCAACACATTCATTGTACTAATAACGCATAGTTTCACATTCCAGATCTACATAATCATAACTGCCCCTTTCCTGTATTACAAATGTATCCCCCTGAATTAAAACCCTAGCTTGAGTCCAATTTTGTAAATTCATATGAATTACACTCAGTTTCTGCTAAGTATCTAAGCTAGAAGAAGGAAAGCAATTGTTTTCCAATTTGATAGAAGTTATATCATTAGAGGATATAGAGTTTAAAAAAAAACAATATGTTAATAATGAGAAATGGATTCCCTAGGGTTTCATACTACTTGGCTTTTTATTGAGAATGCCTCCTGATATAGAAATTGTCAATCATTCTTAATGTTTGAATTTTTTACAATTCCATTAAACAGTAAATGTTTAAAGTCTGATAAAGTCTTCTGTACAGGAACTCTATTCCCTTATACCACTGTGACACTATCACTACTATAGCACTTAAGACATTGGGGCAGAGGTCATTATGTGTGTCTCTTTCTCTTCCAGACTGGGAACTCCATGTATGCTAAGTATCTAACACAGTGATGGGGTTTAGTGAGCCTCCACAAAAATGTGCTGTTATTGAATCTGTCCATAAAAATTACAGAATAAGGAATACAATTTCATACTTTTTGCTCCCATATATTGTGTAATGGCCACAGACTTGAGTTTTCTTGCTTTAGTAGGATATACAGTAGATGTTCAGGAAGTCTACTGAATGAATCACCACACAGATGGCACAGTAAGTAAAACCATCATCGTGAAATCATTTCCACATTTCTATAACCTATTTACCCATCTCAAGGCTATAGAACCACAAGGAATAAAAAACATTTATAGTATAAAATTTTGCAGATCTGCTGTCACTTTCACTTTCATATGATCCTCAAACTTATTTTCTTAATTAATGGATGACAAGGCCATACTGACTCCCCTAGAGGCTTATATATAGGGCTTATTCCTGTAGAATGACCTTTGTATTTGCTGTTTTCTCTGCCTATAAGACTCTTACCTCTGACCTCTCCATTGCTGGTTCTCATCATTTAAGTCAGCCCAACAGTCTTATATAAATTTATGACGTTTAGCACTTTACTTGTTTACTGTATCCTCCTCATTAAAACATAGTTTCCACAAATCAGGAAACTTGCCTATCTTGTTCACTACTGTATCTCCAGATCTTAACACAGTGCCTGGCACACAGTTAAGTACTCAGTATATATTTCTTGAATGAATGATGGATCTATGAATGGTGAATAACCAAAGAGGTGAATGACTGATGAGCTTCAACATGCCAAAGCTTCCAAATTCAGTTTAGTTTCACTTCAGAATATTACAGTCCTGAGACATTCCATTATAATATATTCAGATATTCTTGTATAGAACAGGTAAACTTAGACAGTATATGGTATGCTGGGGATGGCACAAACTGCCACTGGGTATGAATCATGGCCCTTCACCTACCTTCTAGGTAATCTTTGATCAGTCGACTGAACGGATCTCTATAAACCTGTTTGCTCATCCGTGACACAGGGGTAATAAACACTGACCCTTCATATTTGTTATGAGGCTTAAGTAAAACAATGCATACCAAGTGCCAAAAACAGGCATTTCATATGTGTTGTCTCATAGACAGAGTAAGATGCTCAGAAAATGTTAGATGCTTTCTTCTACATGGTTGTGCGTGAGATATTCTTTATGGAACAATTGGGCCAGTCTATCACCTTGGGACTCACCCCTCATCCAAGCCTTAGAAACTGGTTTAAATTATATAATTGAGGATACTCTACAGTTATAAGGAATGGAAGCAAACAATGTAATGGAGCAAGACAGAAGATATATAACTTTAGACAATAAATGCCTTTTATCAAGCTTAGGAGGACTTTGGGGTTTTAACATAACCTCATATTTGAAAATTATGAAAACATGATAGCATGGAAAGGCTGGACTAGCCCTAAAAGACCAGCTGTTCAAATGCTCTCATTACATAAATAGAGAATCAAGTTGATTTCCCAAGTTCACGTAATTAGTGAGGTTGCAAGAATAAAACACTAACATTCTGGTCCTTGGGTTACTTCTTTTTTTTTTTTACTGTATGTCACCTTTTCTCAATATTGAGTAAAAAATTAAAGCAACAAGTATTTAATTCTGAAATCTCTATTACAAAATGTCAAAGTATCTTCAGCAAAATCAGTATGGTGGAACATAATATTAAAGAAATCACCTAAAAACAAAAGAGTGCAATAGATTAAACTGATTCTCACTGTACTTAATAGGGCTGTAATACAACAATGGCTTATCATTAACATCCTGTTCTGATACTGAACAAAGGAAACAACTAGATAATGGGTGGATAATAATGGAAATTTTAATTAGCTGCTCTGTATGAGATTAATGAAAATAACCACTGTGCCCATTTGATCTTTAAAAAAAATGCAGACAAAGTTAGCAATTAGCATACATCATGCTATTGCAAAGCTAGGTGAACAAAGAGCTTTCATAATTTGAAACAATTCCTTAATTTGAAAATCATTAGAATGGAGATACTTGCCAGTGTGACTGTGTTTGTACTATTCTAAAACACTACACAAAGAACCAAAAGAAACTTCGGTCAGTTTAATAATCACAACCACCCTACACTGATATGACATGTTAGTATCAAAACCAAACATGCTCGAGATTGGTTCAAGACGGTGGAATAGAAGGACTGCTCTCACTCCCTCTTGAAAGAGCAACAGAATCACAAATAACTGCTGAACGATCATCGACAGGAAGACACTGGAACTCACCAAAAAAGATACCCCACATCCAAAGACAAAGAAGCCAAAATGAGATGGTAGGAGGGGCACAATCACAATAAAATCAAAACCCATAACTACTGGGTGGGTGACTCACAAACTGGAGAACACTTATACCACAGAAGTCCACCCACTGGAGTGAAGGTTCTGAGGCCGGTGTCAGGCTTCCCAACCTGGGGGTCTGGCAATGGGAGGAGGAATTCCTAGAGAATCAGACGTTGAAGGCTAGCGGGATTTGATTGCAGGACTTCAACATGATTGGGGGAAACAGAGACTCCACTTTTGGAGGGCACACAAAAAGTAGTGTACGCATCGGAACCCAGAGGAAGGAGCAGTGACCCCAGAGCAGACAGAACCAGACTTACCTGCTTGTGTTGGAGGGTCTCCTGCAAAGACAGGGGTTGGCTGTGGCTCACCGTGAGAACAAGGAAACTGGCAGCAGAAATTCTGGAAAGTACTCCTTGGCGTGAGCCATCCCAGAGCCCACCATTAGCCCCACAAAAAGAGCCTGGGTAGGCTCCAGTGTTGGGTGATTTCAGGCCAAACAACCAATAGGGAGGGAACCCAGCCCCACGAATCAGCAGACAAGTGGATTAAAGTTTTACTGAGCTCTGCCCACCAGAGCAACAGCCAGCTCTACCCTCCACCAGTCCCTCCCAACAGTAAACTTGCTCAAGCCACTTAGATAGGCTCATCCACCAGAGGGCAGACAGCAGAAGCAAGAAAAACTACAATCGTGCAGCCTGTGGAACAAAAACCACATTCACAGAAAGACAGATAAGATGAAATGGCAAAGGGCTACGTACCAAATGAAGAAACAAAATAAAACCCAAGAAAAACAACAAATGAAATGGAGATAGGCAACCTTCCAGAAAAAGAATTCAGAATGATAGCGAAGATGATCCAGGATGGCAGAAAAAGACTGGAGGCAAAGAGAGAGAAGATGCAAGAAATGTTTAACAAAGACCCAGAAAAATTAAAGAACATACAAACAGACGAATAATACAATAACTGAAATAAAAAATAAAATAGAAGGAATCAATAGCAGAATAACTGAGGCAGAAGAACAGATAAGTGACCTGGAAGACAGAATGGTGGAACTCACTGCTGTGGAACAGAATAAAGAAAAAGGAATGAAAAGAAATGAAGACAGCCTAAGAGACCTTTGGGACAACATTAAACATAACAACATTCACATTATAGAGGTCCCAGAAGGAGGAGAGAGAGAGAAACGACCCGAGAAAATATTTGAAGAGATTATAGTCAAAAAGTTCCCTACCACGGGAAAGGAAAGAGCCACCAGAGTCCAGGAAGCACAAAGAGTCCCACACAGGATAAACCCAAGGAGAAACACACCAAGACACATAGTAATCAAACTGGCAAAAATTAAAGACAAAGAAAAATTACTGAAAGCAGCAAGGGAAAAACAACAAATAACATACAAGGGAATTCCCATAAGGTTAACAGCTGATTTATCAGAAGAAACTCTACAAGCCAGAAGGGAGTGGCATGACATATTTAAAGTGATGAAAGGGAAAAACCTATAACCAAGATTACTCTACCTGGCATGGATCTCATCCAGATTCAATGGAGAAATCAAAAGCTTTACAGACAAGAAAAAGCTAAGAGAATTCAGCACCACTGAACCAGCTTTACAACAAATGCTAAAGGAACTTCTCTAAGTGGGAAACACAAAAGAAGAAAAGAACCTAGAAAACCAAACACAAAACAATTAAGAAAATGGTAACAGAAACTTGCATATCAATCATCACCTTAAAAGTGAATGGATTAAATGCTCCAACCAAAAGACACAGGCTTGCTGAATGGATACAAAAATAAGACCCATATGTATGCTGTCTACAAGAGCCCCACTTCAGACCTAGGAACAACATATACACTGAAAGTGAGGGGATGGAAAAAGATATTACATGCAGATGCAAATCAAAAGAAAGCTGTAGTAGCAATACTTATATCAGATAAAATAGACTTTAAACTAAAGGATGTTACAAGAGACAAGGAAGGACACTACATAATAATCAAGGGGTCAATCCAAGAAGAAGATATAACAATAATAAATACATATCCTCCCAACATAGGAGCACCTCTATACATAAGGCAACTGCTAACAGCTATAAGAGAGGAAAACGACAGTAACACAACAATACTGGGGAACTTTAACACCTCACTTACACCAATGGACAGATCATCCAAACAGGAAATTAATGAGGAAACACAAACTATAAATGACACAATAGATCAGAGAGATTTAATTGATATTTATAGGACATTCCATCCAAAAACAGCAGATTACACTTTCTTCACAAGTGCACATGGAACATTCTCCAAGATAGATCACATCTTGGGTCACAAATGAAGCCTCTGTAAATTTAAGAAAATTGAAATCATATCAAGCATCTTTTCTGACCACAACGCTATGAGATTAGAAATCAATTACAGGGAAAAAAACATCAAAAACAGAACACATGGAGGCTAAACAATATGTTACTAAATACCCAAGAGATCACTGAATAAATCAAAGAGGATATCGAAAAATACCTAGAAACAAGTGACAATGAAAACACGACGATCCAAAACCTATGGGACTCAGCAAAAGCAGTTGTAAGAGGGAAGTTTATAGCAATACAAGCCTACCTCAAGAAACAAGAAAAACCTCAAATAAACAATCTAACACTACAACTAAAGTAACTAGAGAAAGAAAAAAAAAAACCAAAGTTAGTAGAAGGAAATAAATCATAAAGATCAGAGCAGAAATAAATGAAATAGAAACAAAGAAAACAATAGCAAAGATCAATAAAACTAAAAGCTGGTTCTCTGAGAAGATAAAAAAAATTGCTAAACCATTAGGCAGATTCATCAAGAAAAAGAGGGAGAGGGCTTCCCTGCTGGTGCAGTGGTTGAGAGTCCGCCTGCCGATGCAGGGGACACGGGTTCATGCCCCAGTCCGGGAAGATCCCACATGCTGCCGAGAGGCTAGGCCCACGAGCCATGGCCACTGAGCCTGCGCATCCGGAGCCCATGCTCCACAATGGGAGAGGCCACAACAGTGAGAGGCCCATGTACCGCAAAAAAAAAAAAAAAAAAAAAAAAAAAAAAAAAGGGAGAGGACTCAAATCAACAGAATTCAAAATGAAAAAGGAGAAGTTACATCAGGCACCACAGAAATACAAAGCATACTAAGAGACTACTACAAGCAACTCTATGCCAATAAAATGGACAACTTGGAAAAAATGGACAAATTCTTAGAAAGGTATAACCTTCCAAGACTGAACCAGGAAGAAACAGAAAATATAAAAAGACCCATCACAAGTAATGAAATTAAAACTGTAATTAAAAATCTTCCAACAAACAAAAGTCCAGGACCAGATGCCTTCACAGGTGAATTCTACCAAACATTTAGAGAAGAGCTAACACTAATCCTTCTCAAACTCTTCCCAAAAATTGCAGAGGAAGGAACACTCCCAAAATCATTCTACGAGGCCACCATCACCCTGATACCAAAACCAGACAAAGATACTACAAAAATTACAGGCCAATATCACTGATGAATATAGATGCAAAAATCCTCAACAAAATACTAGCAAACAGAATCCAACAACACATTAAAAGGATCATACACCATGAGCAAGCGGGATTTATCCCAGGGATGCAAGGATTCTTCAATATATGCAAATCAATCAATGTGATACACCATATTAACAAACTGAAGAAGAAAAACCATATGATCATCTCAATAGATGCAGAAAAAGCTTTTGACAAAATTCAACACCCATTTATGATAAAAACTCTCCAGAAAGTGGGCATAGAGGGAACCTACCTCAAAATAATAAAGGCCATATATGACAAACCCACAGCAAACATCATGCTCAATGGTGAAAAACTGAAAGCATTTCCTCTAAGATCAGGAACAAGACAAGGATGCTAACTCTCACCACTATTATTCAACATAATTTTGGAAGTCCTAGCTATGGCAATCAGAGAAGAAAAAGAAATAAAAGGAATACAAATTGGAAAAGAAGAAGTAAAACTGTCACTGTTTGCAGAAGACATGATACTATACATAGAGAATCCTAAAGATGCCACCCAAAAACTACTAGAGCTAATCAATGAATTTGGTAAAGTTGCGGGATACAAAATTAATGCACAGAAATCTCTTGCATTCCTATACACTAATGATGAAAAATCTGAAAGAGAAATTAAGAAAACACTCCCATTTACCATTGCAACAAAAAGAATAAAATACCTAGGAATAAGCCTACCTAGGGAGACAAAAGACCTGTATGCACAAAGCTATAAGACACTGATGAAAGAAATTAAAGATGATACAAACAGATGGAGAGATATACCATGTTCTTGGATTGGAAGAAACAATATTGTGAAAATCACTATACTACACAAAGCAATATACAGATTCAATGCAATCTCTATCAAATTACCAATGGCATTTTTTACAGAATTAGAAGAAATCTTAAAATTTGAATGTAGACACAAAAGACCCCAAATAGCCAAAGCAGTCTTGTGGGAAAAAAATGGAGCATGAGGAATCAGTCTCCCTGGCTTCAGACTATAGTACAAAGCTACAGCAATCAAAACAATATGGTACTGGCACAGAAACAGAGATATAGATCAATGGAACAGGATATAAAGCCCAGAGAAAAACCCACACACCTATGGTCAACTAATCTATGACAAAGGAGGCAAAGATATTCAATGGAGAAAAGACACTCTCTTCAATAAGTGGTGTTGGGAAAACTGGACAGCTACATGTAAAAGAATGAAATTAGAACACTCCCTAACACCATACACAAAAATAAACTCCAAATAGATTCAAGACCTAAATGTAAGAACAGGCACTATAAAACTCTTAGACGAAAACATAGGAAGAACACGCTTTGACGTAAATCACAGCAAGATCATTTTGATCCACCTCCTAGAGTAATGGAAATAAAAACAAAAATAAACAAACGGGACCTAATGAAACTTAAAAGCTTTTGCAAAGCAAAGGATACTACAAACAAGACAAACAGATAACCCTCAGAATGGGAGAAGATATTTGGAAATGAATCAACAGACAAATGATTAATCTCCAAAATACATAAACAGCTCATGCAGCTCAGTATTAAAAAAAGAAAACAACCCAATCCAAAAGTGAGCAGGAGACCTAAATGGACATTTCTCCAAAGACATACAGATGGTCAAGAAGCACATGAAAACCTGCTCAACATCATTCATTATTAGAGAAATGCAAATCAAAACTACAATTAGGTATTACCTCACACCAGTCAGAATGGGCATCATCAGAAAATCTGCAAACAGCAAATGCTGGAGAGGGTGTGGAGAAAAGGGAACCCTCTTACACTGTTGGTGGGAATGTAAATTGATACAACCACTATGGAGAACAGTATGGAGTTTCCTTAGAAATCTAAAAATAGGGCTTCCCTGGTGGCACAGTGGTTGAGAGTCCACCTGCCGATGCAGAGGACACGGGTTCGTGCCCTGTTCGGGGAAGATCCCACATGCCGCGGAGCAGCTGGGCCCGTGAGCCATGGCCGCTGAGCCTGTGCGTCCAGAGCCTGTGCTCCGCAACGGGAGAGGCCACAGCAATGAGAGACCCGCATACCGCAAAAAAAACTAAAAATAGAGTTACCATATGACCCAGCAATCCCACTACTGGGCATATACCTAGAGAAAACCATAATCCAAAAAGACACATGGACCCCAGTGTTCACTGCAACACTATTTACAATAACTAGGTCATGGAAGCAACCTAAATGCCCATCAACAGACGAATGGATAAGGAAGATGTGGTACATACAGACAATGGAATATTACTCAGCCATAAAAAGGAACGAAATTGGGTCATTTGTAAAGATGTGGATGAATCTAGAGACTGTCATACAGAGTGAATTAAGTCAGAAAGAGAAAAACAAATATCGTATATTAACGCTTATATGTGGAACCTAGAAAAATGGTACAGATGAACCAGTTTGCAGGGCAGAAATTGAGACACAAATGTAGAGAACAGATGTATGGACACCAAGAAGCGAAAGCAGTGGAGGGGGGTGGTGGTGCTGTGATGAATTGGGAGATTGGGATTGACATATACACACTAATATGTATAGAATGGATAACTAATAAAACCTGCTGTACAAAAAAATAAATAAAATGAAATTCAAAAAAATATACTAGTGTCAATAAAAAATTGTTAGTGTCATGAAGGGAAAAGAACAAAGATCTCAAATCAACAACCTACGTTTACAACTAAGGAAATAGAAAAAAATATAGAAAGTTAAACCTACAGCAAGCAGAATAAAGTAAGTAATGAAGATTAGAAAGGAGAGAAGAAAAATGGAAAATAGAATTATCTATTATTTTCATAGAGATTATCAATGAAATTAAAAGTTGGTTCTTAGAAAAGATCAAAATTTACAAACTTTTAGCTAGAATTACTAAGATAAAAAAAGAGAGAAGACTTAAACAACTGACATCAGAAATGGAAGTGGGGACATAAAGACTGACCTTACATGAGTAAAAAACATTGTAAGAGAATACTGGGAATAACTGCATGCCAACAAATGGGATAACCTAGATGAAATGGAAAACTCCTAGAAACATACAAATTACCAAAACTGGCTTAAGAGGAAATAGAAAATCTCAGACCATCAATAAGTAAAAAGATTGCATCAGTAATTTAAAAAAATTCCCAATAAAGAAAAGTCCCAAACAAGATGATTTCAATAGTGAATTCTGGGCTTCCCTGGTGGCGCAGTGATTGAGAGTCCGCCTGCCGATGCAGGGGACACAAGTTCGTGCCCCAGTCTGGGAAGATCCCACATGCCGTGGAGCGGCTAGGCCTGTGAGCCATGGCCGCTGAGCCTGCGTGTCCAGAGCCAGTGCTCCACAACGGGAGAGGCCACAACAGTGAGAGGCCCGCATACCACAAAAAAAAAAAAAAAAAAAAATAGTGAATTCTATGAAACTTTAAAGAAGAATTAATACCAATTCTTCTCAAACTCTTCCAAGAAATAGAAGAGGAGGGAACACTTCCTCACTCATTCTACAGAGCCAGTATTACCTTGATGACAAAGACATCACAGGAAAGAAAACTATAGACCAGTATATAAATATAGATATAAAAACTCTCAACAAAATAGTAGCAAACTGAATTCAACAGCATATTTAATAAGGACTATACACCATGACCAAGCGGGGATTGGCTTTTTCACTCAGCATAGTTCCTTGGAGATTCATCCCAGTTGTCAAATCGATGACTCTTTCCTTTTTATTGCTGAGTAGTATTCTGTGGCATCGACGTACCACTGTTTGTTTAACCATTTATCCATTGAATGGCAGTTGTTTCTATTTTTTTAGTTATTATGAACAAAGTTGTTATCAATATTCATGTCCAGTTTTTGTATGTCTTCAAGTCTCTTGGATAAGTGCCCAAGACTGCAATTCCTGAGTCAAAAAAGAAAAACAAAAAACACCAAACATGCAATATTCTAAAAAGAATATTTTAAGTTTGCAGTGGAGATACCACTTCTGATTTTAAATTGACTTGGTCTGTGTATGACCTGCCATTCTTTAATGTAAATACAGATTTATTTATAAATTGAGGAAAGGCTTCACAGTTCTAGGCTCTAAAGGTGTCTTGCTGCAGACACTTGGAAAAACTATTGATTGCACACAGGTCTTTTCAACTACAGTGTGCACAAAATAACGATTACTATCAGTGGTATGATCTTCAAATAGGAAGGACAATATTATTGTCATGAAAACAGTAATGCCATTACTGTTATCAACCATGATTTATAAACCCTAATGTAGTCAGGTTTCTTTGGCTACTTTAATCAAGTGAGTGTGTTATTGTTCACTACAGTTTTCTGAAAAAGCAATGCTATATAAATGGAATCTTAAAAAATGGTACTGATGAACCAAGTGGCAGGGCAGGAATAAAGAGGCAGACGTAGAGAACAGACTTGAGGACACGGCGGGGAAGGGGAAGCTGGGAAGAAGTGAGAGGGTAGCACTGACATATATACGCTACCAAATGTAAAATGGATGGCTAGTGGGAAGCTGCTGCATAGCACAGGGAGATCAGCTCCATGCTTTGTGATGACTTAGAGGGGTGGGATAAGGAGGGTGGGAGGGAGGCTCAAGAGGGAGGGGATATGGGGATATATGTATAACACATATATATATATATGTTATACATATATACATTCACTGTGTTTTACAGAAGAAACTAACACAACATTGTAGAGCAATTATACTCCAATAAAGATATTTTTTTTAAAAAAGCAATGTTATAGATTAACAAATTTGGAATTATATCTACAAAGGTTCACAGTGTGCTTTTGAGAGGCTCCTATAAGTTTAAAAGCATAAGAAATCAAAAAGCCAATTTCTCATCATAAGTCCCATGAATTCCAGTAGAAAAAGGAAACAAAAAACAAGTGCCTGACAGAAGTTGATCTACCTATTTTTTCTAAGAATGACGTATTCGGTGGGTTATACAAAGCTGAATATATTGCTAAACCTTTAGATGGCTTCTCTCCTATTATATAAGAAAAACACCTTGTAAAGGGAAGTTATTAGAGGTAAGTAATTAATTTCCCCAAAATATAAAAGGTACTTTAAAATAAATATATTAATTATAATAATGTTTCAAATAATTTTATATGCAATTTGCACTGAAAATTGATTTTAATTTCATGAAAAATATAGTATAAAGTATATTAATATTATCAACTCAAGGTCTGTAAGATAAAAACCTATACAGAACAGTAGTATCATGAGATAAATTCATATATTGTCATTTCCCATTGCAGGACACATAGTTTATAATTAAGACCTTTTTCAGGGGCCAAAAGTAATACTCAGAACATATCCTAACATCAAGTGGAATAACATTCATATTACAGAGGTCCCAGAAGGAGAAGAAACAAGGGGCCAGAAAAATTATTTGAGGAAATAATGGCTGAAAACTTCCTGAATCTGTGGAAGCAAACAGATATCCAGGTCCAGGAAGCCCAGAGAATTCCAAATAATATGAATGCAAAGAGAAAATACACTGAGATGCATTATAATTAATGTGGTAAAAGTAAAGGATAAAGAGAGAATCTTAAAAGGAGAAAGAGAAAAGCAATTTATTACATACAAAGGAAACTCCATAATGCTATCAGCAGATTTTTTGCAGAAACTTACAGGCCGAAAGGGAGTGGCAAGATATATTAATAATGCTGAAAGAAAAAAAAACTGCCAACCAAGAATTCTCTACACAACAAGGTAATCATTCACAATTCAAGGAGAAGTTAAGAGGTTTCCAGATAAGCAAAAGCAAAAGGAATTCATCACCACTAAACCAGCCTTACAAGAAATGTTAAAGGGACTTTGGTAAGCTAAAAAGGAAAGGAACTAATTAATAATAAGAAAACATAAATAGGTAAAAATCTTACTGGAAAACATGAATAAATAATAAGGGTAGTGGAGTAATCACTTATAAAGCAAGTATGAAGGGTAAAAGACAAAAGAAGTAAAACTATTTGAAAAACCAGTAATTAGTTAAGGGATGTATGAAATAAAAAGATGTAAATTGTGTCAGTAAAAACATAAAATATGAGGGGGGTAAAAATATAAAGTTTTGGAATGTGTTCCAAATTAAGTTACTATTAACTTAAAAGACTATGTTATACACTTAGGATGTCATATGTGAACCTCACAGTAACCACACACAAAAAATTATAATAAATACAAAAAAGAAAATGGGAAATGAATCTAAACATAACAATCAAACCACAAGGGAAGAGAGAGAGAAGAAAAAACAGAGAACTACAAAAATTGCCAAAAAACAACTAACAAAATTACAATAATTATATAGCTATCAATAATTACTCTAAATGGAATAAATGCTCTAATCAAAAGACATAGTATAACTGAATAGATTTTTTTTAAAAAGACCTTTCTATATGCTGCCTATAAGAGACTCACATCAAACCTAAAGAAACTCACAGACTGAAAATGAGGGGATGGAAAAAGATATACAATGCAAATGGAAATAAAAAGATAGCTTTGGTAGCAATACTTATATCAGATAAAACAGAGTTTAAAACAAAGATGTAACAAAAGTCAAAGAAAGCATTACATAATAATAAAAGAGTCAATCCAACAAGAAGATATAACATTTATAACATTTATGCACCAAAGAAGCACCTAAATATACAAAGCAAATATTAACAGAGGTAAGGGAAGAAAGAGACAACAATACAATAAGAGTGCAGGACTTTAATACCCCTACCCTCCTTATATCAATAGATAGATCATCCAGATAGAAAATCAGTAAGGAAGCATTAGCCTTAAACAACACATTAGACAAGATGAACTTAATATATATACAGAACACTGCATCTAAAAACAGCAGAATACACATTGTTTTCAAGTGCACATGGAACATTCTCCAGTTTAGATCATATGTAAGGTAACAAAACAAGTCTCAATAAATTTAAGAAGACTGAAATCATATCAAGCATCTTTTGTGACCACAAGTGTATAAAATTAGAAATCAATCGCAAGCAAAAAAACTGGAAAAAAACCACAAATGCGTGGAGACTAAACAACGTGCTATTAAACAACCAATGGGTCAACGAAGAAATCAAAGAAGAAAGCAAAAAATAACTTGAAACAAATAAAAATGCAAACAGAACATTCCAAAATCTTTGGGACACAGGAAAAGCAGTTCTAAGAGTAAAACTCATAGAAATACAGGCCTATCCCAAGAAACAAACAAATCTAACTTTACATTTAAAGGAGCTAGAAAAATAAGAAGAAAATAAACCCAAAGTTGGTAGAAGGAAGGAAATACTAAAGATCAAAGAGGAAATAAATAAAGTAGAAACTAAAATTTTAAATAGATCAATAAAACAAAGAGCTGGTTCTCTGAAAACATAAACAAAACTGATACACCTTTAGTCAGACTCATCAGAAAAAAAGAGGGGGCCCAAATAAAATCAGAAATGAAAGGGAAGGTACAAGTAACACCACAAAAATACAAAGGATCATAAGATTACTATGAACAATTATATGCCAACAAATTAAACAAAATAAATGGATAAATTCCTAGAAACACACAACCTTCCCAGACTCAATCATGAAGAAAGAGAAAATCTGAATACATGGATTACTAGTATAAATGGAATATTACTCAGCTATAAAAAGAATGAACTCTTGCCACTGCCACAAAATGGTTGGTCCTATAGGATATTATGCTAAGTGAAACAAGTCAGACAGAGAAAGAAAAATACTGTATGATTTCACTTGTATGTGGAATCTAAAAAACAAAACAAACAAACATTCAAAACGAAATAGAAATAGACTCATGGATACAAAAAGCAAAGTGGTGGTTGTCATGTGGGGGTGGGTAGGAGATGGGCAAAATAGGTGAAGGGGATTAAGAGGTACAATGTAAAAGCATCATCGTTCTTCAGATTATACATACCATTTGTCTCAAAAGAATTTGACTAAGTTTATTTAAGTTTAATTAGCTAAAATGTTTTAAGTGTAAGGTTTTCTATGAGAAAACATTTATTGTTTACTTATTGAAGCTTCTATATATTAAATACCAGATTAAGCATTTCACCCCCAAATTATAGAATCTAAAACCATCACAGAATGAATACTTAAATCATTCTTTCAGCACATGTACTATTAGAAATGTCAAGTACATAAGGAAACCCGAAACACTTATTTAAATTCTGTGGCCTTATTGTTATTTCTTTTGTTGTGAAACACATAATTTATGGAGTATGGAAGAAAATACTTCATAATGACACCAAATAATTACTCAGTTAAACACACAATAAATTTTAATTTTTATCATTGACTGAAATAAACGGGTGATATTTTAATAAGTAGAATGTTGATCCCCAAACACTAAACTTCTTTCTTGTAAAACAACAGCCTTATCTGATCTAGACACTCTTAGAGACATTAACAATGAGAAGCTAAACCACCAATAAATGATTTCTTAGAGAAAGCTAATTAAAATATTTAATGATATTCAAAATTAGTCAATCTGTATAATTAGCAATCAGTCTGACATGTTTCTTTTTCATATCAAACACAATAAACATGTGGTCTACTCCATACTTAAAATCTATCCAGGGACTTCCCTGGTGGCGCTGTGGTCAAGAATCCACCTGCCAATGCAGGGGACATGGGTTCGATCCCTGGTCCGGGAAGATCCCACATGCCGCAGAGCAACTAAGCCCGTGTGCCACAACTACTGAGCCTGTGCTCTAGAGCCCACAAGCCACAACTACTGAGACTGTGTGCCACAACTGCTGAAGACCACACACCCTAGAGCCCACGTGCACAACTACTGAGTCCATGCCCCGCAACTACTGAAGCCCACGCTCTGCAACAAGAGAAGCCACTGAACTGAGAAGTCCATGCACTGCAACAGAGTAGCCCCTGCTCTCCACAACTACAGAAAGCCCGCACACAGCAATGAATACCCAACACAGCCAAAAGAAAAAAATTAAAAATCTATCCATACTTGCCTTTTAAAACTAGTATTTAGCAATTATAATGAACAACGTGCATGTGAGTGAATGGACACCCAGTAAATCTTTAAAACTGTAAAGTGTGTGCCTACTAGCATTTTTTATGAGATCTTATCACCACCCACTGTACTTGATTAAGAGAAAGCTTAAGCATTATGTTTATCTTTTATTTGACAGAGGCCCTAGAGATATATCAGATAATGAAATGTAAACAGATAGAAAGTAACCCAGGGGCTTCTTAACCCTGGGTCCCAATTCAGGGAGTATGCAAACTTGGAAGGGGAAAACTGACATCTTTATTTTCAGTAACTGCTGATTTGAATTTAGCATCTCTTTCAATTAGGAATGTAGGCAACAGACCACAGTGTATAAGCAGCACCTACCACTTGGTCACTGTGACTAACAGAAGTCACAGATATTTTCCTATCACACCACACACCACATTTGTGGTGGTATATTAAAATATCGGGGCTTCCCTGGTGGAGCAGTTGTTAAGAATCCGCCTACCAATGCAGGCGACACGGGTTCAAGCCCTGATCCAGGAAGATCCCACATGCTGCGCGGAACAACTAAGCCCGTGCACCGCAACTACTGAGCCTGCGCTCTAGAGCCCTTGAGCCACAACTACTAAGCCCGTGTGCCACAACTACTGAAGCCCACGCACCTAGAGCCTGTGCTCCACAACAAGAGAAGCCACTGCAATGAGAAGTCCTCGCACCGCAACGAAGAGTAGTCCCCGCTCACCGCACCTAGAGAAAGCCCATGCACAGCAACAAAGATCCAACGCAGCCAAAAATTAATTAATATTTTTTTAAAGAGTAAAATATCATCATTTCTTAAAAATTTCACTAGTTATACGAGCTGCCACTTTGTCTCGTTATTTAAAAAATCTTGTAAAGGGGCTTCCCTGGTGGCACAGTGGTTGGGAGTCCGCCTGCCGGTGCAGGGGACACGGGTTCGTGCCCCGGTCCGGGAGGATCCTGCATGCCGTGGAGCGGCTGGGCCGCAAAAAAAAAAAAAAAAAAAAAAAAGCTTGTAAAGAAGCCCATTACTGTCTCAATTTTTTTAATTAAACTTTCTATTTTGAGATAATTGTAAATATGCACCCAGTTTTAAAAGAAATGCAGAGAAACCCTTGTTTTCACCCAGTGGTAATGTCTTACAAAACTATATTACAATATCACAACTGGGATACTGACATTGAGAAAACCCACCTATCCTGAGAGTTCCTTAGTTTTACTTGCACTTATTTGTGTGTGTGTGTGTGTTTATTTAAGTTTTTAAGTTCTTTGCAATTTGATCAATTTGATCAATCAATTTGATTCTTGTAACCAACCACCAAAATCAAGATACAGAACACTCCCACGGCCACAAGGATGCTTCATGTTACCTTTCACAACCACACGCAAATCCCTCCCACAACCCTCCACCCCTGGCAACCACTAATCCATTCTCCATTTCTATAATTTTGTCAATGTCATATAAAGGCAATCATACAATAGTAACCTTTTGGCATGGGCTTTTTCACTCAGCATAATGCCCTGGAGATTCATACAAATAATCGCACATATCAATAGTTTGTTCCTGTTTATTGCCGAGTAGTAGCCCATGGTATGGATATACTACAATTATTTAGCCATTCACCCATTGAGGACATTTGGGTTGATTCCAGTTTTTGTGAATTATGAACAAAACTGCTATAAACATCTGTCCTCAGGTTTTTGTGCAAACATAAGTTTCTATTTCTCTGGAATGTGTCATAAGTTTAAAAAATAGTTCGATAAGTATATTTTAATATAATTAGTTTCCTTGTTAATCCTATGTAGCTTGTGCTTTACGTTTAAAAACATGATTCTGAGAAGGTGCCCATAGGTTCACCAGACTGCCAAAGGGGCTCACGGTACAAAACAAGCTAAGAACCCTTACAGGCATCTGTTTTCTCTATTTTGTACTGGCACTATATTCACTCTATCCTCTGCTCTATGAAGGGAGAAAATGTACGCTACCCTTTCAAACAGAGAAAGCTCACCTATGCAAAAGACAACAAGAAAATGGACAGAATTTGACCAATGATAATGTCCAATAGGATAATCAATCTATTTGCATAGCCAGTTTCTTCACGTACCATTTAAAGATAAGAACAATAGGGAAAGCTTCATCAGCATTTGTTATGTTGAGCAAGGACCATAAGGATATTTAAGAATAAGATATTTAGATATTTAAGATATTCAGAAAACAAATTTATGGTTACCAAAGAGGAAGGGGGAAGGGATAAATTGGAAATTTGGGATTAACAGATACACATTAGTATATATAAAATAGATAAACAACAAGGACCTACTACTGTATAGCACAGGGAACTATATTTGATATCTTATAACATAATGGAAAATAATCTGAAAAAGGAGATAGATAGATAGACAAATAGAACTGAATCACTTTGCTGTATACCTGAAACACTGTAAATCAACTATACTTCAATTAAAATTTTTTAATTAAAAAAAAGATATTTAAGTATAATGTTTTCCCTCCCTGCTTTACCATTTTTAGACCTAATTCTAAGAGTAACTTTAGACACTGTAGCAAAGCTAGTTTAATAATACTTTTGCAGATTATAAATGTTTCCTATAGCCTAGATAGAAACTACATCTTAAGGAGGTAATGAAGCTATAAATCGTAAATGAAATAAAGAAAAATTCCTTCCACAAAACAAAAAATTTCCCTATTATTTTTAGACCCCTAGCCTTGTAAACATTTTACTAAGTGCTATCAGCCAAAATGAACACACTGAACTTTATTCAGTTCCTTGCGTACCTTTATCAATGGTGCATCAATAGTAAAATATCCAAAGCATAGAAAAACAAAGTAAAAGATCTATGACTGATTGACATGTAAATAAATGGATGTGTGTCATCTGCACTGAACGAGATTCATAGCTTTAGACATCAAAAAGGCCTTATATTTCTATAGCACAAAGAGCTTTCAGAACTTTTCCTATATACTCTTGCATCTGAATCTAACACCAGGGGAAGATACTGCTAAAACCATTTTTCTTTTTTGCAGCTGTGAAAATTGAGCCATGGGGAAGTCACGACTTGCCTGAGACTGTCTAACTAGCAAATAATTGTCAGAAACCGGCTAGAATCTAAAATAGAGAGTTCCTTTCGGAAGACAGGGCAGAACTATTTTCAAGGGAGTACAATTTGCTTTCGATGTCGGATTATAACAAAAAGAGGAAAGGTGGGCAAAGGTTTCAGAAATATTCCTTACCCTCAAAAGCTGTGTGAATTTAATCAAGTTATTACTTGTCCTCCTGGGCCTCAGGTTCCTTATCTGCAAAATGGGAATAATATTGTATCTACCCTCAGAGTTGTTATAAGGATGAAATAAGAATCCAGGTAAAATACAATAATGTCTGGTATATAATAAGTACTCAATTAATGTTTGCTGCCATTATATATTATTTTATCATTAATCTAATGAGAAATGTCTTTTAAAATTGCCTAATGAAAGAAATACTGGTAGTATGAAATGAGTAGTTTCTGGTCACCTTGTTCAGGTGATGCTGAGTTGGGCTGCTTATCTTCCTGAAATGCTCAGGAAAGGATTTCTACCTTAGGCAGATAAGGTGATTATTTTCAAACTGTATTCTGAGGGCCCACAGAATTCCTTAAGTTGTTTTCGGGGCTGCTTTGGGGGCTGAAGAGGGGATGCGTACAGAGGAGGGCTCATCGGGGAGTGTCCATATCTTCTCTCCCCCAAGAATAAGGACATTTGCACATCTGTCTGCTTTATATATTCCTATTCCACATGTGATTTCTTATGGATAAACTGCTTTGATGTTAAATAAAGTTTAAACCCACTGAGCTAGATGATCTTGAAGGTCCTGCCCTTTTGAATCTATGACTCAGAATATGCCTCCATTTGTGTACTAAAGCACAAGCTTTTCTTTTTTAAATATAAAATTTTAATTGACTGTCATATTCTCTGCACACACACCTGATTAGTCAGGTTTTCAGTTTCTTCACAAAATAATCTATCTCTTTTGCATACGGTATCTTTTTCATATTAGAATAGTCCTACTCAACATTTATTGAGTTCCCATGAGGTTCCAGGAACTGGGAGTACAGATACAAGCCAAGACATACCCTTGCCATCAAAGAGCTTACACTTTGGGTGAGGGTGAGGGGCAATAAGCAGACTTATTAAACAATGTGATAAGTGCCGTGACAGAAGTAGATATGGGGAGGTACGGGAATTTGAAGGATAGATGGTCTGATTTTATTTGGGGGAAGATGGTCAGGCAAGCTGTAAAAGGTGAGTACATGTTCACCCAAGGCAGATAAAGTTATTTTATTAAGAAGTCAGAATAAACACTGAGGCACAATGTTTGCCAACTTGCCAGTAGATCAATAAAACTGGAGCTCAGGGGTAATGTTTCTCAAACTGGGAGCCTCAAACATATTCCTAATGGCCTCTGACTTGTATAAGATAACTTAAAATTCTGCAGTTTCATTTCATCAGATAATGTGATAAAACTCTGCATTAACTGGATTATCGGGATAACCATGTTACCCCCAAGTCCTGCCACCTAATCTCAACATCCACATTTGCATTTAGGATCACACTGTTACTGGGAAGGATGACTTTCATTATCTCAGACTAATGAGAACAGAGATGGTCTCAGTATGAAAACAATGTATTTGTACCAAATAAAAAGCAAATGACATTGCAGCTTGCTAGACTAGTCAAAATTTAACCACAGATGGAGTAAACGGATGGTATAATTGGGTCATCCTATGGCACTCTAGTCACAGAGAATGAAAAAAATGCCTTCCTGTACTGTAGTATCTTCACATTGTAAATAGCAATTTAGGTTCAGAACATCATTTATCACTTAAAATAATGTAACTTAAATTTTATTGGTTTTTGTATTTTTCTTTAACACGTATATTTGTTTTATAAAGTGTGTAAGACTTATTGGCAGAGTGTAAATCTTATTCTGTATTGGCACACATTTAAACAGTTTAATTAAAATATTTTAAGTCAACACTGGGGTCTTTGAGAAGGCTTTTCCTTTAAAAGGGGGCTATATCTTGGTCAAATCTGAGAAATTGCCATAGGTGAGAGAAAAGCACTGGAAGGATTTAGGCTGTGGAATAACAAATATATCTGTATTATAAATGATGGCTTGAGCTGGGCAGTGTGTAGAAAAGCAGTTGGGGGAGAGAATGGAGCAGTAGATTTGTTTAGGGAAGAATATGATGAAGCGATAGCTATAAACATTGCAGTTAAAAAGACAAGACTGGATTAGAGGGTTGTTTAGGACCTAGACTTACTTCACCTAGCTAAGTGAATGGGGATGCCAGGCCAGGTAAGATGGACGAATTAACATGCTTCCCAGATTTAGGCAGCCCCTCTGAGCTAAGTGATAATGTTATCTGCATTTTTACAGATCAAGAAACTTAGGTTTCAGGAACTTGGACAAGGTCACATTACTAGTAAGAACCTGAATTTGATCCCAAATCCTGACTCTGAGGCCTGTGTGCTTAAACATGGAACAACACTGCCTCCATATTAGTAGTGATAAAGTTTGGTTCAAGATTCCCACAGAAAATATAGAAAGTGAGAAAACAAGGTCAAGTAAGAAAATCTGATTAGTGCTTACATTTAAAAACAGACAGCAAGAAGTACAGAATAGAATTTTTTATAAATCGACAAGAATATGTGAAAGGGAGGGGACATTTTAATTTGCACATATGCAACTGAATACTCAATTTTCCATTTTTGTGATCTGGTCTCTAAAAAACCGATTGCAACATGAAAAATGACAATTTATTTACAATGAAATCAGCTACTCCATAAATGTTCAGTTTAATTAAAGAAACTGATGTCTTTGGGATCAAATAGTATTTTAGGAGGACAGTCTTCTGGTTAGTGTTTAAAAGAGGAATGATTTGTTTAGGTTTGTATATGTAAACTCTAAGAATACCTGGAAGCTGATCTTTTTTGGTTTCATTTCAAAAGACTGAGTTTACCTAACAAAGTTAAACATTTGTTTGTATTTTCTACAGTAGTGATGGATTTACAAGTTATTCAAGACATCTGGTGATAAATAATTCATCTCTGCAGCATGAGAACCAATTCTAGTTCTCAAATCATATACAATGAATATCACAAAACACTGTTCAAAGCCCTAGCCTAACTTGAAAGAACACCCTGATAAGAATATCGAGCTAGTACTAGAGCATGTAGTCTTCGTAGAGTTTTTATAAAAGCACAAACAATGTTCTGGCTCATAAGCGCTACATAATATATCATGTTACAGTTTGAGGTTATGCCAATAGAAGCAGCAGGATCAAATTACCCAATATGATGGCATTACTTTCATAGATTACCAACCATCTGTTTCAGCTGGTAGCATTCTTACCTCTAAAGACCTAAGTTGAGAATTTGATTATAAGAGAACCCACATTCCTGTTTCATCAAAATAATTATTCTAAAAATAACATTTCTTCACGGTCCACCTACAATGGTTTATTATTTTAGTGTGTCATTTACTTCTCAGAGAGAAAATGAATATAGTCTAACAACCCAACATATACACACATCTCGAAAAGCCTTCATTTCCTTCTTCTCCTACCCAAAGTAAAACATTGATGTTAAATCTCTTCAATAGTTTAGACAAGCAGTAATGTCCTTCTAAACTTCTTCACAAAATGAATGAGCCTTTCATCTTCTCTAATATATTCAGTGAGGGTTTTGTACATCAAAGAATAAAAAGTACACCGCGTGATTTCTTAAAGTGCATGTTTACTCTCCAAACACAGCAATTTACACTACCCAAATCTGACACCAGTCTGAGGGCTCTGCTGCCAACTCTGCATTCCTTTAAACAAAACAAGAGGAGGCAAAACAACCCAAAAAAGCCAGCCATATGGAGCTCAGTAGGTTAATGCACTATTCTGACAGTTCCAACTAGTACAATTGAGGGCAAAACATTTTCAAAAGAAGAGGCTGCTATATGATGTATGTCTTTGAGAAAAAATAAGAAATCTTGCAAAAACAAAAAACCTGAAGATTCCTTAGGTTTCTTCAAAAGTTGTGGCATGTTGTTGGCAAGTATTCATATTGTTATGCAGATCCACTTAGTTAAAAAACACAGTGAGAGTATTTCTAGAGGGAACAAGACATTATCCTAAGCAAAAGTTCCTGCGGAGGCAAGAGATGTTCATGTAACATCAGAGATTAATTTCATCTCTAAAAGCATGTATATAGTCACAAAGTGCATTTACATACAAAACCAACCAACACATTATAATTGCTTTACTCCCTTAATATAGTGGGAGGAAACTGACTTTGGAATCATGGAGATTTGATTTTGAATCCAATATCTGCTACTTAGGAATGTTTAAATGTGTGTAACCATTTTTCTGAGTTTCATTATATATTACAGAATTGCTTTGAAAATTTAAATATAAATAAATGTAAGGTATCCAGCACTATGCCTAACACATAGTTAGGTATGCAATGGATATTTATTGCTTAGTATTATCATCAACATCCAACGTCTTGAGCGTACTATGCTCCAGTCACTGTACTAACTCACTTAACATTTATTATCCTAATCCTCGTAAACAATCCTAAAGAGGAATAATTATCCCCAATTCACAAATGAGAAAACTGAAGCTCACAGAAGTTACGAAACTTATCTGAAGTCACACACACAGTTCGTCAGTAGTAGACGTACAGACTCTGGTCCATTTGAACTCCTTGCTGAGGTCCACAAAGCCCTGTGTAATTTTGCCCCTACCTGTCTCTACAACTTCATCTGATTCCATCCCATCCCTATCCACTACTTCCCAACCACAGCGGTCTGTTATCTGGCACTCAAACACCTCAAGCCCATTCCCACACTAGAGCCTCTACACATGTTCTTCCCTCAGCTGGGAAAGCCCTTTTCCTGAATGTGTGCATGGTTATCTTCTTCCCATTATTCAAATACCACCTCCTCACACGGGCTTTCTCTGGCCATCCTACATGACGTAGCCCACCATCAAAAGAGCAACCTAAAAAACTCACATCACTCTTTTAGGGGCTCTTATTACTACTTGGTATATTCTTTGTTTATTACTATTTGCCATATTCTTTGTTTATTCATCTGTTGATTACCTGTCCGCCTTCACTGAAATATAAATCCCATGGCGTCAAGGGCTTTGTTTCTCTTCTTTTGGGCTGTATCTCCAGTCCATAGCATAGTGCTCAGAACACAGGAGATAATGGATGGATGGATACCCAATAAGAGCTTTCAACTACGCTGCTTAAATACACAAAAATATACACACACATAAACACAGATGTACACCAGATCTGGAAAATAGATGAGTTACAGGTGATTTTTCATGAGACACAAATTTGATAGACTTTGTGGCATGTTTTCCTAAAATGCTGCCTAGTATATATATATCCGATATACTCATTAACCTGCAATGAGAACAAACTTCTCACCTTCAGTCAGACTCCCTTACTTTTAGAAAGCTATATCTTCTGTTACTCCTGGAAACAAATCTCTATATTCCTGATCTTACGCAAACCTCCTTTGTGTAAGGATCACAAAGATCAACTCTCCTTTTTCATCACACTGGGATCTATAAACCAGTCCATTTGATCTGACCAATTGACAACCCACATGTGTCATTTTAGATGAGCAGAATGTGGTGCGAGAGACTGTGCTAGTCTAAGTTGCCAATTAAAACACAACACCAGTGATACTAAGGAGGCAGTATGCTAAAGAGGGCAACTTGCTGGAGTGGAAGTCATGACACTTAGATTTCAAACCTGGCTCAGCCATTGTTTGCTTTGGGCCGTGAGACATACACAGATTCTCCGGGCCAATCTGTTTCTTCCTCTTATGAAAATGAGGGGCCAGAATATGATCTCTAATGTCATGTGCAGCTTGAACATTCCACAGTTCTGGGACAAAATAAGGATTAAATATATTGCCTGGGGCCTGTGAGAGAGAGTGGCCACTATCAAGACCAAATATGGGGTAGAAGCACACACACCCCTGAGAGCATAAGTCTCTCCCCAAAAGTGATATTCCATCGAGATCCTGAGTCCCACATGACTTGCCAAATTTTTAATTTATTCTCTGTCCAGAGGTAAACATATTACTTACTCCCGAGTTTACGTACTGCCCCATTATTATTCTCAATAATTCTTTCCTTCATCCACCAGCCACTATAAGTTTTATTTATTCAGCAGACTTCCCCAAGGGCAGTGACTTTTTTGTAATGGTTTATGTAATTCTTCAGGAATATATTTATCATTCAATGTGTGATATATATTTTACATTACTAGAACTCTACAAAATCCTAGGGTTGAGGGAGGAGGCTTCTTTCTTCCACTATATTTTTTCATTTATTGAAGCACACAAATCTGCATGCAGGGTGGAGGGAAGCATTTTTATGAGAAGTATCATATACACTAATAAATGTATTGATGTAGATATCACGACTAATTTGTGACAATTCAAAAAAGTGGTACGTGCCATTACCACTAAATATGGCCCCCCAAATTAAAACCAGTTTGAAACATTACCGACATTCCAAAGCATTCAAAAACAGTTTCCCTTGGAATACTGAAAATTGCTACAGACTCACTATCAAACTGGCTAAGTCCCCGAAAGCAAAACTAAAACAAGTATTAAAGAGCAAAAGTGCTACTCTTCTCCCAGATAATAATAACTTGTATGGCTTTACACAAAGTATGAGCTCTTGGTGGTCAAAATAGAACCAATCTGAAATATCCTCACCCAGCATAGTTTCCACATTAGAAATGTGAATTTTAAAGAGTGGTAAATGCTTTGAATTCTAGAAAAGTGTGGTACATGTGTGGAATGTTATTTTTATCTAAGATATTATTTCAAAGAACATTTTAGCTCCTACTGTATATTATTTTTCTTGGAAGCAGATGACCTTTATGCATTACTTTTACATCTTATCTCAACCCGCAGATTAATTTCCTCATTAAACATTTACTAAGTACCACTATATGCTAGGCACTGGCTATACAAAGATGTCTAAGGCAACATCCCCTGTCCTCAAGGAGCTCTAAGTCAGGTTGAATAGCATTTTCTTTACCAGGCGAGTTTTTAATGAAAATTTCTAAATGAGGCTTAGGGATTATTCAAATTTGTCACCTAACTCTTCTACTCATCCCAAGGTTTCTACTATTTTTAGAAAATACTTATTCTAGATTAGAAAAAGGGAGATCAATTTACAGACAGAACTTTGCCAAATTCAGAAAAAAACACTGACTCAAGCAATGAGGATAAAGAAATTCTTTTTCATGCCACTGTTTCATAGACCATTTCTTAAATAAAAATATCATAAACTAGTAAAGCAAAATACTTGTCTACTATTGTTAGACTCACCATATTAACTCATGTGGGTTTTTTAAAGAATTGATTCTCCTTCTTTCATTTTAATGTAATATATGATAAATACAGAAGAACATATGTAAAATGATGTAAGTTTTAAAGTGGAAACTAACTGTTCATAAACCCAGTATCACTTTTTGCCACATTTGGGGAAATACTGTAGTCAATCTATACTTTGTATAAATAACCAATAAAGGCTTTAAGTTAACAAACTAAACTAGGGATATAAAAGTTTGAAAGTATAAAAATTAACTTCTACTTTCAAATTTTACATTGACCTTAGTTTTTGATCTCTAATGTTAGAATTCTCTTTGAAGAACACAAAGGTATTAGAAAAAATATATTGCACTAATTTCTCTAGCATCCCTGTAAGGTGAGACGTATTATCCCTGTTTTACAGATTGGGCAAGTTCTTTCATCAAATTTGGCCATGATGCACAATGAAAAATGGAACTGGGAATAGAACCTAGGGCATCTGATTTCTAGTCCAGTATTCTATCTATTAGTCTTTCTCTCTTATGCTTTTGGCACTTCTCATTGTCCTAAAATACTGTCCAGGATCACTGACTCTTCAAAGTCCTGGCTCAGTTGTCAAAGCCACAAAGATACTGAACTTAGAAAAAAATTAATTGCTTTAGTTTGGGATTTAACAGAGTAGTACAATATCACAGAGTAATAACTCAGCACAAAGAAAGATTCCAAGTGTAGAAAAAACATAACAGGTGACTACTGCCTTCAAAATACATTGTGTAAGATTCAAATGTGTTCATAAAATAACATACTTTGTTTAATGGATTCACTTGATGATTCAGTACACACAGCTATACAGAAATTATGCACTTATTGACACAGAATACAATTAAAGCAACTAAAAAGCCTGTCCATCCCCCCTCCCCAAAAAAAGCCCTGCCCATGGGGTGAGATAGAAATTCTTTCACAATGCTGATAGCAAGATGAAGGCTTGGCATAATCTTCCTAGAAAGCCATCTGGTAAGAAGAACCAAGAGCCACAAGAAAAAGTATTCATTCTCTTTGACCTAGTAATGCTGCTTCTAGGAATCTATCATCAGAAATAATCTGAACTGTAGACCAAGCTTTATGCTCTAAGATATTAAAGACATCATTTTCTTGAAAAGGAAACTTGTAAACACTTTAAGAGATCAAATGTAGGGAAATGAAGAGGTAAACTATGGCATCTACTTAAAATGGAATATTATGCAGCCATTAAAATGTTTTCATGATGGGGAAATATATCTTTGAGTCACTGTTATGTGAAATGAGAAATAAAACTCTTTGTACAGTATGATTTCAATTATGTAAAAATGTTTCTATAATTTAAATGGTAATCTATGGTAATGTTAATGGTAATTATCCCCAAGTAATAGAATTTTAGATGTACATTTTCCTCTTCAAAACTTGTTGTGCTTCCAGATTTTCTAAATTTAAGACGATTACTTTGTAATTAAAATATATTAAATATTTTTAAAAGAAAGCTCTACCATATGCTTTGGTTGAATTTACTCATATACATAGGTATAAGGCTTGAGTAAACAAAAGGTGAGAATAAAAGAGATAAGAGGTGAAAGAAAACAATAATAATAAAGGAGAGACACAAAACAATACAGAAAAAAAAAAGAAAGGAATAAAGAAACTTGAGGACACAAAAGAAAACCCTTCCTTCACAAAGCAGGAACAATCTCTCTTGCTTCAACCAAAGATCTGTACACTTTCAACCTCAATCACTAAGAGGATGTTTATTCAAATATGTATCACCTTCTGTTTGTTAAAATAGGCTTCAAGACACATCTCTATAGGCAGACATTTATAAGTAAAACACATTGATGAGGGGAGGAAGAGGTGAAGGAATATAGATTACATGTCACCTGAAGTTCTATGATCAAGCAAAAAAGAAAGAAAAAAGAAAAAAGAACCTTCCCCATAAAGGGTTTCCCACACATATTTCCTTCAGTTAAAAATTCTTCCTCAAATCCTAATACGCTCTCATTGATTACACAGTGAATGATTAGGACAAGCCCTGGACTTTGCCTTAAAAGTTACAGAGCAACCCAGGATCCCCTGCAAGATCAACACAAAAACAGCCACAGTAAAACAAATCAACAACCTAACAATGAGAAGAGAATTTTGACTATTTGTAGGGTGAGGGCATCATTTTAATGGTCACTAAGTAGTACAAGTGAATATGAAACCAGTCTTCTACCTTTAAATATTGTATGTTGACATGATATACATACAGGCACACATACATAAATATACAGAGAAATCTAGCTAAAGTTCAAATTCCAGACATGGTCAAGATCAACTAATTAACACTAGCATTAATTGGAACTTTCTAGCTAGTGTTCAATCTTGGGAACTCAAGGTAATTATCCACTGAGTGTCTACCATGTATAAGTCACTATGTTAGGTTCCATAGGTAAAACAGAGACAAATGAGACAGTCTTTGCCTTCAAGGAACTTAAAGAAGGGAAGAATGCTTATTAACTTCAGTGAGGTGTCACCATTACAATGATTCATTCATTCAAATGCTGAGTTATTCATTCATTTCAAACCATTATTGAAGATGCACTGTGTATGGCATTTGTGCTTGGTGTTAACAAACTGATGATTAAGAAGACGGTGCTCAAATTGGAAGTTGAAAATACAAATCTTAAGGAGTTTACAGTATTCACTGTAGGTCAAAACCAGAGAGACTCTTTCAATGGATACATATTGAGCAGCTCCTATGGGCCCAATCTGCTGAAACTGAGGATCTGGGAGTAAACCAAGTAGACAATGAGCTCTACAAGGGTGGTCCTTACTTTCTAGTAATATGAGTAGAAAGGGGGTAGCATAGGGTTGTATGAGAACACAGAAGGACAGGATCCAGATGTCCAGAAAGGCTTCATGGAGGATGGAATAAAAGATGACTATTCTAATTGTGCTTTCCTGTCACAGCCCTTCAATGATTTGGAGACAAGTATACCCCGCCAAAACCTTCTCTTTTTCAGCTTTCTCTCATTTCAGAATGAGAGAATGCATGCAAAACACTTAAAGTGGTTCCTGGTCCACAGAACATGATCAATACAAGTTGTCGAGCAGCACAGTTTAGCATTCCCAATGTTATTCTTAGAAGTCTGTGCCATTTTTATTTTCTCTACACCCCCTTAAAAATAAGTTTGGCAAGGAGAATGTAAAAAAAAAACATTAAAAATCCCACCATACCAGACACTAGTTTTTACAGTCATCTAATCTTTGATCATAGGCTTACTAAAATGTAATAGCTGAAAGCATACATCACACCACTCATGTAATTTCTTTTAACCATTGTATCAGATGAATGCTTTCATTTTTCTACACAGCCTATATAAGTCATTTTAGTACCTAGATAATATTCTCCTAAGGGTCTGGCCCATAATTTAGGCATTCCCTTCTTCTTGGAATTAAGGTTTCCACCCACCTTGATTTTCCATTAGTATGAACAATCCTGCAAGGAATCTCTTTTTCCTTCTTTTGGATAATTTCCTCAGGCTAAATTCTCTGAAGTACTATATAACAGGGGTCAAAGGGTATAAGCATTTTGTATATTCTGTCCAATTGCTTTTCAAACGGATTTAATTCTACCAGCACAAAACGGTAAGGTACAAATTTCACCGTATTAGGTAATGTCAATCTTATTGCTCCAATTGAATAGGTGGAAAATGATACCTCATTTTCAAAATTTGCATTTCTCAGTTGTTATGTTAAAATTTTCCCCATTTTCCTGATTTTATTTCCACTTATGTGAATTCTCTATTTCTTTTACAGATTTATCTATCCAAAACTAAATGTCTCCATCACGCTCTATGCAGTACTTAGATACTAACAACATTGATCTCTTGTGTGATAAACTTGTAAATATTTCTTCAGTGTTTTATTTTTTATATTTTCCATACAGTTTAGCTTTTATTTATTCAAAGGAGTAAGCCTTTTCTTTTGTTACTTCAAAGCTTACAAAGTTTTCACTTTGCTGTTTACTTTTAATCTCTCTCTGATTTTGGTATACAATATGACTTATGGACCTATTTTTTCCCCGAGACTTATAGGCAGATTAATGAACGGTGTTGGGATGCCTATCTCCTCTCCTTATATTCTACCCTTACAAAACACTTTCTCTTCCTTTATCTCTCTCTCTCTCTCTCTCTCTCTATCTTTTTCTTTTCCTCTACCACCAAAATACTGTCCCTGGTTCTCAAAATGGTATTTTACATTCTTGCCAGTTTCTTTTTCCATATATATAACAATCTTGTCATATTCAATTCAGTTAAAATGTCAGTTTTTACTTCATTATAATTAGGTTAAATGTATAAATTTAAAAAGAGAAATTTTTATCTTTATGGTCTTTATTCATCCCGTCTCGAATTGTATTGTCTTTACATGTATTCTCATCTTTTTCTATAGCTCTCCAAGTGATGTAGATTTATTTATGTAGATTATATACATCTATTAAGTTCATTCAAGTCATCTTATACTTTATTACTATTTTGAATGAGATTTTTTCATTGTGTTCTTTTTTTGAAATTGTGGTTAAATACACATAACATAAAAAATTTACCATCTTAACCATTTCATTGTGTTCTTTAACTGGTTATTATTGTCATAAAGAAATGCTATTGAAGCAAATCACTTTACTAAATATCAAACTGAGAATTTAATATTTAATTTAGGTACATAGTCAGCAAATTACTCTCTTGCTCCTCCTGACCCTCAAAATTCTAGCCTTCAGGGGCTTCCCTGGCGCAGTGGTTGAGAGTCCGCCTGCCGATGTGGGGGACACGGGTTCGTGCCCCGGTCTGGGAAGATCCCACATGCTGTGGAGCGGCTGGGCCCATGAGCCATGGCCGCTGGGCCTGCGCGTCCGGAGCCTATGCTCCGCAACGGGGGAGGCCACAATGGTGAGAGGCCCGCGTACCGCAAAAAAAAAAAAAAAAAAAAAAAAAAATTCTAGCCTTCAACTGGAAGATGAGACAAAAACAACACCTGTGACTCTAGCCTCTTTGATTTCTAGTCCAGGGTTCTATTGTCTTTAGGGGTAGTTTTCAAGTTTTTCTTGGTTATATCAATCAATACCCTTATAAATCAACAAAAGCAGAGAGAAGTAAACATATCTGTAATGTTGCAGATGCGTGTTTCATGGTGCTAGTGTGTTCTATCAGGTTTATATTGGCTACTTCCAAGCACTGACTCCTTCAATCTGCAGGCTCGGTTATGACCAAGGAAACTCGAAGTATTTAGGATCCTCATCACTGCCTATAAGTGGTGTCGAGATTTACCTTTGCTGTCCTGAGTCTAAAGCCCAATATACTTAGGGTAAACATCCCCTGCTGGGTTAGGAACTTGCCCTGAACCCTAGCTAACTTGACATCATGCTAACCTTGTCCCCTAGGAATCGAAGACAGCACCCTACATTATGAACCCCAAAATTTGGCAAGTGTTTTTCCTCCGAACCACTGATCACCTGGAACCACAATGCTGCCAAAGTTTGTCTAGAAGATCAAGTAGCTGCATCCTAACTACCACATCAGAAGACTCCTTGGATATTGTCAATGCGCCAGATCAAATGCCACTTTCCCACATCTCTTTGAACCTTGAATTCATCTATAGCCACCCCACATGGAATTCAACCAAGCTCCAAAACTTTGACTCATGGCTGTCAATTTACTCCCTTTTCACCATGGGCCATTACATCGGTGGTCACAGTAGCCTCAAGGCTGAAATGGGCCAATACGTAGCAGAAATAACTTGTATACACTGTGAATCACTTTCTCTAGTAGCCTGGAATACAAAATTAAAGCTATCTATATATGTGCTTCAAAAGAATCAAATGAACATTGTCATTTTACTTCACATACTACTAAATACCTTTGTATCCATCAAAGATTTTATCATTGGTATATCAGCAAAAAAGAATTCTTATAGGTATATACTTTGCTTCAAACATTTACTGTGACATAATAATAAATCATTTTAACAGGAAGAGAAATTCAGATTTGTTGTTTTATAGCACGCATAGGGTTAACTTCCTCTACTGGATAAAAACACTTATAGCTTAGCTTCCTTATAATAAGTGTACTTGACATTACATAGCAAGTTATAACTTACAAACATTTTCACATATATTATGCCATTTAATCCTCATAACAACCACGTGTGATATTCAGGGCAGATAAGAACAGAACAAAGAAAACAATGTCCAAGCAAGCTGAGTGTGATGCTGAACTCACACAACTTATCCCTGGAAACAACAGATCCCAACTGTTTTGGCTACTCTTGGTCAGTGTTTTCTTCTACATCATGTAGAAAAGCATTTTTAAAGAAAAACTGGGATGTCTGAATGGGAAGAAACGTCTAACCACAAAATAAAATCAGCATAAGTTTCAATAACTACGTGAAACACAATTAAGATTACCTGGTGTGGTACCTTTAAAAGATGGATTTTTCTATGGGCATTTAACATACATTGCAGGAAAATTTTTAGAAATCTGTATTTAAGTGGATTTTAAGTGTTTCCTTGAGATATGGACAGTAGCTTTAGAAATAGGAGTTTGGAACCTTCACTGCTATGATAAATCATTCTGTTAAAGTAATAATTTGCAATTTCTGAACATTTTTAAAAATAGGTAACTATTATTCTTGAGTGTATTTTTCACTCTTTCCTATACAAATGGAAAGAATGCACACCTGCGGATGATGTAAATAAACTTGCAGAACGTTTCAACAAGTGCTGTAACGTGTATACTCAAAGAGCATTCACATTATATTCATGTAAAATACATCAGAAATGAAATACTAAGGTATTTTCAATCTCTCCCTAACATAAAAACAAAACAAAACAAAACCAACCCTGAATTCAGAAGGATACTTGTTGTTTCCATCTCATGGTCTGATGAGAATGTGCATATCTTTCATTTCACTGGTTATACTGAAAACTCCTCAAGGGAAAAGACCATGTTTTTTCTTTCTTAAGGCTATCCCTTCAATACCATACACCAGAAGCATTCAATAAATACTTGCTGAAAGAGTGAATGAGTTGGTACAGGCAGCTTTGAATTATCAGAAAGTTTCTTGTGTTTTCCCCTCTCTGCCTCTGAACAAGTTTTTTTTTTTTTTCTCCTTTTAAAAAAATCTTAGAACAAATAAACATTCAACTCTTTTGAAGTATACAAATCTAACTAATTAGGACATGCTACTGAAAAACAACACAAATTTGAAAGACGGTGTCACCACAGTAAGAGTGCATCACACACACACACAAACTTGAATTCTATTTTTAAATCTTCTCTTAACTCACTTGACAGCCATACAACTTATTTAACTTTGTGAGAACTGGGGCGTATGAAGGCAGCTAATAAGACACCTTTTATCACCCAGGGGCCCAAGCATACAGTTACCTAGAACAGAAACACTGAAATTTGTTGTTGGATGAAAATTAACTAGCAAACACTTCAATTATGAGTTACTTGGGTCAAAATGTCAGACACCCAGTCGTGGGGTAGTCTGGTTAATAAATGACATGGAGAATTCGGTATCACACTGGCTTCTTACAAGGGTCTTTCATGTTTGAATCTATCCTCCCCCTCCATTCCACACACACATATGTTAATGGATTAGTTTTTGTTAAGTGTTTGCTTTTCCACATTTTGTTCCTTTTTTTTTTTTAACATCTTTATTAGAGTATAATTGCTTTACAGTGGTGTGTCAGTTTCTGCTCCGAAGCTTCCCCTCTCCGCCACCGGCAGTCTCGGCAGTCTCAGCCCGAGAAGGGGCTTCCTAGTGTGTGGAAACCTTTCCTTCTTCACAGCTCCCTCCCACGGGTGCAGGTCCCGTCCCTATTATTTGCCTCTGTTTTTTTCTTTTTTTTTTGCCCTACCCAGGTACGTGGGGAGTTTCTTGCCTTTTGGGAGGTCTGAGGTCTTCTGCCAGCGTTCAGTGGGTGTTCTGTAGGAGGTGTTCCACATGTAGATGTATTTCTGATGTATTTGTGGGAAGGAAGGTGATCTCTGTGTCTTACTCTTCCGCCATCTTGAAGCTCCTCCCCACATTTTGTTCTTAAAGTAGCCACTGAGGGACTTCCCTGGTGGTCCAGTGGTTAAAAATCCGACTTCCAATGCAGGGGATGCGAGCTCGATCCCAGGTTGGGGAACTAAGATCCTACACGCCGCAGGGCAACTAACCCCATGTGCCACAACTACTGAGCCCGCCCGCTCTGGAGCCCACGCAGCACACCTACAGAAGCCCCCACGCCACAACAAAGAAGAACCCACGTGCCACAATGAAGACCCAGCACAGCTAAAAGACAAAGTAGCCATTGACATTTGGCTGGCTGCTAGATTTCCTTCCCAATACTCCAGTTACAGGCAATTGAACCAAAGTGTGGCCTAGAGCTTCATTCAAAATAAAATCTAGATTCAGTAAGATTAATCGTCAGCAAGGTTCTAACATTAGCATATTTTTTTATTTCCATGCTGTTGTAGAGCTCACAATGTTTAAACAGCTTAAATTTTTAGCTTTAATTATCCTCCATCTCTGATTCTATTTATATAATTTTTTTTTAAATATTAGACTTTAACTTGCCCACATTGAAATATGTTCTTACCTTCTTTGTTTGTCTAATCCTAATTCATCATTAAAGATTCAGCTTAAATATCAATTCCTCAGGGAAGTTTTCCCTGTGTTCCCAAACTAGGTTCCTTTAATCTCCTGGATGTCTCCTTTGAGCACTCAGGATAATTAAAATGAATATCGGTTTTATATCTGTCTCCCCTGTCTTCATGAGGATAGGGACTATGCTGTACTTGTCTACTGCTGCATCTGCTTGCACAGTATTCAATGGAAAAATGTATATTTAATAAATGAATATACAACAAAACATATTCCTTTCTCAATATGGATCATATTTATTTAGAAACCAGAAGGCTACATAAACCTTGCTTTCATAAGCTACATACCTAATAAACCCAGTCCTAATTTGAAGGGTATTACAGTAAGGGTTAGAAATGTTTGGGGTTTTAATGCCAAAGCTAGAACCTCAGCTCTCAGTTCTAATTTGGGTAACATACGTTTAAACATAAATTTAATCATACTATAGTGTCTCTAATTGATTAAATGAAGAAAAACCATCTGACTGTACCAACAGTTCAGAGAAATTCTGAGTAGGTATAAATTTCTAATTACCTTAGAGAGATATTCTAAAAAACAGAAAGAGGGAATAATCATAAAATATAAAATTGAAATTTAAGAAAGTTAAAGTGTAGAATGTAGCACAAATTAGATTAAGAATTTTAGAGTTAAGAAGGAAGCCTAGATTTAAAAAACAGATAGCTGCTATAAAATATTCACTCAATACCTAAATTTTCAATTCAGATGCCTCTGAGACATACCTAAAATACAAAGATTATGTTTTGAGCCTGCCACTTGGTTAGTACTTCTGATTTTTTGTTTTTTTAACTAATGGCATTTCATTTCAAAGTACGTTCATATAAAACCCATAATAGAACAAGCTATGCTTAGCAAGGAAAATAAGGTTTGCATGTTTTTTATCCTGCATGTTACTACTTTGCATTTTCGTTTGTCTCCTTTAACTACTGCAAAGATAAACGAGGCCATTTGTATTTTTGTTAGTTTCGATATAAATTTGTGTACACTATTATTAGACTCTCTCATTGTGATGTAAAGGACATATCTAGTACCAGTAGAAAGACTTAGCTTTGGATTAAATCGAATAAGATATACAGGGGGAGGGCTTCCCTGGTGGCGCAGTTGTTGGGAGTCCGCCTGCCGATGCAGGGGACACGGGTTTGTGCCCCGGTCCGGGAAGATCCCGAATGCCACGGAGCAGCTGGGCCTGTGAGCCATGGCCGCTGAGCCTGCGCGTCCAGAGCCTGTGCTCCGCAACGGGAGAGGCCACAACAGTGAGAGGCCCGTGTACCGCCAAAAAAAAAAAAAAAAAAAAGATACACGGGGAAAAAATATTTCACCAACACCATAGTACCTAATATTTTCATACATCATATAAGGTGACACCAGTAATGTATTAGTGCTGGTACACTATGATACAAACTGAAGCTACCCACAATAATTTTAAAAGCAGGATTCTTCAATTTCAAAAATAAATCTAGATCTAGTATATAGATCTTCTTTACCTAGTTGTCAAAAGCAAGCACTAAACATTTAAATCTAGTATATGCACAACAACACATGTGACTGACTTATCCTCCACTAAACTAGGAAACATAAAGCAGCTTTCAAAAAAATAAAACCAATAAAATGCTATAGTCTTGAAGTGCAATTAACCCATTTTAGAAGCTATAACTAATGACAGATATAGTAAATAGTAAATGTTTTAAGATGGGTTCAGAAATATTTTCATAATGCTTAAGAAAGTTTTACAGCTATTTCTGAAAAGTCCTAAAATAGGGAACAGTAAGACACAGTGGCGAATCTATTTAGCAGTATAGGTATCTTTGAAGTGAATGTATTTAAATATATTAATGGGAAATGGGAATTTCTCTTTAATGTGAGAACCAACAGAACCTCTTTCTGTCTTAAGATAAATAGGAGTCTTAAACAGGAAAACACTGTGTGATCCTGCCAAGTCTGAAAACTTGAAAAGGGCATCTAGAATAGGGCTGTGAGCTAGTAAAATCCAAGGATTAGCACTTAGTATTATCTAATGCTGTCATATACAAAAATAACATTCTACTAATATTGTTTAAACTAATAGTATACAAGTTAATTTGCGTCTATAAAAATAAATGTTTAAAACTTCTTGGAATAATTCCTTATAAGACAGATTTACTAAGCACAAGTATACAGAAATGTGTCATCAATTAAGCAAACTATAGTACTCTTTCACCCCTCATCCTCCATTCCCCCAACCCCTAGCCTCAGAAATCTAAAATTAAAATTATCTATACAAAGTGTGTGTCTTCAGAATGGCTTAATGGGAAAAAACACTAACTAGCCTTATAAGCCACAACACCAGAATCAAGTCCCGATGCTTCCATTTTCATTGCCTTTTGAGGGCAAATCACTCAGCCTCTCTGAACCTTCAAGTATTAAGTAGGGATATTAAACAGGGATAATAATCCTTGCACTCCTCAGTGGGTTGTTTTGAGATTCAGATTTAGTTAAGGCAATTTTTGACCTGAAACTTGCTATAGGTAATATCATTATCTTCCATTTGCATTTGGGATCCCTTTGACAGCAGGGGCTCTAGATAAATCACAGAAAAGCCTATTTGCCAAATGTCAATTCCCAGAAAGATCAATTAGCAGAATTTACAAGGTGTATTGGAAATGTTTTTCTGAATTATTTTTAAAGTTTCAAATGAGTCACATTGGATTGGCAGAACAAAAGAAAACTGGGGAGTCAGAGCTCTAGGTTTTGGAGACCTCAGACTCTTTAACTCTTCCACCTGAGACAGAAGGGGAAGGGACAGGACACAAACACTAGACAATGAAGAAGGGGCTCAGCTATTGTGATCCATTAAGACTGGCTAGAAACAGCTGAAACCAAGGTGGCTTTGAGAATAGTCCAGTCACTGGCCTTTAGTTCATTATACCTTCACTGTAATACTAAATATCACTATCCCTTACGCCATGGCAATTTCCAGGAGGACCATAAAAGTCCAAAAAGTGGGCAGCAGCCCAGTTCCTGGGAAATCCCACCCTTCCCGAAATAGCAAGAATATTCCTCCCACTCGTTAGCCTATGAAATTACTTAGCCCATAAAAACCATCAACCCCACGACCTGGCACTGCTTTCGCCTTCTGAGAAGGACAGCATTCTGTCTGTGGAATGTGTAACTCTAATAAACTTGCTTTCCCCTTACTCTGGGTCACTCTTGAATTCTTTTCTGTGAGGAGCCAAGGACTCTCACTTGGTGGTCCGTCCTAAGGACTCCTGCAGGTCCCAGGACAAGACATCTCCCTCTCTTACAACACACCCAATCTCCTCCCTCACTCTGGTCCTCAGACTCCATGTTCTTAAGGATTACCAATCCAGGCTCATATGTCAACTTGCCTTTGTATCTTTCCCTCTGCAGAGAGTCTCCCTCGGCACCCCAGCTCCCTCTAGTTCTAGCAGCAAGGAGCTGGGTAGAAACAAATATTCCTCAAAATGCTGTTACAAAGACAACATGAAAATGAGACAAGTAAAATCTCCGAGAACTATGAACACCTACCAAAAAGCACTGCATTCACTTTAAGTGCTGTTAAACCAGACATGAATACATTCAAAAGAAGAACAGTCATTTAATAATTTTAAGAAGAATTTTCCTTAAAACTAAGTTTTGGTAAATTGGATCAATTTGACCAACAAGATACTTGAAAAAGCTTACAAGCACGGGAACCATTTCATAATGGTCTTTGAAATGTTCAGTGCCTAGCACATTCAAAAGATGTTTGGCTGAATTGGAATGAAATAAGAGAAATCTGATGTCTATTTTATTTCAACCTGTTAAATTTTAATTAAAGTCAATTACCACTTCAAGTTTAAAATATGAAATGGACTAAGATAGCTGACATTCTAAAATAAGAAGAGGTTTTACAGATAGGTAATATATATTTTGAACTCCTACTTACTTTGAACTAAGTAGGAATCTGAATTAAAAAGCTTTAACTACCATACCAAACAAAATATCATCATCAGTCTGCCCTGTGACTCAACTACAGTGGAATTCGTACAGCACATGTACAATTACTTCTCTTTCAAAATCCAAATACTGATTAACCAGAATGACTGTTTGGCATGAATGATGGTATGTTGTAGTAAATTTAACTTTCACTTTAAACTTTTCATGACTGCACTACCTTTTTTGGTTATTGTTATTTAAACCCATGCTGATTAAAATACTTCTGAAAAAGAAGCATCCACATTCCTGCTTCCAAAAGTACATTCTAGGGAACAAAGATCTTGATGCCTTCTCAGGGTTATCATTATGAATAGTAATTATCACTGTACCTCACCGCAGAATGGGGGTGGGGAGATAAGATCTAGGCAAAATCTTTGCTCATCTTATTACCTAATCTCAGAATTGAGATACCATGCAAACCAAACATTATTTGCTTTATTAATTTCTATTTCAATTGCTATTTAAATCAGCATTTATAAATGTAGAAAATCAATATGTTTGAAAATAACTTCAAGTGCTGCATGCCTCAGAGAATGAAGCAATTACCATGATTAAAATCATAAGACATAATAATAGTTTTTACTGACTTCAGACAGTTCATACAGAGGCAGACACTAGGGGATGGAATAAACAGGCAAAAATGAAGAGCTTCTACTTTTCCCCTTTCTATGCTTTCTCCATGAATGAAGGCCAATTGGAAATGAAATAGGGAAAAAGCAGGAAGCATGGCAGCTTCTTAAAGTATCTACCAGCTGCATAACATAATAGTTAAGAGAATAGATCCTTGAGTCAAATTACCTGGGTGGATTCACTTAACTAGCTACATATTCTTGGGAAAGTTACTTAACCTCTCCGTGCCTCAGTTTAGGCCTCTATAAAATGGAATAAAAATATTACTTACTTCATTGGGATGTGGTGATAAAACTAAGCAGGACCCTGTGGGGCCCTCCCAGGCACAAATCCTTTCCATGTACCCCATGTTCCCCGTTTCTTGTTTGTAGGAAATAGGCTTCATTCAGCCTCCTAGATTCAAACAATTGCTAATCTAGGAAGGGAGGGGATGCAGAGACAAGGGAGGAGCAGTCAAGAAACAATAGTGCAGTGAAGGGGCAGGGTCCCGGTTCCTCCACAAGGAATATACATAACAAAATACCTTTGAGTTCTTCTTCAGGAACTAAGGCCCCCTGGCCCCCCACCAGGTGGAGGAGGTAACTTCAGGCTGAGCATAAGATTCCTGGAGCACCGCCCTGTTATCTCACCACCAACCAATCAGAAGAAAGCCACACCCCCTGCAGCCCTCACCCCCAATTTTGCCTATAAAAACTTCTCCCCCCAAACCATCAAGGAGTTCAGGGTTTTTGAGCACAAACCACCCGTTCTGCTTGCATGGCCCTGCAATAAACCTTTCTCTGCACCAAACTCTGACCTTTTGGCTTGTTTGGCCTCTTTGTGGGTGGGGCACACAACGTTTGGCACACAGTAAGGATTACATACTGTTATTATTATTATCTCACCAGGCAATCTCTCTCTGGATTGTGTCTATACTTAATAAGAAATACTTTTTTTTTAGATACGAGCTCAATTTGATGCAAATTTACCATGTTATATTGTGACAGTTAACACTATAAGGATCTGATCCAATGGAGTTTAGTATTTACTGTACCAGGAGGAGCTTGTTGAAATAACTGAACCCTAAGGACAGAAATATCACAAGGTGTCGAGGAATAATTTTTCCCAGGTTTTTTACTAGAACAGAAGTAGAAATGATGGGAAAGCACCAAGTGTGAATCCCTTTAGTGCTACAATAAAAAAACAATAGAAGCTTTTCTGATTATTCTGCTACAGTTTAAGGAAGTATTCTGCATTTGTAGAGGCACTAAAAGGTTATTGAGCTATTAAGCAATATAAAGGTTACTGCATTCTTCTGAACAACTGTTTTACATATGTGCTAAGTGAATAGAAAATGTATTGGTTCATTATTCATTCACAGATAGTTTTTGCAATATTTTATCGTGTAATTATTTTCAATCCAAAAGTATTCCAAATTTCTAGTAATTTTCATCATTCATGAGGAAAGATTTTTATCAGGTATCACCACCTGACAAATGACAGTTGAGAAAAGGAGCCAATGTTTAAATCAGATTAGGTAACAAAAAATATCTTTAATAGAAATCAGGAAAAAACAGTATCATTAATTCTTGGCCCTATGCAAACAATGGGCATCCCTGGGGAAAGAAGCACCTCAAAGTGAGGCAAACTTTGAAAACAATGTTCATGCTTTACATACTAGATTCAAAGAAATTTTTAAAAAATGCCTGAAAAGTATATAACATAAAATCAGAAACCCATTATCCCAATGCTACTGTCATAAATTGATAACGTTCTAGATAATAATTCTGATGACCAAAGAAAAGACAAGTGACAGTTTTGTTGGCATTTACTGAAGTTAAGGTTTAGGATATAATTCTCTCTTACCTTGATCCCCAAAACTCTTATGGAAAAAATCATCACCACTCCTGTCACTATCTGTTATCACTTAAGAACCTCCGAGTGAAGAGGCTTGTACCTTTTAAGATTCTCTTCAAAATGGCAGCTAAGGGGCTTCCCTGGTGGCGCAGTGGTTGAGAGTCCGCCTGCCGATGCAGGGGACACGGATTCGTGCCCCGGTCCGGGAGGATCCCACATGCCGCGGAGCGGCTGGGCTCGTGAGCCATGGCTGCTGAGCCTGCGCGTCCGGAGCCTGTGCTCCGCAACGGGAGAGGCCACAACGGTGAGAGGCCTGCGTACCGCAAAAAAAAAAAAAAAAAAAAAATGGCAGCTAAAAGTGAATGCATTTTACCATGATCCTCCTCAATTTCCTACTTTTTCCCAAAAATATTATCAGCAATGCAGACATGAAAATTACTTTAAGAATTTAATGTTGACTGATTTTGAGCAAACGGTCAATTTACTTACAACAGGCTGAAATGCATGAAATTGCCCAAAAGCTCAACCCCTGTATCCACGTATTCAACAAAAACATTGACCGTTGCTTGCTGTGGAACACACACATTGTTGGGCATGGCAGAAACAGACTTGGGGGGAATTCCATGGTGGTCCAGAGGTTAGGACTCCATGTTTCCATTACAGGGGACACAGGTTCGATCCCTGGTCAGGCAACTAATATCCCACGTGCTGTGATGCAGCCAAAAAAATAAATAAATTTAAATTTAAAAAAAAAAGAAAGACTTGGAATATGCTCTGAAGATCTACATGAACTATAGCTCCAGATGAGATTAGTGGGGGAAGAAAAAAAAAAAAAAAGAGTAGCGATTGACATAGCCATAAAAAAAATCATCATCATACTAAAATGTTCCTGCCTGACAACATACATTTTCACTTAAAATGCTGGGGGAAGTGGGGTGGGTCTGGAGAGCAAGGCATAATCCTGTTTTCTCTCCATTAACTACTGACCTAGTTACCATACCATAGACAGAGAAGGGTAGTGCTCAGTACCAGGCAACCACATATCTTTAACAGTGATATAGGATCATATCAGCAAGATAGATGGGACAACACAAATGATCAAATTTATTTCACTACCTTGTGCAATTCTTCAACATCAGTTTTAAAGAGTAACCTTGGATCACTCATAAAATGAATAAAACAGTAACAACAGCAACTACCATTCATTGAGTACCTATTACATGCCAGGCACAATGCTAAGGAGCTTTACACACACCATCTCTTTTTTTTTTTTTTTTTTTGCGGGCCTCTCACTGTTGTGGCCTCTCCCGTTGCGGAGCACAGGCTCCGGACGAGCAGGCTCAGCAGCTCCACGGCATACAGTATCTTCCCGGACCGGGGCACGAACCCGTGTCCCCTGCATCGGCAGGCGGACTCCCAACCACTGCACCACCAGGGAAGCCCAACACACACCATCTCTTAACCTTTATGTCAACCTGCAAGGTAAGCCCTATCTCCCACATTAGACATAAAGAAACTAAGGTTCTGTCACTCAGTGACTTGCTTATGGCCACACAGCTGTTAAGATGTAGAGCCAAAATTGGAATACAGATCTGTCTGATTCCAAAGCTCACACATTTTTTCCATTATCGTTCACTGCCTTGTCAACAGTGCATTCAGTATCCCTTAAGGCAGACATTCCACATCTGGGCATCTTGAGTTATCAATCACTTAGTTCTTTTATTAATGTGAAACATGCCTCACAGTAACGTATTCCTTGGTTCTACTTATTCCTTTTGGGCCTACAGAGAACAAGTCTGCTGCTGCTTCTACACCACACTTCTTTAGATACTGGAAATTGCTATAAGGCCCTGCTACAAGTTTCTTCTTATATTTTGTCTTTTCACCCACAGAGGCAGCAGCAAAGGATGAGGGCCATAGGGGTGGGAATGGGAACAAAGGACTGATAGCAACTAAAACGACAACAAGTCAGTAATAAAAGGCAATGCATATATAAGGAATGTATCTAAGCCAGGATATCCTCTCTCAAGAAACACTTATTAACACAGTTATTGATTCCACTAGGCCTGAATGGTCCAGCAGTTGCAGTGGCTATACCATTAAAATAGGTACAATGTAGAACTCAAGTTAGGCATTCCAAAAGCAATTGAGATTTCAGACAGAATTCCTACTGTACTTTGAAACATGGGACCAAAATCTCTGCCAGATTCTCTTAAAACAAACAAACAAACAAACAAACAAACCTATTTTTTACATAACACTTTAGACTTTACAAAAATACTATTAAAGAACACTAAATATATAATTAGAAAAATATTTGCACTATTGATTCATTCAGCCAGAAGATTCTGCAGAGTTTCAAATGCAAATTATAATACTCAAGATATGCATATTTTAACTTTCCTTGCTTTGTTAAATGTGTTAAATTAGAAACTGGACTCAATGAATATGAATATAATTGGATACATTTATACGTTTGCTTTAGTTCAAAGTTTAACTCTGTTAAATTGCAGGTTTCACAATTGAGGGAACTCAAATAAACATATATAAAATATAGTGCTATCATGGAGATCCATAGAAATGCACTGCTTGAAGTAAATCCTTTTTCTTTCTACCACTGCCAGGACTTTTCACACTCAACTGTAAATGGTGCTTTTGCTTTAACTTATACTTTATATTAGGTGAAATTAGAAAAACTAAAGGTGAAATACAAAAATATTCTTGCTATATGCAAATCTGTATCAAGAGCTTCACTGAATAAAATTCATCCTAAATAATAATTGTAAATGCACAGTTTCCCTGCTTCCCTTCATGGAATAATTGTTAATCTGGCTTAACAGAAACAGAAACAGGGAAAATTATTAATCATCTCATTAAAGAAAAGAGTAACACATCCCTGTCTTTTGAACATGGAAATGGTGCCTCATCAATAAATCGACTTCTTAAATCGACATACTTAAAGGGAGAGCCCATCAAGATGGTAATGTTCTTTAATTTATTGATGGCTTGTTCTTTTCCCTAGCAGTTAGCCTTGGTTTGGGCTAATAGGATTAATGTCATTTTAATCAGGTAGTCACCCTAGTGTCTGTGTGAAAAGTAGTCAGTTGAAGGGGAGGAGAATCTCCACCCCAAAATATGTCACTTTGGCATGAGGATCATTTTGAGATAAAGGCAATCAAAACCCAGAAGATTCAGGAAAAGCTCTTTACCTCTCCCCCTCCCCCTCAACTGCCTAAATTTACATTGGAAGGAAGGCCTGTACCTAGAAGAGAGCTTTGACCAGAGATACCTTTTTACCTAAGAAGCTTATCTGCATAGCAAGACAACCTTTAGTTTTCCAAACATCTCCTCTCTTCTTCCTGTGAATGGCCTTCCTCTCCTTTGTATCCCCCAGACCCCTATCCCTTTCCTTAGCTCAGGATGTTATATAGGTCTCAATTACCTGACTGCCTTTGGGTCTCACATTTATGGGACTCCCTTACATCCAAAATTAAATTTGTTTTTCGCTTGTTCATCTGTCTTATGTCCATTTGATTATTAGACCAACCAAAGAACCTAGAAGGGTAGAAGGAAAATTTCCCCTCCCCTACACAGTGTATATTTGCAAAGGGTTGAATACCTATTTCTGAATAACTATCTCTGAAGAGACCAGTCATCAACTAGTAAACAACATGCCACTTACTAAGAAGAACAGGTGATATTAGACAGCTATCATTTTAATTTGGCAGAAAAACTGCAATGCTTCCTTAAGATATTTACAGCATTTTCTAACTTAAAAATCCAGGAAAAAAATGAGAAATTTATGACAGGAAGACAAAAATCTTTTTATAAGGAGAGGTTTTTGCCACTAAAAATGTTTAATGATTAACTGTCTCCAGGATAAGTGGGACCAGTCTATACATAAAGTCAGGATTAATGATGGGGAAAGAAGAAATGTGTTTTCCTTACCAAAGTGTCTTTAAATAAATCTTAAAATATTATATTTCATAACCACAACTGAATTATAAGGAGACTGTTAAAGCTTGCTAGATTTTAAGAGTTCTGGCTTAAGTAATGAATGGTGTGATCAGTGTTTTCAGTGAATGGGGGTTCAGAGAGGGTTAGTATATTGATGTGAAATAGCACTTCCTCTGCAATATGTTAAATATCCCTGAAAAATCTGTGTGTCCACATAAATCTCCTAGACTCACTGGGGTTACTGTTATCTACAAAACCATATGACACAGAGATATCACCATATACTATGGTGGGTTAGGAAATTTGATTACCAAAAACAATTTAGCATTTAGATCTTCAGAGTTTATATATAAATCAATGACAATTTTACTATTGACATTAAAAGGATGGGATTTATTTTATGTTATCTTCTTTCAGCTGAAGCTGAAAGAAAAAAATTTGACTTTCCAAAGAGTAAAGGAAAAGTGAAATAAATGACTTAGTGAAAAATGTTAATATCATTTAAAAGGTGTGACAGAGTGACTATTACCTTCAAATTGTGCGTTTAAGCAAGTATGTTTAATGAAAAATAAGCCACTTAACCTATGTAAAGCTTATGCATAACTGAAAAGAAGGAATTAATTGATGGCAGTTTAAATGGTTACAATATGTTTTCATTTAGCATATGTAGTCAAGAATTATGAATGTAGATTTTAGATGCCTATTGATAGAGCAATTTTGAAATTCATCTTTGTACTACTTAAGAAATATGTTTGCTAATAAAATTAATGGAGTAACAGAGTACAGAAAGAATACTGAAATTAGTTATTGGCATATTTGAAAGGGCGTGTGCTTGGGGGGAGCTGGAAAACTATATATTTGAATGCTACTCCACCACTTACTCACTTTGTAATTTAAGCAAGTGCTTTAACCTCTTCAAACCTCAATTTACAAATCTCGGTTTACCAACCTCATAGGGCCATATGAGGACTGCATAAATTATGCCACTCGACTAATGCTACTTTTCTACCTCTTCCCAAAATACTTCTAAAGCCCCTACTTATTGACAAATAATTGATATGCTAATTACTAAAAGCTTTTATACATTCAGTAAATCAGGTTTCCTAAGGTCCTCTATTGGACAATGCTGTTAACCTACTCCCAATCATTATATTTCTTTCAAAGAAAAATTCTGTAATTCAAACTTTTTACTAATTTAGAAGAGTCCTTCTACAGCCATCTTTTACTAACTTACATTTCACATAAGTACATTACCAATAATAACCCTTCCAAAGTTTAGTATACATCAACATAGGGAAACAGGAACATAAGCAAGTTAATTAAACTAGTGCACCTTGGGTAAGAGTTATCAGGTCGAAATGCCTGCATCATCATGCTTGACTCAGTTGATCTAGTTAGCCAAGCTTTTACCTCCTACCACCTCCAAAGTTTCTTTCTTTACCCTAAGTCTGTACTTTCAAATCTAAGGAGGCAACCTTCAGTCACACCTGGATTCAGAGCCTAGCTCTGCCATTTACTGGGTGCATGATTTGGGTAATTAGTTGACTTCATTTAGCTTCAGTTTCCTCATCTTTAAAATGCGAAAACTCTACCAACCACACAGGGTTATTGCCAATACTAAATGAAATTATATGTATAAAGCACCTACTAGGCATTTAATACATGTCAGTTTCCTCCCCATATGGAACTGCTCAGTTAGGACTCCAAAAGGAGTTCTAATGGATTTTAAAAGCTGTAAACAACATAAAACTCCACAAATATTTACTACATCACTACTATATTCTACATCGGTGCTGGGATTGCAGATATAAATTAAAAATACCTAGCAGAGGGCCTGGAACCTAGATGCTCAATAAATGCCAGTTGTGTTTCTTTCCAGCCCAAGGAGTTTACTATGAAACAAAAGAGACATAAAACTCCCATACAATATTAAAAGCAAGAAACCTGCAAAAAGAAATGTGTTATGAGAATGCCAAAAAAAAAGAATAATTCCAATGGATGGGAGGGACATTATGTAAAACAGTGACCTTTACAGTGGCTTGAGGGAGGAGGGCATTCTGTGTATGAGGAATATCACAAACAGAAGCAAGAATGTTTGCAATGCACTGGGAAATATAAAGAGGCCAGAGTGCTGAATGTTCAGGTTTGTGGGGGATGGAGAGTGGGGAGGAAGGGAATGACAGGCAGTGTGGATGGAAAGCCAGGCAGCTAAGGAGACTGCCTGTCACACTGAGCTGGACCATTGCTAGACAACAAGGAACAATATGATTCGATTTATTTTTTGAATAATAATTCTGGAGGCACTTTCAAGGGGTAAGAGCATACAACCTGGGAGGCTCTCCTAAAACTCCTGGCCTAAAAACATGGAAGTGGAGAGGGAATAAAAAGAAGGTGGCGATTATTTCAAGAGACAGTTCATTGGAGAGAGTGTGAAACACAGATGAATGGAACACAGTGAGCCAGCTTCATCTACTTCCTGAGTTCTTCTTGTGTTTGTCCTCCTTTTCTCAATTCTAAATTTCTCAATTCCCAGTAAGCTATCACATGATGGGATTTGCATGACCTTATTTGGTAAGAGGGTACCACCAGCATGAAGGTGAAGGGAAGAGGAGACCCTACAAATGCTTAGAAGAGCCCAAGGAACCATGCAAACAGGTAACTCGTTTCCCTCTGATAAAGAAGAAAGTATGGAGAGTGCAAGCCCATCTACACACATAGGACAATCCTACCAGATGGCACACAAAGCAGGGTAAAGAATAAAGAAAAAGAGGTTGCACAAACAATAATGATTAAGTATGAGTCTGGAGTCTGATTCCCTGAATGTGACCCGCAAGCCTCACCACTCAGTGGTCGTATGAATTTGAGCAAGTCATTTCAACTCTTTGAGCTTCAATTTCTTCACTTCAAAAAAGAGAGAGAACAAGAGAAACTACCTTCTTTGGTTGTTATAAAGATTATGTTTAAAAAAAATTAAAAGTTTTAAAAAGTTTTTAAAAAAAATTATGTGAGATGATTCAGGCAAAGGGCTTGGAAGAACACTAAGCACATGATCAGTAACTGTTATCTTGGTGGTAGTAGTGTAGTAGAAATACACTTTCAAAAGGAACAAAAAGACACTACCAGTTAATAACGGGGAGGAGAGATGTTTTTCAAAGCAGAGAACAGATTGGCAATTTATTTTCAAAATGCTAAGCAATTAGTTCTGATTTGTTGGATCTACAACAGGGTGTGACTTAAATAACAGGTAGAGATTCAAAGAGAATAGAGGCAATGGACATTTAAAAAGAAAAGTAGAACCATCATTAGTGAAATGTGATGTCTCCATTCCATTAGGTATACAGATTGGAGCAGAAGGAAAACAGATTTATGGCAAAAAGTGAACAAACAAACATGGGGAAAGGCAACCGCAGGATAGAAAGAAATCTGAGACTGCCAACCTTATCCCAGGACATAGGCCCTGGAATGAATCTGGACCTCATTTCCTCATGGGTAAGATAAGGAGATGGAGTAAGATCAATGATTCTCAGTGGAGAAGGCGGCTCCCCTACTTCAGGTGGGATACTCATCAGATCATGTGAAATGCACTGCCCCTCCCCCACCACAAAAATACAGAAGACAGCTCCTGTCACCCGGATTTTCTTATAATGCCTTACCAGGGAGGTATGTCCTACTTGGTAAGTCATTAGCACTACTCTCATATGCCATATCATCAGGGACATTTGGATGGAAAAAAAATTGACACTCCAGATCTGCACTGTCCAATACAGTAGCCACAAGTCATGTGTGGCAACCGATCACTTGAAATGTGGGTAGGTGGAATTGAAATGTGCTTTACATGTAAAATACACACCAGAGTTTGAAGAGTTTGTACCCCCAAAATGTAATATATGTCATTAATAACTTTTTATTGATTACATATTAAAATGATAATGTTCTGAATATGTTGGATCAAATAAAATATATTATTAAAATGAGTTTCACCTGTTTCTTTTACTTTTTAAATGTGGCTACTAGAATACTTTAAATTACATGTGTGTCTCACATTATATTTCTTCGAGACAGCTCTGCTCTAGTTGAAATTTTTACATGCCTTCTGGTGCAATAATTCTATGCTATCATGACTCCACTGTTAAAAGGGTAAAATAAAAAGTATAACTAGCTCTTGCATCTTTGTGGGGAATAACACAAAAATGTTTTAAAAGTTCCAAACATAAAAGACTGACACTAAATACCACTATGTACAAAAGAACATTATATGCACCAACATTAATTTTAAGAAAATGAAATTTAAGTTTATTGCTTAAAAGCATTCGCACACTGACAGTAGAAAAAGAAAAGTTCATGCCCAAGGTAAAATATTCTTTTGTTTCAATTAAACTCTTAAATTAATGTTGAACATAATTTGACAAAAATTAGATATTTAATTGTTTTAGGAATGTAATTGTTTTAGAAGCCGCTCATTGGTGTAGGAAAAACATTAAGTTTCTTAAAATTAAAAATGACGCTGTACCATTTTTCTAAGAAGTAATTAAATCATGGTTGGCAATTTAACATAGTCAAAAATATTCTCTACAATATTTTATTTCCTGAATACAGGCAGGACCTTTGAGTTGTAGAAGGTAAGAACATTAAACTTTATTATACATGATGACGGAAAGATGAGTACTACAGAGAAAAAGGACATGGGCAAAAAAGGATCTATGCAACGAGGGGAGCAGTGTAAGCACTTAGGGGAATGACATTTTTAAACTTCTCTGACCATGAATAAAAGCTTTGGTTTGGGAGTCAGACAGATTTGGCTTAAATCTACTCTACCTAACTCCAAATCCCAATGTCTTAAGCATTTCATGTATCTTCGTGTGTGTGTGTGTGTGTGTGTGTGTGTGTGTGTGTGTGTATATATACATATACATATATATATGATTATATGATATATATATGATTATGATTCTGAATTTGTATATAAACACAGACACCTGCTCTTCACCCCTTGGCCAAACTTCTTGAATAAATAATTGACAACTGCTTCCTTATGAAATACTCCTCAGCACATATTTGCCAAGATCTATTTATCCACAACATTTTGGCCTGCTAACATTTTTTCCTTATAAATCCTTTCATTATAATTTCTCTAAAATACTTCTCCTAGCTGCGTACATCCTATGAAATCTGACACTCTATGTGATGTAGATGTGGTTTTGGATTTCAGTTTTTCCCCTGTAATTAACAAATGAGAATTATATGCAGCTATGAAGATTCAAATATATGACTCAAAATTTGATGATAAACATTAGAATCCAAATTTTCTGGCAGGAGAACTACCTTCTCTGGTAGCACATTTAAATACTGACTTAGGGAAATTCATTATAATTCTGTATAGGCTTAGTTCCAATATTAGAAATATTCCTCTAGGCTCATTTGTACAAGAATTTCTTATTCAGCATCTCAGCTGCACAGGTTTCCACACAGAAATGAGCAGGTAAAAATGGTTGGAGCTTCATAATGAGTCAACATTAACATAATTACTTTCCACTTCATCTATTGTGGTACACTGTTTGACTCTCTCATTTCTTTTCATTTCAATCATTCCTTTAGAACACCCACAAGGCTCTGTTAAAGAAATGAGACTTTAGAGGCTCTGCTATAGAAACTGAGGTGAACTAAACACTTTTGAAATTTTCCTTTAGAAATGATCAAATGTTCCACACTACCATAAACGATATAATTTTGTACTCTAATATAATATTCTTTACATCTCTTAAAACAATGTATACAATTAGATAATGGCGTGAAAATGATTTACTTTGGCATCACAAAGCATGACTATAAAATACCTATCCTGTTTCGCTTTTTAACAAACAGAACTTAATCTTCCAATTGTGAACTGCCTATCACAGTTATCTCAGGGGCTAGATATGCACTATAATTATGCTGCCACTGCTGAAAACATCTCTGAACGTCCTCTTTGGATGAAGGAATTACCTTCAGGGACAGTTTACCCCCCAAATCAATAAAACATGTCTCATTGCTTTATATTTTAAGGCTAGGATTTGATTAATTTAGTCACCCATCTTATTCATCAAATTTAAGGCATAAAATGTCGGATGTTTCTTAAGATTACTTCCACTCTCAGAAGAAGAAGATTTACTACCAGCAAGTATGGATATTCAAGAGGAAAAGCACTTGAGTTCACATAAAAGCCTCGGTGCTTACTATCAAGCAAATGATTGGGCAGCTTGCTGAAATTCTGAGTCAGAATATCTGGTAAATAAGATGACATCTGTAAAAGTACCAGCATGGTGCCTAATAAGAAGTAAGGGATCAATAGATGAACACACTGTATTTACACTGTGGAAAATAAATTCTAGAAGCCACACATGAAAAACCTTAGTGAAATAGTTCTGATGTGTTTCCTGCTCCATTTTAATTACAGAATTATCCTATTTGATACCATACACACGTCCCTGAAGGTAGCATAAATATTTTTATAACCAAATACCAAGTCTCCTTTTTACTTACAAAAATACAATCAAAACTTTTGACCACCTACTATTTCTAGGCACTATTCTAGGCACCAAAGGAGAAAAAGAAAACACAATGCCCTTAAAAAGTAAAATTGGGGCTTCCCTGGTGGCACAGTGGTTGAGAGTCCGCCTGCTGATGCAGGGGACACAGGTTCATGGGAAGATCCCACATGCTGCAGAGCGGCTGGGCCCGTGAGCCATGGCCGCTGAGCCTGCGCTCCGCAACGGGAGAGGCCACAACAGTGAGAGACCCACTTACCGCAAAACAAAAACAAAAACAAAAACAAAAAAGTTAAATTGACTAGTTACTTTACTTTGACTTGATCAATCAGGGAGGCTACACTACCTCACCTTGAAGTTCATTGGCTGCTCCCACAGCTACACATACACACACACACACTCTTACACAGTAAGCTGCTAGTAAGATGTAAACATGTTCATCCATGAAGCTACTTATACAGTTCCTTTGGGAACTGGTCATTACCTAATGTGACATATAGTTCAGATTTTTATAACCATACTTCACAAAACACCCTTACCTAATATATAATAACTGATATCTAAAATACGAGTGCTTGGCTTCCCAGTGACATCACTTTTCTTTAAAGCACAAAAGAAAAGGAATACATTGCATGTGAATTTTATTTTACCACTCTTTAGGCTAGAATGTCTCTATTCCTTATAGTAAGTATACCTGTACTGCTGTAAAATGAAATTAATCAAGTGCCTTAAGATTGGAAGTTGAGAAAAATAGAGTCATCGTGCAAAATAATATTTTGCAGCTATTTTTTTCTATTCTGTAATGAGTATAAATAATTGGTCTAGGTCAGCCTGATTACTTAGCCTATCAGAGGAAAGAAGAATAGTTAGTCATTAATTATATCATTAAATTATGCAAAATCCAAGACTGTTTTGCTAATAAACTAGAGTATAACTAGCTATATAATTATATGGAAATCAATATGCCTTTGAGAACAGTCATTTATCATGAGAAAAATTCATTCCAGAACCAAACAGCTTTTTATGAGTACCTTAAACTCTGGACAACAATAGTTCTCTAAATCATTTAGATTATATAATCCTATAAGGCAAGGACTCTGGGTACAAACTCTTGTCTAGCTTTCAAGGCCCTGAACACCATTGTAGTTAAGACTCCATGCTTAAACACAGTGGTGCAATTGTAAAAACTAGGCCAATGTCAAATGTGACACTCAGACACTACCCTCCCAGTAGAGGAGAAAGAACTTACTGTATTAGAGTTAAGTAGATAACTGTATTTATAACTAAATAACATTCTTTTGGATAAAAGCAAGTACCTTAAATTTTTTAAATCTTTTAAACATAAAATCTAAAACAAAACCTGATAAGACAATATACTTCCAAAGCAATGAGTATTTAAAATCTTAATAAAATTAATTTTAATTTAGTAATTAAATAAAATATATTTAATTTTAATAAAATATAGAAATATCTTCCTTCTATTTGGGCATTAGCCCCGGTGGGGTAGGAGAGGGTGAAAGGTGATTAGAAAAGTCTTTGGCTCCCTTCTCTTTTAGAAAAGTCTTTAAAATCACCAAACATGGGTGGTGATTGGGTTTTCCATGTAACCCAAGAATTTTTAGGTGGTTTTACTGCCCTTCTGGGGTCAGCCCAGGTGGACATGGGGGAAGGGAGAGATCTCGTTCACCTCTATTTGGCAGGGGGCAGGTAAAGGATAGAAGGCAGGGCCCATGCTCTGGCTACATAGTAACAGAAGAAACTGAGGAACCTTGCTAGAGCTTGCCCTTGCCCTTCCTCTCAATTCTCAGAGGCTTTTTCACATTCAGTGGATTCACTACACTGGCTACATTGGCTTGGTTTTACCACTCTGTACTAATTTACACAGAGGCAGCACAGCATAAAGATTAGATAGAGTATGATCTCCAAAGCGAGACTTCAAACACTGGTTCCACCACTTACTACATGTGGAACTCTGAGCAAGCAAGCTCTCTGGACCTCAGTTTCCCCACTTGTAAAATGGGAATAATAACTGTACCCACCTCATGTTGTTGTGATGGTGAAATTATTTCATGTAGTAAAAGCACTCATAACAATGCTCAACACATAGTAAGTGTCCAATTAATATTAGCTATTTTTATTGCTGCTGTTGTCATTATTATTATATTATTTCCTTACTTCCTAGCACACGCCTTCTTTTTGGATTGAACCAGCTTCCTCCTTACCATTTTTAAAATTCCATTTTTGTTATTCCTCTCCCAGTAACATCCTTTAAAATCCAATTCAACTGTCATCTACTCCACGAAGTCTTTCCTGCTATGGAAGAGGCAATTTAACATAGTAATAAAAATACCTCTGGAATCACAAGGCTCTCTCTCAGTTCTGCCCTGACCAGCTATAATTCCTTAGACAAATTATTTAACCTCTCTCAGAAGATCAAACAAGAAAATTTTAACTTCCTTGAAATCAAGGTATTTTATACTTTCTTCCTATATTCTCCACACCTAATTATAGTGTTGAGTAAATAATAGGAACTCAATAAACAACAGTTAATTGAACAGTAGGCCTGTCTTCTCTGTTTCTTTCCAGCATGCTCTACAATAGAGTATGGAAGAAAAGTTGACTATTTATGACCTAACATGTTTTCGTTTCCATTAAGAATTATTTTTTTGAAAATATGATCAAAAGATAAAAGTAATATTTACCAAATATGCCTTGTTTTCCTAATGTAGTATACTACTAAAATTTAAATGAGGGCTTCCATCTGTATCAGATATAGAAAGGATCTGCAAGCTTGTATATTACATGTTCTTGTGTTTTACCATATTGCTTTTAATATCCATTTTGAATATCATATCTGGTCATTTTCTTAAATGTATTAATTATGCATGCATAACTACTAAAGGGAAAAGCTTAGATTTACTAGAAATTTAAGGAAAGGAAGCACATGACACCTACTTCAAAATACTTCTTCAAGATGTATCTCAAACTGTTGAGCAGAATACTAGTCTCACTAGTTGATACAGACCACCAGCCAAGAAGTACATGGTGAATGGTGCAATCTAAATGCAGCAGATTTAAAGAAACAATATTTACATTGAAACATTCCTTGACAGACTAGATGCTCAGTAATGTTGAGGAAATCTTGTTGTCTTCAATGTGATCATGTAAGAGTATAAAGCACATAAAGTACTGCTTTCACGCATATTGCTGGATGGTAATAAACCCCTTTGAAAAGTCAACAGGTTGAGTAAGTGAAAGATCTACAGACACATCTGAGTTTTCTGGACTCACTCTTATATAGTGATATATATATATATATATTTTTTAATACCTGAATCTAACCCTTTAAATTTTTTGGCCAGTCTTGGAGAGGACTGTGTTTATCTTCCTATGTAAAATGTAAGTACTACACTACTCATTTTAACACAAGGCTATGAAAACAGAACCAAAATACATATTTAAAATATACTCAATCATAATTTTTGACCTTAACTGTAGCTTTAAATACTAATTAAAATAAAAATATAACACCAGTTTTACAAACACATTACAAAGAGCAATTAAGTATAATAGAAAATTGTCCTTCAAATTTCCTCACAGTGTTTTCTGTATATAAATCTCTTATGACACTCTGTAAATTATTCAATAATTTTTTAATTTCAAAAGTCCTTCAACTTACCACTATATCTACTTTACAAGCTAAATCTATGCCTCCATACAGAACTTCCATGATTTGCGTCTCCCCCTCAAAAAGTACGCATTTCCAAAAAATGTCCCAAAAAAGGTAAACAACAGGGGAAATAATTAGGCATATAATCTACCCAAGTCGTTACAAATTACAAAAAATCTAAACAGAAGTGATTTTTACCTGAAATCAATGCTTCCTCGATTGTCTGCAAATCATACACAGGTGTATCTTCTCATGTATTATTTTTTAAGAAGTATGATAGTTAGGAATTTTCAAGCTGGGAAAAGCCCTGGAATGATTGCCAACAGCAATTTTAAGAGATCAGAAATATATCACCTCCCTGTGTCATGTTTCTAACCAAGTGAAAAGTGATATAAAAATCTTTTTGTGGTCTGCCCCTGCTTCCCTGGCTCATACCTACCCAGAAGACTAGTAAGCTTGGAAATTTTACCATGCAAACTCCCTCCACCAGATAGTTTATAGAACTTTAGTACTGCCACTGGTCCTTAAAGAACCCATTCTATACTTCTCTATGCAGAAAATCATCTATTTACTCCTTTTTTTTTCCTCATTGCTAAATCAGTTTCCTTCTCCGTGAGATGTACAATATGGCATCCCATATTGACTCAATTTTAATAACATTTGTCATGGCACATTGTCAAAGTATAGATGAGGGGAAGCTGAGAGACAATTTTTTTAGTCAAGAAAGTAACACATGTGCACATTGAAAAATATATCAAACAGTACATAAAGGTGTGATGTGAAAAGTAAATATCCCACTTCCCAGAGCAGACCACTGTTAAGAGATTTTTGTGGATCATTCCACACATTTTTATAATATAAATCCAAGAACTTTACACACAGACACACACACACACACACACACACACACACACACATCTTTGAGAAGATAGGCTCTTACCATACCTGCTCTTTTGTCCCTTTTTTCTCAATTATATTCCCATTACTAATGACTGATCACGGATATTTCAAGTTCTCTTTAGAGTAAAATAATAGGATTGTACTTTCCTAGCCCTTGAAGTTAGATGTGACTATCTGACTTATTTTGGCTGATGCAATGTAAGTAGAGTGAAGGATGGTACATCTTCTACTTCCTTTTGTAATATGGCAGAGCCAGAATCCTGAGTAAGAATAACATGGGACAGAGACCCTCAGTGACATGTGACGGACATGGAGCATGAGTAAGAAATAAGCCTTTGCTGTTTAAAGACTGAGGTTAAATTCTGAAGTTAACATCTCAGTGTAACTAGCCTATCCTCACTAACATCACATCTTGAAGTCCATTCATATATAAACACAGAGATCTACCTCATTTACTGAAATGGTTTCATAATATTCTTTCTTTATGATTCTTTTTAAAAATCCTTTTAAAATTGAAGTATTATTAATTTACAATGTTTCAGATATATTATAATATTCTTTTGCATGAATGAATGATAATTTAATTCACTTGATCAACAAGTATTTTGTGAGTATCTGCCATGTCTCAAATACTGCTTGAAATGTTAAAGTTCATTTAATTCTCACAGCAAGTCTATGAGGTAGATTCTATCCTCACCCACAGTTTTGCAGGTGATGAAAGTGAAATACATCAAGATTAAGTTAAAATTGTCCTCAAGTGCCCACAGATAGTAAATGGTAGAGCCAGAATTTGAACCCAGCTGTGGCTCCAGAGTCAATGCTTTCAATCAACAAGTTATATACTGCCTTTCCCTATTCTGGGGAAACAGATAATACAAAAACATGCAAGAAAGTATCAAATACTAGTAGCTACTATGATGAAAATAATACATAGTAATATGATGAGGAGAAGGAGTGACTTTATGGTAGGTAGTTAGGAAAGGCTTCTTTGAGGAGTGATAATTAAACGGAGATCTAATTGACAAGAAAGAGTAGGTCATGTAAAAAATCTGGGGAAAAAGCTTTCAAAGTGGAGGGACTAGCTAATGCAGAGGCCCTGAAGTGGAAATGACTGCCTGTATTCAAGAAACAGCAAGGCTGGTGTGGATGGAGTGCACCGAGCCAGGGAAAGAGTGATGGCAGATTATTTTACCAATCCTCCCCTGATAGACACGTTGCCTCCAATATTATTCTACATGCATCTTTTTATGTCTATACAGGATTAAGCATAGGATAAATCCCAACTGGAATTGCTGGGACAAATTTTGATAGACATCATGAAATTTCACTTCTAAAAGATGACAGGGAAAAGACTGGTGCCAAGAGTAGAAGAAAGGGCTTCCCTGGTGGCGCAGTGGTTGAGAGTCCGCCTGCCAATACAGGGGATGCGGGTTCATGCCCCGGTCTGGGAGGATCCCACATGCTGCGGAGCGGCTGGGCCCGTGAGCCATGGCCACTGAGCCTGCATGTCTGGGGCCTGTGCTCCACAACGGGAGGGGCCACAACAGTGAGAGGCCCGCGTACCATGCAAAAAAAAAAAGAGTAGAAGAAAGTGCTTGTTTACCATACAAACTCTTACACTACTGTCATATTATCAGACGTTTTAACCCTTGCTAATTTAATTTGCTACATTTTTCAAATGTTATGCCACTGCTAGTTTAATCTACATTTATTTAATTCTGTTTAAAGTACCTTTTATATATTTATTGGTTATTTATATTTCTTTAGCTGTAAACTGCCCACTTAAGGGTTTTGCCATTTTAAAAAAACATTTATTTATTTATTTGGCTACACAGGGTCTTAGTTTTGTGGCACGCAGGATTGTTAGTTGTGGCATGCAGGCTCTTAGTTGCGGCATGTGGGATCTAGTTCCCTAACCAGGGATCAAACACAGGCCCCCTGCACTGGGAGCATGGAGTCCTTTTTTTTTTTTTAAACATCTTTATTGGGGTATAATTGCTTTACAATGGTGTGTTAGTTTCTGCTTTATAACAACGTGAATAAGTTATACATATACATATGTTCCCATATGTCTTCCCTCTTGCGTCTCCCTCCCTCCCACTCTCCCCATCCCACCCCTCCAGGCGGTCACAAAGCCCCGAGCTAATATCCCTGTGCCTTGCGGCTGCTTCCCCCTAGCTATCTACCTTACTACGTTTGTTAATGTGTATATGTCCATGACTCTCTCTCGCCCTGTCAAAACTCACCCTTCCCCCTCCCCATATCCTCAAGTCTGTTCTGCAGTAGGTCTGCGTCTTTATTCCTGTCTTACCCCAAGGTTCTTCATGACATTTTTTTCCCTTAAATTCCATATATATGTGTTAGCATATGGTATTTGTCTTTTTCTTTCTGACTTACTTCACTCTGTATGACAGACTCTAGGTCTATCCATCTCATTACAAATAGCTCAATTTCATTTCTTTTTAAGGCTGAGTAATATTCCATTGTGTATATGTGCCACATCTTCTTTATCCATTCATCCGATGATGGGCGCTTAGGTTGTTTCCATCTCCGGGCTATTGTAAACAGAGCTGCAATGAACATTTTGGTACATGACTCTTTTTGAATTTTGGTTTTCTCAGGGTATATGCCCAGTAGTGGGATTGCTGGGTCATATGGTAATTCTATTTGTAGTTTTTTAAGGAACCTCCATACTGTTCTCCATAGTGGCTGAACCAATTCACATTCCCACCAGCAGTGCAAGAGTGTTCCCTTTTCTCCACACCCGCTCCAGCATTTATTGTTTCTAGATTTTTTGATGATGGCCATTCTGACTGGTGTGAGATGATATCTCATTGTAGTTTTGATTTCCATTTCTCTAATGATTAATGATGTTGAGCATTCTTTCATGTGTTTGTTGGCATTCTGTATACCTTCTTTGGAGAAATGTCTATTTAGGTCTTCAGCCCATTTTTGGATTGGGTTGTTTGTTTTTTTGTTATCGAGCTGCATGAGCTGCTTGTAAATTTTGGAGATTAATCCTTTGTCAGTTGCTTCATCTGCAAGTATTTTCTCCCATTCTGAGGGTTGTCTTTTGGTCTTGATTATGGTTTCCTTTGCTGTGCAAAAGCTTTGAAGTTTCATTAGGTCCCATTTGTTTATTTTTGTTTTTATTTCCATTACTCTAGGAGGTGGGTCAGAGAGGATCTTGCTGTGATTTATGTCATAGAGTGTTCTTCCTATGTTTTCCTCTAAGAGTTTGATAGTTTCTGGCCTTACATTTAGGTCTTTAATCCATTTTGAGCTTATTTTTGTGTATGGTGTTAGGGAGTGATCTAATCTCATACTTTTACATGTACCTGTCCAGTTTTCCCAGCACCATTTATTGAAGAGGCTGTCCTTTCTCCACTGTACATTCCTGCCACCTTTATCAAAGATAAGGTGTCCATATGTGCGTGGGTTTATCTCTGGGCTTTCTATCCTGTTCCATTGATCTATCTTTCTGTTTTTGTGCCAGTACCATACTGTCTTGATTACTGTAGCTTTGTAGTATAGTCTGAAGTCAGGGAGCCTGATTCCTCCAGCTCCTTTTTTCGTTCTCAAGATTGCTTTGGCTATTCGGGGTCTTTTGTGTTTCCATAAAAATTACGAAATTTTTTGTTCCAGTTCTGTGAAAAATGCCAGTGGTAGTTTGATAGGGATTGCATTGAATCTGTAGATTGCTTTGGGTAGTAGAGTCATTTTCACAATGTTGATTCTTCCCATCCAAGAACATGGTATATAACTCCATCTATTTGTATCAGCTTTAATTTCTTTCATCACTGTCTTATAATTTTCTGCATACAGGTCTTTTGTCTCCTTAGGTAGGTTTATTCCTAGATATTTTATTCTTTTTGTTGCAATGGTAAATGGGAGTGTTTTCTTGATTTCACTTTCAGATTTTTCATCATTAGTATATAGGAATGCCAGAGATTTCTGTGCATTAATTTTGTATCCTGTTACTTTACCAAATTCATTGATTAGCTCTAGTAGTTTTCTGGTAGCATCTTTAGGATTCTCTATGTATAGTATCATGTCATCTGCACACAGGGACAGCTTTACTTCTTCTTTTCCGATTTGGATTCCTTTTATTTCCTTTTCTTCTCTGATTGCTGTGGCTAAAACTTCCAAAACTATGTTGAATAAGAGTGGTGAGAGTGGGCAACCTTGTCTTGTTCCTGATCTTAGTGGAAATGCTTTCAGTTTTTCACCATTGAGGATGATGTTTGCTGTGGGCTTGTCATACATGGCCTTTATTATGTTGAGGAAACTTCCCTCTATGCCTACTTTCTGCAGGGTTTTTATCATAAATGGGTGTTGAATTTTGTCGAAAGCTTTCTCTGCATCTATTGAGATGATCATATGGTTTTTCTCCTTCAATTTGTTAATATGGTTTATCACATTGATAGATTTGCGTATATTGAAGAATCCTTGCATTCCTGGAATAAACCCCACTTGATCATGGTGTATGATCCTTTTAACATGCTGTTGGATTCTGTTTGCTAGTATTTTGTTGAGGATTTTTGCATCTATGTTCATCAGTGATATTGGCCTGTAGTTTTCTTTCTTTGTGACATCCTTGTCTGGTTTTGGTATCAAGGTGATGGTGGCCTCATAGAAGGAATTTGGGAGTGTTCCTCCCTCTGCTATATTTTGGAAGAGTTCGAGAAGGATAGGTCTTAGCTCTTCTCTAAACGTTTGATAGAATTCACCTGTGAAGCCATCTGGTCCTGGGCTTTTGTTTGTTGGAAGATTTTTAATCACAGTTTCAATTTCAGTGCTTGTGATTGGTCTGTTCATATTTTCTATTGCTTCCTGATTCAGTCTTGGCAGGTTGTGCATTTCTAAGGATTTGTCCATTTCTTCCAGGTTGTCCATTTTATTGGCATAGAGTTGCTTGTAGTAATCTCTCATAATTTTTTTATTTCTGCAGTGTCAGTTGTTACTTCTCCTTTCTCATTTCTAATTCTATTGATTTGAGTCTTCTTCCTTTTTTTCTTGATGAATCTGGCTAGTGGTTTATCTATTTGGTTTATCTTCTCAAAGAACCAGCTTTTAGTTTTATTGATCTTTGCTATCGTTTCCTTCATTTCTTTTTCATTTATTTCTGATCTGATTTTTATGATTTCTTTCCTTCTGCTAGCTTTGGGTTTTTTTGTTCTTCTTTCTCTAATTGCTTGAGGTGCAAGGTTAGGTTGTTTATTCGAGATGTTTCCTGCTTCTTAAGGTGAGCTTGTATTGCTATAAACTTCCCCCTTAGAACTGCTTTTGCTGCATCCCATAGGTTTTTGGTCATTGTGTCTCCACTGTCATTTGTTTCTAGGCATTTTTTGATTTCCTCTTTGATTTCTTCAGTGATCACTTCGTTATTAAGTAGTGTATTGTTTAGCCTCCATGTGTTTGTATATTTTACAGATCTTTTCCTGTAATTGATATCTAGTCTCATGGCATTGTGGTCAGAAAAGATACTTGATACAATTTCAATTTTCTTAAATTTACCAAGGCTTGATTTGTGACCCAAGATATGATCTATCCTGGAGAATGTTCCATGAGCACTTGAGAAAAATGTGTATTCTGTTGTTTTTGGATGGAGTGTCCTATAAATATCAATTAAGTCCATCTTGTTTAATGTATCATTTAAAGCTTGTGTTTCCTTATTTATTTTCATTTTGGATGACCTGCCCATGGGTGAAAGTGGGGTGTTAAAGTCCCCTACTATGAATGTGTTACTGTCGATCTCCCCTTTTATGGCTGTTAGTATTTGCCTTATGTATTGAGGTGCTCCTATGTTGGGTGCATAAATATTTACAATTGTTATATCTTCGTCTTGGATCGATCCCTTGATCATTATGTAGTGTCCTTCTTTGTCTCTTTTAACAGTCCTTATTTTAAAGTCTATTTTGTCTGATATGAGAATTGCTACTCCAGCTTTCTTTTGGTTTCCATTTGCATGGAATATCTTTTTCCATCCCCTCACTTTCAGTCTGTATGTGTCTCTAGGTCTGAAGTGGGTCTCTTGTAGGCGGCATATATAAGGGTCTTGTTTTTGTATCCATTCAGCCAATCTGTGTCTTTTGGTGGGAGCATTTACTCCATTTACATTTAAGGTAATTATCGATATGTATGTTCCTATTCCCATTTTCTTAATTTTTTGGGTTTTTTTTTATTGTAGGTCTTTACATTCTCTGTGTTTCTTGCCTAGAGAAGTTCCTTTAGCATTTGTTGTAAAGCTGGTTTGGTGGTGCTGAACCCTCGCAGCTTTTGCTTGTCTGTAAAGGTTTTAATTTCTCCATCAAATCTGAATGAGATCCTTCCTGGGTAGAGTAGTCTTGGTTGCAGGTTTTTCTCCTTCATCTCTTTCAGTATGTTCTGCCACTCCCTTCTGGCTTGTAGGGTTTCTGCTGAGAGATCAGCTGTTAACCTTATGGGGATTCCCTTGTGTGTTATTTGTTTTTCCCTTGCTGCTTTTAATATGCTTTCTTTGTATTTAATTTTTGACAGTTTGATTAATATGTGTCTTGGCGTATTTCTCCTTGTATGTATCCTGTATGGGACTCTCTGTGCTTCCTGGACTTGATTAACTATTTCCTTTCTCATATTAGGGAAGTTTTCAACTATAATCTCTTCAAATATTTTCTCAGTCCCTTTCTTTTTCTCTTCTTATTCTGAAACCCCTATAATTCGAATGTTGGTGCGTTTCATGTTGTCCCAGAGGTCTCTGAGACTGTCCTCAGTTCTTTTCATTCTTTTTTCTTTATTCTGCTCTGCAGTAGTTATTTCCACTACTTTATCTTCCAGGTCACTTATCCGTTCTTCTGCCTCAGTTATTCTGCTATTGATCCTATCTAGAGTACTTTTAATTTCATTTATTGCATTGTTCATCGTTGCTTGTTTCATCTTTAGTTCTTCTAGGTCCTTGTTAACTGTTTCTTGCATTTTGTCCATTCTACTTCCAAGATTTCGGATCATCCTTACTATCATTATTCTGAATTCTTTTTCAGGTAGACTGCCTATTTCCTCTTCATTTGTTAGGTCTGGTGCATTTTTATCTTGCTCCTTCATCTGCTGTGTGTTTTTCTGTCTTCTCATTTTGCTTATCTTACTGTGTTTGGGGTCTCCCTTTTGCAGGCTGCACGTTTGTAGTTCCCGTTGTTTTTGATGTCTGTCTCCAGTGGCTAAGGTTGTTTCAGTGGGTTGTGTAGGCTTCCTGGTGGAGGGGACTAGTGCCTGTGTTGTGGTGGATTAAGCTGGTTCTTGTCTCTCTAGTGGGCAGGTTCACATCTGGTGGTGTGTTTTGGGGTGTCTGTGGCCTTATTATGATTTTAGGCAGCCTCTCTGCTAATGGGTGGGGTTGTGTTCCTGTTTTGCTAGTTGTTTGGCATAGGTTGTCCAGCACTGTGGCTTGCTGGTCGTTGAGTGAAGCTGGGTGCTGGTGTTAAGATGGAGGTCTCTAGGAGATTTCCGCCGTTTAATATTATGTGGAGCTGGGAGGTCTCTTGTTGACCAGTGTCCTGAAGTTGGCTCTCCTACCTCAGAGGCAGAGCCCTGACTCCTGGCTGGAGCACCAAGAGCCTTTCATCCACACGGCTCAGAATAAAAGGGAGAAAAAGTAGGGAGAATTAGTAGAAGTATGAGTAAAGAAAGAAGGAAAGGAGGAAAGGAAGGAAGGAAGAAAGAAGCAAAGAAGGAAAGAAAGGAGGGAGGGAGGGAGTGAGGGAGGAAGGGAGGAAGGAATGAGGGAAAGAAGGAAAAAAGACAGAAAGAAAGATGATACAGTAAAAATAAAATAAAGTATATTATAGTTATTGAATTAAAAATATTTAGAAAAAAAAAAGGGACGGATAGAACCTTAGGACAAATGTTGGAAGCAAAGCTATACAGAGAAAATCTTACACAGAAGCATACACATACACCTTCACAAAAAGAGGTAAAGGGGAAAAAATCATAAATCTTGCTCTCAGAGACCACCTCCTCAATTTGGGTTGATTCGTTGTCTAAAGGAGGAAAGGAAGGAAGGAAAGAAAGAAAGAAAGAATGAAGGTAAAGTATGATAAAGTTATTACAATTAAAATTAATTATTAATAAAAAAATTAAAAATAAAAAAAAAAAAACATGGACGGATAGAGCTCTAGGACAAATGGTGGAAGCCAGAGTATACAGACAAGATCTCACACAGAAGCATACACGTACACATTCATGAAAAGAGGAAAAGGGAAAAAAATCATAGATCTCGTTCTTAAATTCCACCTTTTCAATTTGGGATCATTCCTTGTCTGTTCAGGTATTTCACAGATGCAGGGTATATCAAGTTGATTGTGGAGCTTTAATCCGCTGCTTCTGAGGCTGCTGGGAGAGATTTCCCTTTCTCTTCTTTGTTCTCACAGCTCACAGGAGCCCAGCTTTGGATTTGGCCCTGCCTCTGCGTGTAGGTCGCTGGAGGGCATCTGTTTTTTGCTCAGACAGGACGGGGTTAAAGGCGCCCTGATTGGGGGCTCTGGCTCACTCAGGCCGGGGGTTGGGGGATGGGGGAAGGAGGGGCACTGCGTGCGGGGAGGGCCTGCGGCGGCAGAGGCGGCGTAACGTTGCGGCAGAGGCCGGCGTGACGTTGCACCAGCCTGAGGCCCGTCGTCCGCTGTCCCGGGGAAGTTGTCCCTGGATCCCGGGAACCTGGCAGTGGCGGGCTTCACAGGCTCCGCGGAAGAGGGGCGTGGAGAGTGACCTATGCTCGCACACAGGCCCCTTGGTGGCGGCAGCAGCAGCCTTAGCGTCTCCCGCCCGTCTCTGGGGTTCGCGCTTTTAGCCGCGGCTTGCGCCCGTCTCTGGAGTTCCTTTAAGCAGCGCTCTTAAACCCCTCTCCTCGCGCACCAGGAAACAAAGAGGGAAGAAAAAGTCTCTTGCCTCTTCGGCAGGTGCAGGCTTTTCCCCAAACTCCCTCCTGGCTAGTCGTGGTGCACTAACCCCTTCAGGCTATGTTCAAGCCGCCAACCCCAGTCTTCTCCCTGCGCTCCGTCCGAAACCGAAACCGGAGCCTCAGCTTGCAGCCCCGCCCGCTACAGATCCTCTGTGCGGGAATGTCCCCGCTTTGACCTCCGCACCCGTCGCTGTGCACCACTCCGCGGTCCCGAAGCTCCCCCCTCCGCCTCCCGCAGTCTCCGCCCGCGGAGTGGCTTCCTAGCGTATGGAAACTTTTCCTCCTTCACAGCTCCCTGCCACTGGTGCAGGTGACGTCCTTATTCTTTTGTCTCTTTTTTCTTTTTTTCTTTTGCCCTACCCAGGTACGTGGGGAATTTCTTGCCTTTTGGGAGGTCTGAGGTCTTCTGCCAGCCTTCAGTAGGTGTTCTGTAGGAGTTGTTCCACGTGTAGATGTATTTCTGGTGTATCCGTGGGGAGGAAGGCGATCTCCGCGTTTTACTCTTCCGCCATCTTCAAGGTCCCCTGGAGCATGGAGTCTTAATCACTGGACCACCAGCGAAGTCCCAGGTTTTGCCATTTTTAAATTGGGATTTTAGTTTGCTTGTACTTATTTTGTAAAGTCTTTGTATATTAAGAGCATGAGGCCTTTGTCACACGTGTTGCAAATATATTTTTTCACATTTTAATGTGAAAGAGCAGAGGAGGGGAAGCTAACATGGGTAATAAGGAAAACTGACAGAATCTATGTTAGATATATTAAGTATAAGGTGCCAGTGGAACACTGAAGTATAGCATAAAGTAATCATCATTACGGGCTAGCTAATACAACATATTCTTTTGTAACAAAAGAAAACTGATAAATTTGATCTAAGAGAATAGTATAGTTATCTAGATTTCTACTAGACCTGCTTACATAGCAAGAAGTAGCTCATTTCTATTTTTGTGATTTAGCATAATTTTCTACCCACATAAACACAGCCAATGAAAAAAATTCCACCTAAAAACCTCCATGAAGATATAACTGACAATAATTTTTTCCCTCTCCATTCATATTGTTTTATTTTTTATTTATTGCTTTTTTCTTTTCCACCATGGTTTATTACATGATATTGAATATAGTTCCCTATGCTATACAGTAGGACCTTGTTTATCCATCCTATATATACTAGTTTGCATCTGCTAGCCCCAAACTCCCAATCCAACCCTGCCCCCTCCCCCTCCCCCTCCCCCTCCTCCTCGGCGACCACAAGTCTGTTCTCTATATAACTGACAATATTCTTTAGCAAAATAGTTTTTTTTAACGAAAGAAAGAAAATAAATGTAGTAATCAAACAATTTACATCAAAATTTTGATTTTTTCAAAATGAAAGCTTTATCTGATTAGAAAAGTATTTAATACTTGTGAGGGAGAGAAAAGCTTATTTAGTTACATATAAACAACCACTTACCAAAGGATTAAATGTCTCACTTTAAGAGATATGCCTAAGCAAAGCGATTGTCTTTGCTAATACGCATTTGCTAATATGCAGTATAGGTTTGTAATATGTGGAATATGTTCAATTTAAACCTTTACATAAATAATCAGGGGATAAAATCATATGGTCCATGGACCCAATTGTTTGCATATGCAAATTAACTGACATTTTCTTAAATAGGTCATGAGATTGGTCTTTCGAGAACACATCAAAAACACTTTGAGGGAAAAGCATCCTGATGAACATCTGTAGGTAAATAAACTAGTATATTTGTCCCTTACAGTGATGCACAATGTTATCATCTCTTTCTGAATACCTTATCTAAAACTGAAATTGCGAAGCATTTATTTGTTTGTTTTTCAAGAGCTTATTGCCATGAGTGTGGACCGTGGGACTTTTACTTGTAATACAGACAGCACATGGGAAGATGTTACCAAATATCAGACTTATTTTTATTTTACTCTTCACATCTGTACCAGAGCATTTCAGTCCCAATAAGTTGATAATTTAAGGACATACAATTTCCCCCATGTGGGCTCTTCAACTCTGGATGTCTGGTGCTCAGTTAAATTTCGTCTGTTTGCAATTTTTTCCCTTACAAGGCATTATTTTTAGCTTCCCAGTCTATTAACAAAACAAAAAACTTGGCTACAAATCTATTTCTAAATGTTTACTCCCATTAAATCCATTGTCATTATAGTCTCACCAAATATAAAACCCCCTAAATGTGGTCAAAATAAATTACTAATATGATGCCTTGTCTAAAGGTAAAATCCAGATATGACCAGAAGGTCAGGGTTTGGAAGGAAAGGTGGAGATATTTATGTATCTGTTTTCTTGTTTTCCCTTAGTCAGATCAACAGGACATATGACATATTTGTCTTTTTTAATATCTAAAAGAAATGGTAGGTAAAAGAACTGCTGTGGGTTCCTTCATCCTCTGCCCTCACATCATAAAAAAAATCAGAAAATATATTTTCATTTTTTATAAATAAAATGAAATTTAAATAATATTTCTTCTTGCTAAACTCTGAGTTGATAAACAAGGCAGATACAAAGAGTTTATTAGTTCTATCAATGAATGCTACACTGTGAACACTGAGAATACAAATAATGTAATCCAACTTCTTCTTGATCATTTTTTCCTTTTGTCTCATTCCAAAGCTAACACAGACTCGTTGGAAATTTGTAAAATAAAGTTAACATAAAAGAAGAAAATAAAAATCACCACCATTTCTCATTTAGTGAGAACTATTAACATTTTAACACATAGTTTTTTTTTTTTTCCTGTGTACAATACAGTGTTAAACAAAACTGAGGTCATACTATATGTTGTATATACATTTCATATCCTGCTTTTACCACTTAATATATCATGAATATCTTTTCATATAATTAAATATATAGAAGATTAGTTTTAATTACCATGTAACAATTACTTAACAAACTCTTATTACTGGGCATCTATGCTCTAAATTTTCACTATTAGAAATAATGCTGAAGTGAACATCCATGTACAGATATCTTCTTTATACATCTGCTTAATTAGGACATTCCATCCAGAATTAGAACTGCTGGATGTCATTATAAACATTTTTATTACTTATGTTTCATTCTGCTAAACTGCCTTCCAGGAGGGCTGTACTATTTTATAAATCAACCATCAAGAAATGAAAGTACATGCTTCTCAGCACCCTCACTGATCAGATAATTATGTTATATCTTTTTTATTAAATTGCACAATTCTTTTAATAGGCATTTCTTTTACCACTAGTAAGGCTGAACATATACACACCCAATGCACAGCCATACATGCCCATACACACCCACATTAAGCCCACCTGTACATACCATACATACCACGTACATTATATATGTAACTTATTGCTATGTCAATATCATGTTCATTACCTTTGCTCATGTTTCTATTAAGATATTTATTTTTCTTTTTGCTGAGTAAGAACACATACTGAAAAGTATTAATCCATTATCAAAATTTTATAAAGTTGTTCTAAATTCATTATTTGCATTTTACTAATGCATACTGTGTTCTTGACTTACAAAAGTTCCTAATTTGTGTACAGTCAAAAATATTTTTTCTTTTCTGTCTTCTATATAATTACACCTAATTCTTTAGGTGTTCTGAATTTTATTTTGATGTATGGTGTGAGGTAGGGGATCAACTTATATTTTCCATTCAATAATTTGTCAGTTGCTCCAGCAACACTTTCCCCTTCTGATTTGGAGTATCCAACGTAACTTCTCAAACTAGAAAAGGATTCTTGCCATAACTCTTCCTCTATCTGTCACATTTCATTCTTAGAAATATACCAGTAGCAACCTAACTATCTGATTAAACATTTAAATAATATGTGCTCAAGGGTATCAAAACCACCCTTGATTTAACACTATCCCTTTCATTCAAACAATACTAGGGGACCATTCATGTATTCAAGCTCCCTTTAGTTTCATGCACAATCCAATAGCAAGCCAGTGGGTACTGGGAAGGTAGGGAAGAGGAACACAATATTCAGGAAACCAAACACAATATTCCTTTGTTTTAAAGTTGTATCATTATATAATAATTTTTTTGATATTCATGAAATAAATTGACAATACAAGGAAATAGAGTTTAATGTGAATTTGACAGTTTCTTATACTCAGGTCTAAAAGACCATTGTTCATGAGATTTAACTGCACTTTATAATATATATGTAACCTAGGAAAGAGTAGTATAGAAACTTTCAAAAAGTCAAGACAAAAAAAAACACAACCTAGCTAGAATGACTTTTGATGTTTTAAAAGCAGCCAAAACAATGTATTCTACAGGAAAATCTAAAGCAGACATATAGAATTTTGCCTGTTGTGAGCCTTGTATGTGGGAGACTTGTGTTATGTAAATGTCTTATATAAATGGATTATACAGCTTTAGAAAAAAAGCTCAATACATCTTTAAAGTGTTTCCAAGGTGAAAATAACTTTCTTAAGAGCTAAAAGTAAGACTCAATACCTGTATTAGTGACAGCAAACTATCAGAGTTACAGTCAGTCTCTTACTTTCAAAGGCAATAAAAGCTATATAATAGAGCCAAATAAAAACCCCAGTCTTAAAATTATGGGAGGGTGATTGATGCTAGATTTAAGATTGAAAACTTGCACTTTGGCCAAAAGGTAACTTAAAAGAACAAAAAATACTATTTTAAAAGCTGTCGATATATTCTTTAGAGAATCGACTTTAATTCCAATTTTTTTTCACAAGTTCAAAATTGTTAAATGTTTGATGCATTCACCTGAGAGATGTAGACATGACCATCATTGATCACCTACCCATCCAGCTATTCAAAAGCTCTTCGGCCTTCATTGCCCCAGCTCAAGGGCTGTCACAACTCCCTCTGTGTGCACATATGCAAGGAAGTCAATGATTGAAATCTAGAGTAAAGCAAAAAGTCAATGGGTTCTGCTGTTTAGCCAAAAGGAAAAAAGAGCCAAGGAGAATATAAAACAAATAAGTTAAAATAAAAGACTGTAACATGAGTTTGCCTGTGTTGACTAAGTGAAGCCTAAATTATTATGACTTCCTTCTGGCTTATAAGCAGCTGGAAAGTTCTCAGGGCTACTCAGGAAGTGTTTTTATTTTAAAGATAGAAAGCTGTTTCACTCAGTTGGTACACATAAACAACTATACTTGATCTGTCCCCTGCTTCCCTGTGTGCTCCCTTCCCATATCCCTTGGCCCTCACACTACTTCACAGCAAAACTGACTTTCTTCCCGTTTTTCCACCATGCCAAGTTTTCCAACATTAAGGTTTTTGTATTAGCTGCTCCCTTAGCATGGAAGGGCATTTGGCTTGATGGTCCCATGGCTGGTTTCTTCATATCATTAAGGATTTAGAATACAAATCACTACTTTAGAAAAGCCTTCTTTCAAAATGAGAACTATAGCCCAGGAGACAGCATTTCAGATAGCTCTGAGAAAGTGCTCCAAAGAGGTGGCGGGGCGGGGGGGGAGGTCAGTATATATGAGATTTTGGTGAAGAGGGAGTACATGTAATCAAGCACACATTTTTTGCAGAAGGTCTTGTGAGGGTTATGAGTCACAAGAAGCAGACATCACCATGAAGAAATTTAGTGCTTTTCTAGATATGAGGAGATGCAAGAATTGGGCTCATAAAAAAAAGAAAAGAAAAGAAAAGAAAGAAAAGCCTTCCTTGAATATCAAGTTAAAAGATTCACTCTGGGAGTTCAGGGGTTTTTGAGCACAAGCCACCTGTTCTCTTTCTTTGGCCCTGCAATAAACCTTTCTCTGCTCCAAAAAAAAAAAAAAAAAAAAAGTCACTCTGTCACTATCATACCTCTCTACTTTGTCTCCATATCATTTATGATTGTCTTGTTTTCTTAATCAATTATTTGTTCACTTGGTCACTAATCTTCACTGCAAGCTCCATGAGGGCAGGGATTTTTGTTCCTTTTATTCACTCTTCTATCCGCAACACCTAGAACACTGTTACATGCTAGGTGTCCAATGGATATTTTTTCAGCAAATACATTTAACTGGTTTGCACTTTTATTTTTAAAACCAATCACCTATGAATGATTCTGATTACCTCTAAGAACAGATTAGATCTAAAAGAGTATGTCATCAACTATGTCTTAGTTGAAACATAAACCCCCTCCCAGAATATTTTAGGATCAACTAACTATATTTCTAATCAGCTCTCTCTTTCCCATATTCCTCAATACAATGAGGTTGAACAAGAGTCCATGCCTCTGCCTCCAGTTGGATCTGGCGTACTTGTCTCTTCTTTTGCCACAGCAAACAAGGCCATGGTTCTCAACCAGAAAATGAAGCAACTTTGGTGTATGTGAGGAGAAGGCACGAAGAGACAATCTTTCCCATTAATCATCTCAATAATTAAGAGTTTACTGAACTGGCATTGAAGTTTAGTCTCAATAAAATGTAAGTTCTTTGAGGGAAGGAACTTTTTGTCTCTTTGGTTCACTGCTGTTTCTCCAGCACCTAGAAGAGAGCTCAGTGCACAGCAGGCATCCACTAAATGTTTCTTGAATGAATCAATGAATGAAAGAGTAAATGAATGATTATATAGTAAGTTTCAAATACTGACTTAGAAACAAACATACTTAATTGCACAGGTTTGTTCTGCTTCTGAAGCCATATGAAGAAACACAGACTACAGTTAGATTTTATATTCCTACTTCTAAGGAATTCTATACCATGTGCTATTGATCATAAGGTAATTGAGCAAGAAAGAGCTTACAGACAGTTTAGAAAACGTATCATTGATACTAGAAATGCCTCTAATGGTAAAATGACTCAAATATCAAATGCCCTAGAAAAATGGGCAGCCTAGGATATTGATCACTTACATGAATTTTGTAAAAATATTTGAACAGTTATAAATCACTAATGTTTACTTATACTTTGCTTTGTCCTTATGGAATTTGAAGTGTCTTGCAAGATTATGAAAACAGCTAAACAATAGAAAAAAAATAGAAAACAGGAATAGGAAAAAATGTAAATCAGAACAGGTCAAGATTAAGAAAAATGTTACAAAAAAGATTTAACTGTATTTTCTGGTGGCCAACTCAAAAAAAAAAAAAAAGAAAGAAAGAAAGAAAATACAGTTAGTTCCTTTTCAAGGAAGCAAAGTTTTTTCTAGCATTTACACTTGAAAAAAATGGTTCATGTGGGTTTTCATAAAATGCACCCAATGATATAGTGAACCATATCTACAATAGCATTGCTATATTAAAAGTAGTAACAGATTTTTAGATGAGTAGTTCTTGGAATATTCCTCAGGGTAATCTAAAAACAAACAACAAATCAGTAAAAAACAATTCTCCTGGGACACAGGGGATAAGCAAGAAAATGGATCCAAGTACGTAACTCATTTATGGGTATGGATTGATCCACGGTTATACATAGGATATGGAAAATTGATTTCATCTTGCATACCAAATTGGGTTGATTTGTAGTCAATGTCTTTCATGGTAAATTGTCTGGAGTACTGTGTTAAAAATAATACTCATAATCATAAATATTTTAGGTTTTACAAGGCATACAGTCTCTGTAGCAACTACTCAACTCTGTCACTGTAGCATGAAAACCGTCATAGAAGATATGTAAAGAAACGGACATAGTTAGGGTTAAATAAAATTTTATTTAGAATAGCAGGTGGCAGGCCAGATTTGGCCCACAGTCCACAATTTGCTGATCCTTGATTTAGAAGGATGGATGGACTACTATTCCTTCAAATAGGTTCCCAGAAAGATAGTATTACTTGATAGGGCTTTTGATAAAATTTGGATACTTGGCAGATTAAAATTACATCCTCTTTCCAGAGCCCATAGTTCATATTTTCTAGGCTGTTCATTAAGGGCAGATATGTTTTTGAAAGGATAAACAAGCAAATAGCAAGACTGACATTTTAAATTACTAATAAGTATCAAAACTGAGTAAGTTTAATTTATACTAGCACTATACACTAGAAATTTCTATGATGATAAAAAATGTTTTATTCTATGTTTCCTGTCTGATAACAGTAGTCTCTAGCCACTTGTGGTTACCAGTACTTGAAATGTGGCTAATGTGACTGAGGAACTAAATATCTAACTTTATTTAATTTAAATTAATTTAAATTTAAATAGCCATATGTGAATCAGGGCTATTTTATACTTAAACATACCATTCAGCATTTACCTAGCTGTAGACAATAAAAAAGGAGTGCCTTGATTCAAAATGTTAGTGGTTATTATTCCCTTTATCCCAAAAGGGGTTCCTTGATAACGCAGGTTTGAGAAATATTGCTTTTTAAAAAGTTAAACAACAGACTTTTTACAGCTTTTAATATACTAGCACACTTCACTAATTTTCAAGGGAATATGGTATTCAACTTTCCTTTGTTACAAAAATAGCCCCCAATATGTCAAAAGCTAATGTCTTTGTTTGCATTTAAATATGGTATATTTATCTGATGATTTGGAAATTTACAAAAATAAATAGTAAAAGCACCATTATTCTCCATCTTCAATTAATTTCCTATCACTTCACACACTGATAAAAAAAGACAGCCATATAAGGGAACAATGTCAGCAAGATGGTAAACTATGAAGCCTCAGACTCCTCTTCCTCCCACAGAGACACTGATTCAACAACAATACCTGGACCAATTTTCTTGGTCAGAAATCCAGAAACCAGTTAAGAGGCTTTGCACTCCAGGTGAGTACCATAGACACACACACACACATCCCCCACACAGAGCCATGCAGTTTGGAGGAAATGCCCGGCTCCTGGCTTCTCCCTGGGGAGGGTAAGAGAAGACTGGACCATATATCCAATGTTCTGATTTTTGGGTGAGGCAGCCCAAGGGAGTGGGGCCTGACTTGGAGAACTGATGACACGTGGAATACTCTAGGTAGCTGGGGGCCATTGAGAACAAAAAAAGAGCTGAGCGACATGCTGCTGCTTCACAGAACCCACGGAACAGCAGACAGATATCAGAGGGAGTAAGAGATTAAAAGTTCCTGAAAAAAAAAAAAAAACGGAAAAGTCCCTCAATTAAAAATCCACACACACAAGTCCAGAAAATACATGTCTAGAAAAAAGGTTTGAGAGGCCCCCAGAATCTCTAGCAAGGCTGATTGGTGAAGGCCTTTCCCAGTTTCTAAAGACTTGGAGACTTGTGTGTTTTTTTTTTTTCAAATGCACAGATAACAACACAAAGTTCAATGAACACACACACATACACACAAACCAAGGAAAAATGGCCCAAAGGAACAAAAATCTACAGAAACTGACTCTAAAAAGAAAGTGATATATGAATTTACTGACAAAGGATTCAAAATAGCTATCAAAAATATGCTCAACAAGCTCAGAAAAATGACCAAATTGAGAATTTCAACAAAGAAGTAGGAAATATAAAAAAGAACCAAACAGAAATTTGGGACCTGAAGAATGCAACAGTTGAACTAAAAATTCATTACAGGTGTTTAACAACAGAGTTGATCAAGCAAAAGAAAGAATAGCATATTCGAAGACAAGTCATTTGAAATTACCCAATCA